>NC_084471.1:108064721-109264721 GCF_027409185.1 Cynocephalus volans | reverse complement strand
AAATGGGATAGAACTGGATTGAACCGGTTTAAACCGGTTTAAACAGGATAAAATCGGATTGAACCGGTTTAAACTGGTTTAAATCGGTTAAAACCGGATTGAACCGGTTTAAACTTGATAAAACCAGATTGAACCAATTTAAACCGGTTTAAACCGGATAAAAACGGATTGAACCGGTTTAAACCGGTTTAAACTTGATAAAACCGGATTGAACCGGTTTAAACAGGATAAAAACGGATAGGACCGGATTGAACCGGTTTAAACCGGTTTAAACCAGATGAAACTGGATAGAACTGGTTTAAAGCAGATAGAAAGGGATTGAACCGTTTTAAACCGTTTTAAACCGGATGAAACCAGATTGAAACGGTTTAAACCAGATAAAACTGGATTGAACCGGCTTAAACCGGTTTAAACCAGATAAAACTGCATTGAACCGGATTAAACCGGTATAAACCGGATAAATCCGGAATGAACTGGTTTAAACCGGTTTAAAGCGGAGAGAACCGGATAGAAAAGGTTTAAACCGGATAGAAACGGATTGAACCGCTTTAAACCAGTTTAAACCGAATAGAACCGGATAGAACTGGTTTAAACTGGTTTAAACCGGATAGAACCGGATAGAACTGGTTTAAACCGGATAAAACCGGATTGAACCGGTTAAACCAGTTTCAACCGGATTGAACCGGATAGAAACAGTTTAAACTGGATAAAACTGGATTGAACCGGTTTAAACCTGATTAAACTGGATAAAAACGGATTGAACTGGATTAAACCGGTTTAAACCGGATGAAACCAGATTGAAACGGTTTAAACCGGATAAAACGGGATTGAACCGGCTTAAACCGGTTTAAACCTGATAAAACTGCATTGAACCGGTTTAAACTGGTATAAACCGGATAAATCCGGAATGAACTGGTTTAAACTGGTTTAAACCGGATAGAACCGGTTTAAGCCGGATAAAATCGGATTGAACCGGTTTAAACCGGTTTAAACCGGATAGAACCGGATTGAAACGCTTTAAACCAGTTTAAACCGAATAGAACCGGATAGAAATGGTTTAAACCGGTTTAATCTGGATAGAACCGGATAGAACCGGTTTAAACCGGTTTAAACCGGATAGAAACGGATTGAACCGGTTTAAACCGGATAAAACCGGATAGAACCGGTTTAAACTGGTTTAAACGGGATAGAACCGGGTAGAACCAGTTTAAAACGGATAAAACTAGATTGAACAGGTTTAAACCGGTTTAATCCGGATAAAACCGAATTGAACCGGTTGAAACCGGAGAAAAACGGATTGAACTGGTTGAACCGGTTTTAACCGGATAAAACCGGATTGAACCGGTTTAAACCGGTTTAAACCGGATAGAATCGGATTGAACTGGTTTAAACCGGATAAAAAAAGATAGAACTGGTATAAACCGGATAGAACTGGATTGAACCGGTTTAAACCGGTTTACACAGGATAAAATCGGATTGAACCGGTTTAAACTGGTTTAAATCGGTTAAAACCGGATTGAACCGGTTTAAACTTGATAAAACCAGATTGAACCAGTTTAAACCGGTTTAAACCAGATAAAACCGGATTGAACCGGTTTAAACCGGTTTAAACTAGATAAAACCGGATTGAACCGGTTTAAACAGGATAAAAACGGATAGGACCGGATTGAACCGGTTTAAACCGGTTTAAACCAGATGAAACTGGATAGAACTGGTTTAAAGCAGATAGAAAGGGATTGAACCGTTTTAAACCGGTTTAAACCGGATAAAACCAGATTGAACCAGTTTAAACCGGTTTAAACCGGATAAAAACTGATTGAACCGGTTTAAACCGGTTTAAACTAGATAAAACCGGATTGAACCGGTTTAAACAGGATAAAAACGGATAGGACCGGATTGAACCGGTTTAAACCGGTTTAAACCAGATGAAACTGGATAGAACTGGTTTAAAGCAGATAGAAAGGGATTGAACCTTTTTAAACCGGTTTAAACCGGATAAAACCGGATTGAACCGGTTTAAACCAGATAAAACCGGATTGAACCGGTTTAAACCGGTGTGCACCGTATAGAACCGGATTGAACGTGATTAAACCGGATAAAACTGGATTGAACCAGTTTAAACCGGATAAAACCGGATGGAAACCTTTTAAACTGGATAGAACTGGATTGAACCGGTTTAAACCAGAAAAACCGGATTGAACCTGTTTAAACCGGATAAAACAGGACTGAACCGGTTTAAACCGGATTGATCCAGTTTAAACTGGTTTAAACCGGATAAAACCGGATAGAACCGGGTTGAACCAGATTGAAGCGTTTTAAACCGGTTTAAACCAGATAAAACCGGATAGAACGTGTTTAAAACGGAAAAAAGCAGATTTAACCGGATTAAACCGGTTTAAACAGAATTAAACTGGATTGAATAAGTTTAAACCGGATTGAACCGGTTTAAACCGGTTTAAAACGGATAGAACCGGATTGAACCGGTTTAAACCGCTTTGAACTACATAAAACCGGATTGAACTGTTTTAAACAGGATAAAACCGGATTGAACCGGTTTAAAAGGTTTAAACAGGATAAAACCGCATTGAACCGGTTTAAACCGGATAAAACCGGATCGATCCGGTTTAAACTGGTTTAAAACGGATAAAACAGGATCGAACTGCTTTAAAGCGGATAGAAAGGGTTTGAACCGGTTTAAACCGGATTGAACCGGTTTAAACCGGATAAAACTGGATTGAACCGGTTTAAACCAGTTTGAACCGTATAGAACCGGATTGAACGTGTTTAAACCGGATAGAACCGGATTGAACCGGTTTAAACCAGAAAAACCGGATTGAACCTGTTTAAACTGGATAAAACCGGACTGAACCAGTTAAAACCGGATAAAACCGGATTGATCCGGTTTAAACTGGTTTAAATAGGATAAAACCGGATTGAACTGGTTTAAACCGGATAAAAACTGATAGAACCAGACTGAACCAGTATAAACCGGTTTAAGCCAGATGAAACCGGATAGAACCGGTTTAAACTGGATAAAATCGGATTGAACCAGTTTAAACCAGATTAAACTGGAAAGAAACGGTTTACACTGGATAGAAGAGGATTGAACCGGTATAAACCGGATAGAACCGGATTGAACCGGTTTAAACCGGTTTAAACCAGATGAAACTGGATAGAACTGGTTTAAAGCAGATAGAAAGGGATTGAACCGTTTTAAACCGGTTTAAACCGGATAAAACCAGATTGAACCAGTTTAAACCGGTTTAAACCGGATAAAAACTGATTGAACCGGTTTAAACCGGTTTAAACTAGATAAAACCGGATTGAACCGGTTTAAACGGGATAAAAACGGATAGGACCGGATTGAACCGGTTTAAACCGGTTTAAACCAGATGAAACTGGATAGAACTGGTTTAAAGCAGATAGAAAGGGATTGAACCTTTTTAAACCGGTTTAAACCGGATAAAACCAGATTGAACCGGTTTAAACCAGATAAAACCGGATTGAACCGGTTTAAACCGGTGTGCACCGTATAGAACCGGATTGAACGTGAATAAACCGGATAAAACTGGATTGAACCAGTTTAAACCGGATAAAACCGGATGGAAACCTTTTAAACTGGATAGAACTGGATTGAACCGGTTTAAACCAGAAAAACCGGATTGAACCTGTTTAAACCGGATAAAACAGGACTGAACCGGTTTAAACCGGATTGATCCAGTTTAAACTGGTTTAAACCGGATAAAACCGGATAGAACCGGGTTGAACCAGATTGAAGCGTTTTAAACCGGTTTAAACCAGATAAAACCGGATAGAACGTGTTTAAAACGGAAAAAAGCAGATTTAACCAGATTAAACCGGTTTAAACAGGATTAAACTGGATTGAATAAGTTTAAACCGGATTGAACCGGTTTAAACCGGTTTAAAACGGATAGAACCGGATTGAACCGGTTTAAACCGCTTTGAACTACATAAAACCGGATTGAACTGTTTTAAACAGGATAAAACCGGATTGAACCGGTTTAAAAGGTTTAAACAGGATAAAACCGCATTGAACCGGTTTAAACCGGATAAAACCGGATCGATCCGGTTTAAACTGGTTTAAAACGGATAAAACAGGATCGAACTGCTTTAAAGCGGATAGAAAGGGTTTGAACCGGTTTAAACCGGATTGAACCGGTTTAAACCGGATAAAACCGGATTGAACCGGTTTAAACCAGTTTGAACCGTATAGAACCGGATTGAACGTGTTTAAACCGGATAGAACCGGATTGAACCGGTTTAAACCAGAAAAACCGGATTGAACCTGTTTAACATGGATAAAACCGGACTGAACCAGTTAAAACCTGATAAAACCGGATTGATCCGGTTTAAACTGGTTTAAATAGGATAAAACCGGATTGAACTGGTTTAAACCGGATAAAAACTGATAGAACCAGACTGAACCAGTATAAACCGGTTTAAGCCAGATGAAACCGGATAGAACCGGTTTAAACTGGATAAAATCGGATTGAACCAGTTTAAACCAGATTAAACTGGAAAGAACCGGTTTACACTGGATAGAAGAGGATTGAACCGGTATAAACCGGATAGAACCGGATTGAACCGGTTTAAACCGGTTTAAACCGGATAGAACAGGATTGAACCGGTTCCAACCGGTTTAAACCAGATAAAACCGGATAGAACCGGTTGAAACTGGATAAAACCGGATTGAACCGGTTGAAACCGGATGAAACCGGATAGAACCGGTTTAAACCGGATAGAACCGGATTGAACCGGTGTAAACCGTTTAAAAGTGGATAAAACCGGATTGAACTGGTTTAAACTGGATAAAACCGATTGAACCGGTTTAAACTGGATAAAACCGGATTGAACCGGTTTAAACCGGTGTGAACCGTATAGAACCGGATTGAACGTGTTTAACCGGATGAAACCGGATTGAACCGGTTTAAACCGGATAAAACCGGATGGAAACCGTTTAAACTGGATAGAACTGGATTGAACTGGTTTAAACCAGAAAAACCGGATTGAACCTGTCTAAACCGGATAAAACCGGACTGAACCGGTTTAAACTGGATAAAACCGGATTGATCCGGTTTAAACTGGTTTAAACCAGATAAAACCGGATAGAACCGGGTTGAACCAGATTGAAGCGGTTGAAACCGGTTTAAACCAGATAAAACAGGATAGAACGGATTTAAACCGGAAAAAAGCAGATTGAACCGGATTAAACCAGTTTAAACCGGATAAAACCGGATTGAATAAGTTTAATCCGGATAGAACCGGCTTAAACCGGTTTAAACCAGATAAAACTGCATTGAACCGGTTTAAACCGGTATAAACCGGATAAATCCGGAATGAACTGGTTTAAACCGGTTTAAACCGGATAGAACCGGATAGAAAAGGTTTAAACCGGATAAAACCGGATTGAACCGGTTTAAACCGGTTTAAATCGGATAGAACCGGATTGAACCGGTTTATTCCGGAGAAAACCGGATTGAACCGGTTAAACCAGTTTCAACCGGATTGAACCAGATAGAACCAGTTTAAACTGGATAAAACCGGATTGAACCGGTTTAAACCTGATTAAACTGGATAAAACCGGATTGAACCGGATTAAACCGGTTTAAACCGGATGAAACCAGATTGAAACGGTTTAAACCGGATAAAACCGGATTGAACCGGTTAAACCAGTTTCAACCGGATTGAACCGGATAGAACCAGTTTAAACTGGATAAAACCGGATTGAACCGGTTTAAACCGGTTTAAATCGGATAGAACCGGATTGAACCGGTTTATTCCGGAGAAAACCGGATTGAACTGGTTGAACCGGTTTAAATCGGATAGAACCGGATTGAACCGGTTTAAACCGCATAAACCCGGATTGAACCAGTTTGAACCGGTTTAAACCGGAAAGAACCGGTTTAATCACTATTAAACTGGATGGAACAGGTTTAAACCGGATAAAAGCGGATTGAACCGGTTTAAACCGGTTTCAACCGGATAGAACCGTATTGAACTGGTTTAAACCAGATAAAACCGGATTGAACTGGTTTAAACTGGATAAAACCGGATTGAACCGGTTTAAACCAGTTTAAACAGGCTAGAGCCGGATAGAACGGGTTCAAACTGGATAAAACCGGATTGAACCGGTTAAACCAGTTTCAACAGGATAAAACCGGATTGAACCAGTTTACACCAGATAAAACCGGATTGAACTGGTTTAAACCGGTTTAAACCGGATGAAACCAGATTTAACCGGTTTAATCCGGTTTAAACGGGATAAAACCGGATTGAACCGGTTTAAACCGGTTTAAACAGGATAAAACGGGAATGAACCGGTTTAAACCAGTTTAAACCGGATAGAACCGGATTGAACCAGTTTAAACCGGACAAAACCGGATAGAACCGGTTAAAACCAGTTTAAACAGGATAGAACCGGTTCAAACCGTTTTAAACCGGATGAAACCGGATTGAACCGGTTTAAACCAGATAAAACTGGATTGAACCCTTTTAAACCAGTTTAAACTGGATAGAACTGGATAGAACCGGTTCAAACTGGATAAAACCGGATTGAACCGGTTAAACCAGTTTCAACCGGATAAAACCGGATTGAACCGGTTTAAACCAGATAAAACCGGAGTGATCCGGTTTGAACCGGTTTAAACCTGATAAAACCGGATTGAGTCAGTTTAAACCGGTTTCAACCGGATAAAAGCAGATTTAAAAGGATCAAACCGGTTTCAACCGGATTGAAGCGGATAGAACCGGTTTAAACTGGATAAAACCGGATTGAACCGGTTTAAACCTGTTTAAAACGGATAAAACCGGATTGAACCAGATTAAACCGGTTTAAACCGGATGAAACCAGATTGAAACGGTTTAAACCGGATAAAACCGGATTGAACCGGCTTAAACCGGTTTAAACCAGATAAAACTGCATTGAACCGGTTTAAACCGGTATAAACCGGATAAATGCGGAATGAACTGGTTTAAACCGGTTTAAAGCGGAGAGAACCGGATAGAAAAGGTTTAAACCGGATAGAACCGGATTGAACCGCTTTAAACCAGTTTAAACCGAATAGAACCGGATAGAACTGGTTTAAACTGGTTTAAACCGGATAGAACCGGATAGAACTGGTTTAAACCGGATAAAACCGGATTGAACCGGTTAAACCAGTTTCAACCGGATTGAACCGGATAGAAACAGTTTAAACTGGATAAAACCGGATTGAACCGGTTTAAACCTGATTAAACTGGATAAAACCGGATTGAACTGGATTAAACCGGTTTAAACTGGATGAAACCAGATTGAAATGGTTTAAACCGGATAAAACGGGATTGAACCGGCTTAAACCGGTTTAAACCTGATAAAACTGCATTGAACCGGTTTAAACTGGTATAAACCGGATAAATCCGGAATGAACTGGTTTAAACTGGTTTAAACCGGATAGAACAGGTTTAAGCCGGATAAAACCGGACTGAACCGGTTTAAACTGGATAAAACCGGATTGATCCGGTTTAAACTGGTTTAAACCAGATAAAACCGGATAGAACCGGGTTGAACCAGATTGAAGCGGTTGAAACCGGTTTAAACCAGATAAAACAGGATAGAACGGATTTAAACCGGAAAAAAGCAGATTGAACCGGATTAAACCAGTTTAAACCGGATAAAACCGGATTGAATAAGTTTAATCCGGATAGAACCGGCTTAAACCGGTTTAAACCAGATAAAACTGCATTGAACCGGATTAAACAGGTATAAACCGGATAAATCCGGAATGAACTGGTTTAAACCGGTTTAAACCGGATAGAACCGGATAGAAAAGGTTTAAACCGGATAAAACCGGATTGAACCGGTTAAACCAGTTTCAACCGGATTGAACCGGATAGAACCAGTTTAAACTGGATAAAACCGGATTGAACCGGTTTAAACCTGATTAAACTGGATAAAACCGGATTGAACCGGATTAAACTGGTTTAAACCGGATGAAACCAGATTGAAACGGTTTAAACCGGATAAAACCGGATTGAACCGGTTAAACCAGTTTCAACCGGATTGAACCGGATAGAACCAGTTTAAACTGGATAAAACCGGATTGAACCGGTTTAAACCGGTTTAAATCGGATAGAACCGGATTGAACCGGTTTATTCCGGAGAAAACCGGATTGAACTGGTTGAACCGGTTTAAATCAGATAGAACCGGATTGAACCGGTTTAAACCGCATAAACCCGGATTGAACCGGTTTGAACCGGTTTAAACCGGAAAGAACCGGTTTAATCAGTATTAAACTGGATGGAACCGGTTTAAACCGGATAAAAGCGGATTGAACCGGTTTAAACCGGTTTCAACCGGATAGAACCGTATTGAACTGGTTTAAACCAGATAAAACCGGATTGAACTGGTTTAAACTGGATAAAACCGGATTGAACCGGTTTAAACCAGTTTAAACAGGCTAGAGCCGGATAGAACGGGTTCAAACTGGATAAAACCGGATTGAACTGGTTTAACCAGTTTCAACAGGATAAAACCGGATTGAACCAGTTTACACCAGATAAAACCGGATTGAACTGGTTTAAACCGGTTTAAACCGGATGAAACCGGATTTAACCGGTTTAATCCGGTTTAAACGGGATAAAACCGGATTGAACCGGTTAAAACCGGTTTAAACAGGATAAAACGGGATTGAACCGGTTTAAACCAGTTTAAACCGGATAGAACCGGATTGAACCAGTTTAAACCGGACAAAACCGGATAGAACCGGTTAAAACCAGTTTAAACAGGATAGAACCGGTTCAAACCGTTTTAAACCGGATGAAACCGGATTGAACCGGTTTAAACCAGATAAAACTGGATTGAACCCTTTTAAACCAGTTTAAACTGGATAGAACTGGATAGAACCGGTTCAAACTGGATAAAACCGGATTGAACCGGTTAAACCAGTTTCAACCGGATAAAACCGGATTGAACCGGTTTAAACCAGATAAAACCGGAGTGATCCGGTTTGAACCGGTTTAAACCTGATAAAACCGGATTGAGTCAGTTTAAACCGGTTTCAACCGGATAAAAGCAGATTTAAAAGGATCAAACCGGTTTCAACCGGATTAAAGCGGATAGAACCGGTTTAAACTGGATAAAACCGGATTGAACCGGTTTAAACCTGTTTAATACGGATAAAACCGGATTGAACCAGATTAAACCGGTTTAAACTGGATGAAACCAGATTGAAACGGTTTAAACCGGATAAAACCGGATTGAACCAGCTTAAACCGGTTAAACCAGATAAAAGTGCATTGAACCGGTTTAAACCGGTATAAACCGGATAAATCCGGAATGAACTGGTTTAAACCGGTTTAAAGCGGAGAGAACCGGATAGAAAAGGTTTAAACCGGATAGAACCGGATTGAACCGCTTTAAACCAGTTTAAACCGAATAGAACCGGATAGAACTGGTTTAAACTGGTTTAAACCGGATAGAACCGGATAGAACTGGTTTAAACCGGATAAAACCGGATTGAACCGGTTAAACCAGTTTCAACCGGATTGAACCGGATAGAAACAGTTTAAACTGGATAAAACCGGATTGAACCGGTTTAAACCTGATTAAACTGGATAAAACCGGATTGAACTGGATTAAACCGGTTTAAACTGGATGAAACCAGATTGAAATGGTTTAAACCGGATAAAACGGGATTGAACCGGCTTAAACCGGTTTAAACCTGATAAAACTGCATTGAACCGGTTTAAACTGGTATAAACCGGATAAATCCGGAATGAACTGGTTTAAACTGGTTTAAACCGGATAGAACAGGTTTAAGCCGGATAAAACCGGATTGAACCGGTTTAAACCGGTTTAAACCGGATAGAACCGGATTGAAACGCTTTAAACCAGTTTAAACCGAATAGAACCGGATAGAACTGGTTTAAACCGGTTTGAACTGGATAGAACCGGATAGAACCGGTTTAAACCAGATAAAACCGGATTGAACTGGTTTAAACCGGTTTAAACCGGATAGAAACGGATTGAATCGGTTTAAACTGGATAAAACCGGATAGAACCAGTTCAAAACGGATAAAACTAGATTGAACAGGTTTAAACCGGTTTAAACCGGATAGAACCGGATTGAACCGCTTTAAACCAGTTTAAACCGAATAGAACCGAATAGAACTGGTTTAAACCGGTTTAAACCGGATAGAACCGGATAGAACCGGTTTAAACCGGATAAAACCAGATTGAACCGGTTTAAACCGGTTTAAACCGGTTTGAACCGAATAGAAGCGGTTTAAACCGGAAAAAACCGGATTGAACCAGTTTAAACCGGTTTAAACCGGATAGAAACGGATTGAACCGGTTTAAACCGGATAAAACCGGATAGAACCGGTTTGAACTGATTTAAACTGGATAGAACCGGATAGAACCAGTTCAAAACGGATAAAACTAGATTGAACAGGTTTAAACCGGTTTAAACCGGATAGAACCGGATTGAACCGCTTTAAACCAGTTTAAACCGAATAGAACCGAATAGAACTGGTTTAAACGGGTTTAAACCAGATAGAACCGGATAGAACCGGTTTAAACCGGATAAAACCGGATTGAACCAGTTTAAACCGGTTTAAACCGGATAGAAACGGATTGAACCGGTTTAAACCGGATAAAACCGGATAGAACCGGTTTGAACTGATTTATACTGGATAGAACCGGATAGAACCAGTTTAAAACGGATAAAACTAGATTGAACAGGTTTAAACTGGTTTAAACCGGATAAAACCGAATTGAACCGGTTTAAACCAGTTTAAACCGGAGAAAACCGGATTGAACCGGTTTAAACCGGTTTAAACCGGAGAAAACCGGATTGAACCGGTTTAAACCGGTTTAAACCGGAGAAAACCGGATTGAACCGGTTTAAACCGGTTTAAACCGGAGAAAACCGGATTGAACCGGTTTATTCTGGAGAAAACCGGATTGAACTGGTTGAACCGGTTTAAATCGGATAGAACCGGATTGAACCGGTTTAAACCGCATAAACCCGGATTGAACCGGTTTGAACCGGTTTAAACCGGAAAGAACCGGTTTAATCAGGACTAAACTGGATGGAACCGGTTTAAACCGGATAAAAGCGGATTGAACCGGTTTAAACCGGTTTCAACCGGATAGAACCGTATTGACCTGGTTTAAACCAGATAAAACCGGATTGAACTGGTTTAAACTGGATAAAACCGGATTGAACCGGTTTAAACCAGTTTAAACAGGATAGAGCCGGATAGAACGGGTTCAAACTGGATAAAACCGGATTGAACCGGTTAAACCAGTTTCAACAGGATAAAACCGGATTGAACCAGTTTACACCAGATAAAACCGGATTGAACTGGTTTAAACCGGTTTAAACCGGATGATACCGGATTTAACCGGTTTAATCCGGTTTAAAAGGGATAAAACCGGATTGAACCAGTTTAAACCGGTTTAAACAGGATAAAACGGGATTGAACCGGTTTAAACCAGTTTAAACCGGATAGAACCGGATTGAACCAGTTTAAACCGGACAAAACCGGATAGAACCGGTTAAAACCAGTTTAAACAGGATAGAACCGGTTCAAACCGTTTTAAACCGGATGAAACCGGATTGAACCGGTTTAAACCAGATAAAACTGGATTGAACCCTTTTAAACCAGTTTAAACTGGATAGAACTGGATAGAACCGGTTCAAACTGGATAAAACCGGATTGAACCGGTTAAACCAGTTTCAACCGGATAAAACCGGATTGAACCGGTTTAAACCAGATAAAACCGGTTTGAGTCAGTTTAAACCGGTTTAAACCGGATAAAATTGGATTGAACCGGTTTAAACTGGTTTAAACCGGATAAAACCGGATTGAACCGGTTTCAACCGGATAAAAGCAGATTTAAAAGGTTCAAACCGGTTTCAACCGGATTGAACCGGATAGAACCGGTTTAAACTGGATAAAACCGGATTGAATCGGTTTAAACCTGTTTAAAACGGATAAAACCGGATTGAACCGGATTAAACCGGTTTAAACCGGATGAAACCAGATTGAAACGGTTTAAACCGGATAAAACCGGATTGAACTGGCTTAAACCGGTTTAAACCAGATAAAACTGCATAGAACCGGGTTAAACCGGTATAAACCGGATAAATCCGGAATGAACTGGTTTAAACCGGTTTAAAGCGGAGAGAACCGGATAGAAAAGTTTTAAACCAGATAGAACCGGATTGAACCGCTTTAAACCAGTTTAAAACGAATAGAACCGGATAGAACTGGTTTAAACTGGTTTAAACCGGATAGAACCGGATAGAACTGGTTTAAACCGGATAAAACCGGATTGAACCGGTTAAACCAGTTTCAACCGGATTGAACCGGATAGAAACAGTTTAAACTGGATAAAACCGGATTGAACCGGTTTAAACCTGATTAAACTGGATAAAACCGGATTGAACTGGATTAAACCGGTTTAAACCGGATGAAACCAGACTGAAATGGTTTAAACCGGATAAAACGGGATTGAACCGGCTTAAACCGGTTTAAACCTGATAAAACTGCATTGAACCGGTTTAAACTGGTATAAACCGGATAAATCCGGAATGAACTGGTTTAAACTGGTTTAAACCGGATAGAACCGGATAGAACCGGTTTAAGCCGGATAAAATCGGATTGAACCGGTTTAAACCGGTTTAAACCAGATAGAACCGGATTGAAACGCTTTAAACCAGTTTAAACCGAATAGAACTGGATAGAAATGGTTTAAACCGATTTAATCTGGATAGAACCGGATAGAACCGGTTTAAACGGGTTTAAACCGGATAGAAACGGATTGAACCGGTTTAAACCGGATAAAACCGGATAGAACCGGTTTAAACTGGTTTAAACGGGATAGAACCGGGTAGAACCAGTTTAAAACGGATAAAACTAGATTGAACAGGTTTAAACCGGTTTAATCCGGATAAAACCGGATTGAACCGGTTCCAACCGGTTTAAACCAGATAAAACCGGATAGAACCGGTTGAAACTGGATAAAACCGGATTGAACCGGTTGAAAACGGATGAAACCGGATTGAACCGGTTTAAACCAGATAAAACTGGATTGAACCCTTTTAAACCAGTTTAAACTGGATAGAACTGGATAGAACCGGTTCAAACCGGATAAAACCGGATTGAACCTGTTAAACCAGTTTCAACCGGATAAAACCGGATTGAACCGGTTTAAACCGGATAAAACCGGAGTGAACCGGTTTGAACCGGTTTAAACCTGATAAAACCGGATTGAGTCAGTTTAAACCGGTTTAAACCAGATAAAACTGGATTGAACCAGTTTAAACTGGTTTAAACCGGATAAAACCGGATTGAACCGGTTAAACCAGTTTCAACCGGATTGAACCGGATAGAAACAGTTTAAACTGGATAAAACCGGATTGAACCGGTTTAAACCTGATTAAACTGGATAAAACCGGATTGAACCGGATTAAACCGGTTTAAACCGGATGAAACCAGATTGAAACGGTTTAAACCGGATAAAACCGGATTGAACCGGCTTACACCGGTTTAAACCTGATAAAACTGCATTGAACCGGTTTAAACTGGTATAAACCGGATAAATCCGGAATGAACTGGTGTAAACTGGTTTAAACCGGATAGAACCGGATAGAACCGGTTTAAGCCGGATAAAATCGGATTGAACCGGTTTAAACCGGTTTAAACCGGATAGAACCGGATTGAACCGGTTTAAACCAGTTTAAACCGAATAGAACCGGATAGAAATGGTTTAAACCGGTTTAATCTGGATAGAACCGGATAGAACCGGTTTAAACCGGTTTAAACCGGATAGAAACGGATTGAACCGGTTTAAACAGGATAAAACCGGAGAGAACCGGTTTAAACTGGTTTATACGGGATAGAACCGGGTAGAACCAGTTTAAAACGGATAAAACTAGATTGAACAGGTTTAAACCGGTTTAATCCGGATAAAACCGAATTGAACCGGTTGAAACCGGAGAAGAACGGATTGAACTGGTTGAACCGGTTTAAATCGGATAGAACCGGATTGAACCGGTTTAAACCGCATAAACCCGGATTGATCCGGTTTGAACCGGTTTAAACCGGATAGATCGGTTTAAACCGGATAAAAGAGGATTGAACCGGTTTAAACGGGTTTAAACCAGATATAAGCGGATTGAACCAGTTTAAACCGGATAAAAACGGATTGAACCGGTTTAATCCGGTTTAAACCGGATAGAAACGGATTGAAACGGTATAAAACGGGTTAAACCGGATAAAACCGGATTGAACTGTTTTAAACCGGATAAAACCGGATTGAACCGGTTTAAACTGCTTTAAACAGGATAAAATCAGGTTGAACCAGTTTAAACTGGTTTAATCCGTATAAAACCGGATTGAACCAGTTTAAACCGGTTTAAACCAGATAAAAGCAGATTGAACCGCTTTAGACTGGATAGAACCGGACTGAACCGGTTTAAACCGGTTTTAACTGGATAAAACCGGATTGAACCGGTTTAAACCGGTTTAAACAGGATAGAATCGGATTGAACTGGTTTAAACCGGATAAAACAAGATAGAACTGGTATAAACCGGATAGAACTGGATTGAACCGGTTTAAACCGGTTTAAACAGGATAAAATCGGATTGAACCGATTTAAAATGGTTTAAATCGGTTAAAACCGGATTGAACCGGTTTAAACTTGATAAAACCAGATTGAACCAGTTTAAACCGGTTTAAACCGGGTAAAAACGGATTGAACCGGTTTAAACCGGTTTAAACTAGATAAAACCGGATTGAACCGGTTTAAACAGGATAAAAACGGATAGGACCGGATTGAACCGGTTTAAACCGGTTTAAACCAGATGAAACTGGATAGAACTGGTTTAAAGCAGATAGAAAGGGATTGAACCGTTTTAAACCGGTTTAAACCGGATAAAACCAGATTGAACCAGTTTAAACCGGTTTAAACCGGATAAAAACGGATTGAACCGGTTTAAACCGGTTTAAACTAGATAAAACCGGATTGAACCGGTTTAAACAGGATAAAAAGGGATAGGACCGGATTGAACCGGTTTAAACCGGTTTAAACCAGATGAAACTGGATAGAACTGGTTTAAAGCAGATAGAAAGGGATTGAACCGTTTTAAACCGGTTTAAACCGGATAAAACCAGATTGAACCGGTTTAAACCAGATAAAACCGGATTGAACCGGTTTAAACCGGTGTGAACCGTATAGAACCGGATTGAACGTGATTAAACCGGATAAAACTGGATTGAACCAGTTTAAACCGGATAAAACCGGATGGAAACCTTTTAAACTGGATAGAACTGGATTGAACCGGTTTAAACCAGAAAAACCGGATTGGACCTGTTTAAACCGGATAAAACAGGACTGAACCGGTTTAAACCGGATTGATCCGGTTTAAACTGGTTTAAACCGGATAAAACCGGATAGAACCGGGTTGAACCAGATTGAAGCGGTTTAAACCGGTTTAAACCAGATAAAACCGGATAGAATGTGTTTAAAACGGAAAAAAGCAGATTTAACCGGATTAAACCGGTTTAAACAGGATTAAACTGGATTGAATAAGTTTAAACCGGATTGAACTGGTTTAAACCGGTTTAAAACGGATAGAACTGGATTGAACCGGTTTAAACCGCTTTAAACTACATAAAAACGGATTGAACTGTTTTAAACAGGATAAAACCGGATTGAACCGGTTTAAAAGGTTTAAACAGGATAAAACCGCATTGAACCGGTTTAAACCGGATAAAACCGTATCGATCCGGTTTAAACCGGTTTAAAACGGATAAAACAGGATCGAACTGCTTTAAAGCGGATAGAAAGGGTTTGAACCGGTTTAAACCGGATTGAACCGGTTTAAACCGGATAAAACCGGATTGAACCGGTTTAAACCAGTTTGAACCGTATAGAACCGGATTGAACGTGTTTAAACCGGATAGAACCGGATTGAACCAGTTTAAACCAGAAAAACCGGATTGAACCTGTTTAACATGGATAAAACCGGACTGAACCAGTTAAAACCTGATAAAACCGGATTGATCCGGTTTAAACTGGTTTAAATAGGATAAAACCGGATTGAACTGGTTTAAACCGGATAAAAACTGATAGAACCAGACTGAACCAGTATAAACCGGTTTAAGCCAGATGAAACCGGATAGAACCGGTTTAAACTGGATAAAATCGGATTGAACCAGTTTAAACCAGATTAAACTGGAAAGAACCGGTTTACACTGGATAGAAGAGGATTGAACCGGTATAAACCGGATAGAACCGGATTGAACCGGTTCCAACTGGTTTAAACCAGATAAAACCGGATAGAACAGGTTGAAACTGGATAAAACCGGATTGAACCGGTTGAAACCGGATGAAACCGGATAGAACCGGTTTAAACCGGATAGAACCGGATTGAACCGGTGTAAACCGTTTAAAAGTGGATAAAACCGGATTGAACTGGTTTAAACTGGATAAAACCGATTGAACCGGTTTAAACTGGATAAAACCGGATTGAACCGGTTTAAACCGGTGTGAACCGTATAGAACCGGATTGAACGTGTTTAACCGGATGAAACCGGATTGAACCGGTTTAAACCGGATAAAACCGGATGGAAACCGTTTAAACTGGATAGAACTGGATTGAACTGGTTTAAACCAGAAAAACCGGATTGAACCTGTCTAAACCGGATAAAACCGGACTGAACCGGTTTAAACTGGATAAAACCGGATTGATCCGGTTTAAACTGGTTTAAACCAGATAAAACCGGATAGAACCGGGTTGAACCAGATTGAAGCGGTTGAAACCGGTTTAAACCAGATAAAACAGGATAGAACGGATTTAAACCGGAAAAAAGCAGATTGAACCGGATTAAACCAGTTTAAACCGGATAAAACCGGATTGAATAAGTTTAATCCGGATAGAACCGGCTTAAACCGGTTTAAACCAGATAAAACTGCATTGAACCGGTTTAAACCGGTATAAACCGGATAAATCCGGAATGAACTGGTTTAAACCGGTTTAAACCGGATAGAACCGGATAGAAAAGGTTTAAACCGGATAAAACCGGATTGAACCGGTTAAACCAGTTTCAACCGGATTGAACCGGATAGAACCAGTTTAAACTGGATAAAACCGGATTGAACCGGTTTAAACCTGATTAAACTGGATAAAACCGGATTGAACCGGATTAAACCGGTTTAAACCGGATGAAACCAGATTGATACGGTTTAAACCGGATAAAACCGGATTGAACCGGTTAAACCAGTTTCAACCGGATTGAACCGGATAGAACCAGTTTAAACTGGATAAAACCGGATTGAACCGGTTTAAACCGGTTTAAATCGGATAGAACCGGATTGAACCGGTTTATTCCGGAGAAAACCGGATTGAACTGGTTGAACCGGTTTAAATCAGATAGAACCGGATTGAACCGGTTTAAACCGCATAAACCCGGATTGAACCGGTTTGAACCGGTTTAAACCGGAAAGAACCGGTTTAATCAGTATTAAACTGGATGGAACCGGTTTAAACCGGATAAAAGCGGATTGAACCGGTTTAAACCGGTTTCAACCGGATAGAACCGTATTGAACTGGTTTAAACCAGATAAAACCGGATTGAACTGGTTTAAACTGGATAAAACCGGATTGAACCGGTTTAAACCAGTTTAAACAGGATAGAGCCGGATAGAACGGGTTCAAACTGGATAAAACCGGATTGAACCGGTTAAACCAGTTTCAACAGGATAAAACCGGATTGAACCAGTTTACACCAGATAAAACCGGATTGAACTGGTTTAAACCGGTTTAAACCGGATGAAACCGGATTTAACCGGTTTCATCCGGTTTAAACGGGATACAACCGGATTGAACCGGTTTAAACCGGTTTAAACAGGATAAAACGGGATAGAACCGGTTTAAACCAGTTTAAACCGGATAGAACCGGTTAAAACCAGTTTAAACAGGATAGAACCGGTTCAAACCGTTTTAAACCGGATGAAACCGGATTGAACCGGTTTAAACCAGATAAAACTGGATTGAACCCTTTTAAACCAGTTTAAACTGGATAGAACTGGATAGAACCGGTTCAAACTGGATAAAACCGGATTGAACCGGTTAAACCAGTTTCAACCGGATAAAACCGGATTGAACCGGTTTAAACCAGATAAAACCGGAGTGATCCGGTTTGAACCGGTTTAAACCTGATAAAACCGGATTGAGTCAGTTTAAACCGGTTTCAACCGGATAAAAGCAGATTTAAAAGGATCAAACCGGTTTCAACCGGATTGAAGCGGATAGAACCGGTTTAAACTGGATAAAACCGGATTGAACCGGTTTAAACCTGTTTAAAACGGATAAAACCGGATTGAACCAGATTAAAGCGGTTTAAACCGGATGAAACCAGATTGAAACGGTTTAAACCGGATAAAACCGGATTGAACCGGCTTAAACCGGTTTAAACCAGATAAAACTGCATTGAACCGGTTTAAACCGGTATAAACCGGATAAATCCGGAATGAACTGGTTTAAACCGGTTTAAAGCGGAGAGAACCGGATAGAAAAGGTTTAAACCGGATAGAACCGGATTGAACCGCTTTAAACCAGTTTAAACCGAATAGAACCGGATAGAACTGGTTTAAACTGGTTTAAACCGGATAGAACCGGATAGAACTGGTTTAAACCGGATAAAACCGGATTGAACCGGTTAAACCAGTTTCAACCGGATTGAACCGGATAGAAACAGTTTAAACTGGATAAAACCGGATTGAACCGGTTTAAACCTGATTAAACTGGATAAAACCGGATTGAAATGGATTAAACCGGTTTAAACTGGATGAAACCAGATTGAAATGGTTTAAACCGGATAAAACGGGATTGAACCGGCTTAAACCGGTTTAAACCTGATAAAACTGCATTGAACCGGTTTAAACTGGTATAAACCGGATAAATCCGGAATGAACTGGTTTAAACTGGTTTAAACCGGATAGAACAGGTTTAAGCCGGATAAAACCGGATTGAACCGGTTTAAACCGGTTTAAACCGGATAGAACCGGATTGAAACGCTTTAAACCAGTTTAAACCGAATAGAACCGGATAGAACTGGTTTAAACCGGTTTGAACTGGATAGAACCGGATAGAACCAGTTTAAACCGGATAAAACCGGATTGAACTGGTTTAAACCGGTTTAAACCGGATAGAAACGGATTGAATCGGTTTAAACTGGATAAAACCGGATAGAACCAGTTCAAAACGGATAAAACTAGATTGAACAGGTTTAAACCGGTTTAAACCGGATAGAACCGGATTGAACCGCTTTAAACCAGTTTAAACCGAATAGAACCGAATAGAACTGGTTTAAACCGGTTTAAACCGGATAGAACCGGATAGAACCGGTTTAAACCGGATAAAACCAGATTGAACCGGTTTAAACCGGTTTAAACCGGTTTGAACCGAATAGAAGCGGTTTAAACCGGAAAAAACCGGATTGAACCAGTTTAAACCGGTTTAAACCGGATAGAAACGGATTGAACCGGTTTAAACCGGATAAAACCGGATAGAACCGGTTTGAACTGATTTAAACTGGATAGAACCGGAGAGAACCAGTTTAAAACGGATAAAACTAGATTGAACAGGTTTAAACCGGTTTAAACCGGATAGAACCGGATTGAACCGCTTTAAACCAGTTTAAACCGAATAGAACCGAATAGAACTGGTTTAAACGGGTTTAAACCGGATAGAACCGGATAGAACCGGTTTAAACCGGATAAAACCGGATTGAACCAGTTTAAACCGGTTTAAACCGGATAGAAACGGATTGAACCGGTTTAAACCGGATAAAACCGGATAGAACCGGTTTGAACTGATTTAAACTGGATAGAACCGGATAGAACCAGTTTAAAAAGGATAAAACTAGATTGAACAGGTTTAAACCGGTTTAAACCAGATAAAACCGAATTGAACCGGTTTAAACCAGTTTAAACCGGAGAAAACCGGATTGAACCGGTTTAAACCGGTTTAAACCGGAGAATACCGGATTGAACCGGTTTAAACCAGTTTAAACCGGAGAAAACCGGATTGAACCGGTTTAAACCGGTTTAAACCGGAGAAAACCGGATTGAACCGGTTTATTCCGGAGAAAACCGGATTGAACTGGTTGAACCGGTTTAAATCGGATAGAACCGGATTGAACCGGTTTAAACCGCATAAACCCGGATTGAACCGGTTTGAACCGGTTTAAACCGGAAAGAACCGGTTTAATCAGGACTAAACTGGATGGAACCGGTTTAAACCGGATAAAAGCGGATTGAACCGGTTTGAACCGGTTTCAACCGGATAGAACCGTATTGACCTGGTTTAAACCAGATAAAACCGGATTGAACTGGTTTAAACTGGATAAAACCGGATTGAACCGGTTTAAACCAGTTTAAACAGGATAGAGCCGGATAGAACGGGTTCAAACTGGATAAAACCGGATTGAACCGGTTAAACCAGTTTCAACAGGATAAAACCGGATTGAACCAGTTTACACCAGATAAAACCGGATTGAACTGGTTTAAACCGGTTTAAACCGGATGATACCGGATTTAACCGGTTTAATCCGGTTTAAACGGGATAAAACCGGATTGAACCAGTTTAAACCGGTTTAAACAGGATAAAACGGGATTGAACCGGTTTAAACCAGTTTAAACCGGATAGAACCGGATTGAACCAGTTTAAACCGGACAAAACCGGATAGAACCGGTTAAAACCAGTTTAAACAGGATAGAACCGGTTCAAACCGTTTTAAACCGGATGAAACCGGATTGAACCGGTTTAAACCAGATAAAACTGGATTGAACCCTTTTAAACCAGTTTAAACTGGATAGAACTGGATAGAACCGGTTCAAACTGGATAAAACCGGATTGAACCGGTTAAACCAGTTTCAACCGGATAAAACCGGATTGAACCGGTTTAAACCAGATAAAACCGGAGTGATCCGGTTTGAACCGGTTTAAACCTGATAAAACCGGTTTGAGTCAGTTTAAACCGGTTTAAACCGGATAAAATTGGATTGAACCGGTTTAAACTGGTTTAAACCGGATAAAACCGGATTGAACCGGTTTCAACCGGATAAAAGCAGATTTAAAAGGATCAAACCGGTTTCAACCGGATTGAACCGGATAGAACCGGTTTAAACTGGATAAAACCGGATTGAACCGGTTTAAACCTGTTTAAAACGGATAAAACCGGATTGAACCGGATTAAACCGGTTTAAACCGGATGAAACCAGATTGAAACGGTTTAAACCGGATAAAACCCGATTGAACCGGCTTAAACCGGTTTAAACCAGATAAAACTGCATTGAACCGGTTTAAACCGGTATAAACCGGATAAATCCGGAATGAACTGGTTTAAACCGGTTTAAAGCGGAGAGAACCGGATAGAAAAGGTTTAAACCGGATAGAACCGGATTGAACCGCTTTAAACCAGTTTAAACCGAATAGAACCGGATAGAACTGGTTTAAACTGGTTTAAACCGGATAGAACCGGATAGAACTGGTTTAAACCGGATAAAACCGGATTGAACCAGTTAAACCAGTTTCAACCGGATTGAACCGGATAGAAACAGTTTAAACTGGATAAAACCGGATTGAACCGGTTTAAACCGGTTTAAACCAGATAGAACCGGATTGAAACGCTTTAAACCAGTTTAAACCGAATAGAACCGGATAGAAATGGTTTAAACCGGTTTCATCTGGATAGAACCGGATAGAACCGATTTAAACGGGTTTAAACCAGATAGAAACGGATTGAACCGGTTTCAACCGGATTGAACCGGATAGAACCGGTTTAAACTGGATAAAACCGGATTGAACCGGTTTAAACCTGTTTAAAACGGATAAAACCGGATTGAACCGGATTAAACCGGTTTAAACCGGATGAAACCAGATTGAAACGGTTTAAACCGGATAAAACCCGATTGAACCGGCTTAAACCGGTTTAAACCAGATAAAACTGCATTGAACCGGTTTAAACCGGTATAAACCGGATAAATCCGGAATGAACTGGTTTAAACCGGTTTAAAGCGGAGAGAACCGGATAGAAAAGGTTTAAACCGGATAGAACCGGATTGAACCGCTTTAAACCAGTTTAAACCGAATAGAACCGGATAGAACTGGTTTAAACTGGTTTAAACCGGATAGAACCGGATAGAACTGGTTTAAACCGGATAAAACCGGATTGAACTGGTTAAACCAGTTTCAACCAGATTGAACCGGATAGAAACAGTTTAAACTGGATAAAACCGGATTGAACCGGTTTAAACCTGATTAAACTGGATAAAACCGGATTGAACTGGATTAAACCGGTTTAAACCGGATGAAACCAGATTGAAATGGTTTAAACCGGATAAAACGGGATTGAACCGGCTTAAACCTGTTTAAACCTGATAAAACTGCATTGAACCGGTTTAAACTGGTATAAACCGGATAAATCCGGAATGAACTGGTTTAAACTGGTTTAAACCGGATAGAACCGGATAGAACCGGTTTAAGCCGGATAAAATCGGATTGAACCGGTTTAAACCGGTTTAAACCGGATAGAACCGGATTGAAACGCTTTAAACCAGTTTAAACCGAATAGAACCGGATAGAAATGGTTTAAACCGGTTTAATCTGGATAGAACCGGATAGAACCGGTTTAAACGGGTTTAAACCGGATAGAAACGGATTGAACCGGTTTAAACCGGATAAAACCGGATAGAACCGGTTTAAACTGGTTTAAACGGGATAGAACCGGGTAGAACCAGTTTAAAACGGATAAAACTAGATTGAACAGGTTTAAACCGGTTTAATCCGGATAAAACCTAATTGAACCGGTTGAAACCGGAGAAAAACGGATTGAACTGGTTGAACGGGTTTAAATCGGATAGAACCGGATTGAACCGGTTTAAACCGCATAAACCCGGTTTGATCTGGTTTGAACCGCTTTAAACCGGATAGATCGGTTTAAACCGGATAAAAGAGGATTGAACCGGTTTAAACGGGTTTTAACCAGATAAAAGCGGATTGAACCAGTTTAAACCGGATAAAAACGGATTGAACCGGTTTAAACCGGTTTAAACCGGATAGAAACGGATTGAAACGGTATAAAACGGGTTAAACCGGATAATACCGGATTGAACTGTTTTAAACCGTATAAAACCGGATTGAACCGGTTTAAACTGGTTTAAACAGGATAAAATCAGATTGAACCAGTTTAAACTGGTTTAATCCATATAAAACCGGATTGAACCAGTTTAAACCGGTTTAAACCAGATAAAAGCAGATTGAACCGCTTTAGACCGGATAGAACTGGACTGAACCGGTTTAAACCGGTTTTAACCGGATAAAACCGGATTGAACCGGTTTAAACCGATTTAAACCGGATAGAATCGGATTGAACTGGTTTAAACCGGATAAAACAAGATAGAACTGGTATAAACGGGATAGAACTGGATTGAACCGGTTTAAACCGGTTTAAACAGGATAAAATCGGATTGAACCGGTTTAAACTGGTTTAAATCGGTTAAAACCGGATTGAACCGGTTTAAACTTGATAAAACCAGATTGAACCAATTTAAACCGGTTTAAACCGGATAAAAACGGATTGAACCGGTTTAAACCGGTTTAAACTAGATAAAACCGGATTGAACCGGTTTAAACAGGATAAAAACGGATAGGACCGGATTGAACCGGTTTAAACCGGTTTAAACCAGATGAAACTGGATAGAACTGGTTTAAAGCAGATAGAAAGGGATTGAACCGTTTTAAACCGTTTTAAACCGGATGAAACCAGATTGAAACGGTTTAAACCAGATAAAACCGGATTGAACCGGCTTAAACCGGTTTAAACCAGATAAAACTGCATTGAACCGGATTAAACCGGTATAAACCGGATAAATCCGGAATGAACTGGTTTAAACCGGTTTAAAGCGGAGAGAACCGGATAGAAAAGGTTTAAACCGGATAGAACCGGATTGAACCGCTTTAAACCAGTTTAAACCGAATAGAACCGGATAGAACTGGTTTAAACTGGTTTAAACCGGATAGAACCGGATAGAACTGGTTTAAACCGGATAAAACCGGATTGAACCGGTTAAACCAGTTTCAACCGGATTGAACCGGATAGAAACAGTTTAAACTAGATAAAACTGGATTGAACCGGTTTAAACCTGATTAAACTGGATAAAACCGGATTGAACTGGATTAAACCGGTTTAAACCGGATGAAACCAGATTGAAACGGTTTAAACCGGATAAAACGGGATTGAACCGGCTTAAACCGGTTTAAACCTGATAAAACTGCATTGAACCGGTTTAAACTGGTATAAACCGGATAAATCCGGAATGAACTGGTTTAAACTGGTTTAAACCGGATAGAACCGGTTTAAGCCGGATAAAATCGGATTGAACGCGTTTAAACCGGTTTAAACCGGATAGAACCGGATTGAAACGCTTTAAACCAGTTTAAACCGAATAGAACCGGATAGAAATGGTTTAAACCGGTTTAATCTGGATAGAACCGGATAGAACCGGTTTAAACGGGTTTAAACCGGATAGAAACGGATTGAACCGGTTTAAACCGGATAAAACCGGATAGAACCGGTTTAAACTGGTTTTAAACGGGATAGAACCGGGTAGAACCAGTTTAAAACGGATAAAACTAGATTGAACAGGTTTAAACCGGTTTAATCCGGATAAAACCGAATTGAACCGGTTGAAACCGGAGAAAAACGGATTGAACTGGTTGAACCGGTTTTAACCGGATAAAACCGGATTGAACCGGTTTAAACCGGTTTAAACCGGATAGAATCGGATTGAACTGGTTTAAACCGGATAAAAAAAGATAGAACTGGTATAAACCGGATAGAACTGGATTGAACCGGTTTAAACCGGTTTACACAGGATAAATCGGATTGAACCGGTTTAAACTGGTTTAAATCGGTTTAAAACCGGATTGAACCGGTTTAAACTTGATAAAACCAGATTGAACCAGTTTAAACCGGTTTAAACTAGATAAAACCGGATTGAACCGGTTTAAACAGGATAAAAACGGATAGGACCGGATTGAACCGGTTTAAACCGGTTTAAACCAGATGAAACTGGATAGAACTGGTTTAAAGCAGATAGAAAGGGATTGAACCGTTTTAAACCGGTTTAAACCGGATAAAACCAGATTGAACCGGTTTAAACCAGATAAAACCGGATTGAACCGGTTTAAACCGGTGTGCACCGTATAGAACCGGATTGAACGTGATTAAACCGGATAAAACTGGATTGAACCAGTTTAAACCGGATAAAACCGGATGGAAACCTTTTAAACTGGATAGAACTGGATTGAACCGGTTTAAACCAGAAAAACCGGATTGAACCTGTTTAAACCGGATAAAACAGGACTGAACCGGTTTAAACCGGATTGATCCAGTTTAAACTGGTTTAAACCGGATAAAACCGGATAGAACCGGGTTGAACCAGATTGAAGCGGTTTAAACCGGTTTAAACCAGATAAAACCGGATAGAACGTGTTTAAAACGGAAAAAAGCAGATTTAACCGGATTAAACCGGTTTAAACAGGATTAAACTGGATTGAATAAGTTTAAACCGGATTGAACCGGTTTAAACCGGTTTAAAACGGATAGAACCGGATTGAACCGGTTTAAACCGCTTTAAACTACATAAAACCGGATTGAACTGTTTTAAACAGGATAAAACCGGATTGAACCGGTTTAAAAGGTTTAAACAGGATAAAACCACATTGAACCGGTTTAAACCGGATAAAACCGGATCGATCCGGTTTAAACTGGTTTAAAACGGATAAAACAGGATCGAACTGCTTTAAAGCGGATAGAAAGGGTTTGAACCGGTTTAAACCGGATTGAACCGGTTTAAACCGGATAAAACCGGATTGAACCGGTTTAAACCAGTTTGAACCGTATAGAACCGGATTGAACGTGTTTAAACCGGATAGAACCGGATTGAACCGGTTTAAACCAGAAAAACCGGATTGAACCTGTTTAAACTGGATAAAACCGGACTGAACCAGTTAAAACCGGATAAAACCGGATTGATCCGGTTTAAACTGGTTTAAATAGGATAAAACCGGATTGAACTGGTTTAAACCGGATAAAAACTGATAGAACCAGACTGAACCAGTATAAACCGGTTTAAGCCAGATGAAACCGGATAGAACCGGTTTAAACTGGATAAAATCGGATTGAACCAGTTTAAACCAGATTAAACTGGAAAGAACCGGTTTACACAGGATAGAAGAGGATTGAACCGGTATAAACCGGATAGAACCGGATTGAACCGGTTTAAACCGGTTTAAACCGGATAGAACCGGATTGAACCGGTTCCAACCGGTTTAAACCAGATAAAACCGGATAGAACCGGTTGAAACTGGATAAAACCGGATTGAACCGGTTGAAACCGGATGAAACCGGATAGAACCGGTTTAAACCGGTTAAAACCGGATTGAACCGGTGTAAACCGTTTAAAAGTGGATAAAACCGGATTGAACTGGTTTAAACAGGATAAAACCGGATTGATCCGGTTTAAAATGTTTTAAACAGGATTAAACCGGATTGAACCGGTTGAAACCGATTGATCCGGTTTAGACCGTTTTAAACCGGATAAAACCGGATAGAACTGGTTTAAAGCAGATAGAAAGGGATTGAACCGTTTTAAACCGGTTTAAACCGGATAAAACCAGACTGAACCAGTTTAAACTGGTTTAAACTGGATAAAACCGATTGAACCGGTTTAAACTGGATAAAACCGGATTGAACCGGTTTAAACCGGATAAAACTGGACTGAACCGGTTTAAACTGGATAAAACCGGATTGATCCGGTTTAAACTGGTTTAAACCAGATAAAACCGGATAGAACCGGGTTGAACCAGATTGAAGTGGTTGAAACCGGTTTAAACCAGATAAAACAGGATAGAACGGATTTAAACCGGAAAAAAAGCAGATTGAAACGGATTAAACCAGTTTAAACCGGATAAAACCGGATTGAATAAGTTTAAACCGGATTGAACCAGTTTAAACTGGTTTAAAACGGATAGAACCAGATTGAACCGGTTTAAACCGGATAAAACCGGATCCATCCTGTTTAAACTGGTTTAAACCGGATAAAACAGGATAGAACTAGTTTAAAGCGGATAGAAAGGGACTGAAACAGTTTAAACCGGATTAAACCGGATTAAACCGGATAAAACCAGATTGAACCGGTTTAAACCTGTTTAAACTGGATAAAACCGGATTGAACTGGTTTAAACCGGTTTGAACCGTATAGAACCGGATTGAACGTGTTTAAACTGGATAAAACCGGATTGAACCGGTTTAAACCGGATAAAACCATATTGAACCGGTTTAAATAGGTTTAAAGTGGACAAAACCGGATTGAACTGGTTTAAACAGGATAAAACCGGATTGAACCGGTTTAAAGCGGATAAAACAAGATAGAACTGGTTTATAACGGATAGAACCGGATTGAACTGGTTTAAACCGGTTTAAACCGGATAAAACCGGGTTGAACCGGTTTAAAACTGATTATACCGGATAAAACCGGACTGATCTGGTTTAAACTTGTTAAAACCGGATTGAACCGGTTTAAACGGGTTTAAACCAGATAAAAGCGGATTGAACCGGTTTAAACAGGACAGAACCGTACTGAACCGGTTTAAACAGGTTTCAAGTGGATAAAACCGGATTGAACTGGTATAAACTGGATAAAACCGGATAGAACGGGGTTGAACCAGATTGAAGCGGTTTAAACCGGTTTAAACCAGATAAAACCGGATAGAACGTGTTTAAAACGGAAAAAAAGCAGATTTAACCGGATTAAACTGGTCTAAACACGATAAAACCGGATTGAACTGGTTTAAAATGGTTTAAACAGGATAAAACCACATTGAACCGGTTTAAACCGGATAAAACCGGATCGATCCGGTTTAAACCGGTTTAAAACGGATAAAACAGGATCGAAATGCTTTAAAGCGGATAGAAAGGGTTTGAACCGGTTTAAACCGGATTGAACCGGTTTAAACCGGATAAAACCGGATTGAACCGGTTTAAACCAGTTTGAACCATATAGAACCGGATTGAACGTGTTTAAACCGGATAGAACCGGATTGAACCGGTTTAAACCAGAAAAACCGGATTGAACCTGTTTAAACTGGATAAAACCGGACTGAACAAGTTAAAACCGGATAAAACCGGATTGATCCAGTTTAAACTGGTTTAAATAGGATAAAACCGGATTGAACTGGTTTAAACCAGATAAAAACTGATAGAACCAGACTGAACCAGTATAAACCGGTTTAAGCCAGATGAAACCGGATAGAACCGGTTTAAACTGGATAAAATCGGATTGAACCAGTTTAAACCAGATGAAACTGGAAAGAACCGGTTTACACTGGATAGAAGAGGATTGAACCGGTATAAAACGGATAGAACCGGATTGAACCGGTTCCAACCGGTTTAAACCAGATAAAACCGGATAGAACCGGTTGAAACTGGATAAAACCGGATTGAACCGGTTGAAACCGGATGAAACCGGATTGAACCGGTTTAAACCAGATAAAACTGGATTGAACCCTTTTAAACCAGTTTAAACTGGATAGAACTGGATAGAACCGGTTCAAACCGGATAAAACCGGATTGAACCTGTTAAACCAGTTTCAACCAGGTAAAACCGGATTGAACCTGTTAAACAAGTTTCTACCGGATAAAACCGGATTGAACCGGTTTAAACCGGATAAAACCGGAGTGAACCGGTTTGAACCGGTTTAAACCTGATAAAACCGGATTGAGTCAGTTTAAACCGGTTTAAACCAGATAAAACTGGATTGAACCAGTTTAAACTGGTTTAAACCGGATAAAACCGGATTGAACCGGTTAAACCAGTTTCAACCGGATTGAACCGGATAGAAACAGTTTAAACTGGATAAAACCGGATTGAACCGGTTTAAACCTGATTAAACTGGATAAAACCGGATTGAACCGGATTAAACCGGTTTAAACCGGATGAAACCAGATTGAAACGGTTTAAACCGGATAAAACCGGATTGAACCGGCTTACACCGGTTTAAACCTGATAAAACTGCATTGAACCGGTTTAAACTGGTATAAACCGGATAAATCCGGAATGAACTGGTGTAAACTGGTTTAAACCGGATAGAACCGGATAGAACCGGTTTAAGCCGGATAAAATCGGATTGAACCGGTTTAAACCGGTTTAAACCGGATAGAACCGGATTGAACCGGTTTAAACCAGTTTAAACCGAATAGAACCGGATAGAAATGGTTTAAACCGGTTTAATCTGGATAGAACCGGATAGAACCGGTTTAAACCGGTTTAAACCGGATAGAAACGGATTGAACCGGTTTAAACCGGATAAAACCGGAGAGAACCGGTTTAAACTGGTTTAAACAGGATAGAACCGGGTAGAACCAGTTTAAAACGGATAAAACTAGATTGAACAGGTTTAAACCGGTTTAATCCGGATAAAACCGAATTGAACCGGTTGAAACCGGAGAAGAACGGATTGAACTGGTTGAACCGGTTTAAATCGGATAGAACCGGATTGAACCGGTTTAAACCGCATAAACCCGGATTGATCCGGTTTGAACCGGTTTAAACCGGATAGATCGGTTTAAACCGGATAAAAGAGGATTGAACCGGTTTAAACGGGTTTAAACCAGATAAAAGCGGATTGAACCAGTTTAAACCGGATAAAAACGGATTGAACCGGTTTAATCCGGTTTAAACCGGATAGAAACGGATTGAAACGGTATAAAACGGGTTAAACCGGATAAAACCGGATTGAACTGTTTTAAACCGGATAAAACCGGATTGAACCGGTTTAAACTGCTTTAAACAGGATAAAATCAGGTTGAACCAGTTTAAACTGGTTTAATCCGTATAAAACCGGATTGAACCAGTTTAAACCGGTTTAAACCAGATAAAAGCAGATTGAACCGCTTTAGACCGGATAGAACCGGACTGAACCGGTTTAAACCGGTTTTAACTGGATAAAACCGGATTGAACCGGTTTAAACCGGTTTAAACCGGATAGAATCGGATTGAACTGGTTTAAACCGGATAAAACAAGATAGAACTGGTATAAACCGGATAGAACTGGATTGAACCGGTTTAAACCGGTTTAAACAGGATAAAATCGGATTGAACCGATTTAAAATGGTTTAAATCGGTTAAAACCGGATTGAACCGGTTTAAACTTGATAAAACCAGATTGAACCAGTTTAAACCGGTTTAAACCGGGTAAAAACGGATTGAACCGGTTTAAACCGGTTTAAACTAGATAAAACCGGATTGAACCGGTTTAAACAGGATAAAAACGGATAGGACCGGATTGAACCGGTTTAAACCGGTTTAAACCAGATGAAACTGGATAGAACTGGTTTAAAGCAGATAGAAAGGGATTGAACCGTTTTAAACCGGTTTAAACCGGATAAAACCAGATTGAACCAGTTTAAACCGGTTTAAACCGGATAAAAACGGATTGAACCGGTTTAAACCGGTTTAAACTAGATAAAACCGGATTGAACCGGTTTAAACAGGATAAAAAGGGATAGGACCGGATTGAACCGGTTTAAACCGGTTTAAACCAGATGAAACTGGATAGAACTGGTTTAAAGCAGATAGAAAGGGATTGAACCGTTTTAAACCGGTTTAAACCGGATAAAACCAGATTGAACCGGTTTAAACCAGATAAAACCGGATTGAACCGGTTTAAACCGGTGTGAACCGTATAGAACCGGATTGAACGTGATTAAACCGGATAAAACTGGATTGAACCAGTTTAAACCGGATAAAACCGGATGGAAACCTTTTAAACTGGATAGAACTGGATTGAACCGGTTTAAACCAGAAAAACCGGATTGGACCTGTTTAAACCGGATAAAACAGGACTGAACCGGTTTAAACCGGATTGATCCGGTTTAAACTGGTTTAAACCGGATAAAACCGGATAGAACCGGGTTGAACCAGATTGAAGCGGTTTAAACCGGTTTAAACCAGATAAAACCGGATAGAACGTGTTTAAAACGGAAAAAAGCAGATTTAACCGGATTAAACCGGTTTAAACAGGATTAAACTGGATTGAATAAGTTTAAACCGGATTGAACTGGTTTAAACCGGTTTAAAACGGATAGAACTGGATTGAACCGGTTTAAACCGCTTTAAACTACATAAAAACGGATTGAACTGTTTTAAACAGGATAAAACCGGATTGAACCGGTTTAAAAGGTTTAATCAGGATAAAACCGCATTGAACCGGTTTAAACCGGATAAAACCGTATCGATCCGGTTTAAACCGGTTTAAAACGGATAAAACAGGATCGAACTGCTTTAAAGCGGATAGAAAGGGTTTGAACCGGTTTAAACCGGATTGAACCGGTTTAAACCGGATAAAACCGGATTGAACCGGTTTAAACCAGTTTGAACCGTATAGAACCGGATTGAACGTGTTTAAACCGGATAGAACCGGATTGAACCAGTTTAAACCAGAAAAACCGGATTGAACCTGTTTAACATGGATAAAACCGGACTGAACCAGTTAAAACCTGATAAAACCGGATTGATCCGGTTTAAACTGGTTTAAATAGGATAAAACCGGATTGAACTGGTTTAAACCGGATAAAAACTGATAGAACCAGACTGAACCAGTATAAACCGGTTTAAGCCAGAAGAAACCGGATAGAACCGGTTTAAACTGGATAAAATCGGATTGAACCAGTTTAAACCAGATTAAACTGGAAAGAACCGGTTTACACTGGATAGAAGAGGATTGAACCGGTATAAACCGGATAGAACCGGATTGAACCGGTTCCAACTGGTTTAAACCAGATAAAACCGGATAGAACCGGTTGAAACTGGATAAAACCGGATTGAACCGGTTGAAACCGGATGAAACCGGATAGAACCGGTTTAAACCGGATAGAACCGGATTGAACCGGTGTAAACCGTTTAAAAGTGGATAAAACCGGATTGAACTGGTTTAAACTGGATAAAACCGATTGAACCGGTTTAAACTGGATAAAACCGGATTGAACCGGTTTAAACCGGTGTGAACCGTATAGAACCGGATTGAACGTGTTTAACCGGATGAAACCGGATTGAACCGGTTTAAACCGGATAAAACCGGATGGAAACCGTTTAAACTGGATAGAACTGGATTGAACTGGTTTAAACCAGAAAAACCGGATTGAACCTGTCTAAACCGGATAAAACCGGACTGAACCGGTTTAAACTGGATAAAACCGGATTGATCCGGTTTAAACTGGTTTAAACCAGATAAAACCGGATAGAACCGGGTTGAACCAGATTGAAGCGGTTGAAACCGGTTTAAACCAGATAAAACAGGATAGAACGGATTTAAACCGGAAAAAAGCAGATTGAACCGGATTAAACCAGTTTAAACCGGATAAAACCGGATTGAATAAGTTTAATCCGGATAGAACCGGCTTAAACCGGTTTAAACCAGATAAAACTGCATTGAACCGGTTTAAACCGGTATAAACCGGATAAATCCGGAATGAACTGGTTTAAACCGGTTTAAACCGGATAGAACCGGATAGAAAAGGTTTAAACCGGATAAAACCGGATTGAACCGGTTTAAACCGGTTTAAATCGGATAGAACCGGATTGAACCGGTTTATTCCGGAGAAAACCGGATTGAACCGGTTAAACCAGTTTCAACCGGATTGAACCGGATAGAACCAGTTTAAACTGGATAAAACCGGATTGAACCGGTTTAAACCTGATTAAACTGGATAAAACCAGATTGAACCGGATTAAACCGGTTTAAACCGGATGAAACCAGATTGAAACGGTTTAAACCGGATAAAACCGGATTGAACCGGTTAAACCAGTTTCAACCGGATTGAACCGGATAGAACCAGTTTAAACTGGATAAAACCGGATTGAACCGGTTTAAACCGGTTTAAATCGGATAGAACCGGATTGAACCGGTTTATTCCGGAGAAAACCGGATTGAACTGGTTGAACCGGTTTAAATCAGATAGAACCGGATTGAACCGGTTTAAACCGCATAAACCCGGATTGAACCAGTTTGAACCGGTTTAAACCGGAAAGAACCGGTTTAATCACTATTAAACTGGATGGAACCGGTTTAAACCGGATAAAAGCGGATTGAACCGGTTTAAACCGGTTTCAACCGGATAGAAACGTATTGAACTGGTTTAAACCAGATAAAACCGGATTGAACTGGTTTAAACTGGATAAAACCGGATTGAACCGGTTTAAACCAGTTTAAACAGGCTAGAGCCGGATAGAACGGGTTCAAACTGGATAAAACCGGATTGAACCGGTTAAACCAGTTTCAACAGGATAAAACCGGATTGAACCAGTTTACACCAGATAAAACCGGATTGAACCGGTTTAAACCGGTTTAAACAGGATAAAACGGGAATGAACCGGTTTAAACCAGTTTAAACCGGATAGAACCGGATTGAACCAGTTTAAACCGGACAAAACCGGATAGAACTGGTTAAAACCAGTTTAAACAGGATAGAACCGGTTCAAACCGTTTTAAACCGGATGAAACCGGATTGAACCGGTTTAAACCAGATAAAACTGGATTGAACCCTTTTAAACCAGTTTAAACTGGATAGAACTGGATAGAACCGGTTCAAACTGGATAAAACCGGATTGAACCGGTTAAACCAGTTTCAACCGGATAAAACCGGATTGAACCGGTTTAAACCAGATAAAACCGGAGTGATCCGGTTTGAACCGGTTTAAACCTGATAAAACCGGATTGAGTCAGTTTAAACCGGTTTCAACCGGATAAAAGCAGATTTAAAAGGATCAAACCGGTTTCAACCGGATTGAAGCGGATAGAACCGGTTTAAACTGGATAAAACCGGATTGAACCGGTTTAAACCTGTTTAAAACGGATAAAACCGGATTGAACCAGATTAAACCGGTTTAAACCGGATGAAACCAGATTGAAACGGTTTAAACCGGATAAAACCGGATTGAACCGGCTTAAACCGGTTTAAACCAGATAAAACTGCATTGAACCGGTTTAAACCGGTATAAACCGGACAAATGCGGAATGAACTGGTTTAAACCGGTTTAAAGCGGAGAGAACCGGATAGAAAAGGTTTAAACCGGATAGAACCGGATTGAACCGCTTTAAACCAGTTTAAACCGAATAGAACCGGATAGAACTGGTTTAAACTGGTTTAAACCGGATAGAACCGGATAGAACTGGTTTAAACCGGATAAAACCGGATTGAACCGGTTAAACCAGTTTCAACCGGATTGAACCGGATAGAAACAGTTTAAACTGGATAAAACCGGATTGAACCGGTTTAAACCTGATTAAACTGGATAAAACCGGATTGAACTGGATTAAACCGGTTTAAACTGGATGAAACCAGATTGAAATGGTTTAAACCGGATAAAACGGGATTGAACCGGCTTAAACCGGTTTAAACCTGATAAAACTGCATTGAACCGGTTTAAACTGGTATAAACCGGATAAATCCGGAATGAACTGGTTTAAACTGGTTTAAACCGGATAGAACAGGTTTAAGCCGGATAAAACCGGACTGAACCGGTTTAAACTGGATAAAACCGGATTGATCCGGTTTAAACTGGTTTAAACCAGATAAAACCGGATAGAACCGGGTTGAACCAGATTGAAGCGGTTGAAACCGGTTTAAACCAGATAAAACAGGATAGAACGGATTTAAACCGGAAAAAAGCAGATTGAACCGGATTAAACCAGTTTAAACCGGATAAAACCGGATTGAATAAGTTTAATCCGGATAGAACCGGCTTAAACCGGTTTAAACCAGATAAAACTGCATTGAACCGGATTAAACAGGTATAAACCGGATAAATCCGGAATGAACTGGTTTAAACCGGTTTAAACCGGATAGAACCGGATAGAAAAAGTTTAAACCGGATAAAACCGGATTGAACCGGTTAAACCAGTTTCAACCGGATTGAACCGGATAGAACCAGTTTAAACTGGATAAAACCGGATTGAACCGGTTTAAACCTGATTAAACTGGATAAAACCGGATTGAACCGGATTAAACTGGTTTAAACCGGATGAAACCAGATTGAAACGGTTTAAACCGGATAAAACCGGATTGAACCGGTTAAACCAGTTTCAACCGGATTGAACCGGATAGAACCAGTTTAAACTGGATAAAACCGGATTGAACCGGTTTAAACCGGTTTAAATCGGATAGAACCGGATTGAACCGGTTTATTCCGGAGAAAACCGGATTGAACTGGTTGAACCGGTTTAAATCAGATAGAACCGGATTGAACCGGTTTAAACCGCATAAACCCGGATTGAACCGGTTTGAACCGGTTTAAACCGGAAAGAACCGGTTTAATCAGTATTAAACTGGATGGAACCGGTTTAAACCGGATAAAAGCGGATTGAACCGGTTTAAACCGGTTTCAACCGGATAGAACCGTATTGAACTGGTTTAAACCAGATAAAACCGGATTGAACTGGTTTAAACTGGATAAAACCGGATTGAACCGGTTTAAACCAGTTTAAACAGGCTAGAGCCGGATAGAACGGGTTCAAACTGGATAAAACCGGATTGAACTGGTTAAACCAGTTTCAACAGGATAAAACCGGATTGAACCAGTTTACACCTGATAAAACCGGATTGAACTGGTTTAAACCGGTTTAAACCGGATGAAACCGGATTTAACCGGTTTAATCCGGTTTAAACGGGATAAAACCGGATTGAACCGGTTAAAACCGGTTTAAACAGGATAAAACGGGATTGAACCGGTTTAAACCAGTTTAAACCGGATAGAACCGGATTGAACCAGTTTAAACCGGACAAAACCGGATAGAACCGGTTAAAACGAGTTTAAACAGGATAGAACCGGTTCAAACCGTTTTAAACCGGATGAAACCGGATTGAACCGGTTTAAACCAGATAAAACTGGATTGAACCCTTTTAAACCAGTTTAAACTGGATAGAACTGGATAGAACCGGTTCAAACTGGATAAAACCGGATTGAACCGGTTAAACCAGTTTCAACCGGATAAAACCGGATTGAACCGGTTTAAACCAGATAAAACCGGAGTGATCCGGTTTGAACCGGTTTAAACCTGATAAAACCGGATTGAGTCAGTTTAAACCGGTTTCAACCGGATAAAAGCAGATTTAAAAGGATCAAACCGGTTTCAACCGGATTAAAGCGGATAGAACCGGTTTAAACTGGATAAAACCGGATTGAACCGGTTTAAACCTGTTTAAAACGGATAAAACCGGATTGAACCAGATTAAACCGGTTTAAACTGGATGAAACCAGATTGAAACGGTTTAAACCGGATAAAACCGGATTGAACCAGCTTAAACCGGTTTAAACCAGATAAAACTGCATTGAACCGGTTTAAACCGGTATAAACCGGATAAATCCGGAATGAACTGGTTTAAACCGGTTTAAAGCGGAGAGAACCGGATAGAAAAGGTTTAAACCGGATAGAACCGGATTGAACCGCTTTAAACCAGTTTAAACCGAATAGAACCGGATAGAACTGGTTTAAACTGGTTTAAACGGGATAGAACCGGATAGAACTGGTTTAAACCGGATAAAACCGGATTGAACCGGTTAAACCAGTTTCAACCGGATTGAACCGGATAGAAACAGTTTAAACTGGATAAAACCGGATTGAACCGGTTTAAACCTGATTAAACTGGATAAAACCGGATTGAACTGGATTAAACCGGTTTAAACTGGATGAAACCAGATTGAAATGGTTTAAACCGGATAAAACGGGATTGAACCGGCTTAAACCGGTTTAAACCTGATAAAACTGCATTGAACCGGTTTAAACTGGTATAAACCGGATAAATCCGGAATGAACTGGTTTAAACTGGTTTAAACCGGATAGAACAGGTTTAAGCCGGATAAAACCGGATTGAACCGGTTTAAACCGGTTTAAACCGGATAGAACCGGATTGAAACGCTTTAAACCAGTTTAAACCGAATAGAACCGGATAGAACTGGTTTAAACCGGTTTGAACTGGATAGAACCGGATAGAACCGGTTTAAACCGGATAAAACCGGATTGAACTGGTTTAAACCGGTTTAAACCGGATAGAAACGGATTGAATCGGTTTAAACTGGATAAAACCGGATAGAACCAGTTCAAAACGGATAAAACTAGATTGAACAGGTTTAAACCGGTTTAAACCGGATAGAACCGGATTGAACCGCTTTAAACCAGTTTAAACCGAATAGAACCGAATAGAACTGGTTTAAACCGGTTTAAACCGGATAGAACCGGATAGAACCGGTTTAAACCGGATAAAACCAGATTGAACCGGTTTAAACCGGTTTAAACCGGTTTGAACCGAATAGAAGCGGTTTAAACCGGAAAAAACCGGATTGAACCAGTTTAAACCGGTTTAAACCGGATAGAAACGGATTGAACCGGTTTAAACCGGATAAAACCGGATAGAACCGGTTTGAACTGATTTAAACTGGATAGAACCGGATAGAACCAGTTTAAAACGGATAAAACTAGATTGAACAGGTTTAAACCGGTTTAAACCGGATAGAACCGGATTGAACCGCTTTAAACCAGTTTAAACCGAATAGAACCGAATAGAACTGGTTTAAACGGGTTTAAACCAGATAGAACCGGATAGAACCGGTTTAAACCGGATAAAACCGGATTGAACCAGTTTAAACCGGTTTAAACCGGATAGAAACGGATTGAACCGGTTTAAACCGGATAAAACCGGATAGAACCGGTTTGAACTGATTTAAACTGGATAGAACCGGATAGAACCAGTTTAAAACGGATAAAACTAGATTGAACAGGTTTAAACCGGTTTAAACCGGATAAAACCGAATTGAACCGGTTTAAACCAGTTTAAACCGGAGAAAACCGGATTGAACCGGTTTAAACCGGTTTAAACCGGAGAAAACCGGATTGAACCGGTTTAAACCGGTTTAAACCGGAGAAAACCGGATTGAACCGGTTTAAACCGGTTTAAACCGGAGAAAACCGGATTGAACCGGTTTATTCTGGAGAAAACCGGATTGAACTGGTTGAACCGGTTTAAATCGGATAGAACCGGATTGAACCGGTTTAAACCGCATAAACCCGGATTGAACCGGTTTGAACCGGTTTAAACCGGAAAGAACCGGTTTAATCAGGACTAAACTGGATGGAACCGGTTTAAACCGGATAAAAGCGGATTGAACCGGTTTAAACCGGTTTCAACCGGATAGAACCGTATTGACCTGGTTTAAACCAGATAAAACCGGATTGAACTGGTTTAAACTGGATAAAACCGGATTGAACCGGTTTAAACCAGTTTAAACAGGATAGAGCCGGATAGAACGGGTTCAAACTGGATAAAACCGGATTGAACTGGTTAAACCAGTTTCAACAGGATAAAACCGGATTGAACCAGTTTACACCAGATAAAACCGGATTGAACTGGTTTAAACCGGTTTAAACCGGATGATACCGGATTTAACCGGTTTAATCCGGTTTAAAAGGGATAAAACCGGATTGAACCAGTTTAAACCGGTTTAAACAGGATAAAACGGGATTGAACCGGTTTAAACCAGTTTAAACCGGATAGAACCGGATTGAACCAGTTTAAACCGGACAAAACCGGATAGAACCGGTTAAAACCAGTTTAAACAGGATAGAACCGGTTCAAACCGTTTTAAACCGGATGAAACCGGATTGAACCGGTTTAAACCAGATAAAACTGGATTGAACCCTTTTAAACCAGTTTAAACTGGATAGAACTGGATAGAACCGGTTCAAACTGGATAAAACCGGATTGAACCGGTTAAACCAGTTTCAACCGGATAAAACCGGATTGAACCGGTTTAAACCAGATAAAACCGGTTTGAGTCAGTTTAAACCGGTTTAAACCGGATAAAATTGGATTGAACCGGTTTAAACTGGTTTAAACCGGATAAAACCGGATTGAACCGGTTTCAACCGGATAAAAGCAGATTTAAAAGGTTCAAACCGGTTTCAACCGGATTGAACCGGATAGAACCGGTTTAAACTGGATAAAACCGGATTGAACCGGTTTAAACCTGTTTAAAACGGATAAAACCGGATTGAACCGGATTAAACCGGTTTAAACCGGATGAAACCAGATTGAAACGGTTTAAACCGGATAAAACCGGATTGAACTGGCTTAAACCGGTTTAAACCAGATAAAACTGCATAGAACCGGTTTAAACCGGTATAAACCGGATAAATCCGGAATGAACTGGTTTAAACCGGTTTAAAGCGGAGAGAACCGGATAGAAAAGTTTTAAACCAGATAGAACCGGATTGAACCGCTTTAAACCAGTTTAAAACGAATAGAACCGGATAGAACTGGTTTAAACTGGTTTAAACCGGATAGAACCGGATAGAACTGGTTTAAACCGGATAAAACCGGATTGAACCGGTTAAACCAGTTTCAACCGGATTGAACCGGATAGAAACAGTTTAAACTGGATAAAACCGGATTGAACCGGTTTAAACCTGATTAAACTGGATAAAACCGGATTGAACTGGATTAAACCGGTTTAAACCGGATGAAACCAGACTGAAATGGTTTAAACCGGATAAAACGGGATTGAACCGGCTTAAACCGGTTTAAACCTGATAAAACTGCATTGAACCGGTTTAAACTGGTATAAACCGGATAAATCCGGAATGAACTGGTTTAAACTGGTTTAAACCGGATAGAACCGGATAGAACCGGTTTAAGCCAGATAAAATCGGATTGAACCGGTTTAAACCGGTTTAAACCAGATAGAACCGGATTGAAACGCTTTAAACCAGTTTAAACCGAATAGAAGCGGATAGAAATGGTTTAAACCGGTTTAATCTGGATAGAACCGGATAGAACCGGTTTAAACGGGTTTAAACCGGATAGAAACGGATTGAACCGGTTTAAACCGGATAAAACCGGATAGAACCGGTTTAAACTGGTTTAAACGGGATAGAACCGGGTAGAACCAGTTTAAAACGGATAAAACTAGATTGAACAGGTTTAAACCGGTTTAATCCGGATAAAACCGGATTGAACCGGTTCCAACCGGTTTAAACCAGATAAAACCGGATAGAACCGGTTGAAACTGGATAAAACCGGATTGAACCGGTTGAAAACGGATGAAACCGGATTGAACCGGTTTAAACCAGATAAAACTGGATTGAACCCTTTTAAACCAGTTTAAACTGGATAGAACTGGATAGAACCGGTTCAAACCGGATAAAACCGGATTGAACCTGTTAAACCAGTTTCAACCGGATAAAACCGGATTGAACCGGTTTAAACCGGATAAAACCGGAGTGAACCGGTTTGAACCGGTTTAAACCTGATAAAACCGGATTGAGTCAGTTTAAACCGGTTTAAACCAGATAAAACTGGATTGAACCAGTTTAAACTGGTTTAAACCGGATAAAACCGGATTGAACCGGTTAAACCAGTTTCAACCGGATTGAACCGGATAGAAACAGTTTAAACTGGATAAAACCGGATTGAACCGGTTTAAACCTGATTAAACTGGATAAAACCGGATTGAACCGGATTAAACCGGTTTAAACCGGATGAAACCAGATTGAAACGGTTTAAACCGGATAAAACCGGATTGAACCGGCTTACACCGGTTTAAACCTGATAAAACTGCATTGAACCGGTTTAAACTGGTATAAACCGGATAAATCCGGAATGAACTGGTGTAAACTGGTTTAAACCGGATAGAACCGGATAGAACCGGTTTAAGCCGGATAAAATCGGATTGAACCGGTTTAAACCGGTTTAAACCGGATAGAACCGGATTGAAACGGTTTAAACCAGTTTAAACCGAATAGAACCGGATAGAAATGGTTTAAACCGGTTTAATCTGGATAGAACCGGATAGAACCGGTTTAAACCGGTTTAAACCGGATAGAAACGGATTGAACCGGTTTAAACAGGATAAAACCGGAGAGAACCGGTTTAAACTGGTTTATACGGGATAGAACCGGGTAGAACCAGTTTAAAACGGATAAAACTAGATTGAACAGGTTTAAACCGGTTTAATCCGGATAAAACCGAATTGAACCGGTTGAAACCGGAGAAGAACGGATTGAACTGGTTGAACCGGTTTAAATCGGATAGAACCGGATTGAACCGGTTTAAACCGCATAAACCCGGATTGATCCGGTTTGAACCGGTTTAAACCGGATAGATCGGTTTAAACCGGATAAAAGAGGATTGAACCGGTTTAAACGGGTTTAAACCAGATAAAAGCGGATTGAACCAGTTTAAACCGGATAAAAACGGATTGAACCGGTTTAATCCGGTTTAAACCGGATAGAAACGGATTGAAACGGTATAAAACGGGTTAAACCGGGTAAAACCGGATTGAACTGTTTTAAACCGGATAAAACCGGATTGAACCGGTTTAAACTGCTTTAAACAGGATAAAATCAGGTTGAACCAGTTTAAACTGGTTTAATCCGTATAAAACCGGATTGAACCAGTTTAAACCGGTTTAAACCAGATAAAAGCAGATTGAACCGCTTTAGACTGGATAGAACCGGACTGAACCGGTTTAAACCGGTTTTAACTGGATAAAACCGGATTGAACCGGTTTAAACCGGTTTAAACAGGATAGAATCGGATTGAACTGGTTTAAACCGGATAAAACAAGATAGAACTGGTATAAACCGGATAGAACTGGATTGAACCGGTTTAAACCGGTTTAAACAGGATAAAATCGGATTGAACCGATTTAAAATGGTTTAAATCGGTTAAAACCGGATTGAACCGGTTTAAACTTGATAAAACCAGATTGAACCAGTTTAAACCGGTTTAAACCGGGTAAAAACGGATTGAACCGGTTTAAACCGGTTTAAACTAGATAAAACCGGATTGAACCGGTTTAAACAGGATAAAAACGGATAGGACCGGATTGAACCGGTTTAAACCGGTTTAAACCAGATGAAACTGGATAGAACTGGTTTAAAGCAGATAGAAAGGGATTGAACCGTTTTAAACCGGTTTAAACCGGATAAAACCAGATTGAACCAGTTTAAACCGGTTTAAACCGGATAAAAACGGATTGAACCGGTTTAAACCGGTTTAAACTAGATAAAACCGGATTGAACCGGTTTAAACAGGATAAAAAGGGATAGGACCGGATTGAACCGGTTTAAACCGGTTTAAACCAGATGAAACTGGATAGAACTGGTTTAAAGCAGATAGAAAGGGATTGAACCGTTTTAAACCGGTTTAAACCGGATAAAACCAGATTGAACCAGTTTAAACCGGTTTAAACCGGATAGAAACGGATTGAACCGGTTTAAACCGGATAAAACCGGATAGAACCGGTTTAAACTGGTTTAAACGGGATAGAACCGGGTAGAACCAGTTTAAAACGGATAAAACTAGATTGAACAGGTTTAAACCGGTTTAATCCGGATAAAACCGGATTGAACCGGTTCCAACCGGTTTAAACCAGATAAAACCGGATAGAACCGGTTGAAACTGGATAAAACCGGATTGAACCGGTTGAAAACGGATGAAACCGGATTGAACCGGTTTAAACCAGATAAAACTGGATTGAACCCTTTTAAACCAGTTTAAACTGGATAGAACTGGATAGAACCGGTTCAAACCGGATAAAACCGGATTGAACCTGTTAAACCAGTTTCAACCGGATAAAACCGGATTGAACCGGTTTAAACCGGATAAAACCGGAGTGAACCGGTTTGAACCGGTTTAAACCTGATAAAACCGGATTGAGTCAGTTTAAACCGGTTTAAACCAGATAAAACTGGATTGAACCAGTTTAAACTGGTTTAAACCGGATAAAACCGGATTGAACCGGTTAAACCAGTTTCAACCGGATTGAACCGGATAGAAACAGTTTAAACTGGATAAAACCGGATTGAACCGGTTTAAACCTGATTAAACTGGATAAAACCGGATTGAACCGGATTAAACCGGTTTAAACCGGATGAAACCAGATTGAAACGGTTTAAACCGGATAAAACCGGATTGAACCGGCTTACACCGGTTTAAACCTGATAAAACTGCATTGAACCGGTTTAAACTGGTATAAACCGGATAAATCCGGAATGAACTGGTGTAAACTGGTTTAAACCGGATAGAACCGGATAGAACCGGTTTAAGCCGGATAAAATCGGATTGAACCGGTTTAAACCGGTTTAAACCGGATAGAACCGGATTGAAACGGTTTAAACCAGTTTAAACCGAATAGAACCGGATAGAAATGGTTTAAACCGGTTTAATCTGGATAGAACCGGATAGAACCGGTTTAAACCGGTTTAAACCGGATAGAAACGGATTGAACCGGTTTAAACAGGATAAAACCGGAGAGAACCGGTTTAAACTGGTTTATACGGGATAGAACCGGGTAGAACCAGTTTAAAACGGATAAAACTAGATTGAACAGGTTTAAACCGGTTTAATCCGGATAAAACCGAATTGAACCGGTTGAAACCGGAGAAGAACGGATTGAACTGGTTGAACCGGTTTAAATCGGATAGAACCGGATTGAACCGGTTTAAACCGCATAAACCCGGATTGATCCGGTTTGAACCGGTTTAAACCGGATAGATCGGTTTAAACCGGATAAAAGAGGATTGAACCGGTTTAAACGGGTTTAAACCAGATAAAAGCGGATTGAACCAGTTTAAACCGGATAAAAACGGATTGAACCGGTTTAATCCGGTTTAAACCGGATAGAAACGGATTGAAACGGTATAAAACGGGTTAAACCGGGTAAAACCGGATTGAACTGTTTTAAACCGGATAAAACCGGATTGAACCGGTTTAAACTGCTTTAAACAGGATAAAATCAGGTTGAACCAGTTTAAACTGGTTTAATCCGTATAAAACCGGATTGAACCAGTTTAAACCGGTTTAAACCAGATAAAAGCAGATTGAACCGCTTTAGACTGGATAGAACCGGACTGAACCGGTTTAAACCGGTTTTAACTGGATAAAACCGGATTGAACCGGTTTAAACCGGTTTAAACAGGATAGAATCGGATTGAACTGGTTTAAACCGGATAAAACAAGATAGAACTGGTATAAACCGGATAGAACTGGATTGAACCGGTTTAAACCGGTTTAAACAGGATAAAATCGGATTGAACCGATTTAAAATGGTTTAAATCGGTTAAAACCGGATTGAACCGGTTTAAACTTGATAAAACCAGATTGAACCAGTTTAAACCGGTTTAAACCGGGTAAAAACGGATTGAACCGGTTTAAACCGGTTTAAACTAGATAAAACCGGATTGAACCGGTTTAAACAGGATAAAAACGGATAGGACCGGATTGAACCGGTTTAAACCGGTTTAAACCAGATGAAACTGGATAGAACTGGTTTAAAGCAGATAGAAAGGGATTGAACCGTTTTAAACCGGTTTAAACCGGATAAAACCAGATTGAACCAGTTTAAACCGGTTTAAACCGGATAAAAACGGATTGAACCGGTTTAAACCGGTTTAAACTAGATAAAACCGGATTGAACCGGTTTAAACAGGATAAAAAGGGATAGGACCGGATTGAACCGGTTTAAACCGGTTTAAACCAGATGAAACTGGATAGAACTGGTTTAAAGCAGATAGAAAGGGATTGAACCGTTTTAAACCGGTTTAAACCGGATAAAACCAGATTGAACCGGTTTAAACCAGATAAAACCGGATTGAACCGGTTTAAACCGGTGTGAACCGTATAGAACCGGATTGAACGTGATTAAACCGGATAAAACTGGATTGAACCAGTTTAAACCGGATAAAACCGGATGGAAACCTTTTAAACTGGATAGAACTGGATTGAACCGGTTTAAACCAGAAAAACCGGATTGGACCTGTTTAAACCGGATAAAACAGGACTGAACCGGTTTAAACCGGATTGATCCGGTTTAAACTGGTTTAAACCGGATAAAACCGGATAGAACCGGGTTGAACCAGATTGAAGCGGTTTAAACCGGTTTAAACCAGATAAAACCGGATAGAACGTGTTTAAAACGGAAAAAAGCAGATTTAACCGGATTAAACCGGTTTAAACAGGATTAAACTGGATTGAATAAGTTTAAACCGGATTGAACTGGTTTAAACCGGTTTAAAACGGATAGAACTGGATTGAACCGGTTTAAACCGCTTTAAACTACATAAAAACGGATTGAACTGTTTTAAACAGGATAAAACCGGATTGAACCGGTTTAAAAGGTTTAAACAGGATAAAACCGCATTGAACCGGTTTAAACCGGATAAAACCGTATCGATCCGGTTTAAACCGGTTTAAAACGGATAAAACAGGATCGAACTGCTTTAAAGCGGATAGAAAGGGTTTGAACCGGTTTAAACCGGATTGAACCGGTTTAAACCGGATAAAACCGGATTGAACCGGTTTAAACCAGTTTGAACCGTATAGAACCGGATTGAACGTGTTTAAACCGGATAGAACCGGATTGAACCAGTTTAAACCAGAAAAACCGGATTGAACCTGTTTAACATGGATAAAACCGGACTGAACCAGTTAAAACCTGATAAAACCGGATTGATCCGGTTTAAACTGGTTTAAATAGGATAAAACCGGATTGAACTGGTTTAAACCGGATAAAAACTGATAGAACCAGACTGAATCAGTATAAACCGGTTTAAGCCAGATGAAACCGGATAGAACCGGTTTAAACTGGATAAAATCGGATTGAACCAGTTTAAACCAGATTAAACTGGAAAGAACCGGTTTACACTGGATAGAAGAGGATTGAACCGGTATAAACCGGATAGAACCGGATTGAACCGGTTCCAACTGGTTTAAACCAGATAAAACCGGATAGAACCGGTTGAAACTGGATAAAACCGGATTGAACCGGTTGAAACCGGATGAAACCGGATAGAACCGGTTTAAACCGGATAGAACCGGATTGAACCGGTGTAAACCGTTTAAAAGTGGATAAAACCGGATTGAACTGGTTTAAACTGGATAAAACCGATTGAACCGGTTTAAACTGGATAAAACCGGATTGAACCGGTTTAAACCGGTGTGAACCGTATAGAACCGGATTGAACGTGTTTAACCGGATGAAACCGGATTGAACCGGTTTAAACCGGATAAAACCGGATGGAAACCGTTTAAACTGGATAGAACTGGATTGAACTGGTTTAAACCAGAAAAACCGGATTGAACCTGTCTAAACCGGATAAAACCGGACTGAACCGGTTTAAACTGGATAAAACCGGATTGATCCGGTTTAAACTGATTTAAACCAGATAAAACCGGATAGAACCGGGTTGAACCAGATTGAAGCGGTTGAAACCGGTTTAAACCAGATAAAACAGGATAGAACGGATTTAAACCGGAAAAAAGCAGATTGAACCGGATTAAACCAGTTTAAACCGGATAAAACCGGATTGAATAAGTTTAATCCAGATAGAACCGGCTTAAACCGGTTTAAACCAGATAAAACTGCATTGAACCGGTTTGAACCGGTATAAACCGGATAAATCCGGAATGAACTGGTTTAAACCGGTTTAAACTGGATAGAACCGGATAGAAAAGGTTTAAACCGGATAAAACCGGATTGAACCGGTTAAACCAGTTTCAACCGGATTGAACCGGATAGAACCAGTTTAAACTGGATAAAACCGGATTGAACCGGTTTAAACCTGATTAAACTGGATAAAACCGGATTGAACCGGATTAAACCGGTTTAAACCGGATGAAACCAGATTGAAACGGTTTAAACCGGATAAAACCGGATTGAACCGGTTAAACCAGTTTCAACCGGATTGAACCGGATAGAACCAGTTTAAACTGGATAAAACCGGATTGAACCGGTTTAAACCGGTTTAAATCGGATAGAACCGGATTGAACCGGTTTATTCCGGAGAAAACCGGATTGAACTGGTTGAACCGGTTTAAATCAGATAGAACCGGATTGAACCGGTTTAAACCGCATAAACCCGGATTGAACCGGTTTGAACCGGTTTAAACCGGAAAGAACCGGTTTAATCAGTATTAAACTGGATGGAACCGGTTTAAACCGGATAAAAGCGGATTGAACCGGTTTAAACCGGTTTCAACCGGATAGAACCGTATTGAACTGGTTTAAACCAGATAAAACCGGATTGAACTGGTTTAAACTGGATAAAACCGGATTGAACCGGTTTAAACCAGTTTAAACAGGATAGAGCCGGATAGAACGGGTTCAAACTGGATAAAACCGGATTGAACCGGTTAAACCAGTTTCAACAGGATAAAACCGGATTGAACCAGTTTACACCAGATAAAACCGGATTGAACTGGTTTAAACCGGTTTAAACCGGATGAAACCGGATTTAACCGGTTTCATCCGGTTTAAACGGGATACAACCGGATTGAACCGGTTTAAACCGGTTTAAACAGGATAAAACGGGATTGAACCGGTTTAAACCAGTTTAAACCGGATAGAACCGGATTGAACCAGTTTAAACCGGACAAAACCGGATAGAACCGGTTAAAACCAGTTTAAACAGGATAGAACCGGTTCAAACCGTTTTAAACCGGATGAAACCGGATTGAACCGGTTTAAACCAGATAAAACTGGATTGAACCCTTTTAAACCAGTTTAAACTGGATAGAACTGGATAGAACCGGTTCAAACTGGATAAAACCGGATTGAACCGGTTAAACCAGTTTCAACCGGATAAAACCGGATTGAACCGGTTTAAACCAGATAAAACCGGAGTGATCCGGTTTGAACCGTTTTAAACCTGATAAAACCGGATTGAGTCAGTTTAAACCGGTTTCAACCGGATAAAAGCAGATTTAAAAGGATCAAACCGGTTTCAACCGGATTGAAGCGGATAGAACCGGTTTAAACTGGATAAAACCGGATTGAACCGGTTTAAACCTGTTTAAAACGGATAAAACCGGATTGAACCAGATTAAAGCGGTTTAAACCGGATGAAACCAGATTGAAACGGTTTAAACCGGATAAAACCGGATTGAACCGGCTTAAACCGGTTTAAACCAGATAAAACTGCATTGAACCGGTTTAAACCGGTATAAACCGGATAAATCCGGAATGAACTGGTTTAAACCGGTTTAAAGCGGAGAGAACCGGATAGAAAATGTTTAAACCGGATAGAACCGGATTGAACCGCTTTAAACCAGTTTAAACCGAATAGAACCGGATAGAACTGGTTTAAACTGGTTTAAACCGGATAGAACCGGATAGAACTGGTTTAAACCGGATAAAACCGGATTGAACCGGTTAAACCAGTTTCAACCGGATTGAACCGGATAGAAACAGTTTAAACTGGATAAAACCGGATTGAACCGGTTTAAACCTGATTAAACTGGATAAATCCGGATTGAACTGGATTAAACCGGTTTAAACTGGATGAAACCAGATTGAAATGGTTTAAACCGGATAAAACGGGATTGAACCGGCTTAAACCGGTTTAAACCTGATAAAACTGCATTGAACCGGTTTAAACTGGTATAAACCGGATAAATCCGGAATGAACTGGTTTAAACTGGTTTAAACCGGATAGAACAGGTTTAAGCCGGATAAAACCGGATTGAACCGGTTTAAACCGGTTTAAACCGGATAGAACCGGATTGAAACGCTTTAAACCAGTTTAAACCGAATAGAACCGGATAGAACTGGTTTAAACCGGTTTGAACTGGATAGAACCGGATAGAACCAGTTTAAACCGGATAAAACCGGATTGAACTGGTTTAAACCGGTTTAAACCGGATAGAAACGGATTGAATCGGTTTAAACTGGATAAAACCGGATAGAACCAGTTCAAAACGGATAAAACTAGATTGAACAGGTTTAAACCGGTTTAAACCGAATAGAACCGAATAGAACTGGTTTAAACCGGTTTAAACCGGATAGAACCGGATAGAACCGGTTTAAACCGGATAAAACCAGATTGAACCGGTTTAAACCGGATAAAACCAGATTGAACCGGTTTAAACCGGTTTAAACCGGTTTGAACCGAATAGAAGCGGTTTAAACCGGAAAAAACCGGATTGAACCAGTTTAAACCGGTTTAAACCGGATAGAAACGGATTGAACCGGTTTAAACCGGATAAAACCGGATAGAACCGGTTTGAACTGATTTAAACTGGATAGAACCGGATAGAACCAGTTTAAAACGGATAAAACTAGATTGAACAGGTTTAAACCGGTTTAAACCGGATAGAACCGGATTGAACCGCTTTAAACCAGTTTAAACCGAATAGAACCGAATAGAACTGGTTTAAACGGGTTTAAACCGGATAGAACCGGATAGAACCGGTTTAAACCGGATAAAACCGGATTGAACCAGTTTAAACCGGTTTAAACCGGATAGAAACGGATTGAACCGGTTTAAACCGGATAAAACCGGATAGAACCGGTTTGAACTGATTTAAACTGGATAGAACCGGATAGAACCAGTTTAAAACGGATAAAACTAGATTGAACAGGTTTAAACCGGTTTAAACCGGATAAAACCGAATTGAACCGGTTTAAACCGGTTTAAACCGGAGAAAACCGGATTGAACCGGTTTAAACCGGTTTAAACCGGAGAATACCGGATTGAACCGGTTTAAACCGGTTTAAACCGGAGAAAACCGGATTGAACCGGTTTATTCCGGAGAAAACCGGATTGAACTGGTTGAACCGGTTTAAATCGGATAGAACCGGATTGAACCGGTTTAAACCGCATAAACCCGGATTGAACCGGTTTGAACCGGTTTAAACCGGAAAGAACCGGTTTAATCAGGACTAAACTGGATGGAACCGGTTTAAACCGGATAAAAGCGGATTGAACCGGTTTGAACCGGTTTCAACCGGATAGAACCGTATTGACCTGGTTTAAACCAGATAAAACCGGATTGAACTGGTTTAAACTGGATAAAACCGGATTGAACCGGTTTAAACCAGTTTAAACAGGATAGAGCCGGATAGAACGGGTTCAAACTGGATAAAACCGGATTGAACCGGTTAAACCAGTTTCAACAGGATAAAACCGGATTGAACCAGTTTACACCAGATAAAACCGGATTGAACTGGTTTAAACCGGTTTAAACCGGATGATACCGGATTTAACCGGTTTAATCCGGTTTAAACGGGATAAAACCGGATTGAACCAGTTTAAACCGGTTTAAACAGGATAAAACGGGATTGAACCGGTTTAAACCAGTTTAAACCGGATAGAACCGGATTGAACCAGTTTAAACCGGACAAAACCGGATAGAACCGGTTAAAACCAGTTTAAACAGGATAGAACCGGTTCAAACCGTTTTAAACCGGATGAAACCGGATTGAACCGGTTTAAACCAGATAAAACTGGATTGAACCCTTTTAAACCAGTTTAAACTGGATAGAACTGGATAGAACCGGTTCAAACTGGATAAAACCGGATTGAACCGGTTAAACCAGTTTCAACCGGATAAAACCGGATTGAACCGGTTTAAACCAGATAAAACCGGAGTGATCCGGTTTGAACCGGTTTAAACCTGATAAAACCGGTTTGAGTCAGTTTAAACCAGTTTAAACCGGATAAAATTGGATTGAACCGGTTTGAACTGGTTTAAACCGGATAAAACCGGATTGAACCGGTTTCAACCGGATAAAAGCAGATTTAAAAGGATCAAACCGGTTTCAACCGGATTGAACCGGATAGAACCGGTTTAAACTGGATAAAACCGGATTGAACTGGTTTAAACCTGTTTAAAACGGATAAAACCGGATTGAACCGGATTAAACCAGTTTAAACCGGATGAAACCAGATTGAAACGGTTTAAACCGGATAAAACCCGATTGAACCGGCTTAAACCAGTTTAAACCAGATAAAACTGCATTGAACCGGTTTAAACCGGTATAAACCGGATAAATCCGGAATGAACTGGTTTAAACCGGTTTAAAGCGGAGAGAACCGGATAGAAAAGGTTTAAACCGGATAGAACCGGATTGAACCGCTTTAAACCAGTTTAAACCGAATAGAACCGGATAGAACTGGTTTAAACTGGTTTAAACCGGATAGAACCGGATAGAACTGGTTTAAACCGGATAAAACCGGATTGAACCGGTTAAACCAGTTTCAACCAGATTGAACCGGATAGAAACAGTTTAAACTGGATAAAACCGGATTGAACCGGTTTAAACCTGATTAAACTGGATAAAACCGGATTGAACTGGATTAAACCGGTTTAAACCGGATGAAACCAGATTGAAATGGTTTAAACCGGATAAAACGGGATTGAACCGGCTTAAACCTGTTTAAACCTGATAAAACTGCATTGAACCGGTTTAAACTGGTATAAACCGGATAAATCCGGAATGAACTGGTTTAAACTGGTTTAAACCGGATAGAACCGGATAGAACCGGTTTAAGCCGGATAAAATCGGATTGAACCGGTTTAAACCGGTTTAAACCGGATAGAACCGGATTGAAACGCTTTAAACCAGTTTAAACCGAATAGAACCGGATAGAAATGGTTTAAACCGGTTTAATCTGGATAGAACCGGATAGAACCGGTTTAAACGGGTTTAAACCGGATAGAAACGGATTGAACCGGTTTAAACCGGATAAAACCGGATAGAACCGGTTTAAACTGGTTTAAACGGGATAGAACCGGGTAGAACCAGTTTAAAACGGATAAAACTAGATTGAACAGGTTTAAACCGGTTTAATCCGGATAAAACCTAATTGAACCGGTTGAAACCGGAGAAAAACGGATTGAACTGGTTGAACGGGTTTAAATCGGATAGAACCGGATTGAACCGGTTTAAACCGCATAAACCCGGTTTGATCTGGTTTGAACCGCTTTAAACCGGATAGATCGGTTTAAACCGGATAAAAGAGGATTGAACCGGTTTAAACGGGTTTTAACCAGATAAAAGCGGATTGAACCAGTTTAAACCGGATAAAAACGGATTGAACCGGTTTAAACCGGTTTAAACCGGATAGAAACGGATTGAAACGGTATAAAACGGGTTAAACCGGATAATACCGGATTGAACTGTTTTAAACCGTATAAAACCGGATTGAACCGGTTTAAACTGGTTTAAACAGGATAAAATCAGATTGAACCAGTTTAAACTGGTTTAATCCATATAAAACCGGATTGAACCAGTTTAAACCGGTTTAAACCAGATAAAAGCAGATTGAACCGCTTTAGACCGGATAGAACTGGACTGAACCGGTTTAAACCGGTTTTAACCGGATAAAACCGGATTGAACCGGTTTAAACCGATTTAAACCGGATAGAATCGGATTGAACTGGTTTAAACCGGATAAAACAAGATAGAACTGGTATAAACGGGATAGAACTGGATTGAACCGGTTTAAACCGGTTTAAACAGGATAAAATCGGATTGAACCGGTTTAAACTGGTTTAAATCGGTTAAAACCGGATTGAACCGGTTTAAACTTGATAAAACCAGATTGAACCAATTTAAACCGGTTTAAACCGGATAAAAACGGATTGAACCGGTTTAAACCGGTTTAAACTAGATAAAACCGGATTGAACCGGTTTAAACAGGATAAAAACGGATAGGACCGGATTGAACCGGTTTAAACCGGTTTAAACCAGATGAAACTGGATAGAACTGGTTTAAAGCAGATAGAAAGGGATTGAACCGTTTTAAACCGTTTTAAACCGGATGAAACCAGATTGAAACGGTTTAAACCAGATAAAACCGGATTGAACCGGCTTAAACCGGTTTAAACCAGATAAAACTGCATTGAACCGGATTAAACCGGTATAAACCGGATAAATCCGGAATGAACTGGTTTAAACCGGTTTAAAGCGGAGAGAACCGGATAGAAAAGGTTTAAACCGGATAGAACCGGATTGAACCGCTTTAAACCAGTTTAAACCGAATAGAACCGGATAGAACTGGTTTAAACTGGTTTAAACCGGATAGAACCGGATAGAACTGGTTTAAACCAGATAAAACCGGATTGAACCGGTTAAACCAGTTTCAACCGGATTGAACCGGATAGAAACAGTTTAAACTAGATAAAACTGGATTGAACCGGTTTAAACCTGATTAAACTGGATAAAACCGGATTGAACTGGATTAAACCGGTTTAAACCGGATGAAACCAGATTGAAACGGTTTAAACCGGATAAAACGGGATTGAACCGGCTTAAACCGGTTTAAACCTGATAAAACTGCATTGAACCGGTTTAAACTGGTATAAACCGGATAAATCCGGAATGAACTGGTTTAAACTGGTTTAAACCGGATAGAACCGGTTTAAGCCGGATAAAATCGGATTGAACCGGTTTAAACCGGTTTAAACCGGATAGAACCGGATTGAAACGCTTTAAACCAGTTTAAACCGAATAGAACCGGATAGAAATGGTTTAAACCGGTTTAATCTGGATAGAACCGGATAGAACCGGTTTAAACCGGTTTAAACCGGATAGAAACGGATTGAACCGGTTTAAACCGGATAAAACCGGATAGAACTGGTTTAAACTGGTTTAAACGGGATAGAACCGGGTAGAACCAGTTTAAAACGGATAAAACTAGATTGAACAGGTTTAAACCGGTTTAATCCGGATAAAACCGAATTGAACCGGTTGAAACCGGAGAAAAACGGATTGAACTGGTTGAACCGGTTTTAACCGGATAAAACCGGATTGAACCGGTTTAAACCGGTTTAAACCGGATAGAATCGGATTGAACTGGTTTAAACCGGATAAAAAAAGATAGAACTGGTATAAACCGGATAGAACTGGATTGAACCGGTTTAAACCGGTTTACACAGGATAAAATCGGATTGAACCGGTTTAAACTGGTTTAAATCGGTTAAAACCGGATTGAACCGGTTTAAACTTGATAAAACCAGATTGAACCAGTTTAAACCGGTTTAAACTAGATAAAACCGGATTGAACCGGTTTAAACAGGATAAAAACGGATAGGACCGGATTGAACCGGTTTAAACCGGTTTAAACCAGATGAAACTGGATAGAACTGGTTTAAAGCAGATAGAAAGGGATTGAACCGTTTTAAACCGGTTTAAACCGGATAAAACCAGATTGAACCGGTTTAAACCAGATAAAACCGGATTGAACCGGTTTAAACCGGTGTGCACCGTATAGAACCGGATTGAACGTGATTAAACCGGATAAAACTGGATTGAACCAGTTTAAACCGGATAAAACCGGATGGAAACCTTTTAAACTGGATAGAACTGGATTGAACCGGTTTAAACCAGAAAAACCGGATTGAACCTGTTTAAACCGGATAAAACAGGACTGAACCGGTTTAAACCGGATTGATCCAGTTTAAACTGGTTTAAACCGGATAAAACCGGATAGAACCGGGTTGAACCAGATTGAAGCGGTTTAAACCGGTTTAAACCAGATAAAACCGGATAGAACGTGTTTAAAACGGAAAAAAGCAGATTTAACCGGATTAAACCGGTTTAAACAGGATTAAACTGGATTGAATAAGTTTAAACCGGATTGAACCGGTTTAAACCGGTTTAAAACGGATAGAACCGGATTGAACCGGTTTAAACCGCTTTAAACTACATAAAACCGGATTGAACTGTTTTAAACAGGATAAAACCGGATTGAACCGGTTTAAAAGGTTTAAACAGGATAAAACCGCATTGAACCGGTTTAAACCGGATAAAACCGGATCGATCCGGTTTAAACTGGTTTAAAACGGATAAAACAGGATCGAACTGCTTTAAAGCGGATAGAAAGGGTTTGAACCGGTTTAAACCGGATTGAACCGGTTTAAACCGGATAAAACCGGATTGAACCGGTTTAAACCAGTTTGAACCGTATAGAACCGGATTGAACGTGTTTAAACCGGATAGAACCGGATTGAACCGGTTTAAACCAGAAAAACCGGATTGAACCTGTTTAAACTGGATAAAACCGGACTGAACCAGTTAAAACCGGATAAAACCGGATTGATCCGGTTTAAACTGGTTTAAATAGGATAAAACCGGATTGAACTGGTTTAAACCGGATAAAAACTGATAGAACCAGACTGAACCAGTATAAACCGGTTTAAGCCAGATGAAACCGGATAGAACTGGTTTAAACTGGATAAAATCGGATTGAACCAGTTTAAACCAGATTAAACTGGAAAGAACCGGTTTACACAGGATAGAAGAGGATTGAACCGGTATAAACCGGATAGAACCGGATTGAACCGGTTTAAACCGGTTTAAACCGGATAGAACCGGATTGAACCGGTTCCAACCGGTTTAAACCAGATAAAACCGGATAGAACCGGTTGAAACTGGATAAAACCGGATTGAACCGGTTGAAACCGGATGAAACCGGATAGAACCGGTTTAAACCGGTTAGAACCGGATTGAACCGGTGTAAACCGTTTAAAAGTGGATAAAACCGGATTGAACTGGTTTAAACAGGATAAAACCGGATTGATCCGGTTTAAAATGTTTTAAACAGGATTAAACCGGATTGAACCGGTTGAAACCGATTGATCCGGTTTAGACCGTTTTAAACCGGATAAAACCGGATAGAACTGGTTTAAAGCAGATAGAAAGGGATTGAACCGTTTTAAACCGGTTTAAACCGGATAAAACCAGACTGAACCAGTTTAAACTGGTTTAAACTGGATAAAACCGATTGAACCGGTTTAAACTGGATAAAACCGGATTGAACCGGTTTAAACCGGATAAAACTGGACTGAACCGGTTTAAACTGGATAAAACCGGATTGATCCGGTTTAAACTGGTTTAAACCAGATAAAACCGGATAGAACCGGGTTGAACCAGATTGAAGTGGTTGAAACCGGTTTAAACCAGATAAAACAGGATAGAACGGATTTAAACCGGAAAAAAAGCAGATTGAAACGGATTAAACCAGTTTAAACCGGATAAAACCGGATTGAATAAGTTTAAACCGGATTGAACCAGTTTAAACTGGTTTAAAACGGATAGAACCGGATTGAACCGGTTTAAACCGGATAAAACCGGATCCATCCTGTTTAAACTGGTTTAAACCGGATAAAACAGGATAGAACTAGTTTAAAGCGGATAGAAAGGGACTGAAACAGTTTAAACCGGATTAAACCGGATTAAACCGGATAAAACCAGATTGAACCGGTTTAAACCTGTTTAAACTGGATAAAACCGGATTGAACTGGTTTAAACCGGTTTGAACCGTATAGAACCGGATTGAACGTGTTTAAACTGGATAAAACCGGATTGAACCGGTTTAAACCGGATAAAACCATATTGAACCGGTTTAAATAGGTTTAAAGTGGACAAAACCGGATTGAACTGGTTTAAACAGGATAAAACCGGATTGAACCGGTTTAAAGCGGATAAAACAAGATAGAACTGGTTTATAACGGATAGAACCGGATTGAACTGGTTTAAACCGGTTTAAACCGGATAAAACCGGGTTGAACCGGTTTAAACCTGATTAAACCGGATAAAACCGGACTGATCTGGTTTAAACTTGTTAAAACCGGATTGAACCGGTTTAAACGGGTTTAAACCAGATAAAAGCGGATTGAACCGGTTTAAAAAGGACAGAACCGTACTGAACCGGTTTAAACAGGTTTCAAGTGGATAAAACCGGATTGAACTGGTATAAACTGGATAAAACCGGATAGAACGGGGTTGAACCAGATTGAAGCGGTTTAAACCGGTTTAAACCAGATAAAACCGGATAGAACGTGTTTAAAACGGAAAAAAGCAGATTTAACCGGATTAAACTGGTCTAAACACGATAAAACCGGATTGAACCGGTTTAAAATGGTTTAAACAGGATAAAACCGCATTGAACCGGTTTAAACCGGATAAAACCGGATCGATCCGGTTTAAACCGGTTTAAAACGGATAAAACAGGATCGAAATGCTTTAAAGCGGATAGAAAGGGTTTGAACCGGTTTAAACCGGATTGAACCGGTTTAAACCGGATAAAACCGGATTGAACCGGTTTAAACCAGTTTGAACCGTATAGAACCGGATTGAACGTGTTTAAACCGGATAGAACCGGATTGAACCGGTTTAAACCAGAAAAACCGGATTGAACCTGTTTAAACTGGATAAAACCGGACTGAACCAGTTAAAACCGGATAAAACCGGATTGATCCGGTTTAAACTGGTTTAAATAGGATAAAACCGGATTGAACTGGTTTAAACCAGATAAAAACTGATAGAACCAGACTGAACCAGTATAAACCAGTTTAAGCCAGATGAAACCGGATAGAACCGGTTTAAACTGGATAAAATCGGATTGAACCAGTTTAAACCAGATGAAACTGGAAAGAACCGGTTTACACTGGATAGAAGAGGATTGAACCGGTATAAAACGGATAGAACCGGATTGAACCGGTTCCAACCGGTTTAAACCAGATAAAACCAGATAGAACCGGTTGAAACTGGATAAAACCGGATTGAACCGGTTGAAACCGGATGAAACCGGATTGAACCGGTTTAAACCAGATAAAACTGGATTGAACCCTTTTAAACCAGTTTAAACTGGATAGAACTGGATAGAACCGGTTCAAACCGGATAAAACCGGATTGAACCTGTTAAACCAGTTTCAACCGGATAAAACCGGATTGAACCGGTTTAAACCGGATAAAACCGGAGTGAACCGGTTTGAACCGGTTTAAACCTGATAAAACCGGATTGAGTCAGTTTAAACTGGTTTAAACCGGATAAAACTGGATTGAACCAGTTTAAACTGGTTTAAACCGGATAAAACCGGATTGAACCGGTTAAACCAGTTTCAACCGGATTGAACCGGATAGAAACAGTTTAAACTGGATAAAACCGGATTGAACCGGTTTAAACCTGATTAAACTGGATAAAACCGGATTGAACCGGATTAAACCGGTTTAAACCGGATGAAACCAGATTGAAACGGTTTAAACCGGATAAAACCGGATTGAACCGGCTTACACCGGTTTAAACCTGATAAAACTGCATTGAACCGGTTTAAACTGGTATAAACCGGATAAATCCGGAATGAACTGGTTTAAACTGGTTTAAACCGGATAGAACCGGTTTAAGCCGGATAAAATCGGATTGAACCGGTTTAAACCGGTTTAAACCGGATAGAACCGGATTGAAACGCTTTAAACCAGTTTAAACCGAATAGAACCGGATAGAAATGGTTTAAACCGGTTTAATCTGGATAGAACCGGATAGAACCGGTTTAAACCGGTTTAAACCGGATAGAAACGGATTGAACCGGTTTAAACCGGATAAAACCGGATAGAACCGGTTTAAACTGGTTTAAACGGGATAGAACCAGGTAGAACCAGTTTAAAACGGATAAAACTAGATTGAACAGGTTTAAACCGGTTTAATCCGGATAAAACCGAATTGAACCGGTTGAAACCGGAGAAAAACGGATTGAACTGGTTGAACCGGTTTTAACCGGATAAAACCGGATTGAACCGGTTTAAACCGGTTTAAACCGGATAGAATCGGATTGAACTGGTTTAAACCGGTGTGAACCGTATAGAACCGGATTGAACGTGATTAAACCGGATAAAACTGGATTGAACCAGTTTAAACCGGATAAAACCGGATGGAAACCTTTTAAACTGGATAGAACTGGATTGAACCGGTTTAAACCAGAAAAACCGGATTGGACCTGTTTAAACCGGATAAAACAGGACTGAACCGGTTTAAACCGGATTGATCCGGTTTAAACTGGTTTAAACCGGATAAAACCGGATAGAACCGGGTTGAACCAGATTGAAGCGGTTTAAACCGGTTTAAACCAGATAAAACCGGATAGAACGTGTTTAAAACGGAAAAAAGCAGATTTAACCGGATTAAACCGGTTTAAACAGGATTAAACTGGATTGAATAAGTTTAAACCGGATTGAACTGGTTTAAACCGGTTTAAAACGGATAGAACTGGATTGAACCGGTTTAAACCGCTTTAAACTACATAAAAACGGATTGAACTGTTTTAAACAGGATAAAACCGGATTGAACCGGTTTAAAAGGTTTAAACAGGATAAAACCGCATTGAACCGGTTTAAACCGGATAAAACCGTATCGATCGGGTTTAAACCGGTTTAAAACGGATAAAACAGGATCGAACTGCTTTAAAGCGGATAGAAAGGGTTTGAACCGGTTTAAACCGGATTGAACCGGTTTAAACCGGATAAAACCGGATTGAACCGGTTTAAACCAGTTTGAACCGTATAGAACCGGATTGAACGTGTTTAAACCGGATAGAACCGGATTGAACCAGTTTAAACCAGAAAAACCGGATTGAACCTGTTTAACATGGATAAAACCGGACTGAACCAGTTAAAACCTGATAAAACCGGATTGATCCGGTTTAAACTGGTTTAAATAGGATAAAACCGGATTGAACTGGTTTAAACCGGATAAAAACTGATAGAACCAGACTGAACCAGTATAAACCGGTTTAAGCCAGATGAAACCGGATAGAACCGGTTTAAACTGGATAAAATCGGATTGAACCAGTTTAAACCAGATTAAACTGGAAAGAACCGGTTTACACTGGATAGAAGAGGATTGAACCGGTATAAACCGGATAGAACCGGATTGAACCGGTTCCAACTGGTTTAAACCAGATAAAACCGGATAGAACCGGTTGAAACTGGATAAAACCGGATTGAACCGGTTGAAACCGGATGAAACCGGATAGAACCGGTTTAAACCGGATAGAACCGGATTGAACCGGTGTAAACCGTTTAAAAGTGGATAAAACCGGATTGAACTGGTTTAAACTGGATAAAACCGATTGAACCGGTTTAAACTGGATAAAACCGGATTGAACCGGTTTAAACCGGTGTGAACCGTATAGAACCGGATTGAACGTGTTTAACCGGATGAAACCGGATTGAACCGGTTTAAACCGGATAAAACCGGATGGAAACCGTTTAAACTGGATAGAACTGGATTGAACTGGTTTAAACCAGAAAAACCGGATTGAACCTGTCTAAACCGGATAAAACCGGACTGAACCGGTTTAAACTGGATAAAACCGGATTGATCCGGTTTAAACTGGTTTAAACCAGATAAAACCGGATAGAACCGGGTTGAACCAGATTGAAGCGGTTGAAACCGGTTTAAACCAGATAAAACAGGATAGAACGGATTTAAACCGGAAAAAAGCAGATTGAACCGGATTAAACCAGTTTAAACCGGATAAAACCGGATTGAATAAGTTTAATCCGGATAGAACCGGCTTAAACCGGTTTAAACCAGATAAAACTGCATTGAACCGGTTTAAACCGGTATAAACCGGATAAATCCGGAATGAACTGGTTTAAACCGGTTTAAACCGGATAGAACCGGATAGAAAAGGTTTAAACCGGATAAAACCGGATTGAACCGGTTAAACCAGTTTCAACCGGATTGAACCGGATAGAACCAGTTTAAACTGGATAAAACCGGATTGAACCGGTTTAAACCTGATTAAACTGGATAAAACCGGATTGAACCGGATTAAACCGGTTTAAACCGGATGAAACCAGATTGAAACGGTTTAAACCGGATAAAACCGGATTGAACCGGTTAAACCAGTTTCAACCGGATTGAACCGGATAGAACCAGTTTAAACTGGATAAAACCAGATTGAACCGGTTTAAACCGGTTTAAATCGGATAGAACCGGATTGAACCGGTTTATTCCGGAGAAAACCGGATTGAACTGGTTGAACCGGTTTAAATCAGATAGAACCGGATTGAACCGGTTTAAACCGCATAAACCCGGATTGAACCCGTTTGAACCGGTTTAAACCGGAAAGAACCGGTTTAATCAGTATTAAACTGGATGGAACCGGTTTAAACCGGATAAAAGCGGATTGAACCGGTTTAAACCGGTTTCAACCGGATAGAACCGTATTGAACTGGTTTAAACCAGATAAAACCGGATTGAACTGGTTTAAACTGGATAAAACCGGATTGAACCGGTTTAAACCAGTTTAAACAGGATAGAGCCGGATAGAACGGGTTCAAACTGGATAAAACCGGATTGAACCGGTTAAACCAGTTTCAACAGGATAAAACCGGATTGAACCAGTTTACACCAGATAAAACCGGATTGAACTGGTTTAAACCGGTTTAAACCGGATGAAACCGGATTTAACCGGTTTCATCCGGTTTAAACGGGATAAAACCGGATTGAACCGGTTTAAACCGGTTTAAACAGGATAAAACGGGATTGAACCGGTTTAAACCAGTTTAAACCGGATAGAACCGGATTGAACCAGTTTAAACCGGACAAAACCGGATAGAACCGGTTAAAACCAGTTTAAACAGGATAGAACCGGTTCAAACCGTTTTAAACCGGATGAAACCGGATTGAACCGGTTTAAACCAGATAAAACTGGATTGAACCCTTTTAAACCAGTTTAAACTGGATAGAACTGGATAGAACCGGTTCAAACTGGATAAAACCGGATTGAACCGGTTAAACCAGTTTCAACCGGATAAAACCGGATTGAACCGGTTTAAACCAGATAAAACCGGAGTGATCCGGTTTGAACCGGTTTAAACCTGATAAAACCGGATTGAGTCAGTTTAAACCGGTTTCAACCGGATAAAAGCAGATTTAAAAGGATCAAACCGGTTTCAACCGGATTGAAGCGGATAGAACCGGTTTAAACTGGATAAAACCGGATTGAACCGGTTTAAACCTGTTTAAAACGGATAAAACCGGATTGAACCAGATTAAAGCGGTTTAAACCGGATGAAACCAGATTGAAACGGTTTAAACCGGATAAAACCGGATTGAACCGGCTTAAACCGGTTTAAACCAGATAAAACTGCATTGAACCGGTTTAAACCGGTATAAACCGGATAAATCCGGAATGAACTGGTTTAAACCGGTTTAAAGCGGAGAGAACCGGATAGAAAAGGTTTAAACCGGATAGAACCGGATTGAACCGCTTTAAACCAGTTTAAACCGAATAGAACCGGATAGAACTGGTTTAAACTGGTTTAAACCGGATAGAACCGGATAGAACTGGTTTAAACCGGATAAAACCGGATTGAACCGGTTAAACCAGTTTCAACCGGATTGAACCGGATAGAAACAGTTTAAACTGGATAAAACCGGATTGAACCGGTTTAAACCTGATTAAACTGGATAAAACCGGATTGAACTGGATTAAACCGGTTTAAACTGGATGAAACCAGATTGAAATGGTTTAAACCGGATAAAACGGGATTGAACCGGCTTAAACCGGTTTAAACCTGATAAAACTGCATTGAACCGGTTTAAACTGGTATAAACCGGATAAATCCGGAATGAACTGGTTTAAACTGGTTTAAACCGGATAGAACAGGTTTAAGCCGGATAAAACCGGATTGAACCGGTTTAAACCGGTTTAAACCGGATAGAACCGGATTGAAACGCTTTAAACCAGTTTAAACCGAATAGAACCGGATAGAACTGGTTTAAACCGGTTTGAACTGGATAGAACCGGATAGAACCAGTTTAAACCGGATAAAACCGGATTGAACTGGTTTAAACCGGTTTAAACCGGATAGAAACGGATTGAATCGGTTTAAACTGGATAAAACCGGATAGAACCAGTTCAAAACGGATAAAACTAGATTGAACAGGTTTAAACCGGTTTAAACCGGATAGAACCGGATTGAACCGCTTTAAACCAGTTTAAACCGAATAGAACCGAATAGAACTGGTTTAAACCGGTTTAAAACGGATAGAACCGGATAGAACCGGTTTAAACCGGATAAAACCAGATTGAACCGGTTTAAACCGGTTTAAACCGGTTTGAACCGAATAGAAGCGGTTTAAACCGGAAAAAACCGGATTGAACCAGTTTAAACCGGTTTAAACCGGATAGAAACGGATTGAACCGGTTTAAACCGGATAAAACCGGATAGAACCTGTTTGAACTGATTTAAACTGGATAGAACCGGATAGAACCAGTTTAAAACGGATAAAACTAGATTGAACAGGTTTAAACCGGTTTAAACCGGATAGAACCGGATTGAACCGCTTTAAACCAGTTTAAACCGAATAGAACCGAATAGAACTGGTTTAAACGGGTTTAAACCGGATAGAACCGGATAGAACCGGTTTAAACCGGATAAAACCGGATTGAACCAGTTTAAACCGGTTTAAACCGGATAGAAACGGATTGAACCGGTTTAAACCGGATAAAACCGGATAGAACCGGTTTGAACTGATTTAAACTGGATAGAACCGGATAGAACCAGTTTAAAACGGATAAAACTAGATTGAACAGGTTTAAACCGGTTTAAACCGGATAAAACCGGATTGAACCGGTTTAAACCAGTTTGAACCGTATAGAACCGGATTGAACGTGTTTAAACCGGATAGAACCGGATTGAACCAGTTTAAACCAGAAAAACCGGATTGAACCTGTTTAACATGGATAAAACCGGACTGAACCAGTTAAAACCTGATAAAACCGGATTGATCCGGTTTAAACTGGTTTAAATAGGATAAAACCGGATTGAACTGGTTTAAACCGGATAAAAACTGATAGAACCAGACTGAACCAGTATAAACCGGTTTAAGCCAGATGAAACCGGATAGAACCGGTTTAAACTGGATAAAATCGGATTGAACCAGTTTAAACCAGATTAAACTGGAAAGAACCGGTTTACACTGGATAGAAGAGGATTGAACCGGTATAAACCGGATAGAACCGGATTGAACCGGTTCCAACTGGTTTAAACCAGATAAAACCGGATAGAACCGGTTGAAACTGGATAAAACCGGATTGAACCGGTTGAAACCGGATGAAACCGGATAGAACCGGTTTAAACCGGATAGAACCGGATTGAACCGGTGTAAACCGTTTAAAAGTGGATAAAACCGGATTGAACTGGTTTAAACTGGATAAAACCGATTGAACCGGTTTAAACTGGATAAAACCGGATTGAACCGGTTTAAACCGGTGTGAACCGTATAGAACCGGATTGAACGTGTTTAACCGGATGAAACCGGATTGAACCGGTTTAAACCGGATAAAACCGGATGGAAACCGTTTAAACTGGATAGAACTGGATTGAACTGGTTTAAACCAGAAAAACCGGATTGAACCTGTCTAAACCGGATAAAACCGGACTGAACCGGTTTAAACTGGATAAAACCGGATTGATCCGGTTTAAACTGGTTTAAACCAGATAAAACCGGATAGAACCGGGTTGAACCAGATTGAAGCGGTTGAAACCGGTTTAAACCAGATAAAACAGGATAGAACGGATTTAAACCGGAAAAAAGCAGATTGAACCGGATTAAACCAGTTTAAACCGGATAAAACCGGATTGAATAAGTTTAATCCGGATAGAACCGGCTTAAACCGGTTTAAACCAGATAAAACTGCATTGAACCGGTTTAAACCGGTATAAACCGGATAAATCCGGAATGAACTGGTTTAAACCGGTTTAAACCGGATAGAACCGGATAGAAAAGGTTTAAACCGGATAAAACCGGATTGAACCGGTTAAACCAGTTTCAACCGGATTGAACCGGATAGAACCAGTTTAAACTGGATAAAACCGGATTGAACCGGTTTAAACCTGATTAAACTGGATAAAACCGGATTGAACCGGATTAAACCGGTTTAAACCGGATGAAACCAGATTGAAACGGTTTAAACCGGATAAAACCGGATTGAACCGGTTAAACCAGTTTCAACCGGATTGAACCGGATAGAACCAGTTTAAACTGGATAAAACCAGATTGAACCGGTTTAAACCGGTTTAAATCGGATAGAACCGGATTGAACCGGTTTATTCCGGAGAAAACCGGATTGAACTGGTTGAACCGGTTTAAATCAGATAGAACCGGATTGAACCGGTTTAAACCGCATAAACCCGGATTGAACCCGTTTGAACCGGTTTAAACCGGAAAGAACCGGTTTAATCAGTATTAAACTGGATGGAACCGGTTTAAACCGGATAAAAGCGGATTGAACCGGTTTAAACCGGTTTCAACCGGATAGAACCGTATTGAACTGGTTTAAACCAGATAAAACCGGATTGAACTGGTTTAAACTGGATAAAACCGGATTGAACCGGTTTAAACCAGTTTAAACAGGATAGAGCCGGATAGAACGGGTTCAAACTGGATAAAACCGGATTGAACCGGTTAAACCAGTTTCAACAGGATAAAACCGGATTGAACCAGTTTACACCAGATAAAACCGGATTGAACTGGTTTAAACCAGTTTAAACCGGATGAAACCGGATTTAACCGGTTTCATCCGGTTTAAACGGGATAAAACCGGATTGAACCGGTTTAAACCGGTTTAAACAGGATAAAACGGGATTGAACCGGTTTAAACCAGTTTAAACCGGATAGAACCGGATTGAACCAGTTTAAACCGGACAAAACCGGATAGAACCGGTTAAAACCAGTTTAAACAGGATAGAACCGGTTCAAACCGTTTTAAACCGGATGAAACCGGATTGAACCGGTTTAAACCAGATAAAACTGGATTGAACCCTTTTAAACCAGTTTAAACTGGATAGAACTGGATAGAACCGGTTCAAACTGGATAAAACCGGATTGAACCGGTTAAACCAGTTTCAACCGGATAAAACCGGATTGAACCGGTTTAAACCAGATAAAACCGGAGTGATCCGGTTTGAACCGGTTTAAACCTGATAAAACCGGATTGAGTCAGTTTAAACCGGTTTCAACCGGATAAAAGCAGATTTAAAAGGATCAAACCGGTTTCAACCGGATTGAAGCGGATAGAACCGGTTTAAACTGGATAAAACCGGATTGAACCGGTTTAAACCTGTTTAAAACGGATAAAACCGGATTGAACCAGATTAAAGCGGTTTAAACCGGATGAAACCAGATTGAAACGGTTTAAACCGGATAAAACCGGATTGAACCGGCTTAAACCGGTTTAAACCAGATAAAACTGCATTGAACCGGTTTAAACCGGTATAAACCGGATAAATCCGGAATGAACTGGTTTAAACCGGTTTAAAGCGGAGAGAACCGGATAGAAAAGGTTTAAACCGGATAGAACCGGATTGAACCGCTTTAAACCAGTTTAAACCGAATAGAACCGGATAGAACTGGTTTAAACTGGTTTAAACCGGATAGAACCGGATAGAACTGGTTTAAACCGGATAAAACCGGATTGAACCGGTTAAACCAGTTTCAACCGGATTGAACCGGATAGAAACAGTTTAAACTGGATAAAACCGGATTGAACCGGTTTAAACCTGATTAAACTGGATAAAACCGGATTGAACTGGATTAAACCGGTTTAAACTGGATGAAACCAGATTGAAATGGTTTAAACCGGATAAAACGGGATTGAACCGGCTTAAACCGGTTTAAACCTGATAAAACTGCATTGAACCGGTTTAAACTGGTATAAACCGGATAAATCCGGAATGAACTGGTTTAAACTGGTTTAAACCGGATAGAACAGGTTTAAGCCGGATAAAACCGGATTGAACCGGTTTAAACCGGTTTAAACCGGATAGAACCGGATTGAAACGCTTTAAACCAGTTTAAACCGAATAGAACCGGATAGAACTGGTTTAAACCGGTTTGAACTGGATAGAACCGGATAGAACCAGTTTAAACCGGATAAAACCGGATTGAACTGGTTTAAACCGGTTTAAACCGGATAGAAACGGATTGAATCGGTTTAAACTGGATAAAACCGGATAGAACCAGTTCAAAACGGATAAAACTAGATTGAACAGGTTTAAACCGGTTTAAACCGGATAGAACCGGATTGAACCGCTTTAAACCAGTTTAAACCGAATAGAACCGAATAGAACTGGTTTAAACCGGTTTAAAACGGATAGAACCGGATAGAACCGGTTTAAACCGGATAAAACCAGATTGAACCGGTTTAAACCGGTTTAAACCGGTTTGAACCGAATAGAAGCGGTTTAAACCGGAAAAAACCGGATTGAACCAGTTTAAACCGGTTTAAACCGGATAGAAACGGATTGAACCGGTTTAAACCGGATAAAACCGGATAGAACCTGTTTGAACTGATTTAAACTGGATAGAACCGGATAGAACCAGTTTAAAACGGATAAAACTAGATTGAACAGGTTTAAACCGGTTTAAACCGGATAGAACCGGATTGAACCGCTTTAAACCAGTTTAAACCGAATAGAACCGAATAGAACTGGTTTAAACGGGTTTAAACCGGATAGAACCGGATAGAACCGGTTTAAACCGGATAAAACCGGATTGAACCAGTTTAAACCGGTTTAAACCGGATAGAAACGGATTGAACCGGTTTAAACCGGATAAAACCGGATAGAACCGGTTTGAACTGATTTAAACTGGATAGAACCGGATAGAACCAGTTTAAAACGGATAAAACTAGATTGAACAGGTTTAAACCGGTTTAAACCGGATAAAACCGAATTGAACCGGTTTAAACCAGTTTAAACCGGAGAAAACCGGATTGAACCGGTTTAAACCGGTTTAAACCGGAGAAAACCGGATTGAACCGGTTTAAACCGGTTTAAACCGGAGAAAACCGGATTGAACCGGTTTAAACCGGTTTAAACCGGAGAAAACCGGATTGAACCGGTTTATTCCGGAGAAAACCGGATTGAACGGGTTGAACCGGTTTAAATCGGATAGAACCGGATTGAACCGGTTTAAACCGCATAAACCCGGATTGAACCGGTTTGAACCGGTTTAAACCGGAAAGAACCGGTTTAATCAGGACTAAACTGGATGGAACCGGTTTAAACCGGATAAAAGCGGATTGAACCGGTTTGAACCGGTTTCAACCGGATAGAACCGTATTGACCTGGTTTAAACCAGATAAAACCGGATTGAACTGGTTTAAACTGGATAAAACCGGATTGAACCGGTTTAAACCAGTTTAAACAGGATAGAGCCGGATAGAACGGGTTCAAACTGGATAAAACCGGATTGAACCGGTTAAACCAGTTTCAACAGGATAAAACCGGATTGAACCAGTTTACACCAGATAAAACCGGATTGAACTGGTTTAAACCGGTTTAAACCGGATGATACCGGATTTAACCGGTTTAATCCGGTTTAAACGGGATAAAACCGGATTGAACCAGTTTAAACCGGTTTAAACAGGATAAAACGGGATTGAACCGGTTTAAACCAGTTTAAACCGGATAGAACCGGATTGAACCAGTTTAAACCGGACAAAACCGGATAGAACCGGTTAAAACCAGTTTAAACAGGATAGAACCGGTTCAAACCGTTTTAAACCGGATGAAACCGGATTGAACCGGTTTAAACCAGATAAAACTGGATTGAACCCTTTTAAACCAGTTTAAACTGGATAGAACTGGATAGAACCGGTTCAAACTGGATAAAACCGGATTGAACCGGTTAAACCAGTTTCAACCGGATAAAACCGGATTGAACCGGTTTAAACCAGATAAAACCGGAGTGATCCGGTTTGAACCGGTTTAAACCTGATAAAACCGGTTTGAGTCAGTTTAAACCGGTTTAAACCGGATAAAATTGGATTGAACCGGTTTGAACTGGTTTCAACCGGATAAAAGCAGATTTAAAAGGATCAAACCGGTTTCAACCGGATTGAACCGGATAGAACCGGTTTAAACTGGATAAAACCGGATTGAACCGGTTTAAACCTGTTTAAAACGGATAAAACCGGATTGAACCGGATTAAACCGGTTTAAACCGGATGAAACCAGATTGAAACGGTTTAAACCGGATAAAACCCGATTGAACCGGCTTAAACCGGTTTAAACCAGATAAAACTGCATTGAACCGGTTTAAACCGGTATAAACCGGATAAATCCGGAATGAACTGGTTTAAACCGGTTTAAAGCGGAGAGAACCGGATAGAAAAGGTTTAAACCGGATAGAACCGGATTGAACCGCTTTAAACCAGTTTAAACCGAATAGAACCGGATAGAACTGGTTTAAACTGGTTTAAACCGGATAGAACCGGATAGAACTGGTTTAAACCGGATAAAACCGGATTGAACCGGTTAAACCAGTTTCAACCGGATTGAACCGGATAGAAACAGTTTAAACTGGATAAAACCGGATTGAACCGGTTTAAACCTGATTAAACTGGATAAAACCGGATTGAACTGGATTAAACCGGTTTAAACCGGATGAAACCAGATTGAAATGGTTTAAACCGGATAAAACGGGATTGAACCGGCTTAAACCTGTTTAAACCTGATAAAACTGCATTGAACCGGTTTAAACTGGTATAAACCGGATAAATCCGGAATGAACTGGTTTAAACTGGTTTAAACCGGATAGAACCGGATAGAACCGGTTTAAGCCGGATAAAATCGGATTGAACCGGTTTAAACCGGTTTAAACCGGATAGAACCGGATTGAAACGCTTTAAACCAGTTTAAACCGAATAGAACCGGATAGAAATGGTTTAAACCGGTTTAATCTGGATAGAACCGGATAGAACCGGTTTAAACGGGTTTAAACCGGATAGAAACGGATTGAACCGGTTTAAACCGGATAAAACCGGATAGAACCGGTTTAAACTGGTTTAAACGGGATAGAACCGGGTAGAACCAGTTTAAAACGGATAAAACTAGATTGAACAGGTTTAAACCGGTTTAATCCGGATAAAACCTAATTGAACCGGTTGAAACCGGAGAAAAACGGATTGAACTGGTTGAACGGGTTTAAATCGGATAGAACCGGATTGAACCGGTTTAAACCGCATAAACCCGGTTTGATCTGGTTTGAACCGCTTTAAACCGGATAGATCGGTTTAAACCGGATAAAAGAGGATTGAACCGGTTTAAACGGGTTTTAACCAGATAAAAGCGGATTGAACCAGTTTAAACCGGATAAAAACGGATTGAACCGGTTTAAACCGGTTTAAACCGGATAGAAACGGATTGAAACGGTATAAAACGGGTTAAACCGGATAATACCGGATTGAACTGTTTTAAACCGTATAAAACCGGATTGAACCGGTTTAAACTGGTTTAAACAGGATAAAATCAGATTGAACCAGTTTAAACTGGTTTAATCCATATAAAACCGGATTGAACCAGTTTAAACCGGTTTAAACCAGATAAAAGCAGATTGAACCGCTTTAGACCGGATAGAACTGGACTGAACCGGTTTAAACCGGTTTTAACCGGATAAAACCGGATTGAACCGGTTTAAACCGATTTAAACCGGATAGAATCGGATTGAACTGGTTTAAACCGGATAAAACAAGATAGAACTGGTATAAACGGGATAGAACTGGATTGAACCGGTTTAAACCGGTTTAAACAGGATAAAATCGGATTGAACCGGTTTAAACTGGTTTAAATCGGTTAAAACCGGATTGAACCGGTTTAAACTTGATAAAACCAGATTGAACCAATTTAAACCGGTTTAAACCGGATAAAAACGGATTGAACCGGTTTAAACCGGTTTAAACTAGATAAAACCGGATTGAACCGGTTTAAACAGGATAAAAACGGATAGGACCAGATTGAACCGGTTTAAACCGGTTTAAACCAGATGAAACTGGATAGAACTGGTTTAAAGCAGATAGAAAGGGATTGAACCGTTTTAAACCGTTTTAAACCGGATGAAACCAGATTGAAACGGTTTAAACCAGATAAAACCGGATTGAACCGGCTTAAACCGGTTTAAACCAGATAAAACTGCATTGAACCGGATTAAACCGGTATAAACCGGATAAATCCGGAATGAAGTGGTTTAAACCGGTTTAAAGCGGAGAGAACCGGATAGAAAAGGTTTAAACCGGATAGAACCGGATTGAACCGCTTTAAACCAGTTTAAACCGAATAGAACCGGATAGAACTGGTTTAAACTGGTTTAAACCGGATAGAACCGGATAGAACTGGTTTAAACCGGATAAAACCGGATTGAACCGGTTAAACCAGTTTCAACCGGATTTAACCGGATAGTAACAGTTTAAACTAGATAAAACTGGATTGAACCGGTTTAAACCTGATTAAACTGGATAAAAACGGATTGAACTGGATTAAACCGGTTTAAACCGGATGAAACCAGATTGAAACGGTTTAAACCGGATAAAACGGGATTGAACCGGCTTAAACCGGTTTAAACCTGATAAAACTGCATTGAACCGGTTTAAACTGGTATAAACCGGATAAATCCGGAATGAACTGGTTTAAACTGGTTTAAACCGGATAGAACCGGTTTAAGCCGGATAAAATCGGATTGAACCGGTTTAAACCGGTTTAAACCGGATAGAACCGGATTGAAACGCTTTAAACCAGTTTAAACCGAATAGAACCGGATAGAAATGGTTTAAACCGGTTTAATCTGGATAGAACCGGATAGAACCGGTTTAAACCGGTTTAAACCGGATAGAAACGGATTGAACCGGTTTAAACCGGATAAAACCGGATAGAACCGGTTTAAACTGGTTTAAACGGGATAGAACCGGGTAGAACCAGTTTAAAACGGATAAAACTAGATTGAACAGGTTTAAACCGGTTTAATCCGGATAAAACCGAATTGAACCGGTTGAAACCGGAGAAAAACGGATTGAACTGGTTGAACCGGTTTTAACCGGATAAAACCGGATTGAACCGGTTTAAACCGGTTTAAACCGGATAGAATCGGATTGAACTGGTTTAAACCGGATAAAAAAGATAGAACTGGTATAAACCGGATAGAACTGGATTGAACCGGTTTAAACCGGTTTACACAGGATAAAATCGGATTGAACCGGTTTAAACTGGTTTAAATCGGTTAAAACCGGATTGAACCGGTTTAAACTTGATAAAACCAGATTGAACCAGTTTAAACCGGTTTAAACTAGATAAAACCGGATTGAACCGGTTTAAACAGGATAAAAACGGATAGGACCGGATTGAACCGGTTTAAACCGGTTTAAACCAGATGAAACTGGATAGAACTGGTTTAAAGCAGATAGAAAGGGATTGAACCGTTTTAAACCGGTTTAAACCGGATAAAACCAGATTGAACCGGTTTAAACCAGATAAAACCGGATTGAACCGGTTTAAACCGGTGTGCACCGTATAGAACTGGATTGAACGTGATTAAACCGGATAAAACTGGATTGAACCAGTTTAAACCGGATAAAACCGGATGGAAACCTTTTAAACTGGATAGAACTGGATTGAACCGGTTTAAACCAGAAAAACCGGATTGAACCTGTTTAAACCGGATAAAACAGGACTGAACCGGTTTAAACCGGATTGATCCAGTTTAAACTGGTTTAAACCGGATAAAACCGGATAGAACCGGGTTGAACCAGATTGAAGCGGTTTAAACCGGTTTAAACCAGATAAAACCGGATAGAACGTGTTTAAAACGGAAAAAAGCAGATTTAACCGGATTAAACCGGTTTAAACAGGATTAAACTGGATTGAATAAGTTTAAACCGGATTGAACCGGTTTAAACCGGTTTAAAACGGATAGAACCGGATTGAACCGGTTTAAACCGCTTTAAACTACATAAAACCGGATTGAACTGTTTTAAACAGGATAAAACCGGATTGAACCGGTTTAAAAGGTTTAAACAGGATAAAACCGCATTGAACCGGTTTAAACCGGATAAAACCGGATCGATCCGGTTTAAACTGGTTTAAAACGGATAAAACAGGATCGAACTGCTTTAAAGCGGATAGAAAGGGTTTGAACCGGTTTAAACCGGATTGAACCGGTTTAAACCGGATAAAACCGGATTGAACCGGTTTAAACCAGTTTGAACCGTATAGAACCGGATTGAACGTGTTTAAACCGGATAGAACCGGATTGAACCGGTTTAAACCAGAAAAACCGGATTGAACCTGTTTAAACTGGATAAAACCGGACTGAACCAGTTAAAACCGGATAAAACCGGATTGATCCGGTTTAAACTGGTTTAAATAGGATAAAACCGGATTGAACTGGTTTAAACCGGATAAAAACTGATAGAACCAGACTGAACCAGTATAAACCGGTTTAAGCCAGATGAAACCGGATAGAACCAGTTTAAACTGGATAAAATCGGATTGAACCAGTTTAAACCAGATTAAACTGGAAAGAACCGGTTTACACAGGATAGAAGAGGATTGAACCGGTATAAACCGGATAGAACCGGATTGAACCGGTTTAAACCGGTTTAAACCGGATAGAACCGGATTGAACCGGTTCCAACCGGTTTAAACCAGATAAAACCGGATAGAACCGGTTGAAACTGGATAAAACCGGATTGAACCGGTTGAAACCGGATGAAACCGGATAGAACCGGTTTAAACCGGTTAGAACCGGATTGAACCGGTGTAAACCGTTTAAAAGTGGATAAAACCGGATTGAACTGGTTTAAACAGGATAAAACCGGATTGATCCGGTTTAAAATGTTTTAAACAGGATTAAACCGGATTGAACCGGTTGAAACCGATTGATCCGGTTTAGACCGTTTTAAACCGGATAAAACCGGATAGAACTGGTTTAAAGCAGATAGAAAGGGATTGAACCGTTTTAAACCGGTTTAAACCGGATAAAACCAGATTGAACCAGTTTAAACTGGTTTAAACTGGATAAAACCGATTGAACCGGTTTAAACTGGATAAAACCGGATTGAACCGGTTTAAACCGGATAAAACTGGACTGAACCGGTTTAAACTGGATAAAACCGGATTGAACGGTTTAAACTGGTTTAAACCAGATAAAACCGGATAGAACCGGGTTGAACCAGATTGAAGTGGTTGAAACCGGTTTAAACCAGATAAAACATGATAGAACGGATTTAAACCGGAAAAAAAGCAGATTGAAACGGATTAAACCAGTTTAAACCGGATAAAACCGGATTGAATAAGTTTAAACCGGATTGAACCAGTTTAAACTGGTTTAAAACGGATAGAACCGGATTGAACCAGTTTAAACCAGTTTAAGGTGGATAAAACCGGATTGAACTGGTTTAAACAGGATAAAACCGAATTGAACCAGTTTAAAATGGTTTAAACAGGATAAAACCGCATTGAACCGGTTTAAACCGGATAAAACCGGATCCATCCTGTTTAAACTGGTTTAAACCGGATAAAACAGGATAGAACTAGTTTAAAGCGGATAGAAAGGGACTGAAACGGTTTAAACCGGATTAAACCGGATTAAACCGGATAAAACCAGATTGAACCGGTTTAAACCTGTTTAAACTGGATAAAACCGGATTGAACTGGTTTAAACCGGTTTGAACCGTATAGAACCGGATTGAACGTGTTTAAACTGGATAAAACCGGATTGAACCGGTTTAAACCGGATAAAACCATATTGAACCGGTTTAAATAGGTTTAAAGTGGACAAAACCGGATTGAACTGGTTTAAACAGGATAAAACCGGATTGAACCGGTTTAAAGCGGATAAAACAAGATAGAACTGGTTTATAACGGATAGAACCGGATTGAACTGGTTTAAACCGGTTTAAACCGGATAAAACCGGGTTGAACCGGTTTAAACCTGATTAAACTGGATAAAACCGGACTGATCTGGTTTAAACTTGTTAAAACCGGATTGAACCGGTTTAAACGGGTTTAAACCAGATAAAAGCGGATTGAACCGGTTTAAAAAGGACAGAACCGTACTGAACTGGTTTAAACAGGTTTCAAGTGGATAAAACCGGATTGAACTGGTATAAACTGGATAAAACCGGATAGAACCGGGTTGAACCAGATTGAAGCGGTTTAAACCGGTTTAAACCAGATAAAACCGGATAGAACGTGTTTAAAACGGAAAAAAGCAGATTTAACCGGATTAAACTGGTCTAAACAGGATAAAACCGGATTGAACCGGTTTAAAATGGTTTAAACAGGATAAAACCGCATTGAACCGGTTTAAACCGGATAAAACCGGATCGATCCGGTTTAAACCGGTTTAAAACGGATAAAACAGGATCGAAATGCTTTAAAGCGGATAGAAAGGGTTTGAACCGGTTTAAACCGGATTGAACCGGTTTAAACCGGATAAAACCGGATTGAACCGGTTTAAACCAGTTTGAACCGTATAGAACCGGATTGAACGTGTTTAAACCGGATAGAACCGGATTGAACCGGTTTAAACCAGAAAAACCGGATTGAACCTGTTTAAACTGGATAAAACCGGACTGAACCAGTTAAAACCGGATAAAACCGGATTGATCCGGTTTAAACTGGTTTAAATAGGATAAAACCGGATTGAACTGGTTTAAACCAGATAAAAACTGATAGAACCAGACTGAACCAGTATAAACCAGTTTAAGCCAGATGAAACCGGATAGAACCGGTTTAAACTGGATAAAATCGGATTGAACCAGTTTAAACCAGATGAAACTGGAAAGAACCGGTTTACACTGGATAGAAGAGGATTGAACCGGTATAAAACGGATAGAACCGGATTGAACCGGTTCCAACCGGTTTAAACCAGATAAAACCAGATAGAACCGGTTGAAACTGGATAAAACCGGATTGAACCGGTTGAAACCGGATGAAACCGGATTGAACCGGTTTAAACCAGATAAAACTGGATTGAACCCTTTTAAACCAGTTTAAACTGGATAGAACTGGATAGAACCGGTTCAAACCGGATAAAACCGGATTGAACCTGTTAAACCAGTTTCAACCGGATAAAACCGGATTGAACCGGTTTAAACCGGATAAAACCAGAGTGAACCGGTTTGAACCGGTTTAAACCTGATAAAACCGGATTGAGTCAGTTTAAACTGGTTTAAACCGGATAAAACTGGATTGAACCAGTTTAAACTGGTTTAAACCGGATAAAACCGGATTGAACCGGTTAAACCAGTTTCAACCGGATTGAACCGGATAGAAACAGTTTAAACTGGATAAAACCGGATTGAACCGGTTTAAACCTGATTAAACTGGATAAAACCGGATTGAACCGGATTAAACCGGTTTAAACCGGATGAAACCAGATTGAAACGGTTTAAACCGGATAAAACCGGATTGAACCGGCTTACACCGGTTTAAACCTGATAAAACTGCATTGAACCGGTTTAAACTGGTATAAACCGGATAAATCCGGAATGAACTGGTTTAAACTGGTTTAAACCGGATAGAACCGGTTTAAGCCGGATAAAATCGGATTGAACCGGTTTAAACCGGTTTAAACCGGATTGAACCGGATTGAAACGCTTTAAACCAGTTTAAACCGAATAGAACCGGATAGAAATGGTTTAAACCGGTTTAATCTGGATAGAACCGGATAGAACCGGTTTAAACCGGTTTAAACCGGATAGAAACGGATTGAACCGGTTTAAACCGGATAAAACCGGATAGAACCGGTTTAAACTGGTTTAAACGGGATAGAACCAGGTAGAACCAGTTTAAAACGGATAAAACTAGATTGAACAGGTTTAAACCGGTTTAATCCGGATAAAACCGAATTGAACCGGTTGAAACCGGAGAAAAACGGATTGAACTGGTTGAACCGGTTTTAACCGGATAAAACCGGATTGAACCGGTTTAAACCGGTTTAAACCGGATAGAATCGGATTGAACTGGTTTAAACCGGATAAAAAAAGATAGAACTGGTATAAACTGGATAGAACTGGATTGAACCGGTTTAAACCGGTTTACACAGGATAAAATCGGATTGAACCGGTTTAAACTGGTTTAAATCGGTTAAAACCGGATTGAACCGGTTTAAATTTGATAAAACCAGATTGAACCAGTTTAAACCGGTTTAAACCGGATAAAAACGGATTGAACCGGTTTAAACCGGTTTAAACTAGATAAAACCGGATTGAACCGGTTTAAACAGGATAAAAACGGATAGGACCAGATTGAACCGGTTTAAACCGGTTTAAACCAGATGAAACTGGATAGAACTGGTTTAAAGCAGATAGAAAGGGATTGAATCGTTTTAAACCGGTTTAAACCGGATAAAACCAGATTGAACCAGTTTAAACCGGTTTAAACCGGATAAAAACTGATTGAACCGGTTTAAACCGGTTTAAACTAGATAAAACCGGATTGAACCGGTTTAAACAGGATAAAAACGGATAGGACCGTATTGAACCGGTTTAAACCGGTTTAAACCAGATGAAACTGGATAGAACTGGTTTAAAGCAGATAGAAAGGGATTGAACCGTTTTAAACCGGTTTAAACCGGATAAAACCAGATTGAACCGGTTTAAACCAGATAAAACCGGATTGAACCGGTTTAAACCGGTGTGCACCGTATAGAACCGGATTGAACGTGATTAAACCGGATAAAACTGGATTGAACCAGTTTAAACCGGATAAAACCGGATGGAAACCTTTTAAACTGGATAGAACTGGATTGAACCGGTTTAAACCAGAAAAACCGGATTGAACCTGTTTAAACCGGATAAAACAGGACTGAACCGGTTTAAACCGGATTGATCCAGTTTAAACTGGTTTAAACCAGATAAAACCGGATAGAACCTGGTTGAACCAGATTGAAGCGGTTTAAACCGGTTTAAACCAGATAAAACCGGATAGAACGTGTTTAAAACGGAAAAAAGCAGATTTAACCGGATTAAACCGGTTTAAACAGGATTAAACTGGATTGAATAAGTTTAAACCGGATTGAACCGGTTTAAACCGGTTTAAAACGGATAGAACCGGATTGAACCGGTTTAAACCGCTTTAAACTACATAAAACCGGATTGAACTGTTTTAAACAGGATAAAACCGGATTGAACCGGTTTAAAAGGTTTAAACAGGATAAAACCGCATTGAACCGGTTTAAACCGGATAAAACCGGATCGATCCGGTTTAAACTGGTTTAAAACGGATAAAACAGGATCGAAATGCTTTAAAGCGGATAGAAAGGGTTTGAACCGGTTTAAACCGGATTGAACCGGTTTAAACCGGATAAAACCGGATTGAACCGGTTTAAACCAGTTTGAACCGTATAGAACCGGATTGAACGTGTTTAAACCGGATAGAACCGGATTGAACCGGTTTAAACCAGAAAAACCGGATTGAACCTGTTTAAACTGGATAAAACCGGACTGAACCAGTTAAAACCGGATAAAACCGGATTGATCCGGTTTAAACTGGTTTAAATAGGATAAAACCGGATTGAACTGGTTTAAACCGGATAAAAACTGATAGAACCAGACTGAACCAGTATAAACCGGTTTAAGCCAGATGAAACCGGATAGAACCGGTTTAAACTGGATAAAATCGGATTGAACCAGTTTAAACCAGATTAAACTGGAAAGAACCGGTTTACACTGGATAGAAGAGGATTGAACCGGTATAAACCGGATAGAACCGGATTGAACCGGTTTAAACCGGTTTAAACCGGATAGAACCGGATTGAACCGGTTCCAACCGGTTTAAACCAGATAAAACCGGATAGAACCGGTTGAAACTGGATAAAACCGGATTGAACCGGTTGAAACCGGATGAAACCGGATAGAACCGGTTTAAACCGGATAGAACCGGATTGAACCGGTGTAAACCGTTTAAAAGTGGATAAAACCGGATTGAACTGGTTTAAACAGGATAAAACCGGATTGATCCGGTTTAAAATGTTTTAAACAGGATTAAACCGGATTGAACCGGTTGAAACCGATTGATCCGGTTTAGACCGTTTTAAACCGGATAAAACCGGATAGAACTGGTTTAAAGCAGATAGAAAGGGATTGAACCGTTTTAAACCGGTTTAAACTGGATAAAACCAGATTGAACCAGTTTAAACTGGTTTAAACTGGATAAAACCGATTGAACCGGTTTAAACTGGATAAAACCGGATTGAACCGGTTTAAACCGGTGTGAACCGTATAGAACCGGATTGAACGTGTTTAACCGGATGAAACCGGATTGAACCAGTTTAAACCGGATAAAACCGGATGGAAACCGTTTAAACTGGATAGAACTGGATTGAACCGGTTTAAACCAGAAAAACCGGATTGAACCTGTCTAAACCGGATAAAACCGGACTGAACCGGTTTAAACTGGATAAAACCGGATTGATCCGGTTTAAACTGGTTTAAACCAGATAAAACCGGATAGAACAGGGTTGAACCAGATTGAAGCGGTTGAAACCGGTTTAAACCAGATAAAACAAGATAGAACGGATTTAAACCGGAAAAAAGCAGATTGAACCGGATTAAACCAGTTTAAACCGGATAAAACCGGATTGAATAAGTTTAAACCGGATTGAACCGGTTTAAACTGGTTTAAAATGGATAGAACGGGATTGAACCGGTTTAAACCAGTTTAAGGTGGATAAAACCGGATTGAACTGGTTTAAACAGGATAAAACCGAATTGAACCAGTTTAAAATGGTTTAAACAGGATAAAACCGCATTGAACCGGTTTAAACCGGATAAAACCGGATCCATCCTGTTTAAACTGGTTTAAACCGGATAAAACAGGATAGAACTAGTTTAAAGCGGATAGAAAGGGACTGAAACGGTTTAAACCGGATTAAACCGGATTAAACCGTATAAAACCAGATTGAAACGGTTTAAACCTGTTTAAACTGGATAAAACCGGATTGAACTGGTTTAAACCGGTTTGAACCGTATAGAACCGGATTGAACGTGTTTAAACTGGATAAAACCGGATTGAACCGGTTTAAACCGGATAAAACCATATTGAACCGGTTTAAATAGGTTTAAAGTGGACAAAACCGGATTGAACTGGTTTAAACAGGATAAAACCGGATTGAACCGGTTTAAAGCGGATAAAACAAGATAGAACTGGTTTATAACGGATAGAACCGGATTGAACTGGTTTAAACCGGTTTAAACCGGATAAAACCGGGTTGAACCGGTTTAAACCTGATTATACCGGATAAAACCGGACTGATCTGGTTTAAACTTGTTAAAACCGGATTGAACCGGTTTAAACGGGTTTAAACCAGATAAAAGCGGATTGAACCGGTTTAAACAGGACAGAACCGTACTGAACCGGTTTAAACAGGTTTCAAGTGGATAAAACCGGATTGAACTGGTATAAACTGGATAAAACCGGATAGAACGGGGTTGAACCAGATTGAAGCGGTTTAAACCGGTTTAAACCAGATAAAACCGGATAGAACGTGTTTAAAACGGAAAAAAGCAGATTTAACCGGATTAAACTGGTCTAAACACGATAAAACCGGATTGAACCGGTTTAAAATGGTTTAAACAGGATAAAACCACATTGAACCGGTTTAAACCGGATAAAACCGGATCGATCCGGTTTAAACCGGTTTAAAACGGATAAAACAGGATCGAAATGCTTTAAAGCGGATAGAAAGGGTTTGAACCGGTTTAAACCGGATTGAACCGGTTTAAACCGGATAAAACCGGATTGAACCGGTTTAAACCAGTTTGAACCGTATAGAACCGGATTGAACGTGTTTAAACCGGATAGAACCGGATTGAACCGGTTTAAACCAGAAAAACCGGATTGAACCTGTTTAAACTGGATAAAACCGGACTGAACCAGTTAAAACCGGATAAAACCGGATTGATCCAGTTTAAACTGGTTTAAATAGGATAAAACCGGATTGAACTGGTTTAAACCAGATAAAAACTGATAGAACCAGACTGAACCAGTATAAACCGGTTTAAGCCAGATGAAACCGGATAGAACCGGTTTAAACTGGATAAAATCGGATTGAACCAGTTTAAACCAGATGAAACTGGAAAGAACCGGTTTACACTGGATAGAAGAGGATTGAACCGGTATAAAACGGATAGAACCGGATTGAACCGGTTCCAACCGGTTTAAACCAGATAAAACCGGATAGAACCGGTTGAAACTGGATAAAACCGGATTGAACCGGTTGAAACCAGATGAAACCGGATTGAACCGGTTTAAACCAGATAAAACTGGATTGAACCCTTTTAAACCAGTTTAAACTGGATAGAACTGGATAGAACCGGTTCAAACCGGATAAAACCGGATTGAACCTGTTAAACCAGTTTCAACCGGATAAAACCGGATTGAACTGGTTTAAACCGGATAAAACCGGAGTGAACCGGTTTGAACCGGTTTAAACCTGATAAAACCGGATTGAGTCAGTTTAAACCGGTTTAAACCAGATAAAACTGGATTGAACCAGTTTAAACTGGTTTAAACCGGATAAAACCGGATTGAACCGGTTAAACCAGTTTCAACCGGATTGAACCGGATAGAAACAGTTTAAACTGGATAAAACCGGATTGAACCGGTTTAAACCTGATTAAACTGGATAAAACCGGATTGAACTGGATTAAACCGGTTTAAACCGGATGAAACCAGATTGAAACGGTTTAAACCGGGTAAAACCGGATTGAACCGGCTTACACCGGTTTAAACCTGATAAAACTGCATTGAACCGGTTTAAACTGGTATAAACTGGATAAATCCGGAATGAACTGGTGTAAACTGGTTTAAACCGGATAGAACCGGATAGAACCGGTTTAAGCCGGATAAAATCGGATTGAACCGGTTTAAACCGGTTTAAACCGGATAGAACCGGATTGAACCGGTTTAAACCAGTTTAAACCGAATAGAACCGGATAGAAATGGTTTAAACCGGTTTAATCTGGATAGAACCGGATAGAACCGGTTTAAACCGGTTTAAACTGGATAGAAACGGATTGAACCGGTTTAAACCGGATAAAACCGGATAGAACCGGTTTAAACTGGTTTAAACGGGATAGAACCGGGTAGAACCAGTTTAAAACGGATAAAACTAGATTGAACAGGTTTAAACCGGTTTAATCCGGATAAAACCGAATTGAACCGGTTGAAACCGGAGAAAAACGGATTGAACTGGTTGAACCGGTTTTAACCGGATAAAACCGGATTGAACCGGTTTAAACCGGTTTAAACCGGATAGAATCGGATTGAACTGGTTTAAACCGGATAAAAAAAGATAGAACTGGTATAAACCGGATAGAACTGGATTGAACCGGTTTAAACCGGTTTACACAGGATAAAATCGGATTGAACCGGTTTAAACTGGTTTAAATCGGTTAAAACCGGATTGAACCGGTTTAAATTTGATAAAACCAGATTGAACCAGTTTAAACCGGTTTAAACCGGATAAAAACGGATTGAACCGGTTTAAACCGGTTTAAACTAGATAAAACCGGATTGAACCGGTTTAAACAGGATAAAAACGGATAGGACCAGATTGAACCGGTTTAAACCGGTTTAAACCAGATGAAACTGGATAGAACTGGTTTAAAGCAGATAGAAAGGGATTGAACCGTTTTAAACCGGTTTAAACCGGATAAAACCAGATTGAACCAGTTTAAACCGGTTTAAACCGGATAAAAACTGATTGAACCGGTTTAAACCGGTTTAAACTAGATAAAACCGGATTGAACCGGTTTAAACAGGATAAAAACGGATAGGACCGGATTGAACCGGTTTAAACCGGTTTAAACCAGATGAAACTGGATAGAACTGGTTTAAAGCAGATAGAAAGGGATTGAACCGTTTTAAACCGGTTTAAACCGGATAAAACCAGATTGAACCGGTTTAAACCAGATAAAACCGGATTGAACCGGTTTAAACCGGTGTGCACCGTATAGAACCGGATTGAACGTGATTAAACCGGATAAAACTGGATTGAACCAGTTTAAACCGGATAAAACCGGATGGAAACCTTTTAAACTGGATAGAACTGGATTGAACCGGTTTAAACCAGAAAAACCGGATTGAACCGGTTTAAACCGGTTTAAACCGGAGAAAACCGGATTGAACCGGTTTAAACCGGTTTAAACCGGAGAAAACCGGATTGAACCGGTTTATTCCGGAGAAGACCGGATTGAACTGGTTGAACCGGTTTAAATCGGATAGAACCGGATTGAACCGGTTTAAACCGCATAAACCCGGATTGAACCGGTTTGAACCGGTTTAAACCGGAAAGAACCGGTTTAATCAGGACTAAACTGGATGGAACCGGTTTAAACCGGATAAAAGCGGATTGAACCGGTTTGAACCGGTTTCAACCGGATAGAACCGTATTGACCTGGTTTAAACCAGATAAAACCGGATTGAACTGGTTTAAACTGGATAAAACCGGATTGAACCGGTTTAAACCAGTTTAAACAGGATAGAGCCGGATAGAACGGGTTCAAACTGGATAAAACCGGATTGAACCGGTTAAACCAGTTTCAACAGGATAAAACCGGATTGAACCAGTTTACACCAGATAAAACCGGATTGAACTGGTTTAAACCGGTTTAAACCGGATGATACCGGATTTAACCGGTTTAATCCGGTTTAAACGGGATAAAACCGGATTGAACCAGTTTAAACCGGTTTAAACAGGATAAAACGGGATTGAACCGGTTTAAACCAGTTTAAACCGGATAGAACCGGATTGAACCAGTTTAAACCGGACAAAACCGGATAGAACCGGTTAAAACCAGTTTAAACAGGATAGAACCGGTTCAAACCGTTTTAAACCGGATGAAACCGGATTGAACCGGTTTAAACCAGATAAAACTGGATTGAACCCTTTTAAACCAGTTTAAACTGGATAGAACTGGATAGAACCGGTTCAAACTGGATAAAACCGGATTGAACCGGTTAAACCAGTTTCAACCGGATAAAACCGGATTGAACCGGTTTAAACCAGATAAAACCGGAGTGATCCGGTTTGAACCGGTTTAAACCTGATAAAACCGGTTTGAGTCAGTTTAAACCGGTTTAAACCGGATAAAATTGGATTGAACCGGTTTGAACTGGTTTCAACCGGATAAAAGCAGATTTAAAAGGATCAAACCGGTTTCAACCGGATTGAACCGGATAGAACCGGTTTAAACTGGATAAAACCGGATTGAACCGGTTTAAACCTGTTTAAAACGGATAAAACCGGATTGAACCGGATTAAACCGGTTTAAACCGGATGAAACCAGATTGAAACGGTTTAAACCGGATAAAACCCGATTGAACCGGCTTAAACCGGTTTAAACCAGATAAAACTGCATTGAACCGGTTTAAACCGGTATAAACCGGATAAATCCGGAATGAACTGGTTTAAACCGGTTTAAAGCGGAGAGAACCGGATAGAAAAGGTTTAAACCGGATAGAACCGGATTGAACCGCTTTAAACCAGTTTAAACCGAATAGAACCGGATAGAACTGGTTTAAACTGGTTTAAACCGGATAGAACCGGATAGAACTGGTTTAAACCGGATAAAACCGGATTGAACCGGTTAAACCAGTTTCAACCGGATTGAACCGGATAGAAACAGTTTAAACTGGATAAAACCGGATTGAACCGGTTTAAACCTGATTAAACTGGATAAAACCGGATTGAACTGGATTAAACCGGTTTAAACCGGATGAAACCAGATTGAAATGGTTTAAACCGGATAAAACGGGATTGAACCGGCTTAAACCTGTTTAAACCTGATAAAACTGCATTGAACCGGTTTAAACTGGTATAAACCGGATAAATCCGGAATGAACTGGTTTAAACTGGTTTAAACCGGATAGAACCGGATAGAACCGGTTTAAGCCGGATAAAATCGGATTGAACCGGTTTAAACCGGTTTAAACCGGATAGAACCGGATTGAAACGCTTTAAACCAGTTTAAACCGAATAGAACCGGATAGAAATGGTTTAAACCGGTTTAATCTGGATAGAACCGGATAGAACCGGTTTAAACGGGTTTAAACCGGATAGAAACGGATTGAACCGGTTTAAACCGGATAAAACCGGATAGAACCGGTTTAAACTGGTTTAAACGGGATAGAACCGGGTAGAACCAGTTTAAAACGGATAAAACTAGATTGAACAGGTTTAAACCGGTTTAATCCGGATAAAACCTAATTGAACCGGTTGAAACCGGAGAAAAACGGATTGAACTGGTTGAACGGGTTTAAATCGGATAGAACCGGATTGAACCGGTTTAAACCGCATAAACCCGGTTTGATCTGGTTTGAACCGCTTTAAACCGGATAGATCGGTTTAAACCGGATAAAAGAGGATTGAACCGGTTTAAACGGGTTTTAACCAGATAAAAGCGGATTGAACCAGTTTAAACCGGATAAAAACGGATTGAACCGGTTTAAACCGGTTTAAACCGGATAGAAACGGATTGAAACGGTATAAAACGGGTTAAACCGGATAATACCGGATTGAACTGTTTTAAACCGTATAAAACCGGATTGAACCGGTTTAAACTGGTTTAAACAGGATAAAATCAGATTGAACCAGTTTAAACTGGTTTAATCCATATAAAACCGGATTGAACCAGTTTAAACCGGTTTAAACCAGATAAAAGCAGATTGAACCGCTTTAGACCGGATAGAACTGGACTGAACCGGTTTAAACCGGTTTTAACCGGATAAAACCGGATTGAACCGGTTTAAACCGATTTAAACCGGATAGAATCGGATTGAACTGGTTTAAACCGGATAAAACAAGATAGAACTGGTATAAACGGGATAGAACTGGATTGAACCGGTTTAAACCGGTTTAAACAGGATAAAATCGGATTGAACCGGTTTAAACTGGTTTAAATCGGTTAAAACCGGATTGAACCGGTTTAAACTTGATAAAACCAGATTGAACCAATTTAAACCGGTTTAAACCGGATAAAAACGGATTGAACCGGTTTAAACCGGTTTAAACTAGATAAAACCGGATTGAACCGGTTTAAACAGGATAAAAACGGATAGGACCAGATTGAACCGGTTTAAACCGGTTTAAACCAGATGAAACTGGATAGAACTGGTTTAAAGCAGATAGAAAGGGATTGAACCGTTTTAAACCGTTTTAAACCGGATGAAACCAGATTGAAACGGTTTAAACCAGATAAAACCGGATTGAACCGGCTTAAACCGGTTTAAACCAGATAAAACTGCATTGAACCGGATTAAACCGGTATAAACCGGATAAATCCGGAATGAAGTGGTTTAAACCGGTTTAAAGCGGAGAGAACCGGATAGAAAAGGTTTAAACCGGATAGAACCGGATTGAACCGCTTTAAACCAGTTTAAACCGAATAGAACCGGATAGAACTGGTTTAAACTGGTTTAAACCGGATAGAACCGGATAGAACTGGTTTAAACCGGATAAAACCGGATTGAACCGGTTAAACCAGTTTCAACCGGATTTAACCGGATAGTAACAGTTTAAACTAGATAAAACTGGATTGAACCGGTTTAAACCTGATTAAACTGGATAAAAACGGATTGAACTGGATTAAACCGGTTTAAACCGGATGAAACCAGATTGAAACGGTTTAAACCGGATAAAACGGGATTGAACCGGCTTAAACCGGTTTAAACCTGATAAAACTGCATTGAACCGGTTTAAACTGGTATAAACCGGATAAATCCGGAATGAACTGGTTTAAACTGGTTTAAACCGGATAGAACCGGTTTAAGCCGGATAAAATCGGATTGAACCGGTTTAAACCGGTTTAAACCGGATAGAACCGGATTGAAATGCTTTAAACCAGTTTAAACCGAATAGAACCGGATAGAAATGGTTTAAACCGGTTTAATCTGGATAGAACCGGATAGAACCGGTTTAAACCGGTTTAAACCGGATAGAAACGGATTGAACCGGTTTAAACCGGATAAAACCGGATAGAACCGGTTTAAACTGGTTTAAACGGGATAGAACCGGGTAGAACCAGTTTAAAACGGATAAAACTAGATTGAACAGGTTTAAACCAGTTTAATCCGGATAAAACCGAATTGAACCGGTTGAAACCGGAGAAAAACGGATTGAACTGGTTGAACCGGTTTTAACCGGATAAAACCGGATTGAACCGGTTTAAACCGGTTTAAACCGGATAGAATCGGATTGAACTGGTTTAAACCGGATAAAAAAAGATAGAACTGGTATAAACCGGATAGAACTGGATTGAACCGGTTTAAACCGGTTTACACAGGATAAAATCGGATTGAACCGGTTTAAACTGGTTTAAATCGGTTAAAACCGGATTGAACCGGTTTAAACTTGATAAAACCAGATTGAACCAGTTTAAACCGGTTTAAACTAGATAAAACCGGATTGAACCGGTTTAAACAGGATAAAAACGGATAGGACCGGATTGAACCGGTTTAAACCGGTTTAAACCAGATGAAACTGGATAGAACTGGTTTAAAGCAGATAGAAAGGGATTGAACCGTTTTAAACCGGTTTAAACCGGATAAAACCAGATTGAACCGGTTTAAACCAGATAAAACCGGATTGAACCGGTTTAAACCGGTGTGCACCGTATAGAACTGGATTGAACGTGATTAAACCGGATAAAATTGGATTGAACCAGTTTAAACCGGATAAAACCGGATGGAAACCTTTTAAACTGGATAGAACTGGATTGAACCGGTTTAAACCAGAAAAACCGGATTGAACCTGTTTAAACCGGATAAAACAGGACTGAACCGGTTTAAACCGGATTGATCCAGTTTAAACTGGTTTAAACCGGATAAAACCGGATAGAACCGGGTTGAACCAGATTGAAGCTGTTTAAACCGGTTTAAACCAGATAAAACCGGATAGAACGTGTTTAAAACGGAAAAAAGCAGATTTAACCGGATTAAACCGGTTTAAACAGGATTAAACTGGATTGAATAAGTTTAAACCGGATTGAACCGGTTTAAACCGGTTTAAAACGGATAGAACCGGATTGAACCGGTTTAAACCGCTTTAAACTACATAAAACCGGATTGAACTGTTTTAAACAGGATAAAACCGGATTGAACCGGTTTAAAAGGTTTAAACAGGATAAAACCGCATTGAACCGGTTTAAACCGGATAAAACCGGATCGATCCGGTTTAAACTGGTTTAAAACGGATAAAACAGGATCGAACTGCTTTAAAGCGGATAGAAAGGGTTTGAACCGGTTTAAACCGGATTGAACCGGTTTAAACCAGATAAAACCGGATTGAACCGGTTTAAACCAGTTTGAACCGTATAGAACCGGATTGAACGTGTTTAAACCGGATAGAACCGGATTGAACCGGTTTAAACCAGAAAAACCGGATTGAACCTGTTTAAACTGGATAAAACCGGACTGAACCAGTTAAAACCGGATAAAACCGGATTGATCCGGTTTAAACTGGTTTAAATAGGATAAAACCGGATTGAACTGGTTTAAACCGGATAAAAACTGATAGAACCAGACTGAACCAGTATAAACCGGTTTAAGCCAGATGAAACCGGATAGAACCGGTTTAAACTGGATAAAATCGGATTGAACCAGTTTAAACCAGATTAAACTGGAAAGAACCGGTTTACACAGGATAGAAGAGGATTGAACCGGTATAAACCGGATAGAACCGGATTGAACCGGTTTAAACCGGTTTAAACCGGATAGAACCGGATTGAACCGGTTCCAACCGGTTTAAACCAGATAAAACCGGATAGAACCGGTTGAAACTGGATAAAACCGGATTGAACCGGTTGAAACCGGATGAAACCGGATAGAACCGGTTTAAACCGGTTAGAACCGGATTGAACCGGTGTAAACCGTTTAAAAGTGGATAAAACCGGATTGAACTGGTTTAAACAGGATAAAACCGGATTGATCCGGTTTAAAATGTTTTAAACAGGATTAAACCGGATTGAACCGGTTGAAACCGATTGATCCGGTTTAGACCGTTTTAAACCGGATAAAACCGGATTGAACTGGTTTAAACCGGTTTGAACCGTATAGAACCGGATTGAACGTGTTTAAACTGGATAAAACCGGATTGAACCGGTTTAAACCGGATAAAACCATATTGAACCGGTTTAAATAGGTTTAAAGTGGACAAAACCGGATTGAACTGGTTTAAACAGGATAAAACCGGATTGAACCGGTTTAAAGCGGATAAAACAAGATAGAACTGGTTTATAACGGATAGAACCGGATTGAACTGGTTTAAACCGGTTTAAACCGGATAAAACCGGGTTGAACCGGTTTAAACCTGATTAAACTGGATAAAACCGGACTGATCTGGTTTAAACTTGTTAAAACCGGATTGAACCGGTTTAAACGGGTTTAAACCAGATAAAAGCGGATTGAACCGGTTTAAAAAGGACAGAACCGTACTGAACTGGTTTAAACAGGTTTCAAGTGGATAAAACCGGATTGAACTGGTATAAACTGGATAAAACCGGATAGAACCGGGTTGAACCAGATTGAAGCGGTTTAAACCGGTTTAAACCAGATAAAACCGGATAGAACGTGTTTAAAACGGAAAAAAGCAGATTTAACCGGATTAAACTGGTCTAAACAGGATAAAACCGGATTGAACCGGTTTAAAATGGTTTAAACAGGATAAAACCGCATTGAACCGGTTTAAACCGGATAAAACCGGATCGATCCGGTTTAAACCGGTTTAAAACGGATAAAACAGGATCGAAATGCTTTAAAGCGGATAGAAAGGGTTTGAACCGGTTTAAACCGGATTGAACCGGTTTAAACCGGATAAAACCGGATTGAACCGGTTTAAACCAGTTTGAACCGTATAGAACCGGATTGAACGTGTTTAAACCGGATAGAACCGGATTGAACCGGTTTAAACCAGAAAAACCGGATTGAACCTGTTTAAACTGGATAAAACCGGACTGAACCAGTTAAAACCGGATAAAACCGGATTGATCCGGTTTAAACTGGTTTAAATAGGATAAAACCGGATTGAACTGGTTTAAACCAGATAAAAACTGATAGAACCAGACTGAACCAGTATAAACCGGTTTAAGCCAGATGAAACCGGATAGAACCGGTTTAAACTGGATAAAATCGGATTGAACCAGTTTAAACCAGATGAAACTGGAAAGAACCGGTTTACACTGGATAGAAGAGGATTGAACCGGTATAAAACGGATAGAACCGGATTGAACCGGTTCCAACCGGTTTAAACCAGATAAAACCAGATAGAACCGGTTGAAACTGGATAAAACCGGATTGAACCGGTTGAAACCGGATGAAACCGGATTGAACCGGTTTAAACCAGATAAAACTGGATTGAACCCTTTTAAACCAGTTTAAACTGGATAGAACTGGATAGAACCGGTTCAAACCGGATAAAACCGGATTGAACCTGTTAAACCAGTTTCAACCGGATAAAACCGGAGTGAACCGGTTTGAACCGGTTTAAACCTGATAAAACCGGATTGAGTCAGTTTAAACTGGTTTAAACCGGATAAAACTGGATTGAACCAGTTTAAACTGGTTTAAACCGGATAAAACCGGATTGAACCGGTTAAACCAGTTTCAACCGGATTGAACCGGATAGAAACAGTTTAAACTGGATAAAACCGGATTGAACCGGTTTAAACCTGATTAAACTGGATAAAACCGGATTGAACCGGATTAAACCGGTTTAAACCGGATGAAACCAGATTGAAACGGTTTAAACCGGATAAAAACGAATTGAACCGGCTTACACCGGTTTAAACCTGATAAAACTGCATTGAACTGGTTTAAACTGGTTTAAACCGGATAGAACCGGTTTAAGCCGGATAAAATCGGATTGAACCGGTTTAAACCGGTTTAAACCGGATAGAACCGGATTGAAACGCTTTAAACCAGTTTAAACCGAATAGAACCGGATAGAAATGGTTTAAACCGGTTTAATCTGGATAGAACCGGATAGAACCGGTTTAAACCGGTTTAAACCGGATAGAAACGGATTGAACCGGTTTAAACCGGATAAAACCGGATAGAACCGGTTTAAACTGGTTTAAACGGGATAGAACCAGGTAGAACCAGTTTAAAACGGATAAAACTAGATTGAACAGGTTTAAACCGGTTTAATCCGGATAAAACCGAATTGAACCGGTTGAAACCGGAGAAAAACGGATTGAACTGGTTGAACCGGTTTTAACCGGATAAAACCGGATTGAACCGGTTTAAACCGGTTTAAACCGGATAGAATCGGATTGAACTGGTTTAAACCGGATAAAAAAAGATAGAACTGGTATAAACTGGATAGAACTGGATTGAACCGGTTTAAACCGGTTTACACAGGATAAAATCGGATTGAACCGGTTTAAACTGGTTTAAATCGGTTAAAACCGGATTGAACCGGTTTAAATTTGATAAAACCAGATTGAACCAGTTTAAACCGGTTTAAACCGGATAAAAACGGATTGAACCGGTTTAAACCGGTTTAAACTAGATAAAACCGGATTGAACCCGTTTAAACAGGATAAAAACGGATAGGACCAGATTGAACCGGTTTAAACCGGTTTAAACCAGATGAAACTGGATAGAACTGGTTTAAAGCAGATAGAAAGGGATTGAATCGTTTTAAACCGGTTTAAACCGGATAAAACCAGATTGAACCAGTTTAAACCGGTTTAAACCGGATAAAAACTGATTGAACCGGTTTAAACCGGTTTAAACTAGATAAAACCGGATTGAACCGGTTTAAACAGGATAAAAACGGATAGGACCGGATTGAACCGGTTTAAACCGGTTTAAACCAGATGAAACTGGATAGAACTGGTTTAAAGCAGATAGAAAGGGATTGAACCGTTTTAAACCGGTTTAAACCGGATAAAACCAGATTGAACCGGTTTAAACCAGATAAAACCGGATTGAACCGGTTTAAACCGGTGTGCACCGTATAGAACCGGATTGAACGTGATTAAACCGGATAAAACTGGATTGAACCAGTTTAAACCAGAAAAACCGGATTGAACCTGTTTAAACCGGATAAAACAGGACTGAACCGGTTTAAAACGGATTGATCCAGTTTAAACTGGTTTAAACCAGATAAAACCGGATAGAACCTGGTTGAACCAGATTGAAGCGGTTTAAACCGGTTTAAACCAGATAAAACCGGATAGAACGTGTTTAAAACGGAAAAAAGCAGATTTAACCGGATTAAACCGGTTTAAACAGGATTAAACTGGATTGAATAAGTTTAAACCGGATTGAACCGGTTTAAACCGGTTTAAAACGGATAGAACCGGATTGAACCGGTTTAAACCGCTTTAAACTACATAAAACCGGATTGAACTGTTTTAAACAGGATAAAACCGGATTGAACCGGTTTAAAAGGTTTAAACAGGATAAAACCGCATTGAACCGGTTTAAACCGGATAAAACCGGATCGATCCGGTTTAAACTGGTTTAAAACGGATAAAACAGGATCGAAATGCTTTAAAGCGGATAGAAAGGGTTTGAACCGGTTTAAACCGGATTGAACCGGTTTAAACCGGATAAAACCGGATTGAACCGGTTTAAACCAGTTTGAACCGTATAGAACCGGATTGAACGTGTTTAAACCGGATAGAACCGGATTGAACCGGTTTAAACCAGAAAAACCGGATTGAACCTGTTTAAACTGGATAAAACCGGACTGAACCAGTTAAAACCGGATAAAACCGGATTGATCCGGTTTAAACTGGTTTAAATAGGATAAAACCGGATTGAACTGGTTTAAACCGGATAAAAACTGATAGAACCAGACTGAACCAGTATAAACCGGTTTAAGCCAGATGAAACCGGATAGAACCGGTTTAAACTGGATAAAATCGGATTGAACCAGTTTAAACCAGATTAAACTGGAAAGAACCGGTTTACACTGGATAGAAGAGGATTGAACCGGTATAAACCGGATAGAACCGGATTGAACCGGTTTAAACCGGTTTAAACCGGATAGAACCGGATTGAACCGGTTCCAACCGGTTTAAACCAGATAAAACCGGATAGAACCGGTTGAAACTGGATAAAACCGGATTGAACCGGTTGAAACCGGATGAAACCGGATAGAACCGGTTTAAACCGGATAGAACCGGATTGAACCGGTGTAAACCGTTTAAAAGTGGATAAAACCGGATTGAACTGGTTTAAACAGGATAAAACCGGATTGATCCGGTTTAAAATGTTTTAAACAGGATTAAACCGGATTGAACCGGTTGAAACCGATTGATCCGGTTTAGACCGTTTTAAACCGGATAAAACCGGATAGAACTGGTTTAAAGCAGATAGAAAGGGATTGAACCGTTTTAAACCGGTTTAAACTGGATAAAACCAGATTGAACCAGTTTAAACTGGTTTAAACTGGATAAAACCGATTGAACCGGTTTAAACTGGATAAAACCGGATTGAACCGGTTTAAACCGGTGTGAACCGTATAGAACCGGATTGAACGTGTTTAACCGGATGAAACCGGATTGAACCAGTTTAAACCGGATAAAACCGGATGGAAACCGTTTAAACTGGATAGAACTGGATTGAACCGGTTTAAACCAGAAAAACCGGATTGAACCTGTCTAAACCGGATAAAACCGGACTGAACCGGTTTAAACTGGATAAAACCGGATTGATCCGGTTTAAACTGGTTTAAACCAGATAAAACCGGATAGAACCGGGTTGAACCAGATTGAAGCGGTTGAAACCGGTTTAAACCAGATAAAACAAGATAGAACGGATTTAAACCGGAAAAAAGCAGATTGAACCGGATTAAACCAGTTTAAACCGGATAAAACCGGATTGAATAAGTTTAAACCGGATTGAACCAGTTTAAACTGGTTTAAAACGGATAGAACCGGATTGAACCGGTTTAAACCAGTTTAAGGTGGATAAAACCGGATTGAACTGGTTTAAACAGGATAAAACCGAATTGAACCAGTTTAAAATGGTTTAAACAGGATAAAACCGCATTGAACCGGTTTAAACCGGATAAAACCGGATCCATCCTGTTTAAACTGGTTTAAACCGGATAAAACAGGATAGAACTAGTTTAAAGCGGATAGAAAGGGACTGAAACGGTTTAAACCGGATTAAACCGGATTAAACCGTATAAAACCAGATTGAAACGGTTTAAACCTGTTTAAACTGGATAAAACCGGATTGAACTGGTTTAAACCGGTTTGAACCGTATAGAACCGGATTGAACGTGTTTAAACTGGATAAAACCGGATTGAACCGGTTTAAACCGGATAAAACCATATTGAACCGGTTTAAATAGGTTTAAAGTGGACAAAACCGGATTGAACTGGTTTAAACAGGATAAAACCGGATTGAACCGGTTTAAAGCGGATAAAACAAGATAGAACTGGTTTATAACGGATAGAACCGGATTGAACTGGTTTAAACCGGTTTAAACCGGATAAAACCGGGTTGAACCGGTTTAAACCTGATTATACCGGATAAAACCGGACTGATCTGGTTTAAACTTGTTAAAACCGGATTGAACCGGTTTAAACGGGTTTAAACCAGATAAAAGCGGATTGAACCGGTTTAAACAGGACAGAACCGTACTGAACCGGTTTAAACAGGTTTCAAGTGGATAAAACCGGATTGAACTGGTATAAACTGGATAAAACCGGATAGAGCGGGGTTGAACCAGATTGAAGCGGTTTAAACCGGTTTAAACCAGATAAAACCGGATAGAACGTGTTTAAAACGGAAAAAAGCAGATTTAACCGGATTAAACTGGTCTAAACACGATAAAACCGGATTGAACCGGTTTAAAATGGTTTAAACAGGATAAAACCACATTGAACCGGTTTAAACCGGATAAAACCGGATCGATCCGGTTTAAACCGGTTTAAAACGGATAAAACAGGATCGAAATGCTTTAAAGCGGATAGAAAGGGTTTGAACCGGTTTAAACCGGATTGAACCGGTTTAAACCGGATAAAACCGGATTGAACCGGTTTAAACCAGTTTGAACCGTATAGAACCGGATTGAACGTGTTTAAACCGGATAGAACCGGATTGAACCGGTTTAAACCAGAAAAACCGGATTGAACCTGTTTAAACTGGATAAAACCGGACTGAACCAGTTAAAACCGGATAAAACCGGATTGATCCAGTTTAAACTGGTTTAAATAGGATAAAACCGGATTGAACTGGTTTAAACCAGATAAAAACTGATAGAACCAGACTGAACCAGTATAAACCGGTTTAAGCCAGATGAAACCGGATAGAACCGGTTTAAACTGGATAAAATCGGATTGAACCAGTTTAAACCAGATGAAACTGGAAAGAACCGGTTTACACTGGATAGAAGAGGATTGAACCGGTATAAAACGGATAGAACCGGATTGAACCGGTTCCAACCGGTTTAAACCAGATAAAACCAGATAGAACCGGTTGAAACTGGATAAAACCGGATTGAACCGGTTGAAACCAGATGAAACCGGATTGAACCGGTTTAAACCAGATAAAACTGGATTGAACCCTTTTAAACCAGTTTAAACTGGATAGAACTGGATAGAACCGGTTCAAACCGGATAAAACCGGATTGAACCTGTTAAACCAGTTTCAACCGGATAAAACCGGATTGAACTGGTTTAAACCGGATAAAACCGGAGTGAACCGGTTTGAACCGGTTTAAACCTGATAAAACCGGATTGAGTCAGTTTAAACCGGTTTAAACCAGATAAAACTGGATTGAACCAGTTTAAACTGGTTTAAACCGGATAAAACCGGATTGAACCGGTTAAACCAGTTTCAACCGGATTGAACCGGATAGAAACAGTTTAAACTGGATAAAACCGGATTGAACCGGTTTAAACCTGATTAAACTGGATAAAACCGGATTGAACCGGATTAAACCGGTTTAAACCGGATGAAACCAGATTGAAACGGTTTAAACCGGGTAAAACCGGATTGAACCGGCTTACACCGGTTTAAACCTGATAAAACTGCATTGAACCGGTTTAAACTGGTATAAACTGGATAAATCCGGAATGAACTGGTGTAAACTGGTTTAAACCGGATAGAACCGGATAGAACCGGTTTAAGCCGGATAAAATCGGATTGAACCGGTTTAAACCGGTTTAAACCGGATAGAACCGGATTGAACCGGTTTAAACCAGTTTAAACCGAATAGAACCGGATAGAAATGGTTTAAACCGGTTTAATCTGGATAGAACCGGATAGAACCGGTTTAAACCGGTTTAAACTGGATAGAAACGGATTGAACCGGTTTAAACCGGTTAAAACCGGATAGAACCGGTTTAAACTGGTTTAAACGGGATAGAACCGGGTAGAACCAGTTTAAAACGGATAAAACTAGATTGAACAGGTTTAAACCGGTTTAATCCGGATAAAACCGAATTGAACCGGTTGAAACCGGAGAAAAACGGATTGAACTGGTTGAACCGGTTTTAACCGGATAAAACCGGATTGAACCGGTTTAAACCGGTTTAAACCGGATAGAATCGGATTGAACTGGTTTAAACCGGATAAAAAAAGATAGAACTGGTATAAACCGGATAGAACTGGATTGAACCGGTTTAAACCGGTTTACACAGGATAAAATCGGATTGAACCGGTTTAAACTGGTTTAAATCGGTTAAAACCGGATTGAACCGGTTTAAATTTGATAAAACCAGATTGAACCAGTTTAAACCGGTTTAAACCGGATAAAAACGGATTGAACCGGTTTAAACCGGTTTAAACTAGATAAAACCGGATTGAACCGGTTTAAACAGGATAAAAACGGATAGGACCAGATTGAACCGGTTTAAACCGGTTTAAACCAGATGAAACTGGATAGAACTGGTTTAAAGCAGATAGAAAGGGATTGAACCGTTTTAAACCGGTTTAAACCGGATAAAACCAGATTGAACCAGTTTAAACCGGTTTAAACCGGATAAAAACTGATTGAACCGGTTTAAACCGGTTTAAACTAGATAAAACCGGATTGAACCGGTTTAAACAGGATAAAAACGGATAGGACCGGATTGAACCGGTTTAAACCGGTTTAAACCAGATGAAACTGGATAGAACTGGTTTAAAGCAGATAGAAAGGGATTGAACCGTTTTAAACCGGTTTAAACCGGATAAAACCAGATTGAACCGGTTTAAACCAGATAAAACCGGATTGAACCGGTTTAAACCGGTGTGCACCGTATAGAACCGGATTGAACGTGATTAAACCGGATAAAACTGGATTGAACCAGTTTAAACCGGATAAAACCGGATGGAAACCTTTTAAACTGGATAGAACTGGATTGAACCGGTTTAAACCAGAAAAACCGGATTGAACCTGTTTAAACCGGATAAAACAGGACTGAACCGGTTTAAACCGGATTGATCCAGTTTAAACTGGTTTAAACCGGATAAAACCGGATAGAACCGGGTTGAACCAGATTGAAGCGGTTTAAACCGGTTTAAACCAGATAAAACCGGATAGAACGTGTTTAAAACGGAAAAAAGCAGATTTAACCGGATTAAACCGGTTTAAACAGGATTAAACTGGATTGAATAAGTTTAAACCGGATTGAACCGGTTTAAACCGGTTTAAAACGGATAGAACCGGATTGAACCGGTTTAAACCGCTTTAAACTACATAAAACCGGATTGAACTGTTTTAAACAGGATAAAACCGGATTGAACCGGTTTAAAAGGTTTAAACAGGATAAAACCGCATTGAACCGGTTTAAACCGGATAAAACCGGATCGATCCGGTTTAAACTGGTTTAAAACGGATAAAACAGGATCGAACTGCTTTAAAGCGGATAGAAAGGGTTTGAACCGGTTTAAACCGGATTGAACCGGTTTAAACCGGATAAAACCGGATTGAACCGGTTTAAACCAGTTTGAACCGTATAGAACCGGATTGAACGTGTTTAAACCGGATAGAACCGGATTGAACCGGTTTAAACCAGAAAAACCGGATTGAACCTGTTTAAACTGGATAAAACCGGACTGAACCAGTTAAAACCGGATAAAACCGGATTGATCCGGTTTAAACTGGTTTAAATAGGATAAAACCGGATTGAACTGGTTTAAACCGGATAAAAACTGATAGAACCAGACTGAACCAGTATAAACCGGTTTAAGCCAGATGAAACCGGATAGAACCGGTTTAAACTGGATAAAATCGGATTGAACCAGTTTAAACCAGATTAAACTGGAAAGAACCGGTTTACACTGGATAGAAGAGGATTGAACCGGTATAAACCGGATAGAACCGGATTGAACCGGTTTAAACCGGTTTAAACCGGATAGAACCGGATTGAACCGGTTCCAACCGGTTTAAACCAGATAAAACCGGATAGAACCGGTTGAAACTGGATAAAACCGGATTGAACCGGTTGAAACCGGATGAAACCGGATAGAACCGGTTTAAACCGGATAGAACCGGATTGAACCGGTGTAAACCGTTTAAAAGTGGATAAAACCGGATTGAACTGGTTTAAACAGGATAAAACCGGATTGATCCGGTTTAAAATGTTTTAAACAGGATTAAACCGGATTGAACCGGTTGAAACCGATTGATCCGGTTTAGACCGTTTTAAACCGGATAAAACCGGATAGAACTGGTTTAAAGCAGATAGAAAGGGATTGAACCGTTTTAAACCGGTTTAAACCGGATAAAACCAGATTGAACCAGTTTAAACTGGTTTAAACTGGATAAAACCGATTGAACCGGTTTAAACTGGATAAAACCGGATTGAACCGGTTTAAACCGGTGTGAACCGTATAGAACCGGATTGAACGTGTTTAACCGGATGAAACCGGATTGAACCAGTTTAAACCGGATAAAACCGGATGGAAACCGTTTAAACTGGATAGAACTGGATTGAACCGGTTTAAACCAGAAAAACCGGATTGAACCTGTCTAAACCGGATAAAACCGGACTGAACCGGTTTAAACTGGATAAAACCGGATTGATCCGGTTTAAACTGGTTTAAACCAGATAAAACCGGATAGAACAGGGTTGAACCAGATTGAAGCGGTTGAAACCGGTTTAAACCAGATAAAACAAGATAGAACGGATTTAAACCGGAAAAAAGCAGATTGAACCGGATTAAACCAGTTTAAACCGGATAAAACCGGATTGAATAAGTTTAAACCAGATTGAACCGGTTTAAACTGGTTTAAAATGGATAGAACGGGATTGAACCGGTTTAAACCAGTTTAAGGTGGATAAAACCGGATTGAACTGGTTTAAACAGGATAAAACCGAATTGAACCAGTTTAAAATGGTTTAAACAGGATAAAACCGCATTGAACCGGTTTAAACCGGATAAAACCGGATCCATCCTGTTTAAACTGGTTTAAACCGGATAAAACAGGATAGAACTAGTTTAAAGCGGATAGAAAGGGACTGAAACGGTTTAAACCGGATTAAACCGGGTTGAACCGGTTTAAACCAGTTTGAACCGTATAGAACCGGATTGAACGTGTTTAAACCGGATAGAACCGGATTGAACCGGTTTAAACCGGAAAAACCATATTGAACCGGTTTAAATAGGTTTAAAGTGGACAAAACCGGATTGAACTGGTTTAAACCGGATAAAACCGGATTGAACCGGTTTAAAGCGGATAAAACAAGATAGAACTGGTTTATAACGGATAGAACCGGATTGAACTGGTTTAAACCGGTTTAAACCGGATAAAACCGGGTTGAACCGGTTTAAACCTGATTATACCGGATAAAACCGGACTGATCTGGTTTAAACTTGTTAAAACCGGATTGAACCGGTTTAAACGGGTTTAAACCAGATAAAAGCGGATTGAACCGGTTTAAACAGGACAGAACCGTACTGAACCGGTTTAAACAGGTTTCAAGTGGATAAAACCGGATTGAACTGGTATAAACTGGATAAAACCGGATAGAACGGGGTTGAACCAGATTGAAGCGGTTTAAACCGGTTTAAACCAGATAAAACCGGATAGAACGTGTTTAAAACGGAAAAAAGCAGATTTAACCGGATTAAACTGGTCTAAACACGATAAAACCGGATTGAACCGGTTTAAAATGGTTTAAATAAAACCACATTGAACCGGTTTAAACCGGATAAAACCGGATCGATCCGGTTTAAACCGGTTTAAAACGGATAAAACAGGATCGAAATGCTTTAAAGCGGATAGAAAGGGTTTGAACCGGTTTAAACCGGATTGAACCGGTTTAAACCGGATAAAACCGGATTGAACCGGTTTAAACCAGTTTGAACCGTATAGAACCGGATTGAACGTGTTTAAACCGGATAGAACCGGATTGAACCGGTTTAAACCAGAAAAACCGGATTGAACCTGTTTAAACTGGATAAAACCGGACTGAACCAGTTAAAACCGGATAAAACCGGATTGATCCAGTTTAAACTGGTTTAAATAGGATAAAACCGGATTGAACTGGTTTAAACCAGATAAAAACTGATAGAACCAGACTGAACCAGTATAAACCGGTTTAAGCCAGATGAAACCGGATAGAACCGGTTTAAACTGGATAAAATCGGATTGAACCAGTTTAAACCAGATGAAACTGGAAAGAACCGGTTTACACTGGATAGAAGAGGATTGAACCGGTATAAAACGGATAGAACCGGATTGAACCGGTTCCAACCGGTTTAAACCAGATAAAACCGGATAGAACCGGTTGAAACTGGATAAAACCGGATTGAACCGGTTGAAACCGGATGAAACCGGATTGAACCGGTTTAAACCAGATAAAACTGGATTGAACCCTTTTAAACCAGTTTAAACTGGATAGAACTGGATAGAACCGGTTCAAACCGGATAAAACCGGATTGAACCTGTTAAACCAGTTTCAACCGGATAAAACCGGATTGAACCTGTTAAACCAGTTTCAACCGGATAAAACCGGATTGAACCGGTTTAAACCGGATAAAACCGGAGTGAACCGGTTTGAACCGGTTTAAACCTGATAAAACCGGATTGAGTCAGTTTAAACCGGTTTAAACCAGATAAAACTGGATTGAACCAGTTTAAACTGGTTTAAACCGGATAAAACCGGATTGAACCGGTTAAACCAGTTTCAACCGGATTGAACCGGATAGAAACAGTTTAAACTGGATAAAACCGGATTGAACCGGTTTAAACCTGATTAAACTGGATAAAACCGGATTGAACCGGATTAAACCGGTTTAAACCGGATGAAACCAGATTGAAACGGTTTAAACCGGATAAAACCGGATTGAACCGGCTTACACCGGTTTAAACCTGATAAAACTGCATTGAACCGGTTTAAACTGGTATAAACCGGATAAATCCGGAATGAACTGGTGTAAACTGGTTTAAACTGGATAGAACCGGATAGAACCGGTTTAAGCCGGATAAAATCGGATTGAACCGGTTTAAACCGGTTTAAACCGGATAGAACCGGATTGAACCGGTTTAAACCAGTTTAAACCGAATAGAACCGGATAGAAATGGTTTAAACCGGTTTAATCTGGATAGAACCGGATAGAACCGGTTTAAACCGGTTTAAACCGGATAGAAACGGATTGAACCGGTTTAAACCGGATAAAACCGGAGAGAACCGGTTTAAACTGGTTTAAACGGGATAGAACCGGGTAGAACCAGTTTAAAACGGATAAAACTAGATTGAACAGGTTTAAACCGGTTTAATCCGGATAAAACCGAATTGAACCGGTTGAAACCGGAGAAGAACGGATTGAACTGGTTGAACCGGTTTAAATCGGATAGAACCGGATTGAACCGGTTTAAACCGCATAAACCCGGATTGATCCGGTTTGAACCGGTTTAAACCGGATAGATCGGTTTAAACCGGATAAAAGAGGATTGAACCGGTTTAAACGGTTTTAAACCAGATAAAAGCGGATTGAACCAGTTTAAACCGGATAAAAACGGATTGAACCGGTTTAATCCGGTTTAAACCGGATAGAAACGGATTGAAACGGTATAAAACGGGTTAAACCGGATAAAACCGGATTGATCTGTTTTAAACCGGATAAAACCGGATTGAACCGGTTTCAACTGCTTTAAACAGGATAAAATCAGGTTGAACCAGTTTAAACTGGTTTAATCCGTATAAAACCTGATTGAACCAGTTTAAACCGGTTTAAACCAGATAAAAGCAGATTGAACCGCTTTAGACCGGATAGAACCGGACTGAACCGGTTTAAACCGGTTTTAACTGGATAAAACCGGATTGAACCGGTTTAAACCGGTGTAAACAGGATAGAATCGGATTGAACTGGTTTAAACCGGATAAAACAAGATAGAACTGGTATAAACCGGATAGAACTGGATTGAACCGGTTTAAACCGGTTTAAACAGGATAAAATCGGATTGAACCGATTTAAAATGGTTTAAATCGGTTAAAACCGGATTGAACCGGTTTAAACTTGATAAAACCAGATTGAACCAGTTTAAACCGGTTTAAACCGGATAAAAACGGATTGAACCGGTTTAAACCGGTTTAAACTAGATAAAACCGGATTGAACCGGTTTAAACAGGATAAAAACGGATAGGACCGGATTGAACCGGTTTAAACCGGTTTAAACCAGATGAAACTGGATAGAACTGGTTTAAAGCAGATAGAAAGGGATTGAACCGTTTTAAACCGGTTTAAACCGGATAAAACCAGATTGAACCAGTTTAAACCGGTTTAAACCGGATAAAAACGGATTGAACCGGTTTAAACCGGTTTAAACTAGATAAAACCGGATTGAACCGGTTTAAACAGGATAAAAAGGGATAGGACCGGATTGAACCGGTTTAAACCGGTTTAAACCAGATGAAACTGGATAGAACTGGTTTAAAGCAGATAGAAAGGGATTGAACCGTTTTAAACCGGTTTAAACCGGATAAAACCAGATTGAACCGGTTTAAACCAGATAAAACCGGATTGAACCGGTTTAAACCGGTGTGAACCGTATAGAACCGGATTGAACGTGATTAAACCGGATAAAACTGGATTGAACCAGTTTAAACCGGATAAAACCGGATGGAAACCTTTTAAACTGGATAGAACTGGATTGAACCGGTTTAAACCAGAAAAACCGGATTGGACCTGTTTAAACCGGATAAAACAGGACTGAACCGGTTTAAACCGGATTGATCCGGTTTAAACTGGTTTAAACCGGATAAAACCGGATAGAACCGGGTTGAACCAGATTGAAGCGGTTTAAACCGGTTTAAACCAGATAAAACCGGATAGAACGTGTTTAAAACGGAAAAAAGCAGATTTAACCGGATTAAACCGGTTTAAACAGGATTAAACTGGATTGAATAAGTTTAAACCGGATTGAACTGGTTTAAACCGGTTTAAAACGGATAGAACTGGATTGAACCGGTTTAAACCGCTTTAAACTACATAAAAACGGATTGAACTGTTTTAAACAGGATAAAACCGGATTGAACCGGTTTAAAAGGTTTAAACAGGATAAAACCGCATTGAACCGGTTTAAACCGGATAAAACCGTATCGATCCGGTTTAAACCGGTTTAAAACGGATAAAACAGGATCGAACTGCTTTAAAGCGGATAGAAAGGGTTTGAACCGGTTTAAACCGGATTGAACCGGTTTAAACCGGATAAAACCGGATTGAACCGGTTTAAACCAGTTTGAACCGTATAGAACCGGATTGAACGTGTTTAAACCGGATAGAACCGGATTGAACCAGTTTAAACCAGAAAAACCGGATTGAACCTGTTTAACATGGATAAAACCGGACTGAACCAGTTAAAACCTGATAAAACCGGATTGATCCGGTTTAAACTGGTTTAAATAGGATAAAACCGGATTGAACTGGTTTAAACCGGATAAAAACTGATAGAACCAGACTGAACCAGTATAAACCGGTTTAAGCCAGATGAAACCGGATAGAACCGGTTTAAACTGGATAAAATCGGATTGAACCAGTTTAAACCAGATTAAACTGGAAAGAACCGGTTTACACTGGATAGAAGAGGATTGAACCGGTATAAACCGGATAGAACCGGATTGAACCGGTTCCAACTGGTTTAAACCAGATAAAACCGGATAGAACCGGTTGAAACTGGATAAAACCGGATTGAACCGGTTGAAACCGGATGAAACCGGATAGAACCGGTTTAAACCGGATAGAACCGGATTGAACCGGTGTAAACCGTTTAAAAGTGGATAAAACCGGATTGAACTGGTTTAAACTGGATAAAACCGATTGAACCGGTTTAAACTGGATAAAACCGGATTGAACCGGTTTAAACCGGTGTGAACCGTATAGAACCGGATTGAACGTGTTTAACCGGATGAAACCGGATTGAACCGGTTTAAACCGGATAAAACCGGATGGAAACCGTTTAAACTGGATAGAACTGGATTGAACTGGTTTAAACCAGAAAAACCGGATTGAACCTGTCTAAACCGGATAAAACCGGACTGAACCGGTTTAAACTGGATAAAACCGGATTGATCCGGTTTAAACTGGTTTAAACCAGATAAAACCGGATAGAACCGGGTTGAACCAGATTGAAGCGGTTGAAACCGGTTTAAACCAGATAAAACAGGATAGAACGGATTTAAACCGGAAAAAAGCAGATTGAACCGGATTAAACCAGTTTAAACCGGATAAAACCGGATTGAATAAGTTTAATCCGGATAGAACCGGCTTAAACCGGTTTAAACCAGATAAAACTGCATTGAACCGGATTAAACAGGTATAAACCGGATAAATCCGGAATGAACTGGTTTAAACCGGTTTAAACCGGATAGAACCGGATAGAAAAGGTTTAAACCGGATAAAACCGGATTGAACCGGTTAAACCAGTTTCAACCGGATTTAACCGGATAGAACCAGTTTAAACTGGATAAAACCGGATTGAACCGGTTTAAACCTGATTAAACTGGATAAAACCGGATTGAACCGGATTAAACCGGTTTAAACCGGATGAAACCAGATTGAAACGGTTTAAACCGGATAAAACCGGATTGAACCGGTTAAACCAGTTTCAACCGGATTGAACCGGATAGAACCAGTTTAAACTGGATAAAACCGGATTGAACCGGTTTAAACCGGTTTAAATCGGATAGAACCGGATTGAACCGGTTTATTCCGGAGAAAACCGGATTGAACTGGTTGAACCGGTTTAAATCGGATAGAACCGGATTGAACCGGTTTAAACCGCATAAACCCGGATTGAACCGGTTTGAACCGGTTTAAACCGGAAAGAACCGGTTTAATCACTATTAAACTGGATGGAACCGGTTTAAACCGGATAAAAGCGGATTGAACCGGTTTAAACCGGTTTCAACCGGATAGAACCGTATTGAACTGGTTTAAACCAGATAAAACCGGATTGAACTGGTTTAAACTGGATAAAACCGGATTGAACCGGTTTAAACCAGTTTAAACAGGCTAGAGCCGGATAGAACGGGTTCAAACTGGATAAAACCGGATTGAACCGGTTAAACCAGTTTCAACAGGATAAAACCGGATTGAACCAGTTTACACCAGATAAAACCGGATTGAACTGGTTTAAACCGGTTTAAACCGGATGAAACCGGATTTAACCGGTTTCATCCGGTTTAAACGGGATAAAACCGGATTGAACCGGTTAAAACCGGTTTAAACAGGATAAAACGGGATTGAACCGGTTTAAACCAGTTTAAACTGGATAGAACCGGATTGAACCAGTTTAAACCGGACAAAACCGGATAGAACCGGTTAAAACCAGTTTAAACAGGATAGAACCGGTTCAAACCGTTTTAAACCGGATGAAACCGGATTGAACCGGTTTAAACCAGATAAAACTGGATTGAACCCTTTTAAACCAGTTTAAACTGGATAGAACTGGATAGAACCGGTTCAAACTGGATAAAACCGGATTGAACCGGTTAAACCAGTTTCAACCGGATAAAACCGGATTGAACCGGTTTAAACCAGATAAAACCGGAGTGATCCGGTTTGAACCGGTTTAAACCTGATAAAACCGGATTGAGTCAGTTTAAACCGGTTTCAACCGGATAAAAGCAGATTTAAAAGGATCAAACCGGTTTCAACCGGATTGAAGTGGATAGAACCGGTTTAAACTGGATAAAACCGGATTGAACCGGTTTAAACCTGTTTAAAACGGATAAAACCGGATTGAACCAGATTAAACCGGTTTAAACCGGATGAAACCAGATTGAAACGGTTTAAACCGGATAAAACCGGATTGAACCGGCTTAAACCGGTTTAAACCAGATAAAACTGCATTGAACCGGTTTAAACCGGTATAAACCGGATAAATCCGGAATGAACTGGTTTAAACCGGTTTAAAGCGGAGAGAACCGGATAGAAAAGGTTTAAACCGGATAGAACCGGATTGAACCGCTTTAAACCAGTTTAAACCGAATAGAACCGGATAGAACTGGTTTAAACTGGTTTAAACCGGATAGAACCGGATAGAACTGGTTTAAACCGGATAAAACCGGATTGAACCGGTTAAACCAGTTTCAACCGGATTGAACCGGATAGAAACAGTTTAAACTGGATAAAACCGGATTGAACCGGTTTAAACCTGATTAAACTGGATAAAACCGGATTGAACTTGATTAAACCGGTTTAAACTGGATGAAACCAGATTGAAATGGTTTAAACCGGATAAAACGGGATTGAACCGGCTTAAACCGGTTTAAACCTGATAAAACTGCATTGAACCGGTTTAAACTGGTATAAACCGGATAAATCCGGAATGAACTGGTTTAAACTCGTTTAAACCGGATAGAACAGGTTTAAGCCGGATAAAACCGGATTGAACCGGTTTAAACCGGTTTAAACCGGATAGAACCGGATTGAAACGCTTTAAACCAGTTTAAACCGAATAGAACCGGATAGAACTGGTTTAAACCGGTTTGAACTGGATAGAACCGGATAGAACCGGTTTAAACCGGATAAAACCGGATTGAACTGGTTTAAACCGGTTTAAACCGGATAGAAACGGATTGAATCGGTTTAAACTGGATAAAACCGGATAGAACCAGTTCAAAACGGATAAAACTAGATTGAACAGGTTTAAACCGGTTTAAACCGGATAGAACCGGATTGAACAGCTTTAAACCAGTTTAAACCGAATAGAACCGAATAGAACTGGTTTAAACCGGTTTAAACCGGATAGAACCGGATAGAACCGGTTTAAACCGGATAAAACCAGATTGAACCGGTTTAAACCGGTTTAAACCGGTTTGAACCGAATAGAAGCGGTTTAAACCGGAAAAAACCGGATTGAACCAGTTTAAACCGGTTTAAACCGGATAGAAACGGATTGAACCGGTTTAAACCGGATAAAACCGGATAGAACCGGTTTGAACTGATTTAAACTGGATAGAACCGGATAGAACCAGTTTAAAACGGATAAAACTAGATTGAACAGGTTTAAACCGGTTTAAACCGGATAGAACCGGATTGAACCGCTTTAAACCAGTTTAAACCGAATAGAACCGAATAGAACTGGTTTAAACGGGTTTAAACCGGATAGAACCGGATAGAACCGGTTTAAACCGGATAAAACCGGATTGAACCAGTTTAAACCGGTTTAAACCGGATAGAAACGGATTGAACCGGTTTAAACCGGATAAAACCGGATAGAACCGGTTTGAACTGATTTAAACTGGATAGAACCGGATAGAACCAGTTTAAAACGGATAAAACTAGATTGAACAGGTTTAAACCGGTTTAAACCGGATAAAACCGAATTGAACCGGTTTAAACCAGTTTAAACCGGAGAAAACCGGATTGAACCGGTTTAAACCGGTTTAAACCGGAGAAAACCGGATTGAACCGGTTTAAACCGGTTTAAACCGGAGAAAACCGGATTGAACCGGTTTATTCTGGAGAAAACCGGATTGAACTGGTTGAACCGGTTTAAACCGCATAAACCCGGATTGAACCGGTTTGAACCGGTTTAAACCGGAAAGAACCGGTTTAATCAGGACTAAACTGGATGGAACCGGTTTAAACCGGATAAAAGCGGATTGAACCGGTTTAAACCGGTTTCAACCGGATAGAACCGTATTGACCTGGTTTAAACCAGATAAAACCGGATTGAACTGGTTTAAACTGGATAAAACCGGATTGAACCGGTTTAAAGCAGTTTAAACAGGATAGAGCCGGATAGAACGGGTTCAAACTGGATAAAACCGGATTGAACCGGTTAAACCAGTTTCAACAGGATAAAACCGGATTGAACCAGTTTACACCAGATAAAAACGGATTGAACTGGTTTAAACTGGTTTAAACCGGATGATACCGGATTTAACCGGTTTAATCCGGTTTAAACGGGATAAAACCGGATTGAACCAGTTTAAACCGGTTTAAACAGGATAAAACGGGATTGAACCGGTTTAAACCAGTTTAAACCGGATAGAACCGGATTGAACCAGTTTAAACCGGACAAAACCGTATAGAACCGGTTAAAACCAGTTTAAACAGGATAGAACCGGTTCAAACCGTTTTAAACCGGATGAAACCGGATTGAACCGGTTTAAACCAGATAAAACTGGATTGAACCCTTTTAAACCAGTTTAAACTGGATAGAACTGGATAGAACCGGTTCAAACTGGATAAAACCGGATTGAACCGGTTAAACCAGTTTCAACCGGATAAAACCGGATTGAACCGGTTTAACCAGATAAAACCGGTTTGAGTCAGTTTAAACCGGTTTAAACCGGATAAAATTGGATTGAACCGGTTTAAACTGGTTTAAACCGGATAAAACCGGATTGAACCGGTTTCAACCGGATAAAAGCAGATTTAAAAGGTTCAAACCGGTTTCAACCGGATTGAACCGGATAGAACCGGTTTAAACTGGATAAAACCGGATTGAACCGGTTTAAACCTGTTTAAAACGGATAAAACCGGATTGAACCGGATTAAACCGGTTTAAACCGGATGAAACCAGATTGAAACGGTTTAAACCGGATAAAACCGGATTGAACTGGCTTAAACCGGTTTAAACCAGATAAAACTGCATTGAACCGGTTTAAACCGGTATAAACCGGATAAATCCGGAATGAACTGGTTTAAACCGGTTTAAAGCGGAGAGAACCGGATAGAAAAGTTTTAAACCAGATAGAACCGGATTGAACCGCTTTAAACCAGTTTAAACCGAATAGAACCGGATAGAACTGGTTTAAACTGGTTTAAACCGGATAGAACCGGATAGAACTGGTTTAAACCGGATAAAACCGGATTGAACCGGTTAAACCAGTTTCAACCGGATTGAACCGGATAGAAACAGTTTAAACTGGATAAAACCGGATTGAACCGGTTTAAACCTGATTAAACTGGATAAAACCGGATTGAACCGGATTAAACCGGTTTAAACCGGATGAAACCAGATTGAAATGGTTTAAACCGGATAAAACGGGATTGAACCGGCTTAAACCGGTTTAAACCTGATAAAACTGCATTGAACCGGTTTAAACTGGTATAAACCGGATAAATCCGGAATGAACTGGTTTAAACTGGTTTAAACCGGATAGAACCGGATAGAACCGGTTTAAGCCGGATAAAATCGGATTGAACCGGTTTAAACCGGTTTAAACCAGATAGAACCGGATTGAAACGCTTTAAACCAGTTTAAACCGAATAGAACCGGATAGAAATGGTTTAAACCGTTTTAATCTGGATAGAACCGGATAGAACCGGTTTAAACGGGTTTAAACCGGATAGAAACGGATTGAACGGGTTTAAACCGGATAAAACCGGATAGAACCGGTTTAAACTGGTTTAAACGGGATAGAACCGGGTAGAACCAGTTTAAAACGGATAAAACTAGATTGAACAGGTTTAAACCGGTTTAATCCGGATAAAACCGAATTGAACCGGTTGAAACCGGAGAAAAACGGATTGAACTGGTTGAACCGGTTTAAATCGGATAGAACCGGATTGAACTGGTTTAAACCGCATAAACCCGGATTGATCTGGTTTGAACCGCTTTAAACCAGATAGATCGGTTTAAACCGGATAAAAGAGGATTGAGCCGGTTTAAATGGGTTTAAACCAGATAAAAGCGGGTTGAACCGGTTTAAACCGGTTTAAACCGGATAGAAACGGATTGAAACGGTATAAAACGGGTTAAACCGGATAAAACCGGATTGAACTGTTTTAAACCGGATAAAACCGGATTGAACCGGTTTAAACTGGTTTAAACAGGATAAAATCAGATTGAACCAGTTTAAACTGGTTTAATCCATATAAAACCGGATTGAACCAGTTTAAACCGGTTTAAACCAGATAAAAGCAGATTGAACCGCTTTAGACCGGATAGAACCGGACTGAACCGGTTTAAACCGGTTTTAACCGGATAAAACCGGATTGAACAGGTTTAAACCGGTTTAAACCGGATAGAATCGGATTGAACTGGTTTAAACCGGATAAAACAAGATAGAACTGGTATAAACCGGATAGAACTGGATTGAACCGGTTTAAACCGGTTTAAACAGGATAAAATCGGATTGAACCGGTGTAAACCGTTTAAAAGTGGATAAAACCGGATTGAACTGGTTTAAACTGGATAAAACCGATTGAACCGGTTTAAACTGGATAAAACCAGATTGAACCGGTTTAAACCGGTGTGAACCGTATAGAACCGGATTGAACGTGTTTAACCGGATGAAACCGGATTGAACCGGTTTAAACCGGATAAAACAGGATAGAACGGATTTAAACCGGAAAAAAGCAGATTGAACCGGATTAAACCAGTTTAAACCGGATTGAATAAGTTTAAACCGGATTGAACCGGTTTAAACTGGTTTAAAACGGATAGAACCGGATTGAACCAGTTTAAACCATTTTAAGGTGGATAAAACCGGATTGAACTGGTTTAAACAGGATAAAACCGAATTGAACCAGTTTAAAATGGTTTAAACAGGATAAAACCGCATTGAACCGGTTTAAACCGGATAAAACCGGATCCATCCTGTTTAAACTGGTTTAAACCGGATAAAACAGGATAGAACTAGTTTAAAGCGGATAGAAAGGGACTGAAACGGTTTAAAACGGATTAAACCGGATTAAACCGGATAAAACCAGATTGAACCGGTTTAAACCAGTTTAAACCGGATAAAACCATATTGAACCGGTTTAAACAGGTTTAAAGTGGACAAAAACGGATTGAACTGGTTTAAACAGGATAAAACCGGATTGAACCCGTTTAAAGCGGATAAAACCAGATAGAACTGGTTTATAACGGATAGAACCGGATTGAACTGGTTTAAACTGGTTTAAACCGGATAAAACCGGATTGAACCGGTTAAACCAGTTTCAACCGGATTGAACCGGATAGAACCAGTTTAAACTGGATAAAACCGGATTGAACCAGTTTAAACCTGATTAAACTGGATAAAACCGGATTGAACCGGATTAAACCGGTTTAAACCGGATGAAACCAGATTGAAACGGTTTAAACCGGATAAAACTGGATTGAAACCGGGTTAAACCGGTTTAAACCAGATAAAAATGCATTAAACCGGTTTAAACTGGTATAAACCGGATAAATCCGGAATGAACTGGTTTAAACCGGTTTAAACCGGATAGAACCGGTTTAAACCGGATAAAACCGGATTGAACCGGTTTAAACCGGTTTAAACCGGAGAGAACCGGATTGAACCGCTTTAAACCAGTTTAAACCGAATAGAACCGGATAGAACTGGTTTAAACCGGTTTGAACTGGATAGAACCGGATAGAACCGGTTTAAACCGGATAAAACCGGATTGAACTGGTTTAAACCGGTTTAAACCGGATAGAAATGGATTGAATCGGTTTAAACTGGATAAAACCGGATAGATCCGGTTTAAACTGGTTTAAACTGGATAGAACCGGATAGAACCAGTTTAAAACGGATAAAACTAGATTGAACAGGTTTAAACCGGTTTAAACCGGATAGAACCGGATTGAACCGCTTTAAACCAGTTTAAACCGAATAGAACCGAATAGAACTGGTTTAAACGGGTTTAAACCGGATAGAACCGGATAGAACCGGTTTAAACCGGATAAAACCAGATTGAACCGGTTTAAACCGGTTTAAACCGGTTTGAACCGAATAGAAGCGGTTTAAACCGGATAAAACCGGATTGAACCAGTTTAAACCGGTTTAAACCGGATAGAAACGGATTGAACCGGTTTAAACCGGATAAAACTGGATAGAACCGGTTTGAACTGATTTAAACTGGATAGAACCGGATAGAACCAGTTTAAAACGGATAAAACTAGATTGAACAGGTTTAAACCGGTTTAAACCGGATAGAACCGGATTGAACTGCTTTAAACCAGTTTAAACCGAATAGAACCGAATAGAACTGGTTTAAACGGGTATAAACCGGATAGAACCGGATAGAACCGGTTTAAACCGGATAAAACCGGATTGAACCAGTTTAAACCGGTTTCAACCGGATAGAAACGGATTGAACCGGTTTAAACCGGATAAAACCGGATAGAACCGGTTTGAACTGATTTAAACTGGATAGAACCGGATAGAACCAGTTTAAAACGGATAAAACTAGATTGAACAGGTTTAAACCGGTTTAAACCGGATAAAACCGAATTGAACCGGTTTAAACCAGTTTAAACTGGAGAAAACCGGATTGAACCGGTTTAAACTGGTTTAAACCGGAGAAAACCGGATTGAACCGGTTTAAACCGGTTTAAACCGGAGAAAACCGGATTGAACTGGTTTAAACCGGTTTAAATCGGATAGAACCGGATTGAACCGGTTTATTCCGGAGAAAACCGGATTGAACCGGTTGAACCGGTTTAAATCGGATAGAACCGGATTGAACCGGTTTAAACCGCATAAACCCGGATTGAACCGGTTTGAACCGGTTTAAACCGGAAAGAACCGGTTTAATCAGGACTAAACTGGATGGAACCGGTTTAAACCGGATAAAAGCGGATTGAACCGGTTTAAACCGGTTTCAACCGGATAGAACCGTATTGACCTGGTTTAAACCAGATAAAACCGGATTGAACTGGTTTAAACTGGATAAAACCGGATTGAACCGGTTTAAACCGGTTTAAACCGGATAGAACCGGATTGAACCGGTGTAAACAGTTTAAAAGTGGATAAAACCGGATTGAACTGGTTTAAACTGGATAAAACCGATTGAACCGGTTTAAACTGGATAAAACCGGATTGAACCGGTTTAAACCGGTGTGAACCGTATAGAACCGGATTGAACGTGTTTAACCGGATGAAACCGGATTGAACCGGTTTAAACCGGATAAAACCGGATGGAAACCGTTTAAACTGGATAGAACTGGATTGAACTGGTTTAAACCAGAAAAACCGGATTGAACCTGTCTAAACCGGATAAAACCGGACTGAACCGGTTTAAACTGGATAAAACCGGATTGATCCGGTTTAAACTGGTTTAAACCAGATAAAACCGGATAGAACCGGGTTGAACCAGATTGAAGCGGTTGAAACCGGTTTAAACCAGATAAAACAGGATAGAACGGATTTAAACCGGAAAAAAGCAGATTGAACCGGATTAAACCAGTTTAAACCGGATAAAACCGGATTGAATAAGTTTAATCCGGATAGAACCGGCTTAAACCGGTTTAAACCAGATAAAACTGCATTGAACCGGATTAAACAGGTATAAACCGGATAAATCCGGAATGAACTGGTTTAAACCGGTTTAAACCGGATAGAACCGGATAGAAAAGGTTTAAACCGGATAAAACCGGATTGAACCGGTTAAACCAGTTTCAACCGGATTGAACCGGATAGAACCAGTTTAAACTGGATAAAACCGGATTGAACCGGTTTAAACCTGATTAAACTGGATAAAACCGGATTGAACCGGATTAAACCGGTTTAAACCGGATGAAACCAGATTGAAACGGTTTAAACCGGATAAAACCGGATTGAACCGGTTAAACCAGTTTCAACCGGATTGAACCGGATAGAACCAGTTTAAACTGGATAAAACCGGATTGAACCGGTTTAAACCGGTTTAAATCGGATAGAACCGGATTGAACCGGTTTAAACCGCATAAACCCGGATTGAACCGGTTTGAACCGGTTTAAACCGGAAAGAACCGGTTTAATCACTATTAAACTGGATGGAACCGGTTTAAACCGGATAAAAGCGGATTGAACCGGTTTAAACCGGTTTCAACCGGATAGAACCGTATTGAACTGGTTTAAACCAGATAAAACCGGATTGAACTGGTTTAAACTGGATAAAACCGGATTGAACCGGTTTAAACCAGTTTAAACAGGCTAGAGCCGGATAGAACGGGTTCAAACTGGATAAAACCGGATTGAACCGGTTAAACCAGTTTCAACAGGATAAAACCGGATTGAACCAGTTTACACCAGATAAAACCGGATTGAACTGGTTTAAACCGGTTTAAACCGGATGAAACCGGATTTAACCGGTTTCATCCGGTTTAAACGGGATAAAACCGGATTGAACCGGTTAAAACCGGTTTAAACAGGATAAAACGGGATTGAACCGGTTTAAACCAGTTTAAACTGGATAGAACCGGATTGAACCAGTTTAAACCGGACAAAACCGGATAGAACCGGTTAAAACCAGTTTAAACAGGATAGAACCGGTTCAAACCGTTTTAAACCGGATGAAACCGGATTGAACCGGTTTAAACCAGATAAAACTGGATTGAACCCTTTTAAACCAGTTTAAACTGGATAGAACTGGATAGAACCGGTTCAAACTGGATAAAACCGCATTGAACCGGTTAAACCAGTTTCAACCGGATAAAACCGGATTGAACCGGTTTAAACCAGATAAAACCGGAGTGATCCGGTTTGAACCGGTTTAAACCTGATAAAACCGGATTGAGTCAGTTTAAACCGGTTTCAACCGGATAAAAGCAGATTTAAAAGGATCAAACCGGTTTCAACCGGATTGAAGTGGATAGAACCGGTTTAAACTGGATAAAACCGGATTGAACCGGTTTAAACCTGTTTAAAACGGATAAAACCGGATTGAACCAGATTAAACCGGTTTAAACCGGATGAAACCAGATTGAAACGGTTTAAACCGGATAAAACCGGATTGAACCGGCTTAAACCGGTTTTAAACCAGATAAAACTGCATTGAACCGGTTTAAACCGGTATAAACCGGATAAATCCGGAATGAACTGGTTTAAACCGGTTTAAAGCGGAGAGAACCGGATAGAAAAGGTTTAAACCGGATAGAACCGGATTGAACCGCTTTAAACCAGTTTAAACCGAATAGAACCGGATAGAACTGGTTTAAACTGGTTTAAACCGGATAGAACCGGATAGAACTGGTTTAAACCGGATAAAACCGGATTGAACCGGTTAAACCAGTTTCAACCGGATTGAACCGGATAGAAACAGTTTAAACTGGATAAAACCGGATTGAACCGGTTTAAACCTGATTAAACTGGATAAAACCGGATTGAACTTGATTAAACCGGTTTAAACTGGATGAAACCAGATTGAAATGGTTTAAACCGGATAAAACGGGATTGAACCGGCTTAAACCGGTTTAAACCTGATAAAACTGCATTGAACCGGTTTAAACTGGTATAAACCGGATAAATCCGGAATGAACTGGTTTAAACTCGTTTAAACCGGATAGAACAGGTTTAAGCCGGATAAAACCGGATTGAACCGGTTTAAACCGGTTTAAACCGGATAGAACCGGATTGAAACGCTTTAAACCAGTTTAAACCGAATAGAACCGGATAGAACTGGTTTAAACCGGTTTGAACTGGATAGAACCGGATAGAACCGGTTTAAACCGGATAAAACCGGATTGAACTGGTTTAAACCGGTTTAAACCGGATAGAAACGGATTGAATCGGTTTAAACTGGATAAAACCGGATAGAACCAGTTCAAAACGGATAAAACTAGATTGAACAGGTTTAAACCGGTTTAAACCGGATAGAACCGGATTGAACAGCTTTAAACCAGTTTAAACCGAATAGAACCGAATAGAACTGGTTTAAACCGGTTTAAACCGGATAGAACCGGATAGAACCGGTTTAAACCGGATAAAACCAGATTGAACCGGTTTAAACCGGTTTAAACCGGTTTGAACCGAATAGAAGCGGTTTAAACCGGAAAAAACCGGATTGAACCAGTTTAAACCGGTTTAAACCGGATAGAAACGGATTGAACCGGTTTAAACCGGATAAAACCGGATAGAACCGGTTTGAACTGATTTAAACTGGATAGAACCGGATAGAACCAGTTTAAAACGGATAAAACTAGATTGAACAGGTTTAAACCGGTTTAAACCGGATAGAACCGGATTGAACCGCTTTAAACCAGTTTAAACCGAATAGAACCGAATAGAACTGGTTTAAACGGGTTTAAACCGGATAGAACCGGATAGAACCGGTTTAAACCGGATAAAACCGGATTGAACCAGTTTAAACCGGTTTAAACCGGATAGAAACGGATTGAACCGGTTTAAACCGGATAAAACCGGATAGAACCGGTTTGAACTGATTTAAACTGGATAGAACCGGATAGAACCAGTTTAAAACGGATAAAACTAGATTGAACAGGTTTAAACCGGTTTAAACCGGATAAAACCGAATTGAACCGGTTTAAACCAGTTTAAACCGGAGAAAACCGGATTGAACCGGTTTAAACCGGTTTAAACCGGAGAAAACCGGATTGAACCGGTTTAAACCGGTTTAAACCGGAGAAAACCGGATTGAACCGGTTTAAACCGGTTTAAACCGGAGAAAACCGGATTGAACCGGTTTATTCTGGAGAAAACCGGATTGAACTGGTTGAACCGGTTTAAACCGCATAAACCCGGATTGAACCGGTTTGAACCGGTTTAAACCGGAAAGAACCGGTTTAATCAGGACTAAACTGGATGGAACCGGTTTAAACCGGATAAAAGCGGATTGAACCGGTTTAAACCGGTTTCAACCGGATAGAACCGTATTGACCTGGTTTAAACCAGATAAAACCGGATTGAACTGGTTTAAACTGGATAAAACCGGATTGAACCGGTTTAAAGCAGTTTAAACAGGATAGAGCCGGATAGAACGGGTTCAAACTGGATAAAACCGGATTGAACCGGTTAAACCAGTTTCAACAGGATAAAACCGGATTGAACCAGTTTACACCAGATAAAAACGGATTGAACTGGTTTAAACTGGTTTAAACCGGATGATACCGGATTTAACCGGTTTAATCCGGTTTAAACGGGATAAAACCGGATTGAACCAGTTTAAACCGGTTTAAACAGGATAAAACGGGATTGAACCGGTTTAAACCAGTTTAAACCGGATAGAACCGGATTGAACCAGTTTAAACCGGACAAAACCGTATAGAACCGGTTAAAACCAGTTTAAACAGGATAGAACCGGTTCAAACCGTTTTAAACCGGATGAAACCGGATTGAACCGGTTTAAACCAGATAAAACTGGATTGAACCCTTTTAAACCAGTTTAAACTGGATAGAACTGGATAGAACCGGTTCAAACTGGATAAAACCGGATTGAACCGGTTAAACCAGTTTCAACCGGATAAAACCGGATTGAACCGGTTTAACCAGATAAAACCGGTTTGAGTCAGTTTAAACCGGTTTAAACCGGATAAAATTGGATTGAACCGGTTTAAACTGGTTTAAACCGGATAAAACCGGATTGAACCGGTTTCAACCGGATAAAAGCAGATTTAAAAGGTTCAAACCGGTTTCAACCGGATTGAACCGGATAGAACCGGTTTAAACTGGATAAAACCGGATTGAACCGGTTTAAACCTGTTTAAAACGGATAAAACCGGATTGAACCGGATTAAACCGGTTTAAAACCGGATGAAACCAGATTGAAACGGTTTAAACCGGATAAAACCGGATTGAACTGGCTTAAACCGGTTTAAACCAGATAAAACTGCATTGAACCGGTTTAAACCGGTATAAACCGGATAAATCCGGAATGAACTGGTTTAAACCGGTTTAAAGCGGAGAGAACCGGATAGAAAAGTTTTAAACCAGATAGAACCGGATTGAACCGCTTTAAACCAGTTTAAACCGAATAGAACCGGATAGAACTGGTTTAAACTGGTTTAAACCGGATAGAACCGGATAGAACTGGTTTAAACCGGATAAAACCGGATTGAACCGGTTAAACCAGTTTCAACCGGATTGAACCGGATAGAAACAGTTTAAACTGGATAAAACCGGATTGAACCGGTTTAAACCTGATTAAACTGGATAAAACCGGATTGAACCGGATTAAACCGGTTTAAACCGGATGAAACCAGATTGAAATGGTTTAAACCGGATAAAACGGGATTGAACCGGCTTAAACCGGTTTAAACCTGATAAAACTGCATTGAACCGGTTTAAACTGGTATAAACCGGATAAATCCGGAATGAACTGGTTTAAACTGGTTTAAACCGGATAGAACCGGATAGAACCGGTTTAAGCCGGATAAAATCGGATTGAACCGGTTTAAACCGGTTTAAACCAGATAGAACCGGATTGAAACGCTTTAAACCAGTTTAAACCGAATAGAACCGGATAGAAATGGTTTAAACCGTTTTAATCTGGATAGAACCGGATAGAACCGGTTTAAACGGGTTTAAACCGGATAGAAACGGATTGAACCGGTTTAAACCGGATAAAACCGGATAGAACCGGTTTAAACTGGTTTAAACGGGATAGAACCGGGTAGAACCAGTTTAAAACGGATAAAACTAGATTGAACAGGTTTAAACCGGTTTAATCCGGATAAAACCGAATTGAACCGGTTGAAACCGGAGAAAAACGGATTGAACTGGTTGAACCGGTTTAAATCGGATAGAACCGGATTGAACTGGTTTAAACCGCATAAACCCGGATTGATCTGGTTTGAACCGCTTTAAACCAGATAGATCGGTTTAAACCGGATAAAAGAGGATTGAGCCGGTTTAAACGGGTTTAAACCAGATAAAAGCGGATTGAACCGGTTTAAACCGGTTTAAACCGGATAGAAACGGATTGAAACGGTATAAAACGGGTTAAACCGGATAAAACCGGATTGAACTGTTTTAAACCGGATAAAACCGGATTGAACCGGTTTAAACTGGTTTAAACAGGATAAAATCAGATTGAACCAGTTTAAACTGGTTTAATCCATATAAAACCGGATTGAACCAGTTTAAACCGGTTTAAACCAGATAAAAGCAGATTGAACCGCTTTAGACCGGATAGAACCGGACTGAACCGGTTTAAACCGGTTTTAACCGGATAAAACCGGATTGAACAGGTTTAAACCGGTTTAAACCGGATAGAATCGGATTGAACTGGTTTAAACCGGATAAAACAAGATAGAACTGGTATAAACCGGATAGAACTGGATTGAACCGGTTTAAACCGGTTTAAACAGGATAAAATCGGATTGAACCGGTGTAAACCGTTTAAAAGTGGATAAAACCGGATTGAACTGGTTTAAACTGGATAAAACCGATTGAACCGGTTTAAACTGGATAAAACCAGATTGAACCGGTTTAAACCGGTGTGAACCGTATAGAACCGGATTGAACGTGTTTAACCGGATGAAACCGGATTGAACCGGTTTAAACCGGATAAAACAGGATAGAACGGATTTAAACCGGAAAAAAGCAGATTGAACCGGATTAAACCAGTTTAAACCGGATTGAATAAGTTTAAACCGGATTGAACCGGTTTAAACTGGTTTAAAACGGATAGAACCGGATTGAACCAGTTTAAACCATTTTAAGGTGGATAAAACCGGATTGAACTGGTTTAAACAGGATAAAACCGAATTGAACCAGTTTAAAATGGTTTAAACAGGATAAAACCGCATTGAACCGGTTTAAACCGGATAAAACCGGATCCATCCTGTTTAAACTGGTTTAAACCGGATAAAACAGGATAGAACTAGTTTAAAGCGGATAGAAAGGGACTGAAACGGTTTAAAACGGATTAAACCGGATTAAACCGGATAAAACCAGATTGAACCGGTTTAAACCAGTTTAAACCGGATAAAACCATATTGAACCGGTTTAAACAGGTTTAAAGTGGACAAAAACGGATTGAACTGGTTTAAACAGGATAAAACCGGATTGAACCCGTTTAAAGCGGATAAAACCAGATAGAACTGGTTTATAACGGATAGAACCGGATTGAACTGGTTTAAACTGGTTTAAACCGGATAAAACCGGATTGAACCGGTTAAACCAGTTTCAACCGGATTGAACCGGATAGAACCAGTTTAAACTGGATAAAACCGGATTGAACCAGTTTAAACCTGATTAAACTGGATAAAACCGGATTGAACCGGATTAAACCGGTTTAAACCGGATGAAACCAGATTGAAACGGTTTAAACCGGATAAAACTGGATTGAAACCGGGTTAAACCGGTTTAAACCAGATAAAAATGCATTAAACCGGTTTAAACTGGTATAAACCGGATAAATCCGGAATGAACTGGTTTAAACCGGTTTAAACCGGATAGAACCGGTTTAAACCGGATAAAACCGGATTGAACCGGTTTAAACCGGTTTAAACCGGAGAGAACCGGATTGAACCGCTTTAAACCAGTTTAAACCGAATAGAACCGGATAGAACTGGTTTAAACCGGTTTGAACTGGATAGAACCGGATAGAACCGGTTTAAACCGGATAAAACCGGATTGAACTGGTTTAAACCGGTTTAAACCGGATAGAAATGGATTGAATCGGTTTAAACTGGATAAAACCGGATAGATCCGGTTTAAACTGGTTTAAACTGGATAGAACCGGATAGAACCAGTTTAAAACGGATAAAACTAGATTGAACAGGTTTAAACCGGTTTAAACCGGATAGAACCGGATTGAACCGCTTTAAACCAGTTTAAACCGAATAGAACCGAATAGAACTGGTTTAAACGGGTTTAAACCGGATAGAACCGGATAGAACCGGTTTAAACCGGATAAAACCAGATTGAACCGGTTTAAACCGGTTTAAACCGGTTTGAACCGAATAGAAGCGGTTTAAACCGGATAAAACCGGATTGAACCAGTTTAAACCGGTTTAAACCGGATAGAAACGGATTGAACCGGTTTAAACCGGATAAAACTGGATAGAACCGGTTTGAACTGATTTAAACTGGATAGAACCGGATAGAACCAGTTTAAAACGGATAAAACTAGATTGAACAGGTTTAAACCGGTTTAAACCGGATAGAACCGGATTGAACTGCTTTAAACCAGTTTAAACCGAATAGAACCGAATAGAACTGGTTTAAACGGGTATAAACCGGATAGAACCGGATAGAACCGGTTTAAACCGGATAAAACCGGATTGAACCAGTTTAAACCGGTTTCAACCGGATAGAAACGGATTGAACCGGTTTAAACCGGATAAAACCGGATAGAACCGGTTTGAACTGATTTAAACTGGATAGAACCGGATAGAACCAGTTTAAAACGGATAAAACTAGATTGAACAGGTTTAAACCGGTTTAAACCGGATAAAACCGAATTGAACCGGTTTAAACCAGTTTAAACTGGAGAAAACCGGATTGAACCGGTTTAAACTGGTTTAAACCGGAGAAAACCGGATTGAACCGGTTTAAACCGGTTTAAACCGGAGAAAACCGGATTGAACTGGTTTAAACCGGTTTAAATCGGATAGAACCGGATTGAACCGGTTTATTCCGGAGAAAACCGGATTGAACTGGTTGAACCGGTTTAAATCGGATAGAACCGGATTGAACCGGTTTAAACCGCATAAACCCGGATTGAACCGGTTTGAACCGGTTTAAACCGGAAAGAACCGGTTTAATCAGGACTAAACTGGATGGAACCGGTTTAAACCGGATAAAAGCGGATTGAACCGGTTTAAACCGGTTTCAACCGGATAGAACCCGTATTGACCTGGTTTAAACCAGATAAAACCGGATTGAACTGGTTTAAACTGGATAAAACCGGATTGAACCGGTTTAAACCAGTTTAAACAGGATAGAGCCGGATAGAACGGGTTCAAACTGGATAAAACCGGATTGAACCGGTTAAACCAGTTTCAACAGGATAAAACCGGATTGAACCAGTTTACACCAGATAAAAACGGATTGAACTGGTTTAAACCGGTTTAAACCGGATGATACCGGATTTAACCGGTTTCATCCGGTTTAAACGGGATAAAACCGGATTGAACCAGTTTAAACCGGTTTAAACAGGATAAAACGGGATTGAACCGGTTTAAACCAGTTTAAACCGGATAGAACCGGATTGAACCAGTTTAAACCGGACAAAACCGGATAGAACCGGTTAAAACCAGTTTAAACAGGATAGAACCGGTTCAAACCGTTTTAAAACGGATGAAACCGGATTGAACCGGTTTAAACCAGATAAAACTGGATTGAACCCTTTTAAACCAGTTTAAACTGGATAGAACTGGATAGAACCGGTTCAAACTGGATAAAACCGGATTGAACCGGTTAAACCAGTTTCAACCGGATAAAACCGGATTGAACCGGTTTAAACCAGATAAAACCGGAGTGATCCGGTTTGAACCGGTTTAAACCTGATAAAACCGGTTTGAGTCAGTTTAAACCGGTTTAAACCGGATAAAATTGGATTGAACCGGTTTAAACTGGTTTAAACCGGATAAAACCGGATTGAACCGGTTTCAACCGGATAAAAGCAGATTTAAAAGGATCAAACCGGTTTCAACCGGATTGAACCGGATAGAACCGGTTTAAACTGGATAAAACCGGATTGAACCGGTTTAAACCTGTTTAAAACGGATAAAACCGGATTGAACCGGATTAAACCGGTTTAAACCGGATGAAACCAGATTGAAACGGTTTAAACCGGATAAAACCCGATTGAACCGGCTTAAACCGGTTTAAACCAGATAAAACTGCATTGAACCGGTTTAAACCGGTATAAACCGGATAAATCCGGAATGAACTGGTTTAAACCGGTTTAAAGCGGAGAGAACCGGATAGAAAAGGTTTAAACCGGATAGAACCGGATTCAACCGCTTTAAACCAGTTTAAACCGAATAGAACCGGATAGAACTGGTTTAAACTGGTTTAAACCGGATAGAACCGGATAGAACTGGTTTAAACCGGATAAAACCGGATTGAACCGGTTAAACCAGTTTCAACCGGATTGAACCGGATAGAAACAGTTTAAACTGGATAAAACCGGATTGAACCGGTTTAAACCTGATTAAACTGGATAAAACCGGATTGAACTGGATTAAACCGGTTTAAACCGGATGAAACCAGATTGAAATGGTTTAAACCGGATAAAACGGGATTGAACCGGCTTAAACCTGTTTAAACCTGATAAAACTGCATTGAACCGGTTTAAACTGGTATAAACCGGATAAATCCGGAATGAACTGGTTTAAACTGGTTTAAACCGGATAGAACCGGATAGAACCGGTTTAAGCCGGATAAAATCGGATTGAACCGGTTTAAACCGGTTTAAACCGGATAGAACCGGATTGAAACGCTTTAAACCAGTTTAAACCGAATAGAACCGGATAGAAATGGTTTAAACCGGTTTAATCTGGATAGAACCGGATAGAACCGGTTTAAACGGGTTTAAACCGGATAGAAACGGATTGAACCGGTTTAAACCGGATAAAACCGGATAGAACCGGTTTAAACTGGTTTAAACGGGATAGAACCGGGTAGAACCAGTTTAAAACGGATAAAACTAGATTGAACAGGTTTAAACCGGTTTAATCCGGATAAAACCGAATTGAACCGGTTGAAACCGGAGAAAAACGGATTGAACTGGTTGAACCGGTTTAAATCGGGTAGAACCGGATTGAACCGGTTTAAACCGCATAAACCCGGTTTGATCTGGTTTGAACCGCTTTAAACCGGATAGATCGGTTTAAACCGGATAAAAGAGGATTGAACCGGTTTAAACGGGTTTAAACCAGATAAAAGCGGATTGAACCAGTTTAAACCGGATAAAAACGGATTGAACCGGTTTAAACCGGTTTAAACCGGATAGAAACGGATTGAAACGGTATAAAACGGGTTAAACCGGATAATACCGGATTGAACTGTTTTAAACCGTATAAAACCGGATTGAACCGGTTTAAACTGGTTTAAACAGGATAAAATCAGATTGAACCAGTTTTAACTGGTTTAATCCATATAAAACCGGATTGAACCAGTTTAAACCGGTTTAAACCAGATAAAAGCAGATGGAACCGCTTTAGACCGGATAGAACTGGACTGAACCGGTTTAAACCGGTTTTAACCGGATAAAACCGGATTGAACCGGTTTAAACCGATTTAAACCGGATAGAATCGGATTGAACTGGTTTAAACCGGATAAAACAAGATAGAACTGGTATAAATGGGATAGAACTGGATTGAACCGGTTTAAACCGGTTTAAACAGGATAAAATCGGATTGAACCGGTTTAAACTGGTTTAAATCGGTTAAAACCGGATTGAACCGGTTTAAACTTGATAAAACCAGATTGAACCAATTTAAACCGGTTTAAACCGGATAAAAACGGATTGAACCGGTTTAAACCGGTTTAAACTTGATAAAACCGGATTGAACCGGTTTAAACAGGATAAAAACGGATAGGACCGGATTGAACCGGTTTAAACCGGTTTAAACCAGATGAAACTGGATAGAACTGGTTTAAAGCAGATAGAAAGGGATTGAACCGTTTTAAACCGTTTTAAACCGGATGAAACCAGATTGAAACGGTTTAAACCAGATAAAACTGGATTGAACCGGCTTAAACCGGTTTAAACCAGATAAAACTGCATTGAACCGGATTAAACCGGTATAAACCGGATAAATCCGGAATGAACTGGTTTAAACCGGTTTAAAGCGGAGAGAACCGGATAGAAAAGGTTTAAACCGGATAGAAACGGATTGAACCGCTTTAAACCAGTTTAAACCGAATAGAACCGGATAGAACTGGTTTAAACTGGTTTAAACCGGATAGAACCGGATAGAACTGGTTTAAACCGGATAAAACCGGATTGAACCGGTTAAACCAGTTTCAACCGGATTGAACCGGATAGAAACAGTTTAAACTGGATAAAACTGGATTGAACCGGTTTAAACCTGATTAAACTGGATAAAACCGGATTGAACTGGATTAAACCGGTTTAAACCGGATGAAACCAGATTGAAACGGTTTAAACCGGATAAAACGGGATTGAACCGGCTTAAACCGGTTTAAACCTGATAAAACTGCATTGAACCGGTTTAAACTGGTATAAACCGGATAAATCCGGAATGAACTGGTTTAAACTGGTTTAAACCGGATAGAACCGGTTTAAGCCGGATAAAATCGGATTGAACCGGTTTAAACCGGTTTAAACCGGATAGAACCGGATTGAAACGCTTTAAACCAGTTTAAACCGAATAGAACCGGATAGAAATGGTTTAAACCGGTTTAATCTGGATAGAACCGGATAGAACCGGTTTAAACCGGTTTAAACCGGATAGAAACGGATTGAACCGGTTTAAACCGGATAAAACCGGATAGAACCGGTTTAAACTGGTTTAAACGGGATAGAACCGGGTAGAACCAGTTTAAAACGGATAAAACTAGATTGAAAAGGTTTAAACCGGTTTAATCCGGATAAAACCGAATTGAACCGGTTGAAACCGGAGAAAAACGGATTGAACTGGTTGAACCGGTTTTAACCGGATAAAACCGGATTGAACCGGTTTAAACCGGTTTAAACCGGATAGAATCGGATTGAACTGGTTTAAACCGGATAAAAAAAGATAGAACTGGTATAAACCGGATAGAACTGGATTGAACCGGTTTAAACCGGTTTACACAGGATAAAATCGGATTGAACCGGTTTAAACTGGTTTAAATCGGTTAAAACCGGATTGAACCGGTTTAAACTTGATAAAACCAGATTGAACCAGTTTAAACCGGTTTAAACCGGATAAAAACGGATTGAACCGGTTTGAACCGGTTTAAACTAGATAAAACCGGATTGAACCGGTTTAAACAGGATAAAAACGGATAGGACCGGATTGAACCGGTTTAAACCGGTTTAAACCAGATGAAACTGGATAGAACTGGTTTAAAGCAGATAGAAAGGGATTGAACCGTTTTAAACCGGTTTAAACCGGATAAAACCAGATTGAACCAGTTTAAACCGGTTTAAACCGGATAAAAACTGATTGAACCGGTTTAAACCGGTTTAAACTAGATAAAACCGGATTGAACCGGTTTAAACAGGATAAAAACGGATAGGACCGGATTGAACCGGTTTAAACCGGTTTAAACCAGATGAAACTGGATAGAACTGGTTTAAAGCAGATAGAAAGGGATTGAACCTTTTTAAACCGGTTTAAACCGGATAAAACCAGATTGAACCGGTTTAAACCAGATAAAACCGGATTGAACCGGTTTAAACCGGTGTGCACCGTATAGAACCGGATTGAACGTGATTAAACCGGATAAAACTGGATTGAACCAGTTTAAACCGGATAAAACCGGATGGAAACCTTTTAAACTGGATAGAACTGGATTGAACCGGTTTAAACCAGAAAAACCGGATTGAACCTGTTTAAACCGGATAAAACAGGACTGAACCGGTTTAAACCGGATTGATCCAGTTTAAACTGGTTTAAACCGGATAAAACCGGATAGAACCGGGTTGAACCAGATTGAAGCGTTTTAAACCAGTTTAAACCAGATAAAACCGGATAGAACGTGTTTAAAACGGAAAAAAGCAGATTTAACCGGATTAAACCGGTTTAAACAGAATTAAACTGGATTGAATAAGTTTAAACCGGATTGAACCGGTTTAAACTGGTTTAAAATGGATAGAACCGGATTGAACCGGTTTAAACCGCTTTGAACTACATAAAACCGGATTGAACTGTTTTAAACAGGATAAAACCGGATTGAACCGGTTTAAAAGGTTTAAACAGGATAAAACCGCATTGAACCGGTTTAAACCGGATAAAACCGGATCGATCCGGTTTAAACTGGTTTAAAACGGATAAAACAGGATCGAACTGCTTTAAAGCGGATAGAAAGGGTTTGAACCGGTTTAAACCGGATTGAACCGGTTTAAACCGGATAAAACCGGATTGAACCGGTTTAAACCAGTTTGAACCGTATAGAACCGGATTGAACGTGTTTAAACCGGATAGAACCGGATTGAACCGGTTTAAACCAGAAAAACCGGATTGAACCTGTTTAAACTGGATAAAACCGGACTGAACCAGTTAAAACCGGATAAAACCGGATTGATCCGGTTTAAACTGGTTTAAATAGGATAAAACCGGATTGAACTGGTTTAAACCGGATAAAAACTGATTGAACCAGACTGAACCAGTATAAACCGGTTTAAGCCAGATGAAACCGGATAGAACCGGTTTAAACTGGATAAAATCGGATTGAACCAGTTTAAACCAGATTAAACTGGAAAGAAACGGTTTACACTGGATAGAAGAGGATTGAACCGGTATAAACCGGATAGAACCGGATTGAACCGGTTTAAACCGGTTTAAACCAGATGAAACTGGATAGAACTGGTTTAAAGCAGATAGAAAGGGATTGAACCGTTTTAAACCGGTTTAAACCGGATAAAACCAGATTGAACCAGTTTAAACCGGTTTAAACCGGATAAAAACTGATTGAACCGGTTTAAACCGGTTTAAACTAGATAAAACCGGATTGAACCGGTTTAAACGGGATAAAAACGGATAGGACCGGATTGAACCGGTTTAAACCGGTTTAAACCAGATGAAACTGGATAGAACTGGTTTAAAGCAGATAGAAAGGGATTGAACCTTTTTAAACCGGTTTAAACCGGATAAAACCAGATTGAACCGGTTTAAACCAGATAAAACCGGATTGAACCGGTTTAAACCGGTGTGCACCGTATAGAACCGGATTGAACGTGAATAAACCGGATAAAACTGGATTGAACCAGTTTAAACCGGATAAAACCGGATGGAAACCTTTTAAACTGGATAGAACTGGATTGAACCGGTTTAAACCAGAAAAACCGGATTGAACCTGTTTAAACCGGATAAAACAGGACTGAACCGGTTTAAACCGGATTGATCCAGTTTAAACTGGTTTAAACCGGATAAAACCGGATAGAACCGGGTTGAACCAGATTGAAGCGTTTTAAACCGGTTTAAACCAGATAAAACCGGATAGAACGTGTTTAAAACGGAAAAAAGCAGATTTAACCAGATTAAACCGGTTTAAACAGGATTAAACTGGATTGAATAAGTTTAAACCGGATTGAACCGGTTTAAACCGGTTTAAAACGGATAGAACCGGATTGAACCGGTTTAAACCGCTTTGAACTACATAAAACCGGATTGAACTGTTTTAAACAGGATAAAACCGGATTGAACCGGTTTAAAAGGTTTAAACAGGATAAAACCGCATTGAACCGGTTTAAACCGGATAAAACCGGATCGATCCGGTTTAAACTGGTTTAAAACGGATAAAACAGGATCGAACTGCTTTAAAGCGGATAGAAAGGGTTTGAACCGGTTTAAACCGGATTGAACCGGTTTAAACCGGATAAAACCGGATTGAACCGGTTTAAACCAGTTTGAACCGTATAGAACCGGATTGAACGTGTTTAAACCGGATAGAACCGGATTGAACCGGTTTAAACCAGAAAAACCGGATTGAACCTGTTTAACATGGATAAAACCGGACTGAACCAGTTAAAACCTGATAAAACCGGATTGATCCGGTTTAAACTGGTTTAAATAGGATAAAACCGGATTGAACTGGTTTAAACCGGATAAAAACTGATAGAACCAGACTGAACCAGTATAAACCGGTTTAAGCCAGATGAAACCGGATAGAACCGGTTTAAACTGGATAAAATCGGATTGAACCAGTTTAAACCAGATTAAACTGGAAAGAACCGGTTTACACTGGATAGAAGAGGATTGAACCGGTATAAACCGGATAGAACCGGATTGAACCGGTTTAAACCGGTTTAAACCGGATAGAACCGGATTGAACCGGTTCCAACCGGTTTAAACCAGATAAAACCGGATAGAACCGGTTGAAACTGGATAAAACCGGATTGAACCGGTTGAAACCGGATGAAACCGGATAGAAACGGTTTAAACCATTTAAAAGTGGATAAAACCGGATTGAACTGGTTTAAACAGGATAAAACCGGATTGATCCGGTTTAAAATGTTTTAAACAGGATTAAACCGGATTGAACCGGTTGAAACCGATTGATCCGGTTTAGACCGTTTTAAACCGGATAAAACCGGATAGAACTGGTTTAAAGCAGATAGAAAGGGATTGAACCGTTTTAAACCGGTTTAAACCGGATAAAACCAGATTGAACCAGTTTAAACTGGTTTAAACTGGATAAAACCGATTGAACCGGTTTAAACTGGATAAAACCGGATTGAACCGGTTTAAACCGGTGTGAACCGTATAGAACCGGATTGAACGTGTTTAACCGGATGAAACCGGATTGAACCAGTTTAAACCGGATAAAACCGGATGGAAACCGTTTAAACTGGATAGAACTGGATTGAACCGGTTTAAACCAGAAAAACCGGATTGAACCTGTCTAAACCGGATAAAACCGGACTGAACCGGTTTAAACTGGATAAAACCGGATTGATCCGGTTTAAACTGGTTTAAACCAGATAAAACCGGATAGAACAGGGTTGAACCAGATTGAAGCGGTTGAAACCGGTTTAAACCAGATAAAACAGGATAGAACGGATTTAAACCGGAAAAAAGCAGATTGAACCGGATTAAACCAGTTTAAACCGGATAAAACCGGATTGAATAAGTTTAAACCGGATTGAACCGGTTTAAACTGGTTTAAAATGGATAGAACGGGATTGAACCGGTTTAAACCAGTTTAAGGTGGATAAAACCGGATTGAACTGGTTTAAACAGGATAAAACCGAATTGAACCAGTTTAAAATGGTTTAAACAGGATAAAACCGCATTGAACCGGTTTAAACCGGATAAAACCGGATCCATCCTGTTTAAACTGGTTTAAACCGGATAAAACAGGATAGAACTAGTTTAAAGCGGATAGAAAGGGACTGAAACGGTTTAAACCGGATTAAACCGGATTAAACCGGATAAAACCAGATTGAAACGGTTTAAACCTGTTTAAACTGGATAAAACCGGATTGAACTGGTTTAAACCGGTTTGAACCGTATAGAACCGGATTGAACGTGTTTAAACTGGATAAAACCGGATTGAACCGGTTTAAACCGGATAAAACCATATTGAACCGGTTTAAATAGGTTTAAAGTGGACAAAACCGGATTGAACTGGTTTAAACAGGATAAAACCGGATTGAACCGGTTTAAAGCGGATAAAACAAGATAGAACTGGTTTATAACGGATAGAACCGGATTGAACTGGTTTAAACCGGTTTAAACCGGATAAAACAGGGTTGAACCGGTTTAAACCTGATTAAACCGGATAAAACCGGACTGATCTGGTTTAAACTTGTTAAAACCGGATTGAACAGGTTTAAACGGGTTTAAACCAGATAAAAGCGGATTGAACCGGTTTAAACAGGACAGAACCGTACTGAACCGGTTTAAACAGGTTTCAAGTGGATAAAACCGGATTGAACTGGTATAAACTGGATAAAACCGGATAGAACCGGGTTGAACCAGATTGAAGCGGTTTAAACCGGTTTAAACCAGATAAAACCGGATAGAACGTGTTTAAAACGGAAAAAAGCAGATTTAACCGGATTAAACTGGTCTAAACACGATAAAACCGGATTGAACCGGTTTAAAATGGTTTAAACAGGATAAAACCGCATTGAACCGGTTTGAACCGGATAAAACTGGATCGATCCGGTTTAAACCGGTTTAAACCGGATAAAACCGGATTGAACCGGTTTAAACCAGTTTGAACCGTATAGAACCGGATTGAACGTGTTTAAACCGGATAGAACCGGATTGAACCGGTTTAAACCAGAAAAACCGGATTGAACCTGTTTAAACTGGATAAAACCGGACTGAACCAGTTAAAACCGGATAAAACCGGATTGATCCGGTTTAAACTGGTTTAAATAGGATAAAACCGGATTGAACTGGTTTAAACCAGATAAAAACTGATAGAACCAGACTGAACCAGTATAAACCGGTTTAAGCCAGATGAAACCGGATAGAACCGGTTTAAACTGGATAAAATCGGATTGAACCAGTTTAAACCAGATGAAACTGGAAAGAACCGGTTTACACTGGATAGAAGAGGATTGAACCGGTATAAAACGGATAGAACCGGATTGAACCGGTTCCAACCGGTTTAAACCAGATAAAACCGGATAGAACCGGTTGAAACTGGATAAAACCGGATTGAACCGGTTGAAACCGGATGAAACCGGATTGAACCGGTTTAAACCAGATAAAACTGGATTGAACCCTTTTAAACCAGTTTAAACTGGATAGAACTGGATAGAACCGGTTCAAACCGGATAAAACCGGATTGAACCTGTTAAACCAGTTTCAACCGGATAAAACCGGATTGAACCGGTTTAAACCGGATAAAACCGGAGTGAACCGGTTAGAACCCGTTTAAACCTGATAAAACCGGATTGAGTCAGTTTAAACCGGTTTAAACCAGATAAAACTGGATTGAACCAGTTTAAACTGGTTTAAACCGGATAAAACCGGATTGAACCGGTTAAACCAGTTTCAACCGGATTGAACCGGATAGAAACAGTTTAAACTGGATAAAACCGGATTGAACCGGTTTAAACCTGATTAAACTGGATAAAACCGGATTGAACTGGATTAAACCGGTTTAAACCGGATGAAACCAGATTGAAACGGTTTAAACCGGATAAAACCGGATTGAACCAGCTTACACCGGTTTAAACCTGATAAAACTGCATTGAACCGGTTTAAACTGGTATAAACCGGATAAATCCGGAATGAACCGGTTTAAACTGGTTTAAACCGGATAGAACCGGATAGAACCGGTTTAAGCCGGATAAAATCGGATTGAACCGGTTTAAACCGGTTTAAACCGGATAGAACCGGATTGAACCGGTTTAAACCAGTTTAAACCGAATAGAACCGGATAGAAATGGTTTAAACCGGTTTAATCTGGATAGAACTGGATAGAACCGGTTTAAACTGGTTTAAACCGGATAGAAACGGATTGAACCGGTTTAAACCGGATAAAACCGGAGAGAACCAGTTTAAACTGGTTTAAACGGGATAGAACCGGGTAGAACCAGTTTAAAACGGATAAAACTAGATTGAACAGGTTTAAACCGGTTTAATCCGGATAAAACCGAATTGAACCGGTTGAAACCGGAGAAGAACGGATTGAACTGGTTGAACCGGTTTAAATCGGATAGAACCGGATTGAACCGGTTTAAACCGCATAAACCCGGATTGATCCGGTTTGAACCGGTTTAAACCGGATAGATCGGTTTAAACCGGATAAAAGAGGATTGAACCGGTTTAAACGGGTTTAAACCAGATAAAAGCGGATTGAACCAGTTTAAACCGGATAAAAACGGATTGAACCGGTTTAAACCGGTTTAAACCGGATAGAAACGGATTGAAACGGTATAAAACGGGTTAAACCGGATAAAACCGGATTGAACTGTTTTAAACCGGATAAAACCGGATTGAACCGGTTTAAACTGCTTTAAACAGGATAAAATCAGGTTGAACCAGTTTAAACTGGTTTAATCCGTATAAAACCGGATTGAACCAGTTTAAACCGGTTTAAACCAGATAAAAGCAGATTGAACCGCTTTAGACCGGATAGAACCGGACTGAACCGGTTTAAACCGGTTTTAACTGGATAAAACCGGATTGAACCGGTTTAAACCGGTTTAAACCGGATAGAATCGGATTGAACTGGTTTAAACCGGATAAAACAAGATAGAACTGGTATAAACCGGATAGAACTGGATTGAACCGGTTTAAACCGGTTTAAACAGGATAAAATCGGATTGAACCGATTTAAAATGGTTTAAATCGGTTAAAACCGGATTGAACCGGTTTAAACTTGATAAAACCAGATTGAACCAGTTTAAACCGTTTTAAACCGGATAAAAACGGATTGAACCGGTTTAAACCGGTTTAAACTAGATAAAACCGGATTGAACCGGTTTAAACAGGATAAAAACGGATAGGACCGGATTGAACCGGTTTAAACCGGTTTAAACCAGATGAAACTGGATAGAACTGGTTTAAAGCAGATAGAAAGGGATTGAACCGTTTTAAACCGGTTTAAACCGGATAAAACCAGATTGAACCAGTTTAAACCGGTTTAAACCGGATAAAAACGGATTGAACCGGTTTAAACCGGTTTAAACTAGATAAAACCGGATTGAACCGGTTTAAACAGGATAAAAAGGGATAGGACCGGATTGAACCGGTTTAAACCGGTTTAAACCAGATGAAACTGGATAGAACTGGTTTAAAGCAGATAGAAAGGGATTGAACCGTTTTAAACTGGTTTAAAACGGATAAAACCAGATTGAACCGGTTTAAACCAGATAAAACCGGATTGAACCGGTTTAAACCGGTGTGAACCGTATAGAACCGGATTGAACGTGATTAAACCGGATAAAACTGGATTGAACCAGTTTAAACCGGATAAAACCGGATGGAAACCTTTTAATCTGGATAGAACTGGATTGAACCGGTTTAAACCAGAAAAACCGGATTGGACCTGTTTAAACCGGATAAAACAGGACTGAACCGGTTAAAACCGGATTGATCCGGTTTAAACTGGTTTATACCGGATAAAACCGGATAGAACCGGGTTGAACCAGATTGAAGCGGTTTAAACCAGATAAAACCGGATAGAACGTGTTTAAAACGGAAAAAAGCAGATTTAACCGGATTAAACCGGTTTAAACAGGATTAAACTGGATTGAATAAGTTTAAACCGGATTGAACTGGTTTAAACCGGTTTAAAACGGATAGAACTGGATTGAACCGGTTTAAACCGCTTTAAACTACATAAAAACGGATTGAACTGTTTTAAACAGGATAAAACCGGATTGAACCGGTTTAAAAGGTTTAAACAGGATAAAACCGCATTGAACCGGTTTAAACCGGATAAAACCGTATCGATCCGGTTTAAACCGGTTTAAAACGGATAAAACAGGATCGAACTGCTTTAAAGCGGATAGAAAGGGTTTGAACCGGTTTAAACCGGATTGAACCGGTTTAAACCAGTTTGAACCGTATAGAACCGGATTGAACGTGTTTAAACCGGATAGAACCGGATTGAACCGGTTTAAACCAGAAAAACCGGATTGAACCTGTTTAACATGGATAAAACCGGACTGAACCAGTTAAAACCTGATAAAACCGGATTGATCCGGTTTAAACTGGTTTAAATAGGATAAAACCGGATTGAACTGGTTTAAACCGGATAAAAACTGATAGAACCAGACTGAACCAGTATAAACCGGTTTAAGCCAGATGAAACCGGATAGAACCGGTTTAAACTGGATAAAATCGGATTGAACCAGTTTAAACCAGATTAAACTGGAAAGAACCGGTTTACACTGGATAGAAGAGGATTGAACCGGTATAAACCGGATAGAACCGGATTGAACCGGTTTAAACCGGTTTAAACCGGATAGAACCGGATTGAACCGGTTCCAACCGGTTTAAACCAGATAAAACCGGATAGAACCGGTTGAAACTGGATAAAACCGGATTGAACCGGTTGAAACCGGATGAAACCGGATAGAACCGGTTTAAACCGTTTAAAAGTGGATAAAACCGGATTGAACTGGTTTAAACAGGATAAAACCGGATTGATCCGGTTTAAAATGTTTTAAACAGGATTAAACCGGATTGAACCGGTTGAAACCGATTGATCCGGTTTAGACCGTTTTAAACCGGATAAAACCGGATAGAACTGGTTTAAAGCAGATAGAAAGGGATTGAACCGTTTTAAACCGGTTTAAACCGGATAAAACCAGATTGAACCAGTTTAAACTGGTTTAAACTGGATAAAACCGATTGAACCGGTTTAAACTGGATAAAACCGGATTGAACCGGTTTAAACCGATGTGAACCGTATAGAACCGGATTGAACGTGTTTAACCGGATGAAACCGGATTGAACCAGTTTAAACCGGATAAAACCGGATGGAAACCGTTTAAACTGGATAGAACTGGATTGAACCGGTTTAAACCAGAAAAACCGGATTGAACCTGTCTAAACCGGATAAAACCGGACTGAACCGGTTTAAACTGGATAAAACCGGATTGATCCGGTTTAAACTGGTTTAAACCAGATAAAACCGGATAGAACAGGGTTGAACCAGATTGAAGCGGTTGAAACCGGTTTAAACCAGATAAAACAGGATAGAACGGATTTAAACCGGAAAAAAGCAGATTGAACCGGATTAAACCAGTTTAAACCGGATAAAACCGGATTGAATAAGTTTAAACCGGATTGAACCGGTTTAAACTGGTTTAAAATGGATAGAACGGGATTGAACCGGTTTAAACCAGTTTAAGGTGGATAAAACCGGATTGAACTGGTTTAAACCGGTTTGAACCGTATAGAACCGGATTGAACGTGTTTAAACTGGATAAAACCGGATTGAACCGGTTTAAACCGGATAAAACCATATTGAACCGGTTTAAATAGGTTTAAAGTGGACAAAACCGGATTGAACTGGTTTAAACAGGATAAAACCGGATTGAACCAGTTTAAAGCGGATAAAACAAGATAGAACTGGTTTATAACGGATAGAACCGGATTGAACTGGTTTAAACCGGTTTAAACCGGATAAAACCGGGTTGAACCGGTTTAAACCTGATTAAACCGGATAAAACCGGACTGATCTGGTTTAAACTTGTTAAAACCGGATTGAACCGGTTTAAACGGGTTTAAACCAGATAAAAGCGGATTGAACCGGTTTAAACAGGACAGAACCGTACTGAACCGGTTTAAACAGGTTTCAAGTGGATAAAACCGGATTGAACTGGTATAAACTGGATAAAACCGGATAGAACCGAGTTGAACCAGATTGAAGCGGTTTAAACCGGTTTAAACCAGATAAAACCGGATAGAACGTGTTTAAAACGGAAAAAAGCAGATTTAACCGGATTAAACTGGTCTAAACACGATAAAACCGGATTGAACCGGTTTAAAATGGTTTAAACAGGATAAAACCGCATTGAACCGGTTTGAACCGGATAAAACCGGATCGATCCGGTTTAAACCGGTTTAAACCGGATAAAACCGGATTGAACCGGTTTAAACCAGTTTGAACCGTATAGAACCGGATTGAACGTGTTTAAACCGGATAGAACCGGATTGAACCGGTTTAAACCAGAAAAACCGGATTGAACCTGTTTAACATGGATAAAACCGGACTGAACCAGTTAAAACCTGATAAAACCGGATTGATCCGGTTTAAACTGGTTTAATTAGGATAAAACCGGATTGAACTGGTTTAAACCGGATAAAAACTGATAGAACCAGACTGAACCAGTATAAACCGGTTTAAGCCAGATGAAACCGGATAGAACCAGTTAAAACTGGATAAAATCGGATTGAACCAGTTTAAACCAGATTAAACTGGAAAGAACCGGTTTACACTGGATAGAAGAGGATTGAACCGGTATAAACCGGATAGAACCGGATTGAACTGGTTCCAACTGGTTTAAACCAGATAAAACTGGATAGAACCGGTTGAAACTGGATAAAACCGGATTGAACCGGTTGAAACCGGATGAAACCGGATAGAACCGGTTTAAACCGGATAGAACCGGATTGAACCGGTGTAAACCGTTTAAAAGTGGATAAAACCGGATTGAACTGGTTTAAACTGGATAAAACCGATTGAACCGGTTTAAACTGGATAAAACCGGATTGAACCGGTTTAAACCGGTGTGAACCGTATAGAACCGGATTGAACGTGTTTAACCGGATGAAACCGGATTGAACTGGTTTAAACCGGATAAAACCGGATGGAAACCGTTTAAACTGGATAGAACTGGATTGAACTGGTTTAAACCAGAAAAACCGGATTGAACCTGTCTAAACCGGATAAAACCGGACTGAACCGGTTTAAACTGGATAAAACCGGATTGAACCAGTTTAAACCGGTTTAAACCGGATAGAAACGGATTGAACCGGTTTAAACCGGATAAAACCGGATAGAACCGGTTTGAACTGATTTAAACTGGATAGAACCGGATAGAACCAGTTTAAAACGGATAAAACTAGATTGAACAGGTTTAAACCGGTTTAAACCGGATAGAACCGGATTGAACTGCTTTAAACCAGTTTAAACCGAATAGAACCGAATAGAACTGGTTTAAACGGGTATAAACCGGATAGAACCGGATAGAACCGGTTTAAACCAGATAAAACCGGATTGAACCAGTTTAAACCGGTTTCAACCGGATAGAAACGGATTGAACCGGTTTAAACCGGATAAAACCGGATAGAACCGGTTTGAAATGATTTAAACTGGATAGAACCGGATAGAACCAGTTTAAAACGGATAAAACTAGATTGAACAGGTTTAAACCGGTTTAAACCGGATAAAACCGAATTGAACCGGTTTAAACCAGTTTAAACAGGAGAAAACCGGATTGAACCGGTTTAAACCGGTTTAAACCGGAGAAAACCGGATTGAACCGGTTTAAACCGGTTTAAACCGGAGAAAACCGGATTGAACCGGTTTAAACCGGTTTAAATCGGATAGAACCGGATTGAACCGGTTTATTCCGGAGAAAACCGGATTGAACTGGTTGAACCGGTTTAAATCGGATAGAACCGGATTGAACCGGTTTAAACCGCATAAACCCGGATTGAACCGGTTTGAACCGGTTTAAACCGGAAAGAACCGGTTTAATCAGGACTAAACTGGATGGAACCGGTTTAAACCGGATAAAAGCGGATTGAACCGGTTTAAACCGGTTTCAACCGGATAGAACCGTATTGACCTGGTTTAAACCAGATAAAACCGGATTGAACTGGTTTAAACTGGATAAAACTGGATTGAACCGGTTTAAACCAGTTTAAACAGGATAGAGCCGGATAGAACGGGTTCAAACTGGATAAAACCGGATTGAACCGGTTAAACCAGTTTCAACAGGATAAAATCGGATTGAACCAGTTTACACCAGATAAAAACGGATTGAACTGGTTTAAACCGGTTTAAACCGGATGATACCGGATTTAACCGGTTTAATCCGGTTTAAACGGGATAAAACCGGATTGAACCAGTTTAAACCGGTTTAAACAGGATAAAACGGGATTGAACCGGTTTAAACCAGTTTAAACCGGATAGAACCGGATTGAACCAGTTTAAACCGGACAAAACCGGATAGAACCGGTTAAAACCAGTTTAAACAGGATAGAACCGGTTCAAACCGTTTTAAACCGGATGAAACCGGATTGAACCGGTTTAAACCAGATAAAACTGGATTGAACCCTTTTAAACCAGTTTAAACTGGATATAACTGGATAGAACCGGTTCAAACTGGATAAAACCGGATTGAACCGGTTAAACCAGTTTCAACCGGATAAAACCGGATAGAACCGGTTTAAACCAGATAAAACCGGAGTGATCCGGTTTGAACCGGTTTAAACCTGATAAAACCGGTTTGAGTCAGTTTAAACCGGTTTAAACCGGATAAAATTGGATTGAACCGGTTTAAACTGGTTTAAACCGGATAAAACCGGATTGAACCGGTTTCAACCGGATAAAAGCAGATTTAAAAGGATCAAACCGGTTTCAACCGGATTGAACCGGATAGAACCGGTTTAAACTGGATAAAACCGGATTGAACCGGTTTAAACCTGTTTAAAACGGATAAAACCGGATTGAACCGGATTAAACCGGTTTAAACCGGATGAAACCAGATTGAAACGGTTTAAACCGGATAAAACCCGATTGAACCGGCTTAAACCGGTTTAAACCAGATAAAACTGCATTGAACCGGTTTAAACCGGTATAAACCGGATAAATCCGGAATGAACTGGTTTAAACCGGTTTAAAGCAGAGAGAACCGGATAGAAAAGGTTTAAACCGGATAGAACCGGATTCAACCGCTTTAAACCAGTTTAAACCGAATAGAACCGGATAGAACTGGTTTAAACTGGTTTAAACCGGATAGAACCGGATAGAACTGGTTTAAACCGGATAAAACCGGATTGAACCGGTTAAACCAGTTTCAACCGGATTGAACCGGATAGAAACAGTTTAAACTGGATAAAACCGGATTGAACCGGTTTAAACCTGATTAAACTGGATAAAACCGGATTGAACTGGATTAAACCGGTTTAAACCGGATGAAACCAGATTGAAATGGTTTAAACCGGATAAAACGGGATTGAACCGGCTTAAACCTGTTTAAACCTGATAAAACTGCATTGAACCGGTTTAAACTGGTATAAACCGGATAAATCCGGAATGAACTGGTTTAAACTGGTTTAAACCGGATAGAACCGGATAGAACCGGTTTAAGCCGGATAAAATCGGATTGAACCGGTTTAAACCGGTTTAAACCGGATAGAACCGGATTGAAACGCTTTAAACCAGTTTAAACCGAATAGAACCGGATAGAAATGGTTTAAACCGGTTTAATCTGGATAGAACCGGATAGAACCGGTTTAAACGGGTTTAAACCGGATAGAAACGGATTGAACCGGTTTAAACCGGATAAAACCGGATAGAACCGGTTTAAACTGGTTTAAACGGGATAGAACCGGGTAGAACCAGTTTAAAACGGATAAAACTAGATTGAACAGGTTTAAACCGGTTTAATCCGGATAAAACCGAATTGAACCGGTTGAAACCGGAGAAAAACGGATTGAACTGGTTGAACCAGTTTAAATCGGATAGAACCGGATTGAACCGGTTTAAACCACATAAACCCGGTTTGATCTGGTTTGAACCGCTTTAAACCGGATAGATCGGTTTAAACCGGATAAAAGAGGATTGAACCGGTTTAAACGGGTTTAAACCAGATAAAAGCGGATTGAACCAGTTTAAACCGGATAAAAACGGATTGAACCGGTTTAAACCGGTTTAAACCGGATAGAAACGGATTGAAACGGTATAAAACGGGTTAAACCGGATAATACCGGATTGAACTGTTTTAAACCGTATAAAACCGGATTGAACCGGTTTAAACTGGTTTAAACAGGATAAAATCAGATTGAACCAGTTTAAACTGGTTTAATCCATATAAAACCGGATTGAACCAGTTTAAACCGGTTTAAACCAGATAAAAGCAGATTGAACCGCTTTAGACCGGATAGAACTGGACTGAACCGGTTTAAACCGGTTTTAACCGGATAAAACCGGATTGAACCGGTTTAAACCGATTTAAACCGGATAGAGTCGGATTGAACTGGTTTAAACCGGATAAAACAAGATAGAACTGGTATAAACGGGATAGAACTGGATTGAACCGGTTTAAACCGGTTTAAACAGGATAAAATCGGATTGAACCGGTTTAAACTGGTTTAAATCGGTTAAAACCGGATTGAACCGGTTTAAACTTGATAAAACCAGATTGAACCAGTTTAAACCGGTTTAAACCGGATAAAAACGGATTGAACCGGTTTAAACCGGTTTAAACTAGATAAAACCGGATTGAACCGGTTTAAACAGGATAAAAACGGATAGGACCGGATTGAACCGGTTTAAACCGGTTTAAACCAGATGAAACTGGATAGAACTGGTTTAAAGCAGATAGAAAGGGATTGAACCGTTTTAAACCGTTTTAAACCGGATGAAACCAGATTGAAACGGTTTAAACCAGATAAAACCGGAGTGAACCGGCTTAAACCGGTTTAAACCAGATAAAACTGCATTGAACCGGATTAAACCGGTATAAACCGGATAAATCCGGAATGAACTGGTTTAAACCGGTTTAAAGCGGAGAGAACCGGATAGAAAAGGTTTAAACCGGATAGAACCGGATTCAACCGCTTTAAACCAGTTTAAACCGAATAGAACCGGATAGAACTGGTTGAAACTGGTTTAAACCGGATAGAACCGGATAGAACTGGTTTAAACCGGATAAAACCGGATTGAACCGGTTAAACCAGTTTCAACCGGATTGAACCGGATAGAAACAGTTTAAACTGGATAAAACTGGATTGAACCGGTTTAAACCTGATTAAACTGGATAAAACCGGATTGAACTGGATTAAACCGGTTTAAACCGGATGAAACCAGATTGAAACGGTTTAAACCGGATAAAACGGGATTGAACCGGCTTAAACCGGTTTAAACCTGATAAAACTGCATTGAACCGGTTTAAACTGGTATAAACCGGATAAATCCGGAATGAACTGGTTTAAACTGGTTTAAACCGGATAGAACCGGTTTAAGCCGGATAAAATCGGATTGAACAGGTTTAAACCGGTTTAAACCGGATAGAACCGGATTGAAACGCTTTAAACCAGTTTAAACCGAATAGAACCGGATAGAAATGGTTTAAACCGGTTTAATCTGGATAGAACCGGATAGAACCGGTTTAAACCGGTTTAAACCGGATAGAAACGGATTGAACCGGTTTAAACCGGATAAAACCGGATAGAACCGGTTTAAACTGGTTTAAACGGGATAGAACCGGGTAGAACCAGTTTAAAACGGATAAAACTAGATTGAACAGGTTTTAACCGGTTTAATCCGGATAAAACCGAATTGAACCGGTTGAAACCGGAGAAAAACGGATTGAACTGGTTGAACCGGTTTTAACCGGATAAAACCGGATTGAACCGGTTTAAACCAGTTTAAACCGGATAGAATCGGATTGAACTGGTTTAAACCGGATAAAAAAAGATAGAACTGGTATAAACCGGATAGAACTGGATTGAACCGGTTTAAACCGGTTTACACAGGATAAAATCGGATTGAACCGGTTTAAACTGGTTTAAATCGGTTAAAACCGGATTGAACCGGTTTAAACTTGATAAAACCAGATTGAACCAGTTTAAACCGGTTTAAACCGGATAAAAACGGATTGAACCGGTTTAAACCGGTTTAAACTAGATAAAACCGGATTGAACCGGTTTAAACAGGATAAAAACGGATAGGACCGGATTGAACCGGTTTAAACCGGTTTAAACCAGATGAAACTGGATAGAACTGGTTTAAAGCAGATAGAAAGGGATTGAACCGTTTTAAACCGGTTTAAACCGGATAAAACCAGATTGAACCGGTTTAAACCAGATAAAACCGGATTGAACCGGTTTAAACCGGTGTGCACTGTATAGAACCGGATTGAACGTGATTAAACCGGATAAAACTGGATTGAACCAGTTTAAACCGGATAAAACCGGATGGAAACCTTTTAAACTGGATAGAACTGGATTGAACCGGTTTAAACCAGAAAAACCGGATTGAACCTGTTTAAACCGGATAAAACAGGACTGAACCGGTTTAAACCGGATTGATCCAGTTTAAACTGGTTTAAACCGGATAAAACCGGATAGAACCGGGTTGAACCAGATTGAAGCGGTTTAAACCGGTTTAAACCAGATAAAACCGGATAGAACGTGTTTAAAACGGAAAAAAGCAGATTTAACCGGATTAAACCGGTTTAAACAGGATTAAACTGGATTGAATAAGTTTAAACCCGATTGAACCGGTTTAAACCGGTTTAAAACGGATAGAACCGGATTGAACCGGTTTAAACCGCTTTAAACTACATAAAACCGGATTGAACTGTTTTAAACAGGATAAAACCGGATTGAACCGGTTTAAAAGGTGTAAACAGGATAAAACCGCATTGAACCGGTTTAAACCGGATAAAACCGGATCGATCCGGTTTAAACTGGTTTAAAACGGATAAAACAGGATCGAACTGCTTTAAAGCGGATAGAAAGGGTTTGAACCGGTTTAAACCGGATTGAACCGGTTTAAACCGGATAAAACCGGATTGAACCGGTTTAAACCAGTTTGAACCGTATAGAACCGGATTGAACGTGTTTAAACCGGATAGAACCGGATTGAACCGGTTTAAACCAGAAAAACCGGATTGAACCTGTTTAAACTGGATAAAACCGGACTGAACCAGTTAAAACCGGATAAAACCGGATTGATCCGGTTTAAACTGGTTTAAATAGGATAAAACCGGATTGAACTGGTTTAAACCGGATAAAAACTGATAGAACCAGACTGAACCAGTATAAACCGGTTTAAGCCAGATGAAACCGGATAGAACCGGTTTAAACTGGATAAAATCGGATTGAACCAGTTTAAACCAGATTAAACTGGAAAGAACCGGTTTACACTGGATAGAAGAGGATTGAACCGGTATAAACCGGATAGAACCGGATTGAACCGGTTTAAACCGGTTTAAACCGGATAGAACCGGATTGAACCGGTTCCAACCGGTTTAAACCAGATAAAACCGGATAGAACCGGTTGAAACTGGATAAAACCGGATTGAACCGGTTGAAACCGGATGAAACCGGATAGAACCGGTTTAAACCGGATAGAACCGGATTGAACCGGTGTAAACCGTTTAAAAGTGGATAAAACCGGATTGAACTGGTTTAAACAGGATAAAACCGGATTGAACCGGTTTAAAAGGTTTAAACAGGATAAAACCGGATTGATCCGGTTTAAAATGTTTTAAACAGGATTAAACCGGATTGAACCGGTTGAAACCGATTGATCCGGTTTAGACCGTTTTAAACCGGATAAAACCGGATAGAACTGGTTTAAAGCAGATAGAAAGGGATTGAACCGTTTTAAACCGGTTTAAACCGGATAAAACCAGATTGAACCAGTTTAAACTGGTTTAAACTGGATAAAACCGATTGAACCGGTTTAAACTGGATAAAACCGGATTGAACCGGTTTAAACCGGATAAAACTTGACTGAACCGGTTTAAACTGGATAAAACCGGATTGATCCGGTTTAAACTGGTTTAAACCAGATAAAACCGGATAGAACCGGGTTGAACCAGATTGAAGCGGTTGAAACCGGTTTAAACCAGATAAAACAGGATAGAACGGATTTAAACCGGAAAAAAAGCAGATTGAAACGGATTAAACCAGTTTAAACCGGATAAAACCGGATTGAATAAGTTTAAACCGGATTGAACCAGTTTAAACTGGTTTAAAACGGATAGAACCGGATTGAACCAGTTTAAACCAGTTTAAGGTGGATAAAACCGGATTGAACTGGTTTAAACAGGATAAAACCGAATTGAACCAGTTTAAAATGGTTTAAACAGGATAAAACCGCATTGAACCGGTTTAAACCGGATAAAACCGGATCCATCCTGTTTAAACTGGTTTAAACCGGATAAAACAGGATAGAACTAGTTTAAAGCGGATAGAAAGGGACTGAAACGGTTTAAACCGGATTAAACCGGATTAAACCGGATAAAACCAGATTGAACCGGTTTAAACCTGTTTAAACTGGATAAAACCGGATTGAACTGGTTTAAACCGGTTTGAACCGTATAGAACCGGATTGAACGTGTTTAAACTGGATAAAACCGGATTGAACCGGTTTAAACCGGATAAAACCATATTGAACCGGTTTAAATAGGTTTAAAGTGGACAAAACCGGATTGAACTGGTTTAAACAGGATAAAACCGGATTGAACCGGTTTAAAGCGGATAAAACAAGATAGAACTGGTTTATAACGGATAGAACCGGATTGAACTGGTTTAAACCGGTTTAAACCGGATAAAACCGGGTTGAACCGGTTTAAACCTGATTAAACCGGATAAAACCGGACTGATCTGGTTTAAACTTGTTAAAACCGGATTGAACCGGTTTAAACGGGTTTAAACCAGATAAAAGCGGATTGAACCGGTTTAAACAGGACAGAACCGTACTGAACCGGTTTAAACAGGTTTCAAGTGGATAAAACCGGATTGAACTGGTATAAACTGGATAAAACCGGATAGAACCGGGTTGAACCAGATTGAAGCGGTTTAAACCGGTTTAAACCAGATAAAACCGGATAGAACGTGTTTAAAACGGAAAAAAAGCAGATTTAACCGGATTAAACTGGTCTAAACAGGATAAAACCGGATTGAACCGGTTTAAAATGGTTTAAACAGGATAAAACCGCATTGAACCGGTTTAAACCGGATAAAACCGGATCGATCCGGTTTAAACCGGTTTAAAACGGATAAAACAGGATCGAAATGCTTTAAAGCAGATAGAAAGGGTTTGAACCGGTTTAAACCGGATTGAACCGGTTTAAACCGGATAAAACCGGATTAAACTGGTTTAAACCAGTTTGAACCGTATAGAACCGGATTGAACGTGTTTAAACCGGATAGAACCGGATTGAACCGGTTTAAACCAGAAAAACCGGATTGAACCTGTTTAAACTGGATAAAACCGGACTGAACCAGTTAAAACCGGATAAAACCGGATTGATCCGGTTTAAACTGGTTTAAATAGGATAAAACCGGATTGAACTGGTTTAAACCGGATAAAAACTGATAGAACCAGACTGAACCAGTATAAACCGGTTTAAGCCAGATGAAACCGGATAGAACCGGTTTAAACTGGATAAAATCGGATTGAACCAGTTTAAACCAGATTAAACTGGAAAGAACCGGTTTACACTGGATAGAAGAGGATTGAACCGGTATAAACCGGATAGAACCGGATTGAACCGGTTTAAACCGGTTTAAACCGGATAGAACCGGATTGAACCGGTTCCAACCGGTTTAAACCAGATAAAACCGGATAGAACCGGTTGAAACTGGATAAAACCGGATTGAACCGGTTGAAACCGGATGAAACCGGATAGAACCGGTTTAAACCGGATAGAACCGGATTGAACCGGTGTAAACCGTTTAAAAGTGGATAAAACCGGATTGAACTGGTTTAAACAGGATAAAACCGGATTGAACCGGTTTAAAAGGTTTAAACAGGATAAAACCGGATTGATCCGGTTTAAAATGTTTTAAACAGGATTAAACCGGATTGAACCGGTTGAAACCGATTGATCCGGTTTAGACCGTTTTAAACCGGATAAAACCGGATAGAACTGGTTTAAAGCAGATAGAAAGGGATTGAACCGTTTTAAACCGGTTTAAACCGGATAAAACCAGATTGAACCAGTTTAAACTGGTTTAAACTGGATAAAACCGATTGAACCGGTTTAAACTGGATAAAACCGGATTGAACCGGTTTAAACCGGATAAAACTTGACTGAACCGGTTTAAACTGGATAAAACCGGATTGATCCGGTTTAAACTGGTTTAAACCAGATAAAACCGGATAGAACCGGGTTGAACCAGATTGAAGCGGTTGAAACCGGTTTAAACCAGATAAAACAGGATAGAACGGATTTAAACCGGAAAAAAAGCAGATTGAAACGGATTAAACCAGTTTAAACCGGATAAAACCGGATTGAATAAGTTTAAACCGGATTGAACCAGTTTAAACTGGTTTAAAACGGATAGAACCGGATTGAACCAGTTTAAACCAGTTTAAGGTGGATAAAACCGGATTGAACTGGTTTAAACAGGATAAAACCGAATTGAACCAGTTTAAAATGGTTTAAACAGGATAAAACCGCATTGAACCGGTTTAAACCGGATAAAACCGGATCCATCCTGTTTAAACTGGTTTAAACCGGATAAAACAGGATAGAACTAGTTTAAAGCGGATAGAAAGGGACTGAAACGGTTTAAACCGGATTAAACCGGATTAAACCGGATAAAACCAGATTGAACCGGTTTAAACCTGTTTAAACTGGATAAAACCGGATTGAACTGGTTTAAACCGGTTTGAACCGTATAGAACCGGATTGAACGTGTTTAAACTGGATAAAACCGGATTGAACCGGTTTAAACCGGATAAAACCATATTGAACCGGTTTAAATAGGTTTAAAGTGGACAAAACCGGATTGAACTGGTTTAAACAGGATAAAACCGGATTGAACCGGTTTAAAGCGGATAAAACAAGATAGAACTGGTTTATAACGGATAGAACCGGATTGAACTGGTTTAAACCGGTTTAAACCGGATAAAACCGGGTTGAACCGGTTTAAACCTGATTAAACCGGATAAAACCGGACTGATCTGGTTTAAACTTGTTAAAACCGGATTGAACCGGTTTAAACGGGTTTAAACCAGATAAAAGCGGATTGAACCGGTTTAAACAGGACAGAACCGTACTGAACCGGTTTAAACAGGTTTCAAGTGGATAAAACCGGATTGAACTGGTATAAACTGGATAAAACCGGATAGAACCGGGTTGAACCAGATTGAAGCGGTTTAAACCGGTTTAAACCAGATAAAACCGGATAGAACGTGTTTAAAACGGAAAAAAGCAGATTTAACCGGATTAAACTGGTCTAAACAGGATAAAACCGGATTGAACCGGTTTAAAATGGTTTAAACAGGATAAAACCGCATTGAACCGGTTTAAACCGGATAAAACCGGATCGATCCGGTTTAAACCGGTTTAAAACGGATAAAACAGGATCGAAATGCTTTAAAGCAGATAGAAAGGGTTTGAACCGGTTTAAACCGGATTGAACCGGTTTAAACCGGATAAAACCGGATTAAACTGGTTTAAACCAGTTTGAACCGTATAGAACCGGATTGAACGTGTTTAAACCGGATAGAACCGGATTGAACCGGTTTAAACCAGAAAAACCGGATTGAACCTGTTTAAACTGGATAAAACCGGACTGAACCAGTTAAAACCGGATAAAACCGGATTGATCCGGTTTAAACTGGTTTAAATAGGATAAAACCGGATTGAACTGGTTTAAACCGGATAAAAACTGATAGAACCAGACTGAACCAGTATAAACCGGTTTAAGCCAGATGAAACCGGATAGAACCGGTTTAAACTGGATAAAATCGGATTGAACCAGTTTAAACCAGATTAAACTGGAAAGAACCGGTTTACACTGGATAGAAGAGGATTGAACCGGTATAAACCGGATAGAACCGGATTGAACCGGTTTAAACCGGTTTAAACCGGATAGAACCGGATTGAACCGGTTCCAACCGGTTTAAACCAGATAAAACCGGATAGAACCGGTTGAAACTGGATAAAACCGGATTGAACCGGTTGAAACCGGATGAAACCGGATAGAACCGGTTTAAACCGGATAGAACCGGATTGAACCGGTGTAAACCGTTTAAAAGTGGATAAAACCGGATTGAACTGGTTTAAACAGGATAAAACCGGATTGAACCGGTTTAAAAGGTTTAAACAGGATAAAACCGGATTGATCCGGTTTAAAATGTTTTAAACAGGATTAAACCGGATTGAACCGGTTGAAACCGATTGATCCGGTTTAGACCGTTTTAAACCGGATAAAACCGGATAGAACTGGTTTAAAGCAGATAGAAAGGGATTGAACCGTTTTAAACCGGTTTAAACCGGATAAAACCAGATTGAACCAGTTTAAACTGGTTTAAACTGGATAAAACCGATTGAACCGGTTTAAACTGGATAAAACCGGATTGAACCGGTTTAAACCGGATAAAACTTGACTGAACCGGTTTAAACTGGATAAAACCGGATTGATCCGGTTTAAACTGGTTTAAACCAGATAAAACCGGATAGAACCGGGTTGAACCAGATTGAAGCGGTTGAAACCGGTTTAAACCAGATAAAACAGGATAGAACGGATTTAAACCGGAAAAAAAGCAGATTGAAACGGATTAAACCAGTTTAAACCGGATAAAACCGGATTGAATAAGTTTAAACCGGATTGAACCAGTTTAAACTGGTTTAAAACGGATAGAACCGGATTGAACCAGTTTAAACCAGTTTAAGGTGGATAAAACCGGATTGAACTGGTTTAAACAGGATAAAACCGAATTGAACCAGTTTAAAATGGTTTAAACAGGATAAAACCGCATTGAACCGGTTTAAACCGGATAAAACCGGATCCATCCTGTTTAAACTGGTTTAAACCGGATAAAACAGGATAGAACTAGTTTAAAGCGGATAGAAAGGGACTGAAACGGTTTAAACCGGATTAAACCGGATTAAACCGGATAAAACCAGATTGAACCGGTTTAAACCTGTTTAAACTGGATAAAACCGGATTGAACTGGTTTAAACCGGTTTGAACCGTATAGAACCGGATTGAACGTGTTTAAACTGGATAAAACCGGATTGAACCGGTTTAAACCGGATAAAACCATATTGAACCGGTTTAAATAGGTTTAAAGTGGACAAAACCGGATTGAACTGGTTTAAACAGGATAAAACCGGATTGAACCGGTTTAAAGCGGATAAAACAAGATAGAACTGGTTTATAACGGATAGAACCGGATTGAACTGGTTTAAACCGGTTTAAACCGGATAAAACCGGGTTGAACCGGTTTAAACCTGATTAAACCGGATAAAACCGGACTGATCTGGTTTAAACTTGTTAAAACCGGATTGAACCGGTTTAAACGGGTTTAAACCAGATAAAAGCGGATTGAACCGGTTTAAACAGGACAGAACCGTACTGAACCGGTTTAAACAGGTTTCAAGTGGATAAAACCGGATTGAACTGGTATAAACTGGATAAAACCGGATAGAACCGGGTTGAACCAGATTGAAGCGGTTTAAACCGGTTTAAACCAGATAAAACCGGATAGAACGTGTTTAAAACGGAAAAAAGCAGATTTAACCGGATTAAACTGGTCTAAACAGGATAAAACCGGATTGAACCGGTTTAAAATGGTTTAAACAGGATAAAACCGCATTGAACCGGTTTAAACCGGATAAAACCGGATCGATCCGGTTTAAACCGGTTTAAAACGGATAAAACAGGATCGAAATGCTTTAAAGCAGATAGAAAGGGTTTGAACCGGTTTAAACCGGATTGAACCGGTTTAAACCGGATAAAACCGGATTAAACTGGTTTAAACCAGTTTGAACCGTATAGAACCGGATTGAACGTGTTTAAACCGGATAGAACCGGATTGAACCGGTTTAAACCAGAAAAACCGGATTGAACCTGTTTAAACTGGATAAAACCGGACTGAACCAGTTAAAACCGGATAAAACCGGATTGATCCGGTTTAAACTGGTTTAAATAGGATAAAACCGGATTGAACTGGTTTAAACCAGATAAAAACTGATAGAACCAGACTGAACCAGTATAAACCAGTTTAAGCCAGATGAAACCGGATAGAACCAGTTTAAACTGGATAAAATCGGATTGAACCAGTTTAAACCAGATGAAACTGGAAAGAACCGGTTTACACTGGATAGAAGAGGATTGAACCGGTATAAAACGGATAGAACCGGATTGAACCGGTTCCAACCGGTTTAAACCAGATAAAACCAGATAGAACCGGTTGAAACTGGATAAAACCGGATTGAACCGGTTGAAACCGGATGAAACCGGATTGAACCGGTTTAAACCAGATAAAACTGGATTGAACCCTTTTAAACCAGTTTAAACTGGATAGAACTGGATAGAACCGGTTCAAACCGGATAAAACCGGATTGAACCTGTTAAACCAGTTTCAACCGGATAAAACCGGATTGAACCGGTTTAAACCGGATAAAACCGGAGTGAACCGGTTTGAACCGGTTTAAACCTGATAAAACCGGATTGAGTCAGTTTAAACTGGTTTAAACCGGATAAAACTGGATTGAACCAGTTTAAACTGGTTTAAACCGGATAAAACCGGATTGAACCGGTTAAACCAGTTTCAACCGGATTGAACCGGATAGAAACAGTTTAAACTGGATAAAACCGGATTGAACCGGTTTAAACCTGATTAAACTGGATAAAACCGGATTGAACCGGATTAAACCGGTTTAAACCGGATGAAACCAGATTGAAACGGTTTAAACCGGATAAAACCGGATTGAACCGGCTTACACCGGTTTAAACCTGATAAAACTGCATTGAACCGGTTTAAACTGGTATAAACCGGATAAATCCGGAATGAACTGGTTTAAACTGGTTTAAACCGGATAGAACCGGTTTAAGCCGGATAAAATCGGATTGAACCGGTTTAAACCGGTTTAAACCGGATAGAACCGGATTGAAACGCTTTAAACCAGTTTAAACCGAATAGAACCGGATAGAAATGGTTTAAACCGGTTTAATCTGGATAGAACCGGATAGAACCGGTTTAAACCGGTTTAAACCGGATAGAAACGGATTGAACCGGTTTAAACCGGATAAAACCGGATAGAACCGGTTTAAACTGGTTTAAACGGGATAGAACCGGGTAGAACCAGTTTAAAACGGATAAAACTAGATTGAACAGGTTTAAACCGGTTTAATCCGGATAAAACCGAATTGAACCGGTTGAAACCGGAGAAAAACGGATTGAACTGGTTGAACCGGTTTTAACCGGATAAAACCGGATTGAACCGGTTTAAACCGGTTTAAACCGGATAGAATCGGATTGAACTGGTTTAAACCGGATAAAAAAAGATAGAACTGGTATAAACCGGATAGAACTGGATTGAACCGGTTTAAACCGGTTTACACAGGATAAAATCGGATTGAACCGGTTTAAACTGGTTTAAATCGGTTAAAACCGGATTGAACTGGTTTAAATTTGATAAAACCAGATTGAACCAGTTTAAACCGGTTTAAACCGGATAAAAACGGATTGAACCGGTTTAAACCGGTTTAAACTAGATAAAACCGGATTGAACCGGTTTAAACAGGATAAAAACGGATAGGACCAGATTGAACCGGTTTAAACCGGTTTAAACCAGATGAAACTGGATAGAACTGGTTTAAAGCAGATAGAAAGGGATTGAACCGTTTTAAACCGGTTTAAACCGGATAAAACCAGATTGAACCAGTTTAAACCGGTTTAAACCGGATAAAAACTGATTGAACCGGTTTAAACCGGTTTAAACTAGATAAAACCGGATTGAACCGGTTTAAACAGGATAAAAACGGATAGGACCGGATTGAACCGGTTTAAACCGGTTTAAACCAGATGAAACTGGATAGAACTGGTTTAAAGCAGATAGAAAGGGATTGAACCGTTTTAAACCGGTTTAAACCGGATAAAACCAGATTGAACCGGTTTAAACCAGATAAAACCGGATTGAACCGGTTTAAACCGGTGTGCACCGTATAGAACCGGATTGAACGTGATTAAACCGGATAAAACTGGATTGAACCAGTTTAAACCGGATAAAACCGGATGGAAACCTTTTAAACTGGATAGAACTGGATTGAACCAGTTTAAACCAGAAAAACCGGATTGAATCTGTTTAAACCGGATAAAACAGGACTGAACCGGTTTAAACCGGATTGATCCAGTTTAAACTGGTTTAAACCGGATAAAACCGGATAGAACCGGGTTGAACCAGATTGAAGCGGTTTAAACCGGTTTAAACCAGATAAAACCGGATAGAACGTGTTTAAAACGGAAAAAAGCAGATTTAACCGGATTAAACCGGTTTAAACAGGATTAAACTGGATTGAATAAGTTTAAACCGGATTGAACCGGTTTAAACCGGTTTAAAACGGATAGAACCGGATTGAACCGGTTTAAACCGCTTTAAACTACATAAAACCGGATTGAACTGTTTTAAACAGGATAAAACCGGATTGAACCGGTTTAAAAGGTGTAAACAGGATAAAACCGCATTGAACCGGTTTAAACCGGATAAAACCGGATCGATCCGGTTTAAACTGGTTTAAAACGGATAAAACAGGATCGAACTGCTTTAAAGCGGATAGAAAGGGTTTGAACCGGTTTAAACCGGATTGAACGTGTTTAAACCGGATAGAACCGGATTGAACCGGTTTAAACCAGAAAAACCGGATTGAACCTGTTTAAACTGGATAAAACCGGACTGAACCAGTTAAAACCGGATAAAACCGGATTGATCCGGTTTAAACTGGTTTAAATAGGATAAAACCGGATTGAACTGGTTTAAACCGGATAAAAACTGATAGAACCAGACTGAACCAGTATAAACCGGTTTAAGCCAGATGAAACCGGATAGAACCGGTTTAAACTGGATAAAATCGGATTGAACCAGTTTAAACCAGATTAAACTGGAAAGAACCGGTTTACACTGGATAGAAGAGGATTGAACCGGTATAAACCGGATAGAACCGGATTGAACCGGTTTAAACCGGTTTAAACCGGATAGAACCGGATTGAACCGGTTCCAACCGGTTTAAACCAGATAAAACCGGATAGAACCGGTTGAAACTGGATAAAACCGGATTGAACCGGTTGAAACCGGATGAAACCGGATAGAACCGGTTTAAACCGGATAGAACCGGATTGAACCGGTGTAAACCGTTTAAAAGTGGATAAAACCGGATTGAACTGGTTTAAACAGGATAAAACCGGATTGATCCGGTTTAAAATGTTTTAAACAGGATTAAACCGGATTGAACCGGTTGAAACCGATTGATCCGGTTTAGACCGTTTTAAACCGGATAAAACCGGATAGAACTGGTTTAAAGCAGATAGAAAGGGATTGAACCGTTTTAAACCGGTTTAAACCGGATAAAACCAGATTGAACCAGTTTAAACTGGTTTAAACTGGATAAAACCGATTGAACCGGTTTAAACTGGATAAAACCGGATTGAACCGGTTTAAACCGGTGTGAACCGTATAGAACCGGATTGAACGTGTTTAACCGGATGAAACCGGATTGAACCAGTTTAAACCGGATAAAACCGGATGGAAACCGTTTAAACTGGATAGAACTGGATTGAACCGGTTTAAACCAGAAAAACCGGATTGAACCTGTCTAAACCGGATAAAACCGGACTGAACCGGTTTAAACTGGATAAAACCGGATTGATCCGGTTTAAACTGGTTTAAACCAGATAAAACCGGATAGAACAGGGTTGAACCAGATTGAAGCGGTTGAAACCGGTTTAAACCAGATAAAACAAGATAGAACGGATTTAAACCGGAAAAAAGCAGATTGAACCGGATTAAACCAGTTTAAACCGGATAAAACCGGATTGAATAAGTTTAAACCGGATTGAACCGGTTTAAACTGGTTTAAAATGGATAGAACGGGATTGAACCGGTTTAAACCAGTTTAAGGTGGATAAAACCGGATTGAACTGGTTTAAACAGGATAAAACCGAATTGAACCAGTTTAAAATGGTTTAAACAGGATAAAACCGCATTGAACCGGTTTAAACCGGATAAAACCGGATCCATCCTGTTTAAACTGGTTTAAACCGGATAAAACAGGATAGAACTAGTTTAAAGCGGATAGAAAGGGACTGAAACGGTTTAAACCGGATTAAACCGGATTAAACCGTATAAAACCAGATTGAAACGGTTTAAACCTGTTTAAACTGGATAAAACCGGATTGAACTGGTTTAAACCGGTTTGAACCGTATAGAACCGGATTGAACGTGTTTAAACTGGATAAAACCGGATTGAACCGGTTTAAACCGGATAAAACCATATTGAACCGGTTTAAATAGGTTTAAAGTGGACAAAACCGGATTGAACTGGTTTAAACAGGATAAAACCGGATTGAACCGGTTTAAAGCGGATAAAACAAGATAGAACTGGTTTATAACGGATAGAACCGGATTGAACTGGTTTAAACCGGTTTAAACCGGATAAAACCGGGTTGAACCGGTTTAAACCTGATTATACCGGATAAAACCGGACTGATCTGGTTTAAACTTGTTAAAACCGGATTGAACCGGTTTAAACGGGTTTAAACCAGATAAAAGCGGATTGAACCGGTTTAAACAGGACAGAACCGTACTGAACCGGTTTAAACAGGTTTCAAGTGGATAAAACCGGATTGAACTGGTATAAACTGGATAAAACCGGATAGAACGGGGTTGAACCAGATTGAAGCGGTTTAAACCGGTTTAAACCAGATAAAACCGGATAGAACGTGTTTAAAACGGAAAAAAGCAGATTTAACCGGAATAAACTGGTCTAAACACGATAAAACCGGATTGAACCGGTTTAAAATGGTTTAAACAGGATAAAACCACATTGAACCGGTTTAAACCGGATAAAACCGGATCGATCCGGTTTAAACCGGTTTAAAACGGATAAAACAGGATCGAAATGCTTTAAAGCGGATAGAAAGGGTTTGAACCGGTTTAAACCGGATTGAACCGGTTTAAACCGGATAAAACCGGATTGAACCGGTTTAAACCAGTTTGAACCGTATAGAACCGGATTGAACGTGTTTAAACCGGATAGAACCGGATTGAACCGGTTTAAACCAGAAAAACCGGATTGAACCTGTTTAAACTGGATAAAACCGGACTGAACCAGTTAAAACCGGATAAAACCGGATTGATCCAGTTTAAACTGGTTTAAATAGGATAAAACCGGATTGAACTGGTTTAAACCAGATAAAAACTGATAGAACCAGACTGAACCAGTATAAACCGGTTTAAGCCAGATGAAACCGGATAGAACCGGTTTAAACTGGATAAAATCGGATTGAACCAGTTTAAACCAGATGAAACTGGAAAGAACCGGTTTACACTGGATAGAAGAGGATTGAACCGGTATAAAACGGATAGAACCGGATTGAACCGGTTCCAACCGGTTTAAACCAGACAAAACCGGATAGAACCGGTTGAAACTGGATAAAACCGGATTGAACCGGTTGAAACCGGATGAAACCGGATTGAACCGGTTTAAACCAGATAAAACTGGATTGAACCCTTTTAAACCAGTTTAAACTGGATAGAACTGGATAGAACCGGTTCAAACCGGATAAAACCGGATTGAACCTGTTAAACCAGTTTCAACCGGATAAAACCGGAGTGAACCGGTTTGAACCGGTTTAAACCTGATAAAACCGGATTGAGTCAGTTTAAACCGGTTTAAACCAGATAAAACTGGATTGAACCAGTTTAAACTGGTTTAAACCGGATAAAACCGGATTGAACCGGTTAAACCAGTTTCAACCGGATTGAACCGGATAGAAACAGTTTAAACTGGATAAAACCGGATTGAACCGGTTTAAACCTGATTAAACTGGATAAAACCGGATTGAACGGGATTAAACCGGTTTAAACCGGATGAAACCAGATTGAAACGGTTTAAACCGGATAAAACCGGATTGAACCGGCTTACACCGGTTTAAACCTGATAAAACTGCATTGAACCGGTTTAAACTGGTATAAACCGGATAAATCCGGAATGAACTGGTGTAAACTGGTTTAAACCGGACAGAACTGGATAGAACCGGTTTAAGCCGGATAAAATCGGATTGAACCGGTTTAAACCGGTTTAAACCGGATAGAACCGGATTGAACCGGTTTAAACCAGTTTAAACCGAATAGAACCGGATAGAAATGGTTTAAACCGGTTTAATCTGGATAGAACCGGATAGAACCGGTTTAAACCGGTTTAAACCGGATAGAAACGGATTGAACCGGTTTAAACCGGATAAAACCGGATAGAACCGGTTTAAACTGGTTTAAACGGGATAGAACCGGGTAGAACCAGTTTAAAACGGATAAAACTAGATTGAACAGGTTTAAACCGGTTTAATCCGGATAAAACCGAATTGAACCGGTTGAAACCGGAGAAAAACGGATTGAACTGGTTGAACCGGTTTTAACCGGATAAAACCGGATTGAACCGGTTTAAACCGGTTGAAACCGGATAGAATCGGATTGAACTGGTTTAAACCGGATAAAAAAAGATAGAACTGGTATAAACCGGATAGAACTGGATTGAACCGGTTTAAACCGGTTTACACAGGATAAAATCGGATTGAACCGGTTTAAACTGGTTTAAATCGGTTAAAACCGGATTGAACCGGTTTAAATTTGATAAAACCAGATTGAACCAGTTTAAACCGGTTTAAACCGGATAAAAACGGATTGAACCGGTTTAAACCGGTTTAAACTAGATAAAACCGGATTGAACCGGTTTAAACAGGATAAAAACGGATAGGACCAGATTGAACCGGTTTAAACCGGTTTAAACCAGATGAAACTGGATAGAACTGGTTTAAAGCAGATAGAAAGGGATTGAACCGTTTTAAACCGGTTTAAACCGGATAAAACCAGATTGAACCAGTTTAAACCGGTTTAAACCGGATAAAAACTGATTGAACCGGTTTAAACCGGTTTAAACTAGATAAAACCGGATTGAACCGGTTTAAACAGGATAAAAACGGATAGGACCGGATTGAACCGGTTTAAACCGGTTTAAACCAGATGAAACTGGATAGAACTGGTTTAAAGCAGATAGAAAGGGATTGAACCGTTTTAAACCGGTTTAAACCGGATAAAACCAGATTGAACCGGTTTAAACCAGATAAAACCGGATTGAACCGGTTTAAACCGGTGTGCACCGTATAGAACCGGATTGAACGTGATTAAACCGGATAAAACTGGATTGAACCAGTTTAAACTGGATAAAACCGGATGGAAACCTTTTAAACTGGATAGAACTGGATTGAACCGGTTTAAACCAGAAAAACCGGATTGAACCTGTTTAAACCGGATAAAACAGGACTGAACCGGTTTAAACCGGATTGATCCAGTTTAAACTGGTTTAAACCGGATAAAACCGGATAGAACCGGGTTGAACCAGATTGAAGCGGTTTAAACCGGTTTAAACCAGATAAAACCGGATAGAACGTGTTTAAAACGGAAAAAAGCAGATTTAACCGGATTAAACCGGTTTAAACAGGATTAAACTGGATTGAATAAGTTTAAACCGGATTGAACCGGTTTAAACCGGTTTAAAACGGATAGAACCGGATTGAACCGGTTTAAACCGCTTTAAACTACATAAAACCGGATTGAACTGTTTTAAACAGGATAAAACCGGATTGAACCGGTTTAAAAGGTGTAAACAGGATAAAACCGCATTGAACCGGTTTAAACCGGATAAAACCGGATCGATCCGGTTTAAACTGGTTTAAAACGGATAAAACAGGATCGAACTGCTTTAAAGCGGATAGAAAGGGTTTGAACCGGTTTAAACCGGATTGAACCGGTTTAAACCGGATAAAACCGGATTGAACCGGTTTAAACCAGTTTGAACCGTATAGAACCGGATTGAACGTGTTTAAACCGGATAGAACCGGATTGAACCGGTTTAAACCAGAAAAACCGGATTGAACCTGTTTAAACTGGATAAAACCGGACTGAACCAGTTAAAACCGGATAAAACCGGATTGATCCGGTTTAAACTGGTTTAAATAGGATAAAACCGGATTGAACTGGTTTAAACCGGATAAAAACTGATAGAACCAGACTGAACCAGTATAAACCGGTTTAAGCCAGATGAAACCGGATAGAACCGGTTTAAACTGGATAAAATCGGATTGAACCAGTTTAAACCAGATTAAACTGGAAAGAACCGGTTTACACTGGATAGAAGAGGATTGAACCGGTATAAACCGGATAGAACCGGATTGAACCGGTTTAAACCGGTTTAAACCGGATAGAACCGGATTGAACCGGTTCCAACCGGTTTAAACCAGATAAAACCGGATAGAACCGGTTGAAACTGGATAAAACCGGATTGAACCGGTTGAAACCGGATGAAACCGGATAGAACCGGTTTAAACCGGATAGAACCGGATTGAACCGGTGTAAACCGTTTAAAAGTGGATAAAACCGGATTGAACTGGTTTAAACAGGATAAAACCGGATTGATCCGGTTTAAAATGTTTTAAACAGGATTAAACCGGATTGAACCGGTTGAAACCGATTGATCCGGTTTAGACCGTTTTAAACCGGATAAAACCGGATAGAACTGGTTTAAAGCAGATAGAAAGGGATTGAACCGTTTTAAACCGGTTTAAACCGGATAAAACCAGATTGAACCAGTTTAAACTGGTTTAAACTGGATAAAACCGATTGAACCGGTTTAAACTGGATAAAACCGGATTGAACCGGTTTAAACCGGTGTGAACCGTATAGAACCGGATTGAACGTGTTTAACCGGATGAAACCGGATTGAACCAGTTTAAACCGGATAAAACCGGATGGAAACCGTTTAAACTGGATAGAACTGGATTGAACCGGTTTAAACCAGAAAAACCGGATTGAACCTGTCTAAACCGGATAAAACCGGACTGAACCGGTTTAAACTGGATAAAACCGGATTGATCCGGTTTAAACTGGTTTAAACCAGATAAAACCGGATAGAACAGGGTTGAACCAGATTGAAGCGGTTGAAACCGGTTTAAACCAGATAAAACAAGATAGAACGGATTTAAACCGGAAAAAAGCAGATTGAACCGGATTAAACCAGTTTAAACCGGATAAAACCGGATTGAATAAGTTTAAACCGGATTGAACCGGTTTAAACTGGTTTAAAATGGATAGAACGGGATTGAACCGGTTTAAACCAGTTTAAGGTGGATAAAACCGGATTGAACTGGTTTAAACAGGATAAAACCGAATTGAACCAGTTTAAAATGGTTTAAACAGGATAAAACCGCATTGAACCGGTTTAAACCGGATAAAACCGGATCCATCCTGTTTAAACTGGTTTAAACCGGATAAAACAGGATAGAACTAGTTTAAAGCGGATAGAAAGGGACTGAAACGGTTTAAACCGGATTAAACCGGATTAAACCGTATAAAACCAGATTGAAACGGTTTAAACCTGTTTAAACTGGATAAAACCGGATTGAACTGGTTTAAACCGGTTTGAACCGTATAGAACCGGATTGAACGTGTTTAAACTGGATAAAACCGGATTGAACCGGTTTAAACCGGATAAAACCATATTGAACCGGTTTAAATAGGTTTAAAGTGGACAAAACCGGATTGAACTGGTTTAAACAGGATAAAACCGGATTGAACCGGTTTAAAGCGGATAAAACAAGATAGAACTGGTTTATAACGGATAGAACCGGATTGAACTGGTTTAAACCGGTTTAAACCGGATAAAACCGGGTTGAACCGGTTTAAACCTGATTAAACCGGATAAAACCGGACTGATCTGGTTTAAACTTGTTAAAACCGGATTGAACCGGTTTAAACGGGTTTAAACCAGATAAAAGCGGATTGAACCGGTTTAAACAGGACAGAACCGTACTGAACCGGTTTAAACAGGTTTCAAGTGGATAAAACCGGATTGAACTGGTATAAACTGGATAAAACCGGATAGAACGGGGTTGAACCAGATTGAAGCGGTTTAAACCGGTTTAAACCAGATAAAACCGGATAGAACGTGTTTAAAACGGAAAAAAGCAGATTTAACCGGATTAAACTGGTCTAAACACGATAAAACCGGATTGAACCGGTTTAAAATGGTTTAAACAGGATAAAACCACATTGAACCGGTTTAAACCGGATAAAACCGGATCGATCCGGTTTAAACCGGTTTAAAACGGATAAAACAGGATCGAAATGCTTTAAAGCGGATAGAAAGGGTTTGAACCGGTTTAAACCGGATTGAACCGGTTTAAACCGGATAAAACCGGATTGAACCGGTTTAAACCAGTTTGAACCGTATAGAACCGGATTGAACGTGTTTAAACCGGATAGAACCGGATTGAACCGGTTTAAACCAGAAAAACCGGATTGAACCTGTTTAAACTGGATAAAACCGGACTGAACCAGTTAAAACCGGATAAAACCGGATTGATCCAGTTTAAACTGGTTTAAATAGGATAAAACCGGATTGAACTGGTTTAAACCAGATAAAAACTGATAGAACCAGACTGAACCAGTATAAACCGGTTTAAGCCAGATGAAACCGGATAGAACCGGTTTAAACTGGATAAAATCGGATTGAACCAGTTTAAACCAGATGAAACTGGAAAGAACCGGTTTACACTGGATAGAAGAGGATTGAACCGGTATAAAACGGATAGAACCGGATTGAACCGGTTCCAACCGGTTTAAACCAGATAAAACCGGATAGAACCGGTTGAAACTGGATAAAACCGGATTGAACCGGTTGAAACCGGATGAAACCGGATTGAACCGGTTTAAACCAGATAAAACTGGATTGAACCCTTTTAAACCAGTTTAAACTGGATAGAACTGGATAGAACCGGTTCAAACCGGATAAAACCGGATTGAACCTGTTAAACCAGTTTCAACCGGATAAAACCGGATTGAACCGGTTTAAACCGGATAAAACCGGAGTGAACCGGTTTGAACCGGTTTAAACCTGATAAAACCGGATTGAGTCAGTTTAAACCGGTTTAAACCAGATAAAACTGGATTGAACCAGTTTAAACTGGTTTAAACCGGATAAAACCGGATTGAACCGGTTAAACCAGTTTCAACCGGATTGAACCGGATAGAAACAGTTTAAACTGGATAAAACCGGATTGAACCGGTTTAAACCTGATTAAACTGGATAAAACCGGATTGAACCGGATTAAACCGGTTTAAACCGGATGAAACCAGATTGAAACGGTTTAAACCGGATAAAACCGGATTGAACCGGCTTACACCGGTTTAAACCTGATAAAACTGCATTGAACCGGTTTAAACTGGTATAAACCGGATAAATCCGGAATGAACTGGTGTAAACTGGTTTAAACCGGATAGAACCGGATAGAACCGGTTTAAGCCGGATAAAATCGGATTGAACCGGTTTAAACCGGTTTAAACTGGATAGAACCGGATTGAACCGGTTTAAACCAGTTTAAACCGAATAGAACCGGATAGAAATGGTTTAAACCGGTTTAATCTGGATAGAACCGGATAGAACCGGTTTAAACCGGTTTAAACCGGATAGAAACGGATTGAACCGGTTTAAACCGGATAAAACCGGAGAGAACCGGTTTAAACTGGTTTAAACGGGATAGAACCGGGTAGAACCAGTTTAAAACGGATAAAACTAGATTGAACAGGTTTAAACCGGTTTAATCCGGATAAAACCGAATTGAACCGGTTGAAACCGGAGAAGAACGGATTGAACTGGTTGAACCGCTTTAAATCGGATAGAACCGGATTGAACCGGTTTAAACCGCATAAACCCGGATTGATCCGGTTTGAACCGGTTTAAACCGGATAGATCGGTTTAAACCGGATAAAAGAGGATTGAACCGGTTTAAACGGGTTTAAACCAGATAAAAGCGGATTGAACCAGTTTAAACCGGATAAAAACGGATTGAACCGGTTTAATCCGGTTTAAACCGGATAGAAACGGATTGAAACGGTATAAAACGGGTTAAACCGGATAAAACCGGATTGAACTGTTTTAAACCGGATAAAACCGGATTGAACCGGTTTAAACTGCTTTAAACAGGATAAAATCAGGTTGAACCAGTTTAAACTGGTTTAATCCGTATAAAACCGGATTGAACCAGTTTAAACCGGTTTAAACCAGATAAAAGCAGATTGAACCGCTTTAGACCGGATAGAACCGGACTGAACCGGTTTAAACCGGTTTTAACTGGATAAAACCGGATTGAACCGGTTTAAACCGGTTTAAACAGGATAGAATCGGATTGAACTGGTTTAAACCGGATAAAACAAGATAGAACTGGTATAAACCGGATAGAACTGGATTGAACCGGTTTAAACCGGTTTAAACAGGATAAAATCGGATTGAACCGATTTAAAATGGTTTAAATCGGTTAAAACCGGATTGAACCGGTTTAAACTTGATAAAACCAGATTGAACCAGTTTAAACCGGTTTAAACCGGATAAAAACGGATTGAACCGGTTTAAACCGGTTTAAACTAGATAAAACCGGATTGAACCGGTTTAAACAGGATAAAAACGGATAGGACCGGATTGAACCGGTTTAAACCGGTTTAAACCAGATGAAACTGGATAGAACTGGTTTAAAGCAGATAGAAAGGGATTGAACCGTTTTAAACCGGTTTAAACCGGATAAAACCAGATTGAACCAGTTTAAACCGGTTTAAACCGGATAAAAACGGATTGAACCGGTTTAAACCGGTTTAAACTAGATAAAACCGGATTGAACCGGTTTAAACAGGATAAAAAGGGATAGGACCGGATTGAACCGGTTTAAACCGGTTTAAACCAGATGAAACTGGATAGAACTGGTTTAAAGCAGATAGAAAGGGATTGAACCGTTTTAAACCGGTTTAAACCAGATAAAACCAGATTGAACCGGTTTAAACCAGATAAAACCGGATTGAACCGGTTTAAACTGGTGTGAACCGTATAGAACCGGATTGAACGTGATTAAACCGGATAAAACTGGATTGAACCAGTTTAAACCGGATAAAACCGGATGGAAACCTTTTAAACTGGATAGAACTGGATTGAACCGGTTTAAACCAGAAAAACCGGATTGGACCTGTTTAAACCGGATAAAACAGGACTGAACCGGTTTAAACCGGATTGATCCGGTTTAAACTGGTTTAAACCGGATAAAACCGGATAGAACCGGGTTGAACCAGATTGAAGCGGTTTAAACCGGTTTAAACCAGATAAAACCGGATAGAACGTGTTTAAAACGGAAAAAAGCAGATTTAACCGGATTAAACCGGTTTAAACAGGATTAAACTGGATTGAATAAGTTTAAACCGGATTGAACTGGTTTAAACCGGTTTAAAACGGATAGAACTGGATTGAACCGGTTTAAACCGCTTTAAACTACATAAAAACGGATTGAACTGTTTTAAACAGGATAAAACCGGATTGAACCGGTTTAAAAGGTTTAAACAGGATAAAACCGCATTGAACCGGTTTTAAACCGGATAAAACCGTATCGATCCGGTTTAAACCGGTTTAAAACGGATAAAACAGGATCGAACTGCTTTAAAGCGGATAGAAAGGGTTTGAACCGGTTTAAACCGGATTGAACCGGTTTAAACCGGATAAAACCGGATTGAACCGGTTTAAACCAGTTTGAACCGTATAGAACCGGATTGAACGTGTTTAAACCGGATAGAACCGGATTGAACCAGTTTAAACCAGAAAAACCGGATTGAACCTGTTTAACATGGATAAAACCGGACTGAACCAGTTAAAACCTGATAAAACCGGATTGATCCGGTTTAAACTGGTTTAAATAGGATAAAACCGGATTGAACTGGTTTAAACCGGATAAAAACTGATAGAACCAGACTGAACCAGTATAAACCGGTTTAAGCCAGATGAAACCGGATAGAACCGGTTTAAACTGGATAAAATCGGATTGAACCAGTTTAAACCAGATTAAACTGGAAAGAACCGGTTTACACTGGATAGAAGAGGATTGAACCGGTATAAACCGGATAGAACCGGATTGAACCGGTTCCAACTGGTTTAAACCAGATAAAACCGGATAGAACCGGTTGAAACTGGATAAAACCGGATTGAACCGGTTGAAACCGGATGAAACCGGATAGAACCGGTTTAAACCGGATAGAACCGGATTGAACCGGTGTAAACCGTTTAAAAGTGGATAAAACCGGATTGAACTGGTTTAAACTGGATAAAACCGATTGAACCGGTTTTAAACTGGATAAAACCGGATTGAACCGGTTTAAACCGGTGTGAACCGTATAGAACCGGATTGAACGTGTTTAACCGGATGAAACCGGATTGAACCGGTTTAAACCGGATAAAACCGGATGGAAACCGTTTAAACTGGATAGAACTGGGTTGAACTGGTTTAAACCAGAAAAACCGGATTGAACCTGTCTAAACCGGATAAAACCGGACTGAACCGGTTTAAACTGGATAAAACCGGATTGATCCGGTTTAAACTGGTTTAAACCAGATAAAACCGGATAGAACCGGGTTGAACCAGATTGAAGCGGTTGAAACCGGTTTAAACCAGATAAAACAGGATAGAACGGATTTAAACCGGAAAAAAGCAGATTGAACCGGATTAAACCAGTTTAAACCGGATTAAACCGGATTGAATAAGTTTAATCCGGATAGAACCGGCTTAAACCGGTTTAAACCAGATAAAACTGCATTGAACCGGATTAAACAGGTATAAACCGGATAAATCCGGAATGAACTGGTTTAAACCGGTTTAAACCGGATAGAACCGGATAGAAAAGGTTTAAACCGGATAAAACCGGATTGAACCGGTTAAACCAGTTTCAACCGGATTGAACCGGATAGAACCAGTTTAAACTGGATAAAACCGGATTGAACCGGTTTAAACCTGATTAAACTGGATAAAACCGGATTGAACCGGATTAAACCGGTTTAAACCGGATGAAACCAGATTGAAACGGTTTAAACCGGATAAAACCGGATTGAACCGGTTAAACCAGTTTCAACCGGATTGAACCGGATAGAACCAGTTTAAACTGGATAAAACCGGATTGAACCGGTTTAAACCGGTTTAAATCGGATAGAACCGGATTGAACCGGTTTATTCCGGAGAAAACCGGATTGAACTGGTTGAACCGGTTTAAATCAGATAGAACCGGATTGAACCGGTTTAAACCGCATAAACCCCGATTGAACCGGTTTGAACCGGTTTAAACCGGAAAGAACCGGTTTAATCAGTATTAAACTGGATGGAACCGGTTTAAACCGGATAAAAGCGGATTGAACCGGTTTAAACCGGTTTCAACCGGATAGAACCGTATTGAACTGGTTTAAACCAGATAAAACCGGATTGAACTGGTTTAAACTGGATAAAACCGGATTGAACCGGTTTAAACCAGTTTAAACAGGCTAGAGCCGGATAGAACGGGTTCAAACTGGATAAAACCGGATTGAACCGGTTAAAACAGTTTCAACAGGATAAAACCGGATTGAACCAGTTTACACCAGATAAAACCGGATTGAACTGGTTTAAACCGGTTTAAACCGGATGAAACCGGATTTAACCGGTTTCATCCGGTTTAAACGGGATAAAACCGGATTGAACCGGTTTAAACCGGTTTAAACAGGATAAAACGGGATTGAACCGGTTTAAACCAGTTTAAACCGGATAGAACCGGATTGAACCAGTTTAAACCGGACAAAACCGGATAGAACCGGTTAAAACCAGTTTAAACAGGATAGAACCGGTTCAAACCGTTTTAAACCGGATGAAACCGGATTGAACTGGTTTAAACCAGATAAAACTGGATTGAACCCTTTTAAACCAGTTTAAACTGGATAGAACTGGATAGAACCGGTTCAAACTGGATAAAACCGGATTGAACCGGTTAAACCAGTTTCAACCGGATAAAACCGGATTGAACCGGTTTAAACCAGATAAAACCGGAGTGATCCGGTTTGAACCGGTTTAAACCTGATAAAACCGGATTGAGTCAGTTTAAACCGGTTTCAACCGGATAAAAGCAGATTTAAAAGGATCAAACCGGTTTCAACCGGATTGAAGCGGATAGAACCGGTTTAAACTGGATAAAACCGGATTGAACCGGTTTAAACCTGTTTAAAACGGATAAAACCGGATTGAACCAGATTAAACCGGTTTAAACCGGATGAAACCAGATTGAAACGGTTTAAACCGGATAAAACCGGATTGAACCGGCTTAAACCGGTTTAAACCAGATAAAACTGCATTGAACCGGTTTAAACTGGTATAAACCGGATAAATCCGGAATGAACTGGTTTAAACCGGTTTAAAGCGGAGAGAACCGGATAGAAAAGGTTTAAACCGGATAGAACCGGATTGAACCGCTTTAAACCAGTTTAAACCGAATAGAAGCGGATAGAACTGGTTTAAACTGGTTTAAACCGGATAGAACCGGATAGAACTGGTTTAAACCGGATAAAACCGGATTGAACCGGTTAAACCAGTTTCAACTGGATTGAACCGGATAGAAACAGTTTAAACTGGATGAAACCGGATTGAACTGGATTAAACCGGTTTAAACTGGATGAAACCAGATTGAAATGGTTTAAACCGGATAAAACGGGATTGAACCGGCTTAAACCGGTTTAAACCTGATAAAACTGCATTGAACCGGTTTAAACTGGTATAAACCGGATAAATCCGGAATGAACTGGTTTAAACTGGTTTAAACCGGATAGAACAGGTTTAAGCCGGATAAAACCGGATTGAACCGGTTTAAACCGGTTTAAACCGGATAGAACCGGATTGAAACGCTTTAAACCAGTTTAAACCGAATAGAACCGGATAGAACTGGTTTAAACCGGTTTGAACTGGATAGAACCGGATAGAACCGGTTTAAACCGGATAAAACCGGATTGAACCGGTTTAAACCGGTTTAAACCGGATAGAAACGGATTGAACCGGTTTAAACCGGATAAAACCGGATAGAACCGGTTTGAACTGATTTAAACTGGATAGAACCGGATAGAACCAGTTTAAAACGGATAAAACAAGATTGAACAGGTTTAAACCGGTTTAAACCGGATAGAACCGGATTGAACCGCTTTAAACCAGTTTAAACCGAATAGAACCGAATAGAACTGGTTTAAACGGGTTTAAACCGGATAGAACTGGATAGAACCGGTTTAAACCGGATAAAACCGGATTGAACCAGTTTAAACCGGTTTAAACCGGATAGAAATGGATTGAACCGGTTTAAACCGGATAAAACCGGATAGAACCGGTTTGAACTGATTTAAACTGGATAGAACCGGATAGAACCAGTTTAAAACGGATAAAACTAGATTGAACAGGTTTAAACCGGTTTAAACCGGATAAAACCGAATTGAACCGGTTTAAACCAGTTTAAACCGGAGAAAACCGGATTGAACCGGTTTAAACCGGTTTAAACCGGAGAAAACCGGATTGAACCGGTTTAAACCGGTTTAAACCGGAGAAAACCGGATTGAACCGGTTTAAACCGGTTTAAACCGGAGAAAACCGGATTGAACCGGTTTATTCTGGAGAAAACCGGATTGAACTGGTTGAACCGGTTTAAATCGGGTAGAACCGGATTGAACCGGTTTAAACCGCATAAACCCGGATTGAACCGGTTTGAACCGGTTTAAACCGGAAAGAACCGGTTTAATCAGGACTAAACTGGATGGAACCGGTTTAAACCGGATAAAAGCGGATTGAACCGGTTTAAACCGGTTTCAACCGGATAGAACCGTATTGACCTGGTTTAAACCAGATAAAACCGGATTGAACTGGTTTAAACTGGATAAAACCGGATTGAACCGGTTTAAACCAGTTTAAACAGGATAGAGCCGGATAGAACGGTTTCAAACTGGATAAAACCGGATTGAACCGGTTAAACCAGTTTCAACAGGATAAAACCGGATTGAACCAGTTTACACCAGATAAAACCGGATTGAACTGGTTTAAACCGGTTTAAACCGGATGATACCGGATTTAACCGGTTTAATCCGGTTTAAACGGGATAAAACCGGATTGAACCAGTTTAAACCGGTTTAAACAGGATAAAACGGGATTGAACCGGTTTAAACCAGTTTAAACCGGACAAAACCGGATAGAACCGGTTAAAACCAGTTTAAACAGGATAGAACCGGTTCAAACCGTTTTAAACCGGATGAAACCGGATTGAACCGGTTTAAACCAGATAAAACTGGATTGAACCCTTTTAAACCAGTTTAAACTGGATAGAACTGGATAGAACCGGTTCAAACTGGATAAAACCGGATTGAACCGGTTAAACCAGTTTCAACCGGATAAAACCGGATTGAACCGGTTTAAACCAGATAAAACCGGAGTGATCCGGTTTGAACCGGTTTAAAGCTGATAAAACCGGTTTGAGTCAGTTTAAACCGGTTTAAACCGGATAAAATTGGATTGAACCGGTTTAAACTGGTTTAAACCGGATAAAACCGGATTGAACCGGTTTCAACCGGATAAAAGCAGATTTAAAAGGTTCAAACCGGTTTCAACCGGATTGAACCGGATAGAACCGGTTTAAACTGGATAAAACCGGATTGAACCGGTTTAAACCTGTTTAAAACGGATAAAACCGGATTGAACCGGATTAAACCGGTTTAAACCAGATGAAACCAGATTGAAACGGTTTAAACCGGATAAAACCGGATTGAACTGGCTTAAACCGGTTTAAACCAGATAAAACTGCATTGAACCGGTTTAAACCGGTATAAACCGGATAAATCCGGAATGAACTGGTTTAAACCGGTTTAAAGCGGAGAGAACCGGATAGAAAAGTTTTAAACCAGATAGAACCGGATTGAACCGCTTTAAACCAGTTTAAACCGAATAGAACCGGATAGAACTGGTTTAAACTGGTTTAAACCGGATAGAACCGGATAGAACTGGTTTAAACCGGATAAAACCAGATTGAACCGGTTAAACCAGTTTCAACCGGATTGAACCGGATAGAAACAGTTTAAACTGGATAAAACCGGATTGAACCGGTTTAAACCTGATTAAACTGGATAAAACCGGATTGAACAGGATTAAACCAGTTTAAACCGGATGAAACCAGATTGAAATGGTTTAAACCGGATAAAACGGGATTGAACCGGCTTAAACCGGTTTAAACCTGATAAAACTGCATTGAACCGGTTTAAACTGGTATAAACCGGATAAATCCGGAATGAACTGGTTTAAACTGGTTTAAACCGGATAGAACCGGATAGAACCGGTTTAAGCCGGATAAAATCGGATTGAACCGGTTTAAACCGGTTTAAACCAGATAGGACCGGATTGAAACGCTTTAAACCAGTTTAAACCGAATAGAACCGGATAGAAATGGTTTAAACCGGTTTAATCTGGATAGAACCGGATAGAACCGGTTTAAACGGGTTTAAACCGGATAGAAACGGATTGAACCGGTTTAAACCGGATAAAACCGGATAGAACCGGTTTAAACTGGTTTAAACGGGATAGAACCGGGTAGAACCAGTTTAAAACGGATAAAACTAGATTGAACAGGTTTAAACCGGTTTAATCCGGATAAAACCGAATTGAACCGGTTGAAACCGGAGAAAAACGGATTGAACTGGTTGAACCGGTTTAAATCGGATAGAACCGGATTGAACCGGTTTAAACCGCATAAACCCGGATTGATCTGGTTTGAACCGCTTTAAACCGGATAGATCGGTTTAAACCGGATAAAAGAGGATTGAGCCGGTTTAAACGGGTTTAAACCAGATAAAAGCGGATTGAACCAGTTTAAACCGGATAAAAACGGATTGAACCGGTTTAAACCGGTTTAAACCGGATAGAAACGGATTGAAACGGTATAAAACGGGTTAAACCGGATAAAACCGGATTGAACCGGTTTAAACTGGTTTAAACAGGATAAAATCAGATTGAACCAGTTTAAACTGGTTTAATCCATATAAAACCGGATTGAACCAGTTTAAAACGGTTTAAACCAGATAAAAGCAGATTGAACCGCTTTAGACCGGATAGAACCGGACTGAACCGGTTTAAACCGGTTTTAACCGGATAAAACCGGATTGAACCGGTTTAAACCGGTTTAAACCGGATAGAATCGGATTGAACTGGTTTAAACCGGATAAAACAAGATAGAACTGGTATAAACCGGATAGAACTGGATTGAACCGGTTTAAACCGGTTTAAACAGGATAAAATCGGATTGAACCGGTGTAAACCGTTTAAAAGTGGATAAAACCGGAATGAACTGGTTTAAACTGGATAAAACCGATTGAACCGGTTTAAACTGGATAAAACCAGATTGAACCGGTTTAAACCGGTGTGAACCGTATAGAACCGGATTGAACGTGTTTAACCGGATGAAACCGGATTGAACCGGTTTAAACCGGATAAAACAGGATAGAACGGATTTAAACCGGAAAAAAGCAGATTGAACCGGATTAAACCAGTTTAAACCGGATAAAACCGGATTGAATAAGTTTAAACCGGATTGAACCGGTTTAAACTGGTTTAAAACGGATAGAACCGGATTGAACCAGTTTAAACCAGTTGAAGGTGGATAAAACCGGATTGAACTGGTTTAAACAGGATAAAACCGAATTGAACCAGTTTAAAATGGTTTAAACAGGATAAAACCGCATTGAACCGGTTTAAACCGGATAAAACCGGATCCATCCTGTTTAAACTGGTTTAAACCGGATAAAACAGGATAGAACTAGTTTAAAGCAGATAGAAAGGGACTGAAACGGTTTAAAACGGATTAAACCGGATTAAACCGGATAAAACCAGATTGAACCGGTTTAAACCAGTTTAAACTGGATAAAACCGGATTGAACTGGTTTAAACCGGTTTGAACCGTATAGAACCGGATTGAACGTGTTTAAACTGGATAAAACCGGATTGAACCGGTTTAAACCGGATAAAACCATATTGAACCGGTTTAAACAGGTTTAAAGTGGACAAAAACGGATTGAACTGGTTTAAACAGGATAAAACCGGATTGAACCCGTTTAAAGCGGATAAAACAAGATAGAACTGGTTTATAACGGATAGAACCGGATTGAACTGGTTTAAACCGGTTTAAACCGGATAAAACCGGATTGAACCGGTTAAACCAGTTTCAACCGGATTGAACCGGATAGAACCAGTTTAAACTGGATAAAACCGGATTGAACCAGTTTAAACCTGATTAAACTGGATAAAACCGGATTGAACCGGATTAAACCGGTTTAAACCGGATGAAACCAGATTGAAACGGTTTAAACCGGATAAAACTGGATTGAAACCGGGTTAAACCGGTTTAAACCAGATAAAAATGCATTAAACCGGTTTAAACTGGTATAAACCGGATAAATCCGGAATGAACTGGTTTAAACCGGTTTAAACCGGATAGAACCGGTTTAAACCGGATAAAACCGGATTGAACCGGTTTAAACCGGTTTAAACCGGAGAGAACCGGATTGAACCGCTTTAAACCAGTTTAAACCGAATAGAACCGGATAGAACTGGTTTAAACCGGTTTGAACTGGATAGAACCGGATAGAACCGGTTTAAACCGGATAAAACCGGATTGAACTGGTTTAAACCGGTTTAAACCGGATAGAAATGGATTGAATCGGTTTAAACTGGAGAAAACCGGATAGATCCGGTTTAAACTGGTTTAAACTGGATAGAACCGGATAGAACCAGTTTAAAACGGATAAAACTAGATTGAACAGGTTTAAACCGGTTTAAACCGGATAGAACCGGATTGAACCGCTTTAAACCAGTTTAAACCGAATAGAACCGAATAGAACTGGTTTAAACCGGTTTAAACCGGATAGAACCGGATAGAACCGGTTTAAACCGGATAAAACCAGATTGAACCGGTTTAAACCGGTTTAAACCGGTTTGAACCGAATAGAAGCGGTTTAAACCGGATAAAACCGGATTGAACCAGTTTAAACCGGTTTAAACCGGATAGAAACGGATTGAACCGGTTTAAACCGGATAAAACCGGATAGAACCGGTTTGAACTGATTTAAACTGGATAGAACCGGATAGAACCAGTTTAAAACGGATAAAACTAGATTGAACAGGTTTAAACCGGTTTAAACCGGATAGAACCGGATTGAACTGCTTTAAACCAGTTTAAACCGAATAGAACCGAATAGAACTGGTTTAAACGGGTATAAACCGGATAGAACCGGATAGAACCGGTTTAAACCGGATAAAACCGGATTGAACCAGTTTAAACCGGTTTCAACCGGATAGAAACGGATTGAACCGGTTTAAACCGGATAAAACCGGATAGATCCGGTTTGAACTGATTTAAACTGGATAGAACCGGATAGAACCAGTTTAAAACGGATAAAACTAGATTGAACAGGTTTAAACCGGTTTAAACCGGATAAAACCGAATTGAACCGGTTTAAACCAGTTTAAACTGGAGAAAACCGGATTGAACCGGTTTAAACCGGTTTAAACCGGAGAAAACCGGATTGAACCGGTTTAAACCGGTTTAAACCGGAGAAAACCGGATTGAACCGGTTTAAACCGGTTTAAACCGGAGAAAACCGGATTGAACCGGTTTAAACCGGTTTAAATCGGATAGAACCGGATTGAACCGGTTTATTCCGGAGAAAACCGGATTGAACTGGTTGAACCGGTTTAAATCGGATAGAACCGGATTGAACCGGTTTAAACCGCATAAACCCGGATTGAACCGGTTTGAACCGGTTTAAACCGGAAAGAACCGGTTTAATCAGGACTAAACTGGATGGAACCGGTTTAAACCGGATAAAAGCGGATTGAACCCGTTTAAACCGGTTTCAACCGGATAGAACCGTATTGACCTGGTTTAAACCAGATAAAACCGGATTGAACTGGTTTAAACTGGATAAAACCGGATTGAACCGGTTTAAACCAGTTTAAACAGGATAGAGCCGGATAGAACGGGTTCAAACTGGATAAAACCGGATTGAACCGGTTAAAACAGTTTCAACAGGATAAAACCGGATTGAACCAGTTTACACCAGATAAAAACGGATTGAACTGGTTTAAACCGGTTTAAACCGGATGATACAGGATTTAACCGGTTTAATCCGGTTTAAACGGGATAAAACCGGATTGAACCAGTTTAAACCGGTTTAAACAGGATAAAACGGGATTGAACCGGTTTAAACCAGTTTAAACCGGATAGAACCGGATTGAACCAGTTTAAACCGGACAAAACCGGATAGAACCGGTTAAAACCAGTTTAAACAGGATAGAACCGGTTCAAACCGTTTTAAACCGGATGAAACCGGATTGAACCGGTTTAAACCAGATAAAACTGGATTGAACCCTTTTAAACCAGTTTAAACTGGATAGAACTGGATAGAACCGGTTCAAACTGGATAAAACCGGATTGAACCGGTTAAACCAGTTTCAACCGGATAAAACCGGATTGAACCGGTTTAAACCAGATAAAACCGGAGTGATCCGGTTTGAACCGGTTTAAACCTGATAAAACCGGTTTGAGTCAGTTTAAACCGGTTTAAACCGGATAAAATTGGATTGAACCGGTTTAAACTGGTTTAAACCGGATAAAACCGGATTGAACCGGTTTCAACCGGATAAAAGCAGATTTAAAAGGATCAAACCGGTTTCAACCGGATTGAACCGGATAGAACCGGTTTAAACTGGATAAAACCGGATTGAACCGGTTTAAACCTGTTTAAAACGGATAAAACCGGATTGAACCGGATTAAACCGGTTTAAACCGGATGAAACCAGATTGAAACGGTTTAAACCGGATAAAACCCGATTGAACCGGCTTAAACCGGTTTAAACCAGATAAAACTGCATTGAACCGGTTCAAACCGGTATAAACCGGATAAATCCGGAATGAACTGGTTTAAACCGGTTTAAAGAGGAGAGAACCGGATAGAAAAGGTTTAAACCGGATAGAACCGGATTCAACCGCTTTAAACCAGTTTAAACCGAATAGAACCGGATAGAACTGGTTTAAACTGGTTTAAACCGGATAGAACCGGATAGAACTGGTTTAAACCGGATAAAACCGGATTGAACCGGTTAAACCAGTTTCAACCGGATTGAACCGGATAGAAACAGTTTAAACTGGATAAAACCGGATTGAACCGGTTTAAACCTGATTAAACTGGATAAAACCGGATTGAACTGGATTAAACCGGTTTAAACCGGATGAAACCAGATTGAAATGGTTTAAACCGGATAAAACGGGATTGAACCGGCTTAAACCTGTTTAAACCTGATAAAACTGCATTGAACCGGTTTAAACTGGTATAAACCGGATAAATCCGGAATGAACTGGTTTAAACTGGTTTAAACCGGATAGAACCGGATAGAACCGGTTTAAGCCGGATAAAATCGGATTGAACCGGTTTAAACCGGTTTAAACCGGATAGAACCGGATTGAAACGCTTTAAACCAGTTTAAACCGAATAGAACCGGATAGAAATGGTTTAAACCGGTTTAATCTGGATAGAACCGGATAGAACCGGTTTAAACGGGTTTAAACCGGATAGAAACGGATTGAACCAGTTTAAACCGGATAAAACCGGATAGAACCGGTTTAAACTGGTTTAAACGGGATAGAACCGGGTAGAACCAGTTTAAAACGGATAAAACTAGATTGAACAGGTTTAAACCGGTTTAATCCGGATAAAACCGAATTGAACCGGTTGAAACCGGAGAAAAACGGATTGAACTGGTTGAACCGGTTTAAATCGGATAGAACCGGATTGAACCGGTTTAAACCGCATAAACCCGGTTTGATCTGGTTTGAACCGCTTTAAACCGGATAGATCGGTTTAAACCGGATAAAAGAGGATTGAACCGGTTTAAACGGGTTTAAACCAGATAAAAGCGGATTGAACCAGTTTAAACCGGATAAAAGAGGATTGAACCGGTTTAAACTGGTTTAAACAGGATAAAATCAGATTGAACCAGTTTAAACTCGTTTTATCCATATAAAACCGGATTGAACCAGTTTAAACCGGTTTAAACCAGATAAAAGCAGATTGAACCGCTTTAGACCGGATAGAACTGGACTGAACCGGTTTAAACCGGTTTTAACCGGATAAAACCGGATTGAACCGGTTTAAACCGATTTAAACCGGATAGAATCGGATTGAACTGGTTTAAACCGGATAAAACAAGATAGAACTGGTATAAACGGGATAGAACTGGATTGAACCGGTTTAAACCGGTTTAAACAGGATAAAATCGGATTGAACCGGTTTAAACTGGTTTAAATCGGTTAAAACCGGATTGAACCGGTTTAAACTTGATAAAACCAGATTGAACCAATTTAAACCGGTTTAAACCGGATAAAAACGGATTGAACCGGTTGAAACCGGTTTAAACTAGATAAAACCGGATTGAACCGGTTTAAACAGGATAAAAACGGATAGGACCGGATTGAACCGGTTTAAACCGGTTTAAACCAGATGAAACTGGATAGAACTGGTTTAAAGCAGATAGAAAGGGATTGAACCGTTTTAAACCGTTTTAAACCGGATGAAACCAGATTGAAACGGTTTAAACCAGATAAAACCGGATTGAACCGGCTTAAACCGGTTTAAACCAGATAAAACTGCATTGAACCGGATTAAACCGGTATAAACTGGATAAATCCGGAATGAACTGGTTTAAACCGGTTTAAAGCGGAGAGAACCGGATAGAAAAGGTTTAAACCGGATAGAACCGGATTGAACCGCTTTAAACCAGTTTAAACCGAATAGAACCGGATAGAACTGGTTTAAACTGGTTTAAACCGGATAGAACCGGATAGAACTGGTTTAAACCGGATAAAACCGGATTGAACCGGTTAAACCAGTTTCAACCGGATTGAACCGGATAGAAACAGTTTAAAATGGATAAAACTGGATTGAACCGGTTTAAACCTGATTAAACTGGATAAAACCGGATTGAACTGGATTAAACCGGTTTAAACCGGATGAAACCAGATTGAAACGGTTTAAACCGGATAAAACGGGATTGAACCGGCTTAAACCGGTTTAAACCTGATAAAACTGCATTGAACCGGTTTAAACTGGTATAAACCGGATAAATCCGGAATGAACTGGTTTAAACTGGTTTAAACCGGATAGAACCGGTTTAAGCCGGATAAAATCGGATTGAACCGGTTTAAACCGGTTTAAACCGGATAGAACCGGATTGAAACGCTTTAAACCAGTTTAAACCGAATAGAACCGGATAGAAATGGTTTAAACCGGTTTAATCTGGATAGAACCGGATAGAACCGGTTTAAACCGGTTTAAACCGGATAGAAACGGATTGAACCGGTTTAAACCGGATAAAACCGGATAGAACCGGTTTAAACTGGTTTAAACGGGATAGAACCGGGTAGAACCAGTTTAAAACGGATAAAACTAGATTGAACAGGTTTAAACCGGTTTAATCCGGATAAAACCGAATTGAACCGGTTGAAACCGGAGAAAAACGGATTGAACTGGTTGAACCGGTTTTAACCGTATAAAACCGGATTGAACCGGTTTAAACCGGTTTAAACCGGATAGAATCGGATTGAACTGGTTTAAACCGGATAAAAAAAGATAGAACTGGTATAAACCGGATAGAACTGGATTGAACCGGTTTAAACCGGTTTACACAGGATAAAATCGGATTGAACCGGTTTAAACTGGTTTAAATCGGTTAAAACCGGATTGAACCGGTTTAAACTTGATAAAACCAGATTGAACCAGTTTAAACCGGTTTAAACCGGATAAAAACGGATTGAACCGGTTTAAACCGGTTTAAACTAGATAAAACCGGATTGAACCGGTTTAAACAGGATAAAAACGGATAGGACCGGATTGAACCGGTTTAAACCGGTTTAAACCAGATGAAACTGGATAGAACTGGTTTAAAGCAGATAGAAAGGGATTGAACCGATTTAAACCGGTTTAAACCGGATAAAACCAGATTGAACCAGTTTAAACCGGTTTAAACCGGATAAAAACTGATTGAACCGGTTTAAACCGGTTTAAACTAGATAAAACCGGATTGAACCGGTTTAAACAGGATAAAAACGGATAGGACCGGATTGAACCGGTTTAAACCGGTTTAAACCAGATGAAACTGGATAGAACTGGTTTAAAGCAGATAGAAAGGGATTGAACCGTTTTAAACCGGTTTAAACCGGATAAAACCAGATTGAACCGGTTTAAACCAGATAAAACCGGATTGAACCGGTTTAAACCGGTGTGCACCGTATAGAACCGGATTGAACGTGATTAAACCGGATAAAACTGGATTGAACCAGTTTAAACCGGATAAAACCGGATGGAAACCTTTTAAACTGGATAGAACTGGATTGAACCGGTTTAAACCAGAAAAACCGCATTGAACCTGTTTAAACCGGATAAAACAGGACTGAACCGGTTTAAACCGGATTGATCCAGTTTAAACTGGTTTAAACTGGATAAAACCGGATAGAACCGGGTTGAACCAGATTGAAGCGGTTTAAACCGGTTTAAACCAGATAAAACCGGATAGAACGTGTTTAAAACGGAAAAAAGCAGATTTAACCGGATTAAACCGGTTTAAACAGGATTAAACTGGATTGAATAAGTTTAAACCGGATTGAACCGGTTTAAACCGGTTTAAAACGGATAGAACCGGATTGAACCGGTTTAAACCGCTTTGAACTACATAAAACCGGATTGAACTGTTTTAAACAGGATAAAACCGGATTGAACCGGTTTAAAAGGTTTAAACAGGATAAAACCGCATTGAACCGGTTTAAACCGGATAAAACCGGATCAATCCGGTTTAAACTGGTTTAAAACGGATAAAACAGGATCGAACTGCTTTAAAGCGGATAGAAAGGGTTTGAACCGGTTTAAACCGGATTGAACCGGTTTAAACCGGATAAAACTGGATTGAACCGGTTTAAACCAGTTTGAACCGTATAGAACCGGATTGAACGTGTTTAAACCGGATAGAACCGGATTGAACCGGTTTAAACCAGAAAAACCGGATTGAACCTGTTTAAACTGGATAAAACCGGACTGAACCAGTTAAAACCGGATAAAACCGGATTGATCCGGTTTAAACTGGTTTAAATAGGATAAAACCGGATTGAACTGTTTTAAACCGGATAAAAACTGATAGAACCAGACTGAACCAGTATAAACCGGTTTAAGCCAGATGAAACCGGATAGAACCGGTTTAAACTGGATAAAATCGGATTGAACCAGTTTAAACCAGATTAAACTGGAAAGAACCGGTTTACACTGGATAGAAGAGGATTGAACCGGTATAAACCGGATAGAACCGGATTGAACCGGTTTAAACCGGTTTAAACCGGATAGAACCGGATTGAACCGGTTCCAACCGGTTTAAACCAGATAAAACCGGATAGAACCGGTTGAAACTGGATAAAACCGGATTGAACCGGTTGAAACCGGATGAAACCGGATAGAACCGGTTTAAACCGTTTAAAAGTGGATAAAACCGGATTGAACTGGTTTAAACAGGATAAAACCGGATTGATCCGGTTTAAAATGTTTTAAACAGGATTAAACCGGATTGAACCGGTTGAAACCGATTGATCCGGTTTAGACCGTTTTAAACCGGATAAAACCGGATAGAACTGGTTTAAAGCAGATAGAAAGGGATTGAACCGTTTTAAACCGGTTTAAACCGGATAAAACCAGATTGAACCAGTTTAAACTGGTTTAAACTGGATAAAACCGATTGAACCGGTTTAAACTGGATAAAACCGGATTGAACCGGTTTAAACCGGTGTGAACCGTATAGAACCGGATTGAACGTGTTTAACCGGATGAAACCGGATTGAACCAGTTTAAACCGGATAAAACCGGATGGAAACCGTTTAAACTGGATAGAACTGGATTGAACCGGTTTAAACCAGAAAAACCGGATTGAACCTGTCTAAACCGGATAAAACCGGACTGAACCGGTTTAAACTGGATAAAACCGGATTGATCCGGTTTAAACTGGTTTAAACCAGATAAAACCGGATAGAACAGGGTTGAACCAGATTGAAGCGGTTGAAACCGGTTTAAACCAGATAAAACAGGATAGAACGGATTTAAACCGGAAAAAAGCAGATTGAACCGGATTAAACCAGTTTAAACCGGATAAAACCGGATTGAATAAGTTTAAACCGGATTGAACCGGTTTAAACTGGTTTAAAATGGATAGAACGGGATTGAACCGGTTTAAACCAGTTTAAGGTGGATAAAACCGGATTGAACTGGTTTAAACAGGATAAAACCGAATTGAACCAGTTTAAAATGGTTTAAACAGGATAAAACCGCATTGAACCGGTTTAAACCGGATAAAACCGGATCCATCCTGTTTAAACTGGTTTAAACCGGATAAAACAGGATAGAACTAGTTTAAAGCGGATAGAAAGGGACTGAAACGGTTTAAACCAGATTAAACCGGATTAAACCGGATAAAACCAGATTGAAACGGTTTAAACCTGTTTAAACTGGATAAAACCGGATTGAACTGGTTTAAACCGGTTTGAACCGTATAGAACCGGATTGAACGTGTTTAAACTGGATAAAACCAGATTGAACCGGTTTAAACCGGATAAAACCATATTGAACCGGTTTAAATAGGTTTAAAGTGGACAAAACCGGATTGAACTGGTTTAAACAGGATAAAACCGGATTGAACCGGTTTAAAGCGGATAAAACAAGATAGAACTGGTTTATAACGGATAGAACCGGATTGAACTGGTTTAAACCGGATAAAACCGGGTTGAACCGGTTTAAACCTGATTAAACCGGATAAAACCGGACTGATCTGGTTTAAACTTGTTAAAACCGGATTGAACCGGTTTAAACGGGTTTAAACCAGATAAAAGCGGATTGAACCGGTTTAAACAGGACAGAACCGTACTGAACCGGTTTAAACAGGTTTCAAGTGGATAAAACCGGATTGAACTGGTATAAACTGGATAAAACCGGATAGAACGGGGTTGAACCAGATTGAAGCGGTTTAAACCGGTTTAAACCAGATAAAACCGGATAGAACGTGTTTAAAACGGAAAAAAGCAGATTTAACCGGATTAAACTGGTCTAAACACGATAAAACCGGATTGAACCGGTTTAAAATGGTTTAAACAGGATAAAACCGCATTGAACCGGTTTGAACCGGATAAAACCGGATCGATCCGGTTTAAACCGGTTTAAACCGGATAAAACCGGATTGAACCGGTTTAAACCAGTTTGAACCGTATAGAACCGGATTGAACGTGTTTAAACCGGATAGAACCGGATTGAACCGGTTTAAACCAGAAAAACCGGATTGAACCTGTTTAAACTGGATAAAACCGGACTGAACCAGTTAAAACCGGATAAAACCGGATTGATCCGGTTTAAACTGGTTTAAATAGGATAAAACCGGATTGAACTGGTTTAAACCAGATAAAAACTGATAGAACCAGACTGAACCAGTATAAACCGGTTTAAGCCAGATGAAACCGGATAGAACCGGTTTAAACTGGATAAAATCGGATTGAACCAGTTTAAACCAGATGAAACTGGAAAGAACCGGTTTACACTGGATAGAAGAGGATTGAACCGGTATAAAACGGATAGAACCGGATTGAACCGGTTCCAACCGGTTTAAACCAGATAAAACCGGATAGAACCGGTTGAAACTGGATAAAACCGGATTGAACCGGTTGAAACCGGATGAAACCGGATTGAACCGGTTTAAACCAGATAAAACTGGATTGAACCCTTTTAAACCAGTTTAAACTGGATAGAACTGGATAGAACCGGTTCAAACCGGATAAAACCGGATTGAACCTGTTAAACCAGTTTCAACCGGATAAAACCGGATTGAACCGGTTTAAACCGGATAAAACCGGAGTGAACCGGTTAGAACCGGTTTAAACCTGATAAAACCGGATTGAGTCAGTTTAAACCGGTTTAAACCAGATAAAACTGGATTGAACCAGTTTAAACTGGTTTAAACCGGATAAAACCGGATTGAACCGGTTAAACCAGTTCCAACCGGATTGAACCGGATAGAAACAGTTTAAACTGGATAAAACCGGATTGAACCGGTTTAAACCTGATTAAACTGGATAAAACCGGATTTAACTGGATTAAACCGGTTTAAACCGGATGAAACCAGATTGAAAAGGTTTAAACCGGATAAAACCGGATTGAACCGGCTTACACCGGTTTAAACCTGATAAAACTGCATTGAACCGGTTTAAACTGGTATAAACCGGATAAATCCGGAATGAACTGGTTTAAACTGGTTTAAACCGGATAGAACCGGATAGAACCGGTTTAAGCCGGATAAAATCGGATTCAACCGGTTTAAACCGGTTTAAACCGGATAGAACCGGATTGAACCGGTTTAAACCAGTTTAAACCGAATAGAACCGGATAGAAATGGTTTAAACCGGTTTAATCTGGATAGAACCGGTTTAAACTGGTTTAAACCGGATAGAAACGGATTGAACCGGTTTAAACCGGATAAAACCGGAGAGAACCGGTTTAAACTGGTTTAAACGGGATAGAACCGGGTAGAACCAGTTTAAAACGGATAAAACTAGATTGAACAGGTTTAAACTGGTTTAATCCGGATAAAACCGAATTGAACCGGTTGAAACCGGAGAAGAACGGATTGAACTGGTTGAACCGGTTTAAATCGGATAGAACCGGATTGAACCGGTTTAAACCGCATAAACCCGGATTGATCCGGTTTGAACCGCTTTAAACCGGATAGATCGGTTTAAACCGGATAAAAGAGGATTGAACCGGTTTAAACGGGTTTAAACCAGATAAAAGCGGATTGAACCAGTTTAAACCGGATAAAAACGGATTGAACCGGTTTAAACCGGTTTAAACCGGATAGAAACGGATTGAAACGGTATAAAACGGGTTAAACCGGATAAAACCGGATTGAACTGTTTTAAACCGGATAAAACCGGATTGAACCGGTTTAAACTGGTTTAAACAGGATAAAATCAGATTGAACCAGTTTAAACTGGTTTAATCCATATAAAACCGGATTGAACCAGTTTAAACCGGTTTAAACCAGATAAAAGCAGATTGAACCGCTTTAGACCGGATAGAACCGGACTGAACCGGTTTAAACCGGTTTTAACCGGATAAAACCGGATTGAACCGGTTTAAACCGGTTTAAACCGGATAGAATCGGATTGAACTGGTTTAAACCGGATAAAACAAGATAGAACTGGTATAAACCGGATAGAACTGGATTGAACCGGTTTAAACCGGTTTAAACAGGATAAAATCGGATTGAACCGGTGTAAACCGTTTAAAAGTGGATAAAACCGGATTGAACTGGTTTAAACTGGATAAAACCGATTGAACCGGTTTAAACTGGATAAAACCAGATTGAACCGGTTTAAACCGGTGTGAACCGTATAGAACCGGATTGAACGTGTTTAACCGGATGAAACCGGATTGAACCGGTTTAAACCGGATAAAACAGGATAGAACGGATTTAAACCGGAAAAAAGCAGATTGAACCGGATTAAACCAGTTTAAACTGGATAAAACCGGATTGAATAAGTTTAAACCGGATTGAACCGGTTTAAACTGGTTTAAAACGGATAGAACCGGATTGAACCAGTTTAAACCAGTTTAAGGTGGATAAAACCGGATTGAACTGGTTTAAACAGGATAAAACCGAATTGAACCAGTTTAAAATGGTTTAAACAGGATAAAACCGCATTGAACCGGTTTAAACCGGATAAAACCGGATCCATCCTGTTTAAACTGGTTTAAACCGGATAAAACAGGATAGAACTAGTTTAAAGCGGATAGAAAGGGACTGAAACGGTTTAAAACGGATTAAACCGGATTAAACCGGATAAAACCAGATTGAACCGGTTTAAACCAGTTTAAACTGGATAAAACCGGATTGAACTGGTTTAAACCGGTTTGAACCGTATAGAACCGGATTGAACGTGTTTAAACTGGATAAAACCGGATTGAACCGGTTTAAACCGGATAAAACCATATTGAACCGGTTTAAACAGGTTTAAAGTGGACAAAAACGGATTGAACTGGTTTAAACAGGATAAAACCGGATTGAACCCGTTTAAAGCGGATAAAACAAGATAGAACTGGTTTATAACGGATAGAACCGGATTGAACTGGTTTAAACCGGTTTAAACCGGATAAAACCGGATTGAACCGGTTAAACCAGTTTCAACCGGATTGAACCGGATAGAACCAGTTTAAACTGGATAAAACCGGATTGAACCAGTTTAAACCTGATTAAACTGGATAAAACCGGATTGAACCGGATTAAACCGGTTTAAACCGGATGAAACCAGATTGAAACGGTTTAAACCGGATAAAACTGGATTGAAACCGGGTTAAACCGGTTTAAACCAGATAAAAATGCATTAAACCGGTTTAAACTGGTATAAACCGGATAAATCCGGAATGAACTGGTTTAAACCGGTTTAAACCGGATAGAACCGGTTTAAACCGGATAAAACCGGATTGAACCGGTTTAAACCGGTTTAAACCGGAGAGAACCGGATTGAACCGCTTTAAACCAGTTTAAACCGAATAGAACCGGATAGAACTGGTTTAAACCGGTTTGAACTGGATAGAACCGGATAGAACCGGTTTAAACCGGATAAAACCGGATTGAACTGGTTTAAACCGGTTTAAACCGGATAGAAATGGATTGAATCGGTTTAAACTGGAGAAAACCGGATAGATCCGGTTTAAACTGGTTTAAACTGGATAGAACCGGATAGAACCAGTTTAAAACGGATAAAACAAGATTGAACAGGTTTAAACCGGTTTAAACCGGATAGAACCGGATTGAACCGCTTTAAACCAGTTTAAACCGAATAGAACCGAATAGAACTGGTTTAAACCGGTTTAAACCGGATAGAACCGGATAGAACCGGTTTAAACCGGATAAAACCAGATTGAACCGGTTTAAACCGGTTTAAACCGGTTTGAACCGAATAGAAGCGGTTTAAACCGGATAAAACCGGATTGAACCAGTTTAAACCGGTTTAAACCGGATAGAAACGGATTGAACCGGTTTAAACCGGATAAAACCGGATAGAACCGGTTTGAACTGATTTAAACTGGATAGAACCGGATAGAACCAGTTTAAAACGGATAAAACTAGATTGAACAGGTTTAAACCGGTTTAAACCGGATAGAACCGGATTGAACTGCTTTAAACCAGTTTAAACCGAATAGAACCGAATAGAACTGGTTTAAACGGGTATAAACCGGATAGAACCGGATAGAACCGGTTTAAACCGGATAAAACCGGATTGAACCAGTTTAAACCGGTTTCAACCGGATAGAAACGGATTGAACCGGTTTAAACCGGATAAAACCGGATAGAACCGGTTTGAACTGATTTAAACTGGATAGAACCGGATAGAACCAGTTTAAAACGGATAAAACTAGATTGAACAGGTTTAAACCGGTTTAAACCGGATAAAACCGAATTGAACCGGTTTAAACCAGTTTAAACTGGAGAAAACCGGATTGAACCGGTTTAAACCGGTTTAAACCGGAGAAAACCGGATTGAACCGGTTTAAACCGGTTTAAACCGGAGAAAACCGGATTGAACCGGTTTAAACCGGTTTAAACCGGAGAAAACCGGATTGAACCGGTTTAAACCGGTTTAAATCGGATAGAACCGGATTGAACCGGTTTATTCCGGAGAAAACCGGATTGAACTGGTTGAACCGGTTTAAATCGGATAGAACCGGATTGAACCGGTTTAAACCGCATAAACCCGGATTGAACCGGTTTGAACCGGTTTAAACCGGAAAGAACCGGTTTAATCAGGACTAAACTGGATGGAACCGGTTTAAACCGGATAAAAGCGGATTGAACCCGTTTAAACCGGTTTCAACCGGATAGAACCGTATTGACCTGGTTTAAACCAGATAAAACCGGATTGAACTGGTTTAAACTGGATAAAACCGGATTGAACCGGTTTAAACCAGTTTAAACAGGATAGAGCCGGATAGAACGGGTTCAAACTGGATAAAACCGGATTGAACCGGTTAAAACAGTTTCAACAGGATAAAACCGGATTGAACCAGTTTACACCAGATAAAAACGGATTGAACTGGTTTAAACCGGTTTAAACCGGATGATACCGGATTTAACCGGTTTAATCCGGTTTAAACGGGATAAAACCGGATTGAACCAGTTTAAACCGGTTTAAACAGGATAAAACGGGATTGAACCGGTTTAAACCAGTTTAAACCGGATAGAACCGGATTGAACCAGTTTAAACCGGACAAAACCGGATAGAACCGGTTAAAACCAGTTTAAACAGGATAGAACCGGTTCAAACCGTTTTAAACCGGATGAAACCGGATTGAACCGGTTTAAACCAGATAAAACTGGATTGAACCCTTTTAAACCAGTTTAAACTGGATAGAACTGGATAGAACCGGTTCAAACTGGATAAAACCGGATTGAACCGGTTAAACCAGTTTCAACCGGATAAAACCGGATTGAACCGGTTTAAACCAGATAAAACCGGAGTGATCCGGTTTGAACCGGTTTAAACCTGATAAAACCGGTTTGAGTCAGTTTAAACCGGTTTAAACCGGATAAAATTGGATTGAACCGGTTTAAACTGGTTTAAACCGGATAAAACCGGATTGAACCGGTTTCAACCGGATAAAAGCAGATTTAAAAGGATCAAACCGGTTTCAACCGGATTGAACCGGATAGAACCGGTTTAAACTGGATAAAACCGGATTGAACCGGTTTAAACCTGTTTAAAACGGATAAAACCGGATTGAACCGGATTAAACCGGTTTAAACCGGATGAAACCAGATTGAAACGGTTTAAACCGGATAAAACCCGATTGAACCGGCTTAAACCGGTTTAAACCAGATAAAACTGCATTGAACCGGTTTAAACCGGTATAAACCGGATAAATCCGGAATGAACTGGTTTAAACCGGTTTAAAGAGGAGAGAACCGGATAGAAAAGGTTTAAACCGGATAGAACCGGATTCAACCGCTTTAAACCAGTTTAAACCGAATAGAACCGGATAGAACTGGTTTAAACTGGTTTAAACCGGATAGAACCGGATAGAACTGGTTTAAACCGGATAAAACCGGATTGAACCGGTTAAACCAGTTTCAACCGGATTGAACCGGATAGAAACAGTTTAAACTGGATAAAACCGGATTGAACCGGTTTAAACCTGATTAAACTGGATAAAACCGGATTGAACTGGATTAAACCGGTTTAAACCGGATGAAACCAGATTGAAATGGTTTAAACCGGATAAAACGGGATTGAACCGGCTTAAACCTGTTTAAACCTGATAAAACTGCATTGAACCGGTTTAAACTGGTATAAACCGGATAAATCCGGAATGAACTGGTTTAAACTGGTTTAAACCGGATAGAACCGGATAGAACCGGTTTAAGCCGGATAAAATCGGATTGAACCGGTTTAAACCGGTTTAAACCGGATAGAACCGGATTGAAACGCTTTAAACCAGTTTAAACCGAATAGAACCGGATAGAAATGGTTTAAACCGGTTTAATCTGGATAGAACCGGATAGAACCGGTTTAAACGGGTTTAAACCGGATAGAAACGGATTGAACCAGTTTAAACCGGATAAAACCGGATAGAACCGGTTTAAACTGGTTTAAACGGGATAGAACCGGGTAGAACCAGTTTAAAACGGATAAAACTAGATTGAACAGGTTTAAACCGGTTTAATCCGGATAAAACCGAATTGAACCGGTTGAAACCGGAGAAAAACGGATTGAACTGGTTGAACCGGTTTAAATCGGATAGAACCGGATTGAACCGGTTTAAACCGCATAAACCCGGTTTGATCTGGTTTGAACCGCTTTAAACCGGATAGATCGGTTTAAACCGGATAAAAGAGGATTGAACCGGTTTAAACGGGTTTAAACCAGATAAAAGCGGATTGAACCAGTTTAAACCGGATAAAAGAGGATTGAACCGGTTTAAACTGGTTTAAACAGGATAAAATCAGATTGAACCAGTTTAAACTCGTTTTATCCATATAAAACCGGATTGAACCAGTTTAAACCGGTTTAAACCAGATAAAAGCAGATTGAACCGCTTTAGACCGGATAGAACTGGACTGAACCGGTTTAAACCGGTTTTGACCGGATAAAACCGGATTGAACCGGTTTAAACCGATTTAAACCGGATAGAATCGGATTGAACTGGTTTAAACCGGATAAAACAAGATAGAACTGGTATAAACGGGATAGAACTGGATTGAACCGGTTTAAACCGGTTTAAACAGGATAAAATCGGATTGAACCGGTTTAAACTGGTTTAAATCGGTTAAAACCGGATTGAACCGGTTTAAACTTGATAAAACCAGATTGAACCAATTTAAACCGGTTTAAACCGGATAAAAACGGATTGAACCGGTTGAAACCGGTTTAAACTAGATAAAACCGGATTGAACCGGTTTAAACAGGATAAAAACGGATAGGACCGGATTGAACCGGTTTAAACCGGTTTAAACCAGATGAAACTGGATAGAACTGGTTTAAAGCAGATAGAAAGGGATTGAACCGTTTTAAACCGTTTTAAACCGGATGAAACCAGATTGAAACGGTTTAAACCAGATAAAACCGGATTGAACCGGCTTAAACCGGTTTAAACCAGATAAAACTGCATTGAACCGGATTAAACCGGTATAAACTGGATAAATCCGGAATGAACTGGTTTAAACCGGTTTAAAGCGGAGAGAACCGGATAGAAAAGGTTTAAACCGGATAGAACCGGATTGAACCGCTTTAAACCAGTTTAAACCGAATAGAACCGGATAGAACTGGTTTAAACTGGTTTAAACCGGATAGAACCGGATAGAACTGGTTTAAACCGGATAAAACCGGATTGAACCGGTTAAACCAGTTTCAACCGGATTGAACCGGATAGAAACAGTTTAAAATGGATAAAACTGGATTGAACCGGTTTAAACCTGATTAAACTGGATAAAACCGGATTGAACTGGATTAAACCGGTTTAAACCGGATGAAACCAGATTGAAACGGTTTAAACCGGATAAAACGGGATTGAACCGGCTTAAACCGGTTTAAACCTGATAAAACTGCATTGAACCGGTTTAAACTGGTATAAACCGGATAAATCCGGAATGAACTGGTTTAAACTGGTTTAAACCGGATAGAACCGGTTTAAGCCGGATAAAATCGGATTGAACCGGTTTAAACCGGTTTAAACCGGATAGAACCGGATTGAAACGCTTTAAACCAGTTTAAACCGAATAGAACCGGATAGAAATGGTTTAAACCGGTTTAATCTGGATAGAACCGGATAGAACCGGTTTAAACCGGTTTAAACCGGATAGAAACGGATTGAACCGGTTTAAACCGGATAAAACCGGATAGAACCGGTTTAAACTGGTTTAAACGGGATAGAACCGGGTAGAACCAGTTTAAAACGGATAAAACTAGATTGAACAGGTTTAAACCGGTTTAATCCGGATAAAACCGAATTGAACCGGTTGAAACCGGAGAAAAACGGATTGAACTGGTTGAACCGGTTTTAACCGTATAAAACCGGATTGAACCGGTTTAAACCGGTTTAAACCGGATAGAATCGGATTGAACTGGTTTAAACCGGATAAAAAAAGATAGAACTGGTATAAACCGGATAGAACTGGATTGAACCGGTTTAAACCGGTTTACACAGGATAAAATCGGATTGAACCGGTTTAAACTGGTTTAAATCGGTTAAAACCGGATTGAACCGGTTTAAACTTGATAAAACCAGATTGAACCAGTTTAAACCGGTTTAAACCGGATAAAAACGGATTGAACCGGTTTAAACCGGTTTAAACTAGATAAAACCGGATTGAACCGGTTTAAACAGGATAAAAACGGATAGGACCGGATTGAACCGGTTTAAACCGGTTTAAACCAGATGAAACTGGATAGAACTGGTTTAAAGCAGATAGAAAGGGATTGAACCGATTTAAACCGGTTTAAACCGGATAAAACCAGATTGAACCAGTTTAAACCGGTTTAAACCGGATAAAAACTGATTGAACCGGTTTAAACCGGTTTAAACTAGATAAAACCGGATTGAACCGGTTTAAACAGGATAAAAACGGATAGGACCGGATTGAACCGGTTTAAACCGGTTTAAACCAGATGAAACTGGATAGAACTGGTTTAAAGCAGATAGAAAGGGATTGAACCGTTTTAAACCGGTTTAAACCGGATAAAACCAGATTGAACCGGTTTAAACCAGATAAAACCGGATTGAACCGGTTTAAACCGGTGTGCACCGTATAGAACCGGATTGAACGTGATTAAACCGGATAAAACTGGATTGAACCAGTTTAAACCGGATAAAACCGGATGGAAACCTTTTAAACTGGATAGAACTGGATTGAACCGGTTTAAACCAGAAAAACCGCATTGAACCTGTTTAAACCGGATAAAACAGGACTGAACCGGTTTAAACCGGATTGATCCAGTTTAAACTGGTTTAAACCGGATAAAACCGGATAGAACCGGGTTGAACCAGATTGAAGCGGTTTAAACCGGTTTAAACCAGATAAAACCGGATAGAACGTGTTTAAAACGGAAAAAAGCAGATTTAACCGGATTAAACCGGTTTAAACAGGATTAAACTGGATTGAATAAGTTTAAACCGGATTGAACCGGTTTAAACCGGTTTAAAACGGATAGAACCGGATTGAACCGGTTTAAACCGCTTTGAACTACATAAAACCGGTTTGAACTGTTTTAAACAGGATAAAACCGGATTGAACCGGTTTAAAAGGTTTAAACAGGATAAAACCGCATTGAACCGGTTTAAACCGGATAAAACCGGATCGATCCGGTTTAAACTGGTTTAAAACGGATAAAACAGGATCGAACTGCTTTAAAGCGGATAGAAAGGGTTTGAACCGGTTTAAACCGGATTGAACCGGTTTAAACCGGATAAAACTGGATTGAACCGGTTTAAACCAGTTTGAACCGTATAGAACCGGATTGAACGTGTTTAAACCGGATAGAACCGGATTGAACCGGTTTAAACCAGAAAAACCGGATTGAACCTGTTTAAACTGGATAAAACCGGACTGAACCAGTTAAAACCGGATAAAACCGGATTGATCCGGTTTAAACTGGTTTAAATAGGATAAAACCGGATTGAACTGTTTTAAACCGGATAAAAACTGATAGAACCAGACTGAACCAGTATAAACCGGTTTAAGCCAGATGAAACCGGATAGAACCGGTTTAAACTGGATAAAATCGGATTGAACCAGTTTAAACCAGATTAAACTGGAAAGAACCGGTTTACACTGGATAGAAGAGGATTGAACCGGTATAAACCGGATAGAACCGGATTGAACCGGTTTAAACCGGTTTAAACCGGATAGAACCGGATTGAACCGGTTCCAACCGGTTTAAACCAGATAAAACCGGATAGAACCGGTTGAAACTGGATAAAACCGGATTGAACCGGTTGAAACCGGATGAAACCGGATAGAACCGGTTTAAACCGTTTAAAAGTGGATAAAACCGGATTGAACTGGTTTAAACAGGATAAAACCGGATTGATCCGGTTTAAAATGTTTTAAACAGGATTAAACCGGATTGAACCGGTTGAAACCGATTGATCCGGTTTAGACCGTTTTAAACCGGATAAAACCGGATAGAACTGGTTTAAAGCAGATAGAAAGGGATTGAACCGTTTTAAACCGGTTTAAACCGGATAAAACCAGATTGAACCAGTTTAAACTGGTTTAAACTGGATAAAACCGATTGAACCGGTTTAAACTGGATAAAACCGGATTGAACCGGTTTAAACCGGTGTGAACCGTATAGAACCGGATTGAACGTGTTTAACCGGATGAAACCGGATTGAACCAGTTTAAACCGGATAAAACCGGATGGAAACCGTTTAAACTGGATAGAACTGGATTGAACCGGTTTAAACCAGAAAAACCGGATTGAACCTGTCTAAACCGGATAAAACCGGACTGAACCGGTTTAAACTGGATAAAACCGGATTGATCCGGTTTAAACTGGTTTAAACCAGATAAAACCGGATAGAACAGGGTTGAACCAGATTGAAGCGGTTGAAACCGGTTTAAACCAGATAAAACAGGATAGAACGGATTTAAACCGGAAAAAAGCAGATTGAACCGGATTAAACCAGTTTAAACCGGATAAAACCGGATTGAATAAGTTTAAACCGGATTGAACCGGTTTAAACTGGTTTAAAATGGATAGAACGGGATTGAACCGGTTTAAACCAGTTTAAGGTGGATAAAACCGGATTGAACTGGTTTAAACAGGATAAAACCGAATTGAACCAGTTTAAAATGGTTTAAACAGGATAAAACCGCATTGAACCGGTTTAAACCGGATAAAACCGGATCCATCCTGTTTAAACTGGTTTAAACCGGATAAAACAGGATAGAACTAGTTTAAAGCGGATAGAAAGGGACTGAAACGGTTTAAACCAGATTAAACCGGATTAAACCGGATAAAACCAGATTGAAACGGTTTAAACCTGTTTAAACTGGATAAAACCGGATTGAACTGGTTTAAACCGGTTTGAACCGTATAGAACCGGATTGAACGTGTTTAAACTGGATAAAACCAGATTGAACCGGTTTAAACCGGATAAAACCATATTGAACCGGTTTAAATAGGTTTAAAGTGGACAAAACCGGATTGAACTGGTTTAAACAGGATAAAACCGGATTGAACCGGTTTAAAGCGGATAAAACAAGATAGAACTGGTTTATAACGGATAGAACCGGATTGAACTGGTTTAAACCGGATAAAACCGGGTTGAACCGGTTTAAACCTGATTAAACCGGATAAAACCGGACTGATCTGGTTTAAACTTGTTAAAACCGGATTGAACCGGTTTAAACGGGTTTAAACCAGATAAAAGCGGATTGAACCGGTTTAAACAGGACAGAACCGTACTGAACCGGTTTAAACAGGTTTCAAGTGGATAAAACCGGATTGAACTGGTATAAACTGGATAAAACCGGATAGAACCGGGTTGAACCAGATTGAAGCGGTTTAAACCGGTTTAAACCAGATAAAACCGGATAGAACGTGTTTAAAACGGAAAAAAGCAGATTTAACCGGATTAAACTGGTCTAAACACGATAAAACCGGATTGAACCGGTTTAAAATGGTTTAAACAGGATAAAACCGCATTGAACCGGTTTGAACCGGATAAAACCGGATCGATCCGGTTTAAACCGGTTTAAACCGGATAAAACCGGATTGAACCGGTTTAAACCAGTTTGAACCGTATAGAACCGGATTGAACGTGTTTAAACCGGATAGAACCGGATTGAACCGGTTTAAACCAGAAAAACCGGATTGAACCTGTTTAAACTGGATAAAACCGGACTGAACCAGTTAAAACCGGATAAAACCGGATTGATCCGGTTTAAACTGGTTTAAATAGGATAAAACCGGATTGAACTGGTTTAAACCAGATAAAAACTGATAGAACCAGACTGAACCAGTATAAACCGGTTTAAGCCAGATGAAACCGGATAGAACCGGTTTAAACTGGATAAAATCGGATTGAACCAGTTTAAACCAGATGAAACTGGAAAGAACCGGTTTACACTGGATAGAAGAGGATTGAACCGGTATAAAACGGATAGAACCGGATTGAACCGGTTCCAACCGGTTTAAACCAGATAAAACCGGATAGAACCGGTTGAAACTGGATAAAACCGGATTGAACCGGTTGAAACCGGATGAAACCGGATTGAACCGGTTTAAACCAGATAAAACTGGATTGAACCCTTTTAAACCAGTTTAAACTGGATAGAACTGGATAGAACCGGTTCAAACCGGATAAAACCGGATTGAACCTGTTAAACCAGTTTCAACCGGATAAAACCGGATTGAACCGGTTTAAACCGGATAAAACCGGAGTGAACCGGTTAGAACCGGTTTAAACCTGATAAAACCGGATTGAGTCAGTTTAAACCGGTTTAAACCAGATAAAACTGGATTGAACCAGTTTAAACTGGTTTAAACCGGATAAAACCGGATTGAACCGGTTAAACCAGTTCCAACCGGATTGAACCGGATAGAAACAGTTTAAACTGGATAAAACCGGATTGAACCGGTTTAAACCTGATTAAACTGGATAAAACCGGATTTAACTGGATTAAACCGGTTTAAACCGGATGAAACCAGATTGAAACGGTTTAAACCGGATAAAACCGGATTGAACCGGCTTACACCGGTTTAAACCTGATAAAACTGCATTGAACCGGTTTAAACTGGTATAAACCGGATAAATCCGGAATGAACTGGTTTAAACTGGTTTAAACCGGATAGAACCGGATAGAACCGGTTTAAGCCGGATAAAATCGGATTCAACCGGTTTAAACCGGTTTAAACCGGATAGAACCGGATTGAACCGGTTTAAACCAGTTTAAACCGAATAGAACCGGATAGAAATGGTTTAAACCGGTTTAATCTGGATAGAACCGGATAGAACCGGTTTAAACTGGTTTAAACCGGATAGAAACGGATTGAACCGGTTTAAACCGGATAAAACCGGAGAGAACCGGTTTAAACTGGTTTAAACGGGATAGAACCGGGTAGAACCAGTTTAAAACGGATAAAACTAGATTGAACAGGTTTAAACTGGTTTAATCCGGATAAAACCGAATTGAACCGGTTGAAACCGGAGAAGAACGGATTGAACTGGTTGAACCGGTTTAAATCGGATAGAACCGGATTGAACCGGTTTAAACCGCATAAACCCGGATTGATCCGGTTTGAACCGCTTTAAACCGGATAGATCGGTTTAAACCGGATAAAAGAGGATTGAACCGGTTGAAACGGGTTTAAACCAGATAAAAGCGGATTGAACCAGTTTAAACCGGATAAAAACGGATTGAACCGGTTTAAACCGGTTTAAACCGGACAGAAACGGATTGAAACGGTATAAAACGGGTTAAACCGGATAAAACCGGATTGAACTGTTTTAAACCGGATAAAACCGGATTGAACCGGTTTAAACTGCTTTAAACAGGATAAAATCAGGTTGAACCTGTTTAAACTGGTTTAATCCGTATAAAACCGGATTGAACCAGTTTAAACCGGTTTAAACCAGATAAAAGCAGATTGAACCGCTTTAGACCGGATAGAACCGGACTGAACCGGTTTAAACCGGTTTTAACTGGATAAAACCGGATTGAACCGGTTTAAACCGGTTTAAACCGGATAGAATCGGATTGAACTGGTTTAAACCGGATAAAACAAGATAGAACTGGTATAAACCGGATAGAACTGGATTGAACCGGTTTAAACCGGTTTAAACAGGATAAAATCGGATTGAACCGATTTAAAATGGTTTAAATCGGTTAAAACCGGATTGAACCGGTTTAAACTTGATAAAACCAGATTGAACCAGTTTAAACCGTTTTAAACCGGATAAAAACGGATTGAACCGGTTTAAACCGGTTTAAACTAGATAAAACCGGATTGAACCGGTTTAAACAGGATAAAAACGGATAGGACCGGATTGAACCGGTTTAAACCGGTTTAAACCAGATGAAACTGGATAGAACTGGTTTAAAGCAGATAGAAAGGGATTGAACCGTTTTAAACCGGTTTAAACCGGATAAAACCAGATTGAATCAGTTTAAACCGGTTTAAACCGGATAAAAACGGATTGAACCGGTTTAAACCGGTTTAAACTAGATAAAACCGGATTGAACCGGTTTAAGCAGGATAAAAAGGGATAGGACCGGATTGAACCGGTTTAAACCGGTTTAAACCAGATGAAACTGGATAGAACTGGTTTAAAGCAGATAGAAAGGGATTGAACCGTTTTAAACTGGTTTAAAACGGATAAAACCAGATTGAACCGGTTTAAACCAGATAAAACCGGATTGAACCGGTTTAAACCGGTGTGAACCGTATAGAACCGGATTGAACGTGATTAAACCGGATAAAACTGGATTGAACCAGTTTAAACCGGATAAAACCGGATGGAAACCTTTTAATCTGGATAGAACTGGATTGAACCGGTTTAAACCAGAAAAACCGGATTGGACCTGTTTAAACCGGATAAAACAGGACTGAACCGGTTAAAACCGGATTGATCCGGTTTAAACTGGTTTAAACCTGATAAAACCGGATAGAACCGGGTTGAACCAGATTGAAGCGGTTTAAACCAGATAAAACCGGATAGAACGTGTTTAAAACGGAAAAAAGCAGATTTAACCGGATTAAACCGGTTTAAACAGGATTAAACTGGATTGAATAAGTTTAAACCGGATTGAACTGGTTTAAACCGGTTTAAAACGGATAGAACTGGATTGAACCGGTTTAAACCGCTTTAAACTACATAAAAACGGATTGAACTGTTTTAAACAGGATAAAACCGGATTGAACCGGTTTAAAAGGTTTAAACAGGATAAAACCGCATTGAACCGGTTTAAACCGGATAAAACCGTATCGATCCGGTTTAAACCGGTTTAAAACGGATAAAACAGGATCGAACTGCTTTAAAGCGGATAGAAAGGGTTTGAACCGGTTTAAACCGGATTGAACCGGTTTAAACCGGATAAAACCGGATTGAACCGGTTTAAACCAGTTTGAACCGTATAGAACCGGATTGAACGTGTTTAAACCGGATAGAACCGGATTGAACCGGTTTAAACCAGAAAAACCGGATTGAACCTGTTTAACATGGATAAAACCGGACTGAACCAGTTAAAACCTGATAAAACCGGATTGATCCGGTTTAAACTGGTTTAAATAGGATAAAACCGGATTGAACTGGTTTAAACCGGATAAAAACTGATAGAACCAGACTGAACCAGTATAAACCGGTTTAAGCCAGATGAAACCGGATAGAACCGGTTTAAACTGGATAAAATCGGATTGAACCAGTTTAAACCAGATTAAACTGGAAAGAACCGGTTTACACTGGATAGAAGAGGATTGAACCGGTATAAACCGGATAGAACCGGATTGAACCGGTTTAAACCGGTTTAAACCGGATAGAACCGGATTGAACCGGTTCCAACCGGTTTAAACCAGATAAAACCGGATAGAACCGGTTGAAACTGGATAAAACCGGATTGAACCGGTTGAAACCGGATGAAACCGGATAGAACCGGTTTAAACCGGATAGAACCGGATTGAACCGGTGTAAACCGTTTAAAAGTGGATAAAACCGGATTGAACTGGTTTAAACTGGATAAAACCGATTGAACCGGTTTAAACTGGATAAAACCGGATTGAACCGGTTTAAACCGCATAAACCCGGATTGATCCGGTTTGAACCGCTTTAAACCGGATAGATCGGTTTAAACCGGATAAAAGAGGATTGAACCGGTTTAAACGGGTTTAAACCAGATAAAAGCGGATTGAACCAGTTTAAACCGGATAAAAACGGATTGAACCGGTTTAAACCGGTTTAAACCGGATAGAAACGGATTGAAACGGTATAAAACGGGTTAAACCGGATAAAACCGGATTGAACTGTTTTAAACCGTATAAAACCGGATTGAACCGGTTTAAACTGGTTTAAACAGGATAAAATCAGATTGAACCAGTTTAAACTGGTTTAATCCGTATAAAACCGGATTGAACCAGTTTAAACCGGTTTAACCCAGATAAAAGCAGATTGAACCGCTTTAGACCGGATAGAACTGGACTGAACCGGTTTAAACCGGTTTTAACCGGATAAAACCTGATTGAACCGGTTTAAACCGGTTTAAACCGGATAGAATCGGATTGAACTGGTTTAAACCGGATAAAACAAGATAGAACTGGTATAAACCGGATAGAACTGGATTGAACCGGTTTAAACCGGTTTAAACAGGATAAAATCGGATTGAACCGGTTTGAACTGGTTTAAATCGGTTAAAACCGGATTGAACCGGTTTAAACTTGATAAAACCAGATTGAACCAGTTTAAACCGGTTTAAACCGGAAAAAAACGGATTGAACCGGTTTAAACCGGTTTAAACTAGATAAAACCGGATTGAACCGGTTTAAACAGGATAAAAACGGATAGGACCGGATTGAACCGGTTTAAACCGGTTTAAACCAGATGAAACTGGATAGAACTGGTTTAAAGCAGATAGAAAGGGATTGAACCGTTTTAAACCGGTTTAAACCGGATGAAACCAGATTGAAACGGTTTAAACCAGATAAAACCGGATTGAACTGGCTTAAACCGGTTTAAACCAGATAAAACTGCATTGAACCGGATTAAACCGGTATAAACCGGATAAATCCGGAATGAACTGGTTTAAACCGGTTTAAAGCGGAGAGAACCGGATAGAAAAGGTTTAAACCGGATAGAACCGGATTGAACCGCTTTAAACCAGTTTAAACCGAATAGAACCGGATAGAACTGGTTTAAACCGGATAAAACCGGATTTAACCGGTTAAACCAGTTTCAACCGGATTGAACCGGATAGAAACAGTTTAAACTGGATAAAACCGGATTGAACCAGTTTAAACCTGATTAAACTGGATAAAACCGGATTGAACTGGATTAAACCGGTTTAAACCAGATGAAACCAGATTGAAACGGTTTAAACCGGATAAAACGGGATTGAACCGGCTTAAACCGGTTTAAACCTGATAAAACTGCATTGAACCGGTTTAAACTGGTATAAACCGGATAAATCCGGAATGAACTGGTTTAAACTGGTTTAAACCGGATAGAACCGGTTTAAGCCGGATAAAATTGGATTGAACCGGTTTAGACCGGTTTAAACCGGATAGAACCGGATTGAAACGCTTTAAAACTGTTTAAACCGAATAGAACCGGATAGAAATGGTTTAAACCGGTTTAATCTGGATAGAACCGGATAGAACCGGTTTAAACCGGTTTAAACCGGATAGAAACGGATTGAACCGGTTTAAACCGGATAAAACCGGATAGAACCGGTTTAAACTGGTTTAAACGGGATAGAACCGGGTAGAACCAGTTTAAAACGGATAAAACTAGATTGAACAGGTTTAAACCGGTTTAATCCGGATAAAACCGAATTGAACCGGTTGAAACCGGAGAAAAACGGATTGAACTGGTTGAACCGGTTTAAATCGGATAGAACCGGATTGAACCGGTTTAAACCGCATAAACCCGGATTGATCCGGTTTGAACCGCTTTAAACCGGATAGATCGGTTTAAACCGGATGAAAGAGGATTGAAACGGTTTAAACGGGTTTAAACCAGATAAAAGCGGATTGAACCAGTTTAAACCGGATAAAAACGGATTGAACCGGTTTAAACCGGTTTAAACCGGATAGAAACGGATTGAAACGGTATAAAACGGGTTAAACCGGATAAAACCGGATTGAACTGTTTTAAACCGGATAAAACCGGATTGAACCGGTTTAAACTGGTTTAAACAGGATAAAATCAGATTGAACCAGTTTAAATTGGTTTAATCCGTATAAAACCGGATTGAACCAGTTTAAACCGGTTTAAACCAGATAAAAGCAGATTGAACCGCTTTAGACCGGATAGAACCGGACTGAACCGGTTTAAACAGGTTTTAACCGGATAAAACCGGATTGAACCGGTTTAAACCGCATAAACCCGGATTGATCCGGTTTGAACCGCTTTAAACCGGATAGATCGGTTTAAACCGGATGAAAGAGGATTGAACCGGTTTAAACGGGTTTAAACCAGATAAAAGCGGATTGAACCAGTTTAAACCGGATAGAAACGGATTGAACCGGTTTAAACCGGATAAAACCGGATAGAACCGGTTTGAACTGATTTAAACTGGATAGAACCGGATAGATCCAGTTTAAAACGGATAAAACTAGATTGAACAGGTTTAAACCGGTTTAAACCGGATAAAACCGAATTGAACCGGTTTAAACCAGTTTAAACTGGAGAAAACCGGATTGAACCGGTTTAAACCGGTTTAAACCGGAGAAAACCGGATTGAACCGGTTTAAACCGGTTAAAACCGGATTGAACCGGTTTAAACCGGTTTAAATCGGATAGAACCGGATTGAACCGGTTTATTCCGGAGAAAACCGGATTGAACTGGTTGAAACGGTTTAAATCGGATAGAACCGGATTGAACCGGTTTAAACCGCATAAACCCGCATTGAACCGGTTTGAACCGGTTTAAACCGGAAAGAACCGGTTTTATCAGGACTAAACTGGATGGAACCGGTTTAAACCGGATAAAAGCGGATTGAACCGGTTTAAACCGGTTTCAACCGGATAGAACCGTATTGATCTGGTTTAAACCAGATAAAACCGGATTGAACTGGTTTAAACTGGATAAAACCGGATTGAACCGGTTCCAACTGGTTTAAACCAGATAAAACCGGATAGAACCGGTTGAAACTGGATAAAACCGGATTGAACCGGTTGAAACCGGATGAAACCGGATAGAACCAGTTTAAACCGGATAGAACCGGATTGAACCGGTGTAAACCGTTTAAAAGTGGATAAAACCGGATTGAACTGGTTTAAACTGGATAAAACCGATTGAACCGGTTTAAACTGGATAAAACCGGATTGAACCGGTTTAAACCGGTGTGAACCGTATAGAACCGGATTGAACGTGTTTAACCGGATGAAACCGGATTGAACCGGTTTAAACCGGATAAAACCGGATGGAAACCGTTTAAACTGGATAGAACTGGATTGAACCGGTTTAAACCAGAAAAACCGGATTGAACCTGTCTAAACCGGATAAAACCGGACTGAACCGGTTTAAACTGGATAAAACCGGATTGATCCGGTTTAAACTGGTTTAAACCAGATAAAACCGGATAGAACCGGGTTGAACCAGATTGAAGCGGTTGAAACCGGTTTAAACCAGATAAAACAGGATAGAACGGATTTAAACCGGAAAAAAGCAGATTGAACTGGATTAAACCAGTTTAAGCCGGATAAAACCGGATTGAATAAGTTTAATCCGGATAGAACCGGCTTAAACCGGTTTAAACCAGATAAAACTGCATTGAACCGGTTTAAACCGGTATAAACCGGATAAATCCGGAATGAACTGGTTTAAACCGGTTTAAACCGGATAGAACCGGATAGAAAAGGTTTAAACCGGATAAAACCGGATTGAACCGGTTAAACCAGTTTCAACCGGATTGAACCGGATAGAACCAGTTTAAACTGGATAAAACCGGATTGAACCGGTTTAAACCTGATTAAACTGGATATAACCCGATTGAACCAGATTAAACCGGTTTAAACCGGATGAAACCAGATTGAAACGGTTTAAACCGGATAAAACCGGATTGAACCGGTTAAACCAGTTTCAACCATATTGAACCGGATAGAACCAGTTTAAACTGGATAAAACCGGATTGAACCGGTTTAAACCGGTTTAAATCGGATAGAACCGGATTGAACCGGTTTATTCCGGAGAAAACCGGATTGAACTGGTTGAACCGGTTTAAATCGGATAGAACCGGATTGAACCGGTTTAAACCGCATAAACCCGGATTGAACCGGTTTGAACCGGTTTAAACCGGAAAGAACCGGTTTAATCAGTATTAAACTGGATGGAACCGGTTTAAACCGGATAAAAGCGGATTGAACCGGTTTAAACCGGTTTCAACCGGATAGAACCGTATTGAACTGGTTTAAACCAGATAAAACCGGATTGAACTGGTTTAAACTGGATAAAACCGGATTGAACCGGTTTAAACCAGTTTAAACAGGATAGAGCCGGATAGAACGGGTTCAAACTGGATAAAACAGGATTGAACCGGTTAAACCAGTTTCAACAGGATAAAACCGGATTGAACCAGTTTACACCAGATAAAACCGGATTGAACTGGTTTAAACCGGTTTAAACTGGATGATACCGGATTTAACCGGTTTCATCCGGTTTAAACGGGATAAAACCGGATTGAACCGGTTTAAACCGGTTTAAACAGGATAAAACGGGATTGAACCGGTTTAAACCAGTTTAAACCGGATAGAACCGGATTGAACCAGTTTAAACCGGACAAAACCGGATAGAACCGGTTAAAACCAGTTTAAACAGGATAGAACCGGTTCAAACCGTTTTAAACCGGATGAAACCGGATTGAACCGGTTTAAACCAGATAAAACTGGATTGAACCCTTTTAAACCAGTTTAAACTGGATAAAACTGGATAGAACCGGTTCAAACTGGATAAAACCGGATTGAACCGGTTAAACCAGTTTCAACCGGATAAAACCGGATTGAACCGGTTTAAACCAGATAAAACCGGAGTGATCCGGTTTGAACCGGTTTAAACCTGATAAAACCGGATTGAGTCAGTTTAAACCGGTTTAAACCGGATAAAATTGGATTGAACCGGTTTAAACTGGTTTAAACCGGATAAAACCGGATTGAACCGGTTTCAACCGGATAAAAGCAGATTTAAAAGGATCACACCGGTTTCAACCGGATTGAACCGGATAGAACCGGTTTAAACTGGATAAAACCGGATTGAACCGGTTTAAACCTGTTTAAATCGGATAAAACCAGATTGAACCGGATTAAACAGGTTTAAACCGGATGAAACCAGATTGAAACGGTTTAAACCGGATAAAACCGGATTGAACCGGCTTAAACCGGTTTAAACCAGATAAAACTGCATTGAACCGGTTTAAACCGGTATAAACCGGATAAATCCGGAATGAACTGGTTTAAACCGGTTTAAAGCGGAGAGAACCGGATAGAAAAGTTTTAAACCGGATAGAACCGGATTGAACCGCTTTAAACCAGTTTAAACCGAATAGAACCGGATAGAACTGGTTTAAACTGGTTTAAACCGGATAGAACCGGATAGAACTGGTTTAAACCGGATAAAACCGGATTGAACCGGTTAAACCAGTTTCAACCGGATTGAACCGGATAGAAACAGTTTAAACTGGATAAAACCGGATTGAACCGGTTTAAACCTGATTAAACTGGATAAAACCGGATTGAACTGGATTAAACCGGTTTAAACCGGATGAAACCAGATTGAAATGGTTTAAACCGGATAAAACGGGATTGAACCGGCTTAAACCGGTTTAAACCTGATAAAACTGCATTGAACCGGTTTAAACTGGTATAAACCGGATAAATCCGGAATGAACTGGTTTAAACTGGTTTAAACCGGATAGAACAGGTTTAAGCCGGATAAAATCGGATTGAACCGGTTTAAACCGGTTTAAACCGGATAGAACCGGATTGAAATGCTTTAAACCGGTTTAAACCGAATAGAACCGGATAGAAATGGTTTAAACCGGTTTAATCTGGATAGAACCGGATAGAACCGGTTTAAACCGGTTTAAACCGGATAGAAACGAATTGAACCGGTTTAAACCGGATAAAACCGGATAGACCCGGTTTAAACTGGTTTAAACGGGATAGAACCGGGTAGAACCAGTTTAAAACGGATAAAACTAGATTGAACAGGTTTAAACCGGTTTAATCCGGATAAAACCGAATTGAACCGGTTGAAACCGGAGAAAAACGGATTGAACTGGTTGAACCGGTTTAAATCGGATAGAACCGGATTGAACCGGTTTAAACCGCATAAACCCGGATTGATCCGGTTTGAACCGCTTTAAACCGGATAGATCGTTTTAAACCGGATAAAAGAGGATTGAACCGGTTTAAACGGGTTTAAACCAGATAAAAGCGGATTGAACCAGTTTAAACCGGATAAAAACGGATTGAACCGGTTTAAACCGGTTTAAACCGGATAGAAACGGATTGAAACGGTATAAAACGGGTTAAACCGGATAAAACCGGATTGAACTGTTTTAAACCGTATAAAACCGGATTGAACCGGTTTAAACTGGTTTAAACAGGATAAAATCAGATTGAACCAGTATAAACTGGTTTAATCCGTATAAAACCGGATTGAACCAGTTTAAACCGGTTTAAACCAGATAAAAGCAGATTGAACCGCTTTAGACCGGATAGAACTGGACTGAACCGGTTTAAACCGGTTTTAACCGGATAAAAGCGGATTGAACCGGTTTAAACCGGTTTAAACCGGATAGAATCGGATTGAACTGGTTTATACCGGATAAAACAAGATAGAACTGGTATAAACCGGATAGAACTGGATTGAACCGGTTTAGACCGGTTTAAACAGGATAAAATCGGATTGAACCGGTTTAAACTGGTTTAAATCGGTTAAAACCGGATTGAACCGGTTTAAACCGGATAAAACCGGATTGAACCGGTTTAAACCAGTTTGAACCGTATAGAACCGGATTGAACGTGTTTAAACCGGATAGAACCGGATTGAACCGGTTTAAACCAGAAAAACCGGATTGAACCTGTTTAACATGGATAAAACCGGACTGAACCAGTTAAAACCTGATAAAACCGGATTGATCCGGTTTAAACTGGTTTAAATAGGATAAAACCGGATTGAACTGGTTTAAACCGGATAAAAACTGATAGAACCAGACTGAACCAGTATAAACCGGTTTAAGCCAGATGAAACCGGATAGAACCGGTTTAAACTGGATAAAATCGGATTGAACCAGTTTAAACCAGATTAAACTGGAAAGAACCGGTTTACACTGGATAGAAGAGGATTGAACCGGTATAAACCGGATAGAACTGGATTGAACCGGTTTAAACCGGTTTAAACCGGATAGAACCGGATTGAACCGGTTCCAACCGGTTTAAACCAGATAAAACCGGATAGAACCGGTTGAAACTGGATAAAACCGGATTGAACCGGTTGAAACTGGATGAAACCGGATAGAACCGGTTTAAACCGGATAGAACCGGATTGAACCGGTGTAAACCGTTTAAAAGTGGATAAAACCGGATTGAACTGGTTTAAACTGGATAAAACCGATTGAACCGGTTTAAACTGGATAAAACCGGATTGAACCGGTTTAAACCGGTGTGAACCGTATAGAACCGGATTGAACGTGTTTAACCGGATGAAACCGGATTGAACCGGTTTAAACCGGATAAAACCGGATGGAAACCATTTAAACTGGATAGAACTGGATTGAACTGGTTTAAACCAGAAAAACCGGATTGAACCTGTCTAAACCGGATAAAACCGGACTGAACCGGTTTAAACTGGATAAAACCGGATTGATCCGGTTTAAACTGGTTTAAACCAGATAAAACCGGATAGAACCGGGTTGAACCAGATTGAAGCGGTTGAAACCGGTTTAAACCAGATAAAACAGGATAGAACGGATTTAAACCGGAAAAAAGCAGATTGAACCGGATTAAACCAGTTTAAACCGGATAAAACCGGATTGAATAAGTTTAATCCGGATAGAACCGGCTTAAACCGGTTTAAACCAGATAAAACTGCATTGAACCGGTTTAAACCGGTATAAACCGGATAAATCCGGAATGAACTGGTTTAAACCGGTTTAAACCGGATAGAACCGGATAGAAAAGGTTTAAACCGGATAAAACCGGATTGAACCGGTTAAACCAGTTTCAACCGGATTGAACCGGATAGAACCAGTTTAAACTGGATAAAACCGGATTGAACCGGTTTAAACCTGATTAAACTGGATAAAACCGGATTGAACCGGATTAAACCGGTTTAAACCGGATGAAACCAGATTGAAACAGTTTAAACCGGATAAAACCGGATTGAACCGGTTAAACCAGTTTCAACCGGATTGAACCGGATAGAACCAGTTTAAACTGGATAAAACCGGATTGAACCGGTTTAAACCGGTTTAAATCGGATAGAACCGGATTGAACCGGTTTATTCCGGAGAAAACCGGATTGAACTGGTTGAACCGGTTTAAATCAGATAGAACCGGATTGAAACGGTTTAAACCGCATAAACCCGGATTGAACCGGTTTGAACCGGTTTAAACCGGAAAGAACCGGTTTAATCAGTATTAAACTGGATGGAACCGGTTTAAACCGGATAAAAGCGGATTGAACCGGTTTAAACCGGTTTCAACCGGATAGAACCGTATTGAACTGGTTTAAACCAGATAAAACCGGATTGAACTGGTTTAAACTGGATAAAACCGGATTGAACCGGTTTAAACCAGTTTAAACAGGATAGAGCCGGATAGAACGGGTTCAAACTGGATAAAACCGGATTGAACCGGTTAAACCAGTTTCAACAGGATAAAACCGGATTGAACCAGTTTACACCAGATAAAACCGGATTGAACTGGTTTAAACCGGTTTAAACCGGATAAAACGGGATTGAACCGGTTTAAACCAGTTTAAACCGGATAGAACCGGATTGAACCAGTTTAAACCGGACAAAACCGGATAGAACCGGTTAAAACCAGTTTAAACAGGATAGAACCGGTTCAAACCGTTTTAAACCGGATGAAACCGGATTGAACCGGTTTAAACCAGATAAAACTGGATTGAACCCTTTTAAACCAGTTTAAACTGGATAGAACTGGATAGAACCGGTTCAAACTGGATAAAACCGGATTGAACCGGTTAAACCAGTTTCAACCGGATAAAACCGGATTGAACCGGTTTAAACCAGATAAAACCGGAGTGATCCGGTTTGAACCGGTTTAAACCTGATAAAACCGGATTGAGTCAGTTTAAACCGGTTTAAACCGGATAAAATTGGATTGAACCGGTTTAAACTGGTTTAAACCGGATAAAACCGGATTGAACCGGTTTCAACCGGATAGAACCGGATTGAATCGGTTTAAACCAGAAAAACCGGATTGAACCTGTTTAAACTGGATAAAACCGGACTGAACCAGTTAAAACCGGATAAAACCGGATTGATCCGGTTTAAACTGGTTTAAATAGGATAAAACCGGATTGAACTGGTTTAAACCAGATAAAAACTGATAGAACCAGACTGAACCAGTATAAACCGGTTTAAGCCAGATGAAACCGGATAGAACCGGTTTAAACTGGATAAAATCGGATTGAACCAGTTTAAACCAGATGAAACTGGAAAGAACCGGTTTACACTGGATAGAAGAGGATTGAACCGGTATAAAACGGATAGAACCGGATTGAACCGGTTCCAACCGGTTTAAACCAGATAAAACCGGATAGAACCGGTTGAAACTGGATAAAACCGGATTGAACCGGTTGAAACCGGATGAAACCGGATTGAACCGGTTTAAACCAGATAAAACTGGATTGAACCCTTTTAAACCAGTTTAAACTGGATAGAACTGGATAGAACCGGTTCAAACCGGATAAAACCGGATTGAACCTGTTAAACCAGTTTCAACCGGATAAAACCGGATTGAACCGGTTTAAACCGGATAAAACCGGAGTGAACCGGTTAGAACCGGTTTAAACCTGATAAAACCGGATTGAGTCAGTTTAAACCGGTTTAAACCAGATAAAACTGGATTGAACCAGTTTAAACTGGTTTAAACCGGATAAAACCGGATTGAACCGGTTAAACCAGTTCCAACCGGATTGAACCGGATAGAAACAGTTTAAACTGGATAAAACCGGATTGAACCGGTTTAAACCTGATTAAACTGGATAAAACCGGATTTAACTGGATTAAACCGGTTTAAACCGGATGAAACCAGATTGAAACGGTTTAAACCGGATAAAACCGGATTGAACCGGCTTACACCGGTTTAAACCTGATAAAACTGCATTGAACCGGTTTAAACTGGTATAAACCGGATAAATCCGGAATGAACTGGTTTAAACTGGTTTAAACCGGATAGAACCGGATAGAACCGGTTTAAGCCGGATAAAATCGGATTCAACCGGTTTAAACCGGTTTAAACCGGATAGAACCGGATTGAACCGGTTTAAACCAGTTTAAACCGAATAGAACCGGATAGAAATGGTTTAAACCGGTTTAATCTGGATAGAACCGGATAGAACCGGTTTAAACTGGTTTAAACCGGATAGAAACGGATTGAACCGGTTTAAACCGGATAAAACCGGAGAGAACCGGTTTAAACTGGTTTAAACGGGATAGAACCGGGTAGAACCAGTTTAAAACGGATAAAACTAGATTGAACAGGTTTAAACTGGTTTAATCCGGATAAAACCGAATTGAACCGGTTGAAACCGGAGAAGAACGGATTGAACTGGTTGAACCGGTTTAAATCGGATAGAACCGGATTGAACCGGTTTAAACCGCATAAACCCGGATTGATCCGGTTTGAACCGCTTTAAACCGGATAGATCGGTTTAAACCGGATAAAAGAGGATTGAACCGGTTTAAACGGGTTTAAACCAGATAAAAGCGGATTGAACCAGTTTAAACCGGATAAAAACGGATTGAACCGGTTTAAACCGGTTTAAACCGGACAGAAACGGATTGAAACGGTATAAAACGGGTTAAACCGGATAAAACCGGATTGAACTGTTTTAAACCGGATAAAACCGGATTGAACCGGTTTAAACTGCTTTAAACAGGATAAAATCAGGTTGAACCTGTTTAAACTGGTTTAATCCGTATAAAACCGGATTGAACCAGTTTAAACCGGTTTAAACCAGATAAAAGCAGATTGAACCGCTTTAGACCGGATAGAACCGGACTGAACCGGTTTAAACCGGTTTTTACTGGATAAAACCGGATTGAACCGGTTTAAACCGGTTTAAACCGGATAGAATCGGATTGAACTGGTTTAAACCGGATAAAACAAGATAGAACTGGTATAAACCGGATAGAACTGGATTGAACCGGTTTAAACCGGTTTAAACAGGATAAAATCGGATTGAACCGATTTAAAATGGTTTAAATCGGTTAAAACCGGATTGAACCGGTTTAAACTTGATAAAACCAGATTGAACCAGTTTAAACCGTTTTAAACCGGATAAAAACGTATTGAACCGGTTTAAACCGGTTTAAACTAGATAAAACCGGATTGAACCGGTTTAAACAGGATAAAAACGGATAGGACCGGATTGAACCGGTTTAAACCGGTTTAAACCAGATGAAACTGGATAGAACTGGTTTAAAGCAGATAGAAAGGGATTGAACCGTTTTAAACCGGTTTAAACCGGATAAAACCAGATTGAATCAGTTTAAACCGGTTTAAACCGGATAAAAACGGATTGAACCGGTTTAAACCGGTTTAAACTAGATAAAACCGGATTGAACCGGTTTAAACAGGATAAAAAGGGATAGGACCGGATTGAACCGGTTTAAACCGGTTTAAACCAGATGAAACTGGATAGAACTGGTTTAAAGCAGATAGAAAGGGATTGAACCGTTTTAAACTGGTTTAAAACGGATAAAACCAGATTGAACCGGTTTAAACCAGATAAAACCGGATTGAACCGGTTTAAACCGGTGTGAACCGTATAGAACCGGATTGAACGTGATTAAACCGGATAAAACTGGATTGAACCAGTTTAAACCGGATAAAACCGGATGGAAACCTTTTAATCTGGATAGAACTGGATTGAACCGGTTTAAACCAGAAAAACCGGATTGGACCTGTTTAAACCGGATAAAACAGGACTGAACCGGTTAAAACCGGATTGATCCGGTTTAAACTGGTTTAAACCTGATAAAACCGGATAGAACCGGGTTGAACCAGATTGAAGCGGTTTAAACCAGATAAAACCGGATAGAACGTGTTTAAAACGGAAAAAAGCAGATTTAACCGGATTAAACCGGTTTAAACAGGATTAAACTGGATTGAATAAGTTTAAACCGGATTGAACTGGTTTAAACCGGTTTAAAACGGATAGAACTGGATTGAACCGGTTTAAACCGCTTTAAACTACATAAAAACGGATTGAACTGTTTTAAACAGGATAAAACCGGATTGAACCGGTTTAAAAGGTTTAAACAGGATAAAACCGCATTGAACCGGTTTAAACCGGATAAAACCGTATCGATCCGGTTTAAACCGGTTTAAAACGGATAAAACAGGATCGAACTGCTTTAAAGCGGATAGAAAGGGTTTGAACCGGTTTAAACCGGATTGAACCGGTTTAAACCGGATAAAACCGGATTGAACCGGTTTAAACCAGTTTGAACCGTATAGAACCGGATTGAACGTGTTTAAACCGGATAGAACCGGATTGAACCGGTTTAAACCAGAAAAACCGGATTGAACCTGTTTAACATGGATAAAACCGGACTGAACCAGTTAAAACCTGATAAAACCGGATTGATCCGGTTTAAACTGGTTTAAATAGGATAAAACCGGATTGAACTGGTTTAAACCGGATAAAAACTGATAGAACCAGACTGAACCAGTATAAACCGGTTTAAGCCAGATGAAACCGGATAGAACCGGTTTAAACTGGATAAAATCGGATTGAACCAGTTTAAACCAGATTAAACTGGAAAGAACCGGTTTACACTGGATAGAAGAGGATTGAACCGGTATAAACCGGATAGAACCGGATTGAACCGGTTTAAACCGGTTTAAACCGGATAGAACCGGATTGAACCGGTTCCAACCGGTTTAAACCAGATAAAACCGGATAGAACCGGTTGAAACTGGATAAAACCGGATTGAACCGGTTGAAACCGGATGAAACCGGATAGAACCGGTTTAAACCGGATAGAACCGGATTGAACCGGTGTAAACCGTTTAAAAGTGGATAAAACCGGATTGAACTGGTTTAAACTGGATAAAACCGATTGAACCGGTTTAAACTGGATAAAACCGGATTGAACCGGTTTAAACCGGTGTGAACCGTATAGAACCGGATTGAACGTGTTTAACCGGATGAAACCGGATTGAACCGGTTTAAACCGGATAAAACCGGATGGAAACCGTTTAAACTGGATAGAACTGGATTGAACTGGTTTAAACCAGAAAAACCGGATTGAACCTGTCTAAACCGGATAAAACCGGACTGAACCGGTTTAAACTGGATAAAACCGGATTGATCCGGTTTAAACTGGTTTAAACCAGATAAAACCGGATAGAACCGGGTTGAACCAGATTGAAGCGGTTGAAACCGGTTTAAACCAGATAAAACAGGATAGAACGGATTTAAACCGGAAAAAAGCAGATTGAACCGGATTAAACCAGTTTAAACCGGATAAAACCGGATTGAATAAGTTTAATCCGGATAGAACCGGCTTAAACCGGTTTAAACCAGATAAAACTGCATTGAACCGGTTTAAACCGGTATAAACCGGATAAATCCGGAATGAACTGGTTTAAACCGGTTTAAACCGGATAGAACCGGATAGAAAAGGTTTAAACCGGATAAAACCGGATTGAACCGGTTAAACCAGTTTCAACCGGATTGAACCGGATAGAACCAGTTTAAACTGGATAAAACCGGATTGAACCGGTTTAAACCTGATTAAACTGGATAAAACCGGATTGAACCGGATTAAACCGGTTTAAACCGGATGAAACCAGATTGAAACGGTTTAAACCGGATAAAACCGGATTGAACCGGTTAAACCAGTTTCAACCGGATTGAACCGGATAGAACCAGTTTAAACTGGATAAAACCGGATTAAACCGGTTTAAACCGGTTTAAATCGGATAGAACCGGATTGAACCGGTTTATTCCGGAGAATACCGGATTGAACTGGTTGAACCGGTTTAAATCAGATAGAACCGGATTGAACCGGTTTAAACCGCATAAACCCGGATTGAACCGGTTTGAACCGGTTTAAACCGGAAAGAACCGGTTTAATCAGTATTAAACTGAATGGAACCGGTTTAAACCGGATAAAAGCGGATTGAACCGGTTTAAACCGGTTTCAACCGGATAGAACCGTATTGAACTGGTTTAAACCAGATAAAACCGGATTGAACTGGTTTAAACTGGATAAAACCGGATTGAACCGGTTTAAACCAGTTTAAACAGCATAGAGCCGGATAGAACGGGTTCAAACTGGATAAAACCGGATTGAACCGGTTTAAACCGGTTTAAACAGGATAAAACGGGATTGAACCGGTTTAAACCAGTTTAAACCGGATAGAACCGGATTGAACCAGTTTAAACCGGACAAAACCGGATTGAACCGGTTTAAACCAGATAAAACTGGATTGAACCCTTTTAAACCAGTTTAAACTGGATAGAACTGGATAGAACCGGTTCAAACTGGATAAAACCGGATTGAACCGGTTAAACCAGTTTCAACCGGATAAAACCGGATTGAACCGGTTTAAACCAGATAAAACCGGAGTGATCCGGTTTGAACCGGTTTAAACCTGATAAAACCGGATTGAGTCAGTTTAAACCGGTTTAAACCGGATAAAATTGGATTGAACCGGTTTAAACTGGTTTAAACCGGATAAAACCGGATTGAACCGGTTTCAACCGGATAAAAGCAGATTTAAAAGGATCAAACCGGTTTCAACCGGATTGAACCGGATAGAACCGGTTTAAACTGGATAAAACCGGATTGAACCGGTTTAAACCTGTTTAAAACGGATAAAACCGGATTGAACCGGATTAAACCGGTTTAAACCGGATGAAACCAGATTGAAACGGTTTAAACCGGATAAAACCGGATTGAAGCGGCTTAAACCGGTTTAAACCAGATAAAACTGCATTGAACCGGTTTAAACCGGTATAAACCGGATAAATCCGGAATGAACTGGTTTAAACCGGTTTAAAGCAGAGAGAACCGGATAGAAAAGGTTTAAACCGGATAGAACCGGACTGAACCGCTTTAAACCAGTTTAAACCGAATAGAACCGGATAGAACTGGTTTAAACTGGTTTAAACCGGATAGAACCGGATAGAACTGGTTTAAACCGGATAAAACCGGATTGAACCGGTTAAACCAGTTTCAACCGGATTGAACCGGATAGAAACAGTTTAAACTGGATAAAACCGGATTGAACCGGTTTAAACCTGATTAAACTGGATAAAACCGGATTGAACTGGATTAAACCGGTTTAAACCGGATGAAACCAGATTGAAATGGTTTAAACCGGATAAAACGGGATTGAACCGGCTTAAACCGGTTTAAACCTGATAAAACTGCATTGAACCGGTTAAAACTGGTATAAACCGGATAAATCCGGAATGAACTGGTTTAAACTGGTTTAAACCGGATAGAACAGGTTTAAGCCGGATAAAATCGGATTGAACCGGTTTAAACCGGTTTAAACCGGATAGAACCGGATTGAAATGCTTTAAACCGGTTTAAACCGAATAGAACCGGATAGAAATGGTTTAAACCGGTTTAATCTGGATAGAACCGGATAGAACCGGTTTAAACCGGTTTAAACCGGATAGAAACGGATTGAACCGGTTTAAACCGGATAAAACCGGATAGACCCGGTTTAAACTGGTTTAAACGGGATAGAACCGGGTAGAACCAGTTTAAAACGGATAAAACTAGATTGAACAGGTTTAAACCGGTTTAATCCGGATAAAACCGAATTGAACCGGTTGAAACCGGAGAAAAACGGATTGAACTGGTTGAACCGGTTTAAATCGGATAGAACCGGATTGAACCGGTTTAAACCGCATAAACCCGGATTGATCCGGTTTGAACCGCTTTAAACCGGATAGATCGGTTTAAACCGGATAAAAGAGGATTGAACCGGTTTAAACGGGTTTAAACCAGATAAAAGCGGATTGAACCAGTTTAAACCGGATAAAAACGGATTGAACCGGTTTAAACCGGTTTAAACCGGATAGAAACGGATTGAAACGGTATAAAACGGGTTAAACCGGATAAAACCGGATTGAACTGTTTTAAACCGTATAAAACCGGATTGAACCGGTTTAAACTGGTTTAAACAGGATAAAATCAGATTGAACCAGTTTAAACTGGTTTAATCCGTATAAAACCGGATTGAACCAGTTTAAACCGGTTTAACCCAGATAAAAGCAGATTGAACCGCTTTAGACCGGATAGAACTGGACTGAACCGGTTTAAACCGGTTTTAACCGGATAAAACCTGATTGAACCGGTTTAAACCGGTTTAAACCGGATAGAATCGGATTGAACTGGTTTAAACCGGATAAAACAAGATAGAACTGGTATAAACCGGATAGAACTGGATTGAACCGGTTTAAACCGGTTTAAACAGGATAAAATCGGATTGAACCGGTTTGAACTGGTTTAAATCGGTTAAAACCGGATTGAACCGGTTTAAACTTGATAAAACCAGATTGAACCAGTTTAAACCGGTTTAAACCGGAAAAAAACGGATTGAACCGGTTTAAACCGGTTTAAACTAGATAAAACCGGATTGAACCGGTTTAAACAGGATAAAAACGGATAGGACCGGATTGAACCGGTTTAAACCGGTTTAAACCAGATGAAACTGGATAGAACTGGTTTAAAGCAGATAGAAAGGGATTGAACCGTTTTAAACCGGTTTAAACCGGATGAAACCAGATTGAAACGGTTTAAACCAGATAAAACCGGATTGAACTGGCTTAAACCGGTTTAAACCAGATAAAACTGCATTGAACCGGATTAAACCGGTATAAACCGGATAAATCCGGAATGAACTGGTTTAAACCGGTTTAAAGCGGAGAGAACCGGATAGAAAAGGTTTAAACCGGATAGAACCGGATTGAACCGCTTTAAACCAGTTTAAACCGAATAGAACCGGATAGAACTGGTTTAAACCGGATAAAACCGGATTTAACCGGTTAAACCAGTTTCAACCGGATTGAACCGGATAGAAACAGTTTAAACTGGATAAAACCGGATTGAACCAGTTTAAACCTGATTAAACTGGATAAAACCGGATTGAACTGGATTAAACCGGTTTAAACCAGATGAAACCAGATTGAAACGGTTTAAACCGGATAAAACGGGATTGAACCGGCTTAAACCGGTTTAAACCTGATAAAACTGCATTGAACCGGTTTAAACTGGTATAAACCGGATAAATCCGGAATGAACTGGTTTAAACTGGTTTAAACCGGATAGAACCGGTTTAAGCCGGATAAAATTGGATTGAACCGGTTTAGACCGGTTTAAACCGGATAGAACCGGATTGAAACGCTTTAAAACTGTTTAAACCGAATAGAACCGGATAGAAATGGTTTAAACCGGTTTAATCTGGATAGAACCGGATAGAACCGGTTTAAACCGGTTTAAACCGGATAGAAACGGATTGAACCGGTTTAAACCGGATAAAACCGGATAGAACCGGTTTAAACTGGTTTAAACGGGATAGAACCGGGTAGAACCAGTTTAAAACGGATAAAACTAGATTGAACAGGTTTAAACCGGTTTAATCCGGATAAAACCGAATTGAACCGGTTGAAACCGGAGAAAAACGGATTGAACTGGTTGAACCGGTTTAAATCGGATAGAACCGGATTGAACCGGTTTAAACCGCATAAACCCGGATTGATCCGGTTTGAACCGCTTTAAACCGGATAGATCGGTTTAAACCGGATGAAAGAGGATTGAAACGGTTTAAACGGGTTTAAACCAGATAAAAGCGGATTGAACCTGTTTAAACCGGATAAAAACGGATTGAACCGGTTTAAACCGGTTTAAACCGGATAGAAACGGATTGAAACGGTATAAAACGGGTTAAACCGGATAAAACCGGATTGAACTGTTTTAAACCGGATAAAACCGGATTGAACCGGTTTAAACTGGTTTAAACAGGATAAAATCAGATTGAACCAGTTTAAATTGGTTTAATCCGTATAAAACCGGATTGAACCAGTTTAAACCGGTTTAAACCAGATAAAAGCAGATTGAACCGCTTTAGACCGGATAGAACCGGACTGAACCGGTTTAAACAGGTTTTAACCGGATAAAACCGGATTGAACCGGTTTAAACCGCATAAACCCGGATTGATCCGGTTTGAACCGCTTTAAACCGGATAGATCGGTTTAAACCGGATGAAAGAGGATTGAACCGGTTTAAACGGGTTTAAACCAGATAAAAGCGGATTGAACCTGTTTAAACCGGATAGAAACGGATTGAACCGGTTTAAACCGGATAAAACCGGATAGAACCGGTTTGAACTGATTTAAACTGGATAGAACCGGATAGATCCAGTTTAAAACGGATAAAACTAGATTGAACAGGTTTAAACCGGTTTAAACCGGATAAAACCGAATTGAACCGGTTTAAACCAGTTTAAACTGGAGAAAACCGGATTGAACCGGTTTAAACCGGTTTAAACCGGAGAAAACCGGATTGAACCGGTTTAAACCGGTTAAAACCGGATTGAACCGGTTTAAACCGGTTTAAATCGGATAGAACCGGATTGAACCGGTTTATTCCGGAGAAAACCGGATTGAACTGGTTGAAACGGTTTAAATCGGATAGAACCGGATTGAACCGGTTTAAACCGCATAAACCCGCATTGAACCGGTTTGAACCGGTTTAAACCGGAAAGAACCGGTTTTATCAGGACTAAACTGGATGGAACCGGTTTAAACCGGATAAAAGCGGATTGAACCGGTTTAAACCGGTTTCAACCGGATAGAACCGTATTGATCTGGTTTAAACCAGATAAAACCGGATTGAACTGGTTTAAACTGGATAAAACCGGATTGAACCGGTTCCAACTGGTTTAAACCAGATAAAACCGGATAGAACCGGTTGAAACTGGATAAAACCGGATTGAACCGGTTGAAACCGGATGAAACCGGATAGAACCAGTTTAAACCGGATAGAACCGGATTGAACCGGTGTAAACCGTTTAAAAGTGGATAAAACCGGATTGAACTGGTTTAAACTGGATAAAACCGATTGAACCGGTTTAAACTGGATAAAACCGGATTGAACCGGTTTAAACCGGTGTGAACCGTATAGAACCGGATTGAACGTGTTTAACCGGATGAAACCGGATTGAACCGGTTTAAACCGGATAAAACCGGATGGAAACCGTTTAAACTGGATAGAACTGGATTGAACCGGTTTAAACCAGAAAAACCGGATTGAACCTGTCTAAACCGGATAAAACCGGACTGAACCGGTTTAAACTGGATAAAACCGGATTGATCCGGTTTAAACTGGTTTAAACCAGATAAAACCGGATAGAACCGGGTTGAACCAGATTGAAGCGGTTGAAACCGGTTTAAACCAGATAAAACAGGATAGAACGGATTTAAACCGGAAAAAAGCAGATTGAACTGGATTAAACCAGTTTAAGCCGGATAAAACCGGATTGAATAAGTTTAATCCGGATAGAACCGGCTTAAACCGGTTTAAACCAGATAAAACTGCATTGAACCGGTTTAAACCGGTATAAACCGGATAAATCCGGAATGAACTGGTTTAAACCGGTTTAAACCGGATAGAACCGGATAGAAAAGGTTTAAACCGGATAAAACCGGATTGAACCGGTTAAACCAGTTTCAACCGGATTGAACCGGATAGAACCAGTTTAAACTGGATAAAACCGGATTGAACCGGTTTAAACCTGATTAAACTGGATAAAACCGGATTGAACCAGATTAAACCGGTTTAAACCGGATGAAACCAGATTGAAACGGTTTAAACCGGATAAAACCGGATTGAACCGGTTAAACCAGTTTCAACCATATTGAACCGGATAGAACCAGTTTAAACTGGATAAAACCGGATTGAACCGGTTTAAACCGGTTTAAATCGGATAGAACCGGATTGAACCGGTTTATTCCGGAGAAAACCGGATTGAACTGGTTGAACCGGTTTAAATCGGATAGAACCGGATTGAACCGGTTTAAACCGCATAAACCCGGATTGAACCGGTTTGAACCGGTTTAAACCGGAAAGAACCGGTTTAATCAGTATTAAACTGGATGGAACCGGTTTAAACCGGATAAAAGCGGATTGAACCGGTTTAAACCGGTTTCAACCGGATAGAACCGTATTGAACTGGTTTAAACCAGATAAAACCGGATTGAACTGGTTTAAACTGGATAAAACCGGATTGAACCGGTTTAAACCAGTTTAAACAGGATAGAGCCGGATAGAACGGGTTCAAACTGGATAAAACAGGATTGAACCGGTTAAACCAGTTTCAACAGGATAAAACCGGATTGAACCAGTTTACACCAGATAAAACCGGATTGAACTGGTTTAAACCGGTTTAAACTGGATGATACCGGATTTAACCGGTTTCATCCGGTTTAAACGGGATAAAACCGGATTGAACCGGTTTAAACCGGTTTAAACAGGATAAAACGGGATTGAACCGGTTTAAACCAGTTTAAACCGGATAGAACCGGATTGAACCAGTTTAAACCGGACAAAACCGGATAGAACCGGTTAAAACCAGTTTAAACAGGATAGAACCGGTTCAAACCGTTTTAAACCGGATGAAACCGGATTGAACCGGTTTAAACCAGATAAAACTGGATTGAACCCTTTTAAACCAGTTTAAACTGGATAAAACTGGATAGAACCGGTTCAAACTGGATAAAACCGGATTGAACCGGTTAAACCAGTTTCAACCGGATAAAACCGGATTGAACCGGTTTAAACCAGATAAAACCGGAGTGATCCGGTTTGAACCGGTTTAAACCTGATAAAACCGGATTGAGTCAGTTTAAACCGGTTTAAACCGGATAAAATTGGATTGAACCGGTTTAAACTGGTTTAAACCGGATAAAACCGGATTGAACCGGTTTCAACCGGATAAAAGCAGATTTAAAAGGATCACACCGGTTTCAACCGGATTGAACCGGATAGAACCGGTTTAAACTGGATAAAACCGGATTGAACCGGTTTAAACCTGTTTAAATCGGATAAAACCAGATTGAACCGGATTAAACAGGTTTAAACCGGATGAAACCAGATTGAAACGGTTTAAACCGGATAAAACCGGATTGAACCGGCTTAAACCGGTTTAAACCAGATAAAACTGCATTGAACCGGTTTAAACCGGTATAAACCGGATAAATCCGGAATGAACTGGTTTAAACCGGTTTAAAGCGGAGAGAACCGGATAGAAAAGGTTTAAACCGGATAGAACCGGATTGAACCGCTTTAAACCAGTTTAAACCGAATAGAACCGGATAGAACTGGTTTAAACTGGTTTAAACCGGATAGAACCGGATAGAACTGGTTTAAACCGGATAAAACCGGATTGAACCGGTTAAACCAGTTTCAACCGGATTGAACCGGATAGAAACAGTTTAAACTGGATAAAACCGGATTGAACCGGTTTAAACCTGATTAAACTGGATAAAACCGGATTGAACTGGATTAAACCGGTTTAAACCGGATGAAACCAGATTGAAATGGTTTAAACCGGATAAAACGGGATTGAACCGGCTTAAACCGGTTTAAACCTGATAAAACTGCATTGAACCGGTTTAAACTGGTATAAACCGGATAAATCCGGAATGAACTGGTTTAAACTGGTTTAAACCGGATAGAACAGGTTTAAGCCGGATAAAATCGGATTGAACCGGTTTAAACCGGTTTAAACCGGATAGAACCGGATTGAAATGCTTTAAACCGGTTTAAACCGAATAGAACCGGATAGAAATGGTTTAAACCGGTTTAATCTGGATAGAACCGGATAGAACCGGTTTAAACCGGTTTAAACCGGATAGAAACGGATTGAACCGGTTTAAACCGGATAAAACCGGATAGACCCGGTTTAAACTGGTTTAAACGGGATAGAACCGGGTAGAACCAGTTTAAAACGGATAAAACTAGATTGAACAGGTTTAAACCGGTTTAATCCGGATAAAACCGAATTGAACCGGTTGAAACCGGAGAAAAACGGATTGAACTGGTTGAACCGGTTTAAATCGGATAGAACCGGATTGAACCGGTTTAAACCGCATAAACCCGGATTGATCCGGTTTGAACCGCTTTAAACCGGATAGATCGTTTTAAACCGGATAAAAGAGGATTGAACCGGTTTAAACGGGTTTAAACCAGATAAAAGCGGATTGAACCAGTTTAAACCGGATAAAAACGGATTGAACCGGTTTAAACCGGTTTAAACCGGATAGAAACGGATTGAAACGGTATAAAACGGGTTAAACCGGATAAAACCGGATTGAACTGTTTTAAACCGTATAAAACCGGATTGAACCGGTTTAAACTGGTTTAAACAGGATAAAATCAGATTGAACCAGTATAAACTGGTTTAATCCGTATAAAACCGGATTGAACCAGTTTAAACCGGTTTAAACCAGATAAAAGCAGATTGAACCGCTTTAGACCGGATAGAACTGGACTGAACCGGTTTAAACCGGTTTTAACCGGATAAAAGCGGATTGAACCGGTTTAAACCGGTTTAAACCGGATAGAATCGGATTGAACTGGTTTAAACCGGATAAAACAAGATAGAACTGGTATAAACCGGATAGAACTGGATTGAACCGGTTTAAACCGGTTTAAACAGGATAAAATCGGATTGAACCGGTTTAAACTGGTTTAAATCGGTTAAAACCGGATTGAACCGGTTTAAACCGGATAAAACCGGATTGAACCGGTTTAAACCAGTTTGAACCGTATAGAACCGGATTGAACGTGTTTAAACCGGATAGAACCGGATTGAACCGGTTTAAACCAGAAAAACCGGATTGAACCTGTTTAACATGGATAAAACCGGACTGAACCAGTTAAAACCTGATAAAACCGGATTGATCCGGTTTAAACTGGTTTAAATACGATAAAACCGGATTGAACTGGTTTAAACCGGATAAAAACTGATAGAACCAGACTGAACCAGTATAAACCGGTTTAAGCCAGATGAAACCGGATAGAACCGGTTTAAACTGGATAAAATCGGATTGAACCAGTTTAAACCAGATTAAACTGGAAAGAACCGGTTTACACTGGATAGAAGAGGATTGAACCGGTATAAACCGGATAGAACTGGATTGAACCGGTTTAAACCGGTTTAAACCGGATAGAACCGGATTGAACCGGTTCCAACCGGTTTAAACCAGATAAAACCGGATAGAACCGGTTTAAACCGGATAGAACCGGATTGAACCGGTGTAAACCGTTTAAAAGTGGATAAAACCGGATTGAACTGGTTTAAACTGGATAAAACCGATTGAACCGGTTTAAACTGGATAAAACCGGATTGAACCGGTTTAAACCGGTGTGAACCGTATAGAACCGGATTGAACGTGTTTAACCGGATGAAACCGGATTGAACCGGTTTAAACCGGATAAAACCGGATGGAAACCATTTAAACTGGATAGAACTGGATTGAACTGGTTTAAACCAGAAAAACCGGATTGAACCTGTCTAAACCGGATAAAACCGGACTGAACCGGTTTAAACTGGATAAAACCGGATTGATCCGGTTTAAACTGGTTTAAACCAGATAAAACCGGATAGAACCGGGTTGAACCAGATTGAAGCGGTTGAAACCGGTTTAAACCAGATAAAACAGGATAGAACGGATTTAAACCGGAAAAAAGCAGATTGAACCGGATTAAACCAGTTTAAACCGGATAAAACCGGATTGAATAAGTTTAATCCGGATAGAACCGGCTTAAACCGGTTTAAACCAGATAAAACTGCATTGAACCGGTTTAAACCGGTATAAACCGGATAAATCCGGAATGAACTGGTTTAAACCGGTTTAAACCGGATAGAACCGGATAGAAAAGGTTTAAACCGGATAAAACCGGATTGAACCGGTTAAACCAGTTTCAACCGGATTGAACCGGATAGAACCAGTTTAAACTGGATAAAACCGGATTGAACCGGTTTAAACCTGATTAAACTGGATAAAACCGGATTGAACCGGATTAAACCGGTTTAAACCGGATGAAACCAGATTGAAACAGTTTAAACCGGATAAAACCGGATTGAACCGGTTAAACCAGTTTCAACCGGATTGAACCGGATAGAACCAGTTTAAACTGGATAAAACCGGATTGAACCGGTTTAAACCGGTTTAAATCGGATAGAACCGGATTGAACCGGTTTATTCCGGAGAAAACCGGATTGAACTGGTTGAACCGGTTTAAATCAGATAGAACCGGATTGAAACGGTTTAAACCGCATAAACCCGGATTGAACCGGTTTGAACCGGTTTAAACCGGAAAGAACCGGTTTAATCAGTATTAAACTGGATGGAACCGGTTTAAACCGGATAAAAGCGGATTGAACCGGTTTAAACCGGTTTCAACCGGATAGAACCGTATTGAACTGGTTTAAACCAGATAAAACCGGATTGAACTGGTTTAAACTGGATAAAACCGGATTGAACCGGTTTAAACCAGTTTAAACAGGATAGAGCCGGATAGAACGGGTTCAAACTGGATAAAACCGGATTGAACCGGTTAAACCAGTTTCAACAGGATAAAACCGGATTGAACCAGTTTACACCAGATAAAACCGGATTGAACTGGTTTAAACCGGTTTAAACCGGATGAAACCGGATTTAACCGGTTTCATCCGGTTTAAACGGGATAAAACCGGATTGAACCGGTTTAAACCGGTTTAAACAGGATAAAACGGGATTGAACCGGTTTAAACCAGTTTAAACCGGATAGAACCGGATTGAACCAGTTTAAACCGGACAAAACCGGATAGAACCGGTTAAAACCAGTTTAAACAGGATAGAACCGGTTCAAACCGTTTTAAACCGGATGAAACCGGATTGAACCGGTTTAAACCAGATAAAACTGGATTGAACCCTTTTAAACCAGTTTAAACTGGATAGAACTGGATAGAACCGGTTCAAACTGGATAAAACCGGATTGAACCGGTTAAACCAGTTTCAACCGGATAAAACCGGATTGAACCGGTTTAAACCAGATAAAACCGGAGTGATCCGGATTGAACCGGTTTAAACCTGATAAAACCGGATTGAGTCAGTTTAAACCGGTTTAAACCGGATAAAATTGGATTGAACCGGTTTAAACTGGTTTAAACCGGATAAAACCGGATTGAACCGGTTTCAACCGGATAAAAGCAGATTTAAAAGGATCAAACCGGTTTCAACCGGATTGAACCGGATAGAACCGGTTTAAACTGGATAAAACCGGATTGAACCGGTTTAAACCTGTTTAAAACGGATAAAACCAGATTGAACCGGATTAAACCGGTTTAAACCGGATGAAACCAGATTGAAACGGTTTAAACCGGATAAAACCTGATTGAACCGGCTTAAACCGGTTTAAACCAGATAAAACTGCATTGAACCGGTTTAAACCGGTATAAACCGGATAAATCCGGAATGAACTGGTTTAAACCGGTTTAAAGCGGAGAGAACCGGATAGAAAAGGTTTAAACCGGATAGAACCGGATTGAACCGCTTTAAACCAGTTTAAACCGAATAGAACCGGATAGAACTGGTTTAAACTGGTTTAAACCGGATAGAACCGGATAGAACTGGTTTAAACCGGATAAAACCGGATTGAACCGGTTAAACCAGTTTCAACCGGATTGAACCGGATAGAAACAGTTTAAACTGGATAAAACCGGATTGAACCGGTTTAAACCTGATTAAACTGGATAAAACCGGATTGAACTGGATTAAACCGGTTTAAACCGGATGAAACCAGATTGAAATGGTTTAAACCGGATAAAACGGGATTGAACCGGCTTAAACCGGTTTAAACCTGATAAAACTGCATTGAACCGGTTTAAACTGGTATAAACCGGATAAATCCGGAATGAACTGGTTTAAACTGGTTTAAACCGGATAGAACAGGTTTAAGCCGGATAAAATCGGATTGAACCGGTTTAAACCGGTTTAAACCGGATAGAACCGGATTGAAATGCTTTAAACCGGTTTAAACCGAATAGAACCGGATAGAAATGGTTTAAACCGGTTTAATCTGGATAGAACCGGATAGAACCGGTTTAAACCGGTTTAAACCGGATAGAAACGGATTGAACCGGTTTAAACCGGATAAAACCGGATAGACCCGGTTTAAACTGGTTTAAACGGGATAGAACCGGGTAGAACCAGTTTAAAACGGATAAAACTAGATTGAACAGGTTTAAACCGGTTTAATCCGGATAAAACCGAATTGAACCGGTTGAAACCGGAGAAAAACGGATTGAACTGGTTGAACCGGTTTAAATCGGATAGAACCGGATTGAACCGGTTTAAACCGCATAAACCCGGATTGATCCGGTTTGAACCGCTTTAAACCGGATAGATCGGTTTAAACCGGATGAAAGAGGATTGAACCGGTTTAAACGGGTTTAAACCAGATAAAAGCGGATTGAACCAGTTTAAACCGGATAAAAACGGATTGAACCGGTTTAAACCGGTTTAAACCGGATAGAAACGGATTGAAACGGTATAAAACGGGTTAAACCGGATAAAACCGGATTGAACTGTTTTAAACCGGATAAAACCGGATTGAACCGGTTTAAACTGGTTTAAACAGGATAAAATCAGATTGAACCAGTTTAAATTGGTTTAATCCGTATAAAACCGGATTGAACCAGTTTAAACCGGTTTAAACCAGATAAAAGCAGATTGAACCGCTTTAGACCGGATAGAACCGGACTGAACCGGTTTAAACAGGTTTTAACCGGATAAAACCGGATTGAACCGGTTTAAACCGCATAAACCCGGATTGATCCGGTTTGAACCGCTTTAAACCGGATAGATCGGTTTAAACCGGATGAAAGAGGATTGAACCGGTTTAAACGGGTTTAAACCAGATAAAAGCGGATTGAACCAGTTTAAACCGGATAGAAACGGATTGAACCGGTTTAAACCGGATAAAACCGGATAGAACCGGTTTGAACTGATTTAAACTGGATTGAACCGGATAGAACCAGTTTAAAACGGATAAAACTAGATTGAACAGGTTTAAACCGGTTTAAACCGGATAAAACCGAATTGAACCGGTTTAAACCAGTTTAAACTGGAGAAAACCGGATTGAACCGGTTTAAACCGGTTTAAACCGGAGAAAACCGGATTGAACCGGTTTAAACCGGTTAAAACCGGATTGAACCGGTTTAAACCGGTTTAAATCGGATAGAACCGGATTGAACCGGTTTATTCCGGAGAAAACCGGATTGAACTGGTTGAACCGGTTTAAATCGGATAGAACCGGATTGAACCGGTTTAAACCGCATAAACCCGGATTGAACCGGTTTGAACCGGTTTAAACCGGAAAGAACCGGTTTAATCAGGACTAAACTGGATGGAACCGGTTTAAACCGGATAAAAGCGGATTGAACCGGTTTAAACCGGTTTCAACCGGATAGAACCGTATTGACCTGGTTTAAACCAGATAAAACCGGATTGAACTGGTTTAAACTGGATAAAACCGGATTGAACCGGTTTAAACCAGTTTAAACAGGATAGAGCCGGATAGAACGGGTTCAAACTGGATAAAACCGGATTGAACCGGTTAAACCAGTTTCAACAGGATAAAACCGGATTGAACCAGTTTACACCAGATAAAACCGGATTGAACTGGTTTAAACCGGTTTAAACCGGATGATACCGGATTTAACCGGTTTAATCCGGTTTAAACGGGATAAAACCGGATTGAACCAGTTTAAACCGGTTTAAACAGGATAAAACGGGATTGAACCGGTTTAAACCAGTTTAAACCGGATAGAACCGGATTGAACCAGTTTAAACCGGACAAAACCGGATAGAACCGGTTAAAACCAGTTTAAACAGGATAGAACCGGTTCAAACCGTGTTAAACCGGATGAAACCGGATTGAACCGGTTTAAACCAGATAAAACTGGATTGAACCCTTTTAAACCAGTTTAAACTGGATAGAACTGGATAGAACCGGTTCAAACTGGATAAAACCGGATTGAACCGGTTAAACCAGTTTCAACCGGATAAAACCGGATTGAACCGGTTTAAACCAGATAAAACCGGAGTGATCCGGTTTGAACCGGTTTAAACCTGATAAAACCAGTTTGAGTCAGTTTAAACCGGTTTAAACCGGATAAAATTGGATTGAACCGGTTTAAACTGGTTTAAACCGGATAAAACCGGATTGAACCGGTTTCAACCGGATAAAAGCAGATTTAAAAGGATCAAACCGGTTTCAACCGGATTGAACCGGATAGAACCGGTTTAAACTGGATAAAACCGGATTGAACCGGTTTAAACCTGTTTAAAACGGATAAAACCGGATTGAACCGGATTAAACCGGTTTAAACCGGATGAAACCAGATTGAAACGGTTTAAACCGGATAAAACCGGATTGAACCGGCTTAAACCGGTTTAAACCAGATAAAACTGCATTGAACCGGTTTAAACCGGTATAAACCGGATAAATCCGGAATGAACTGGTTTAAACCGGTTTAAAGCGGAGAGAACCGGATAGAAAAGGTTTAAACCGGATAGAACCGGATTGAACCGCTTTAAACCAGTTTAAACCGAATAGAACCGGATAGAACTGGTTTAAACTGGTTTAAACCGGATAGAACCGGATAGAACTGGTTTAAACCGGATAAAACCAGATTGAACCGGTTAAACCAGTTTCAACCGGATTGAACCGGATAGAAACAGTTTAAACTGGATAAAACCGGATTGAACCGGTTTAAACCTGATTAAACTGGATAAAACCGGATTGAACTGGATTAAACCGGTTTAAACCGGATGAAACCAGATTGAAATGGTTTAAACCGGATAAAACGGGATTGAACCGGCTTAAACCGGTTTAAACCTGATAAAACTGCATTGAACCGGTTTAAACTGGTATAAACCGGATAAATCCGGAATGAACTGGTTTAAACTGGTTTAAACCGGATAGAACCGGATAGAACCGGTTTAAGCCGGATAAAATCGGATTGAACCGGTTTAAACCGGTTTAAACCGGATAGAACCGGATTGAAATGCTTTAAACCAGTTTAAACCGAATAGAACCGGATAGAAATGGTTTAAACCGGTTTAATCTGGATAGAACCGGATAGAACCGGTTTAAACGGGTTTAAACCGGATAGAAACGGATTGAACCGGTTTAAACCGAATAAAACCGGATAGAACCGGTTTAAACTTGTTTAAACGGGATAGAACCGGGTAGAACCAGTTTAAAACGGATAAAACTAGATTGAACAGGTTTAAACCGGTTTAATCCGGATAAAACCGAATTGAACCGGTTGAAACCGGAGAAAAACGGATTGAACTGGTTGAACCGGTTTAAATCGGATAGAACCGGATTGAACCGGTTTAAACCGCATAAAACCGGATTGATCTGGTTTGAACCGCTTTAAACCGGATAGATCGGTTTAAACCGGATAAAAGCGGATTGAACCAGTTTAAACCGGATAAAAACGGATTGAACCGGTTTAAACCGGTTTAAACCGGATAGAAACGGATTGAAACGGTATAAAACGGGTTAAACCGGATAATACCGGATTGAACTGTTTTAAACCGTATAAAACCGGATTGAACCGGTTTAAACTGGTTTAAACAGGATAAAATCAGATTGAACCAGTTTAAACCAGATAAAAGCAGATTGAACCGCTTTAGACCGGATAGAACTGGACTGAACCGGTTTAAACCGGTTTTAACCGGATAAAACCGGATTGAACCGGTTTAAACCGATTTAAACCGGATAGAATCGGATTGAACTGGTTTAAACCGGATAAAACAAGATAGAACTGGTATAAACGGGATAGAACTGGATTGAACCGGTTTAAACCGGTTTAAACAGGATAAAATCAGATTGAACCGGTTTAAACTGGTTTAAATCGGTTAAAACCGGATTGAACCGGTTTAAACTTGATAAAACCAGATTGAACCAATTTAAACCGGTTTAAACCGGATAAAAACGGATTGAACCGGTTTAAACCGGTTTAAACTAGATAAAACCGGATTGAACCGGTTTAAACAGGATAAAAACGGATAGGACCGGATTGAACCGGTTTAAACCGGTTTAAACCAGATAAAACTGGATAGAACTGGTTTAAAGCAGATAGAAAGGGATTGAACCGTTTTAAACCGTTTTAAACCGGATGAAACCAGATTGAAACGGTTTAAACCAGATAAAACCGGATTGAACCGGCTTAAACCGGTTTAAACCAGATAAAACTGCATTGAACCGGATTAAACCGGTATAAACCGGATAAATCCGGAATGAACTGGTTTAAACCGGTTTAAAGCGGAGAGAACCGGATAGAAAAGGTTTAAACCGGATAGAACCGGATTGAACCGCTTTAAACCAGTTTAAACCGAATAGAACCGGATAGAACTGGTTTAAACTGGTTTAAACCGGATAGAACCGGATAGAACTGGTTTAAACCGGATAAAACCGGATTGAACCGGTTAAACCAGTTTCAACCGGATTGAACCGGATAGAAACAGTTTAAACTGGATAAAACTGGATTGAACCGGTTTAAACCTGATTAAACTGGATAAAACCGGATTGAACTGGATTAAACCGGTTTAAACCGGATGAAACCAGATTGAAACGGTTTAAACCGGATAAAACGGGATTGAACCGGCTTAAACCGGTTTAAACCTGATAAAACTGCATTGAACCGGTTTAAACTGGTATAAACCGGATAAATCCGGAATGAACTGGTTTAAACTGGTTTAAACCGGATAGAACCGGTTTAAGCCGGATAAAATCGGATTGAACCGGTTTAAACCGGTTTAAACCGGATAGAACCGGATTGAAACGCTTTAAACCAGTTTAAACCAAATAGAACCGGATAGAAATGGTTTAAACCGGTTTAATCTGGATAGAACCGGATAGAACCGGTTTAAACCGGTTTAAACCGGATAGAAACGGATTGAACCGGTTTAAACCGGATAAAACCGGATTGAACTGTTTTAAACCGGATAAAACCGGATTGAACCGGTTTAAACTGGTTTAAACAGGATAAAATCAGATTGAACCAGTTTAAACTGGTTTAATACATATAAAACCGGATTGAACCAGTTTAAACCGGTTTAAACCAGATAAAAGCAGATTGAACCGCTTTAGACCGGATAGAACCGGACTGAACCGGTTTAAACCGGTTTTAACCGGATAAAACCGGATTGAACCGGTTTAAACCGGTTTAAACCGGATAGAATCGGATTGAACTGGTTTAAACCGGATAAAACAAGATAGAACTGGTATAAACCGGATAGAACTGGATTGAACCGGTTTAAACCGGTTTAAACAGGATAAAATCGGATTGAACCGGTGTAAACCGTTTAAAAGTAAATAAAACCGGATTGAACTGGTTTAAACTGGATAAAACCGATTGAACCGGTTTAAACTGGATAAAACCAGATTGAACCGGTTTAAACCGGTGTGCACCGTATAGAACCGGATTGAACGTGTTTAACCTAATGAAACCGGATTGAACCGGTTTAAACCGGATAAAACCGGATGGAAACCGTTTAAACTGGATAGAACTGGATTGAACCGGTTTAAACCAGAAAAAACGGATTGAACCTGTTTAAACCGGATAAAACCGGACTGAACCGGTTTAAACTGGATAAAACAGGATTGATCCGGTTTAAACTGGTTTAAACCAGATAAAACCGGATAGAACCGGGTTGAACCAGATTGAAGCGGTTGAAACCGGTTTAAACCAGATAAAACAGGATAGAACGGATTTAAACCGGAAAAAAGCAGATTGAACCGGATTAAACCAGTTTAAACCGGATAAAACCGGATTGAATAAGTTTAAACCGGATTGAACCGGTTTAAACTGGTTTAAAACGGATAGAACCGGATTGAACCAGTTTAAACCAGTTTAAGGTGGATAAAACCGGATTGAACTGGTTTAAACAGGATAAAACCGAATTGAACCAGTTTAAAATGGTTTAAACAGGATAAAACCGCATTGAACCGGTTTAAACCGGATAAAACCGGATCCATCCTGTTTAAACTGGTTTAAACCGGATAAAACAGGATAGAACTAGTTTAAAGCGGATAGAAAGGGACTGAAACGGTTTAAACCGGATTAAACCGGATTAAACCGGATAAAACCAGATTGAACCGGTTTAAACCAGTTTAAACTGGATAAAACCGGATTGAACTGGTTTAAACCGGTTTGAACCGTATAGAACCGGATTGAACGTGTTTAAACTGGATAAAACCGGATTGAACCGGTTTAAACCGGATAAAACCATATTGAACCGGTTTAAACAGGTTTAAAGTGGACAAAAACGGATTGAAATGGTTTAAACAGGATAAAACCGGATTGAACCGGTTTAAAGCGGATAAAACAAGATAGAACTGGTTTATAACGGATAGAACCGGATTGAACTGGTTTAAACCGGTTTAAACCGGATAAAACCGGATTGAACCGGTTAAACCAGTTTCAACCGGATTGAACCGGATAGAACCAGTTTAAACTGGATAAAACCGGATTGAACCGGTTTAAACCTAATTAAACTGGATAAAACCGGATTGAACCAGTTTAAACCGGTTTAAACCAGATAAAAGCAGATTGAACCGCTTTAGACCGGATAGAACCGGACTGAACCGGTTTAAACAGGTTTTAACCGGATAAAACCGGATTGAACCGGTTTAAACCGCATAAACCCGGATTGATCCGGTTTGAACCGCTTTAAACCGGATAGATCGGTTTAAACCGGATGAAAGAGGATTGAACCGGTTTAAACGGGTTTAAACCAGATAAAAGCGGATTGAACCAGTTTAAACCGGATAGAAACGGATTGAACCGGTTTAAACCGGATAAAACCGGATAGAACCGGTTTGAACTGATTTAAACTGGATTGAACCGGATAGAACCAGTTTAAAACGGATAAAACTAGATTGAACAGGTTTAAACCGGTTTAAACCGGATAAAACCGAATTGAACCGGTTTAAACCAGTTTAAACTGGAGAAAACCGGATTGAACCGGTTTAAACTGGTTTAAACCGGAGAAAATCGGATTGAACCGGTTTAAACCGGTTAAAACCGGATTGAACCGGTTTAAACCGGTTTAAATCGGATAGAACCGGATTGAACCGGTTTATTCCGGAGAAAACCGGATTGAACTGGTTGAACCGGTTTAAATCGGATAGAACCGGATTGAACCGGTTTAAACCGCATAAACCCGGATTGAACCGGTTTGAACCGGTTTAAACCGGAAAGAACCGGTTTTATCAGGACTAAACTGGATGGAACCGGTTTAAACCGGATAAAAGCGGATTGAACCGGTTTAAACCGGTTTCAACCGGATAGAACCGTATTGACCTGGTTTAATCCAGATAAAACCGGATTGAACTGGTTTAAACTGGATAAAACCGGATTGAACCGGTTTAAACCAGTTTAAACAGGATAGAGCCGGATAGAACGGGTTCAAACTGGATAAAACCGGATTGAACCGGTTAAACCAGTTTCAACAGGATAAAACCGGATTGAACCAGTTTACACCAGATAAAACCGGATTGAACTGGTTTAAACCGGTTTAAACCGGATGATACCGGATTTAACCGGTTTAATCCGGTTTAAACGGGATAAAACCGGATTGAACCAGTTTAAACCGGTTTAAACAGGATAAAACGGGATTGAACCGGTTTAAACCAGTTTAAACCGGATAGAACCGGATTGAACCAGTTTAAACCGGACAAAACCGGATAGAACCGGTTAAAACCAGTTTAAACAGGATAGAACCGGTTCAAACCGTGTTAAACCGGATGAAACCGGATTGAACCGGTTTAAACCAGATAAAACTGGATTGAACCCTTTTAAACCAGTTTAAACTGGATAGAACTGGATAGAACCGGTTCAAACTGGATAAAACCGGATTGAACCGGTTAAACCAGTTTCAACCGGATAAAACCGGATTGAACCGGTTTCAACCGGATAAAAGCAGATTTAAAAGGATCAAACCGGTTTCAACCGGATTGAACCGGATAGAACCGGTTTAAACTGGATAAAACCGGATTGAACCGGTTTAAACCTGTTTAAAACGGATAAAACCGGATTGAACCGGATTAAACCGGTTTAAACCGGATGAAACCAGATTGAAACGGTTTAAACCGGATAAAACCGGATTGAACCGGCTTAAACCGGTTTAAACCAGATAAAACTGCATTGAACCGGTTTAAACCGGTATAAACCGGATAAATCCGGAATGAACTGGTTTAAACCGGTTTAAAGCGGAGAGAACCGGATAGAAAAGGTTTAAACCGGATAGAACCGGATTGAACCGCTTTAAACCAGTTTAAACCGAATAGAACCGGATAGAACTGGTTTAAACTGGTTTAAACCGGATAGAACCGGATAGAACTGGTTTAAACCGGATAAAACCAGATTGAACCGGTTAAACCAGTTTCAACTGGATTGAACCGGATAGAAACAGTTTAAACTGGATAAAACCGGATTGAACCGGTTTAAACCTGATTAAACTGGATAAAACCGGATTGAACTGGATTAAACCGGTTTAAACCGGATGAAACCAGATTGAAATGGTTTAAACCGGATAAAACGGGATTGAACCGGCTTAAACCGGTTTAAACCTGATAAAACTGCATTGAACCGGTTTAAACTGGTATAAACCGGATAAATCCGGAATGAACTGGTTTAAACTGGTTTAAACCGGATAGAACCGGATAGAACCGGTTTAAGCCGGATAAAATCGGATTGAACCGGTTTAAACCGGTTTAAACCGGATAGAACCGGATTGAAATGCTTTAAACCAGTTTAAACCGAATAGAACCGGATAGAAATGGTTTAAACCGGTTTAATCTGGATAGAACCGGATAGAACCGGTTTAAACGGGTTTAAACCGGATAGAAACGGATTGAACCGGTTTAAACCGAATAAAACCGGATAGAACCGGTTTAAACTTGTTTAAACGGGATAGAACCGGGTAGAACCAGTTTAAAACGGATAAAACTAGATTGAACAGGTTTAAACCGGTTTAATCCGGATAAAACCGAATTGAACCGGTTGAAACCGGAGAAAAACGGATTGAACTGGTTGAACCGGTTTAAATCGGATAGAACCGGATTGAACCGGTTTAAACCGCATAAAACCGGATTGATCTGGTTTGAACCGCTTTAAACCGGATAGATCGGTTTAAACCGGATAAAAGCGGATTGAACCAGTTTAAACCGGATAAAAACGGATTGAACCGGTTTAAACCGGTTTAAACCGGATAGAAACGGATTGAAACGGTATAAAACGGGTTAAACCGGATAATACCGGATTGAACTGTTTTAAACCGTATAAAACCGGATTGAACCGGTTTAAACTGGTTTAAACAGGATAAAATCAGATTGAACCAGTTTAAACCAGATAAAAGCAGATTGAACCGCTTTAGACCGGATAGAACTGGACTGAACCGGTTTAAACCGGTTTTAACCGGATAAAACCGGATTGAACCGGTTTAAACCGATTTAAACCGGATAGAATCGGATTGAACTGGTTTAAACCGGATAAAACAAGATAGAACTGGTATAAACGGGATAGAACTGGATTGAACCGGTTTAAACCGGTTTAAACAGGATAAAATCAGATTGAACCGGTTTAAACTGGTTTAAATCGGTTAAAACCGGATTGAACCGGTTTAAACTTGATAAAACCAGATTGAACCAATTTAAACCGGTTTAAACCGGATAAAAACGGATTGAACCGGTTTAAACCGGTTTAAACTAGATAAAACCGGATTGAACCGGTTTAAACAGGATAAAAACGGATAGGACCGGATTGAACCGGTTTAAACCGGTTTAAAGCAGATAAAACTGGATAGAACTGGTTTAAAGCAGATAGAAAGGGATTGAACCGTTTTAAACCGTTTTAAACCGGATGAAACCAGATTGAAACGGTTTAAACCAGATAAAACCGGATTGAACCGGCTTAAACCGGTTTAAACCAGATAAAACTGCATTGAACCGGATTAAACCGGTATAAACCGGATAAATCCGGAATGAACTGGTTTAAACCGGTTTAAAGCGGAGAGAACCGGATAGAAAAGGTTTAAACCGGATAGAACCGGATTGAACCGCTTTAAACCAGTTTAAACCGAATAGAACCGGATAGAACTGGTTTAAACTGGTTTAAACCGGATAGAACCGGATAGAACTGGTTTAAACCGGATAAAACCGGATTGAACCGGTTAAACCAGTTTCAACCGGATTGAACCGGATAGAAACAGTTTAAACTGGATAAAACTGGATTGAACCGGTTTAAACCTGATTAAACTGGATAAAACCGGATTGAACTGGATTAAACCGGTTTAAACCGGATGAAACCAGATTGAAACGGTTTAAACCGGATAAAACGGGATTGAACCGGCTTAAACCGGTTTAAACCTGATAAAACTGCATTGAACCGGTTTAAACTGGTATAAACCGGATAAATCCGGAATGAACTGGTTTAAACTGGTTTAAACCGGATAGAACCGGTTTAAGCCGGATAAAATCGGATTGAACCGGTTTAAACCGGTTTAAACCGGATAGAACCGGATTGAAACGCTTTAAACCAGTTTAAACCAAATAGAACCGGATAGAAATGGTTTAAACCGGTTTAATCTGGATAGAACCGGATAGAACCGGTTTAAACCGGTTTAAACCGGATAGAAACGGATTGAACCGGTTTAAACCGGATAAAACCGGATTGAACTGTTTTAAACCGGATAAAACCGGATTGAACCGGTTTAAACTGGTTTAAACAGGATAAAATCAGATTGAACCAGTTTAAACTGGTTTAATACATATAAAACCGGATTGAACCAGTTTAAACCGGTTTAAACCAGATAAAAGCAGATTGAACCGCTTTAGACCGGATAGAACCGGACTGAACCGGTTTAAACCGGTTTTAACCGGATAAAACCGGATTGAACCGGTTTAAACCGGTTTAAACCGGATAGAATCGGATTGAACTGGTTTAAACCGGATAAAACAAGATAGAACTGGTATAAACCGGATAGAACTGGATTGAACCGGTTTAAACCGGTTTAAACAGGATAAAATCGGATTGAACCGGTGTAAACCGTTTAAAAGTAAATAAAACCGGATTGAACTGGTTTAAACTGGATAAAACCGATTGAACCGGTTTAAACTGGATAAAACCAGATTGAACCGGTTTAAACCGGTGTGCACCGTATAGAACCGGATTGAACGTGTTTAACCTAATGAAACCGGATTGAACCGGTTTAAACCGGATAAAACCGGATGGAAACCGTTTAAACTGGATAGAACTGGATTGAACCGGTTTAAACCAGAAAAAACGGATTGAACCTGTTTAAACCGGATAAAACCGGACTGAACCGGTTTAAACTGGATAAAACAGGATTGATCCGGTTTAAACTGGTTTAAACCAGATAAAACCGGATAGAACCGGGTTGAACCAGATTGAAGCGGTTGAAACCGGTTTAAACCAGATAAAACAGGATAGAACGGATTTAAACCGGAAAAAAGCAGATTGAACCGGATTAAACCAGTTTAAACCGGATAAAACCGGATTGAATAAGTTTAAACCGGATTGAACCGGTTTAAACTGGTTTAAAACGGATAGAACCGGATTGAACCAGTTTAAACCAGTTTAAGGTGGATAAAACCGGATTGAACTGGTTTAAACAGGATAAAACCGAATTGAACCAGTTTAAAATGGTTTAAACAGGATAAAACCGCATTGAACCGGTTTAAACCGGATAAAACCGGATCCATCCTGTTTAAACTGGTTTAAACCGGATAAAACAGGATAGAACTAGTTTAAAGCGGATAGAAAGGGACTGAAACGGTTTAAACCGGATTAAACCGGATTAAACCGGATAAAACCAGATTGAACCGGTTTAAACCAGTTTAAACTGGATAAAACCGGATTGAACTGGTTTAAACCGGTTTGAACCGTATAGAACCGGATTGAACGTGTTTAAACTGGATAAAACCGGATTGAACCGGTTTAAACCGGATAAAACCATATTGAACCGGTTTAAACAGGTTTAAAGTGGACAAAAACGGATTGAACTGGTTTAAACAGGATAAAACCGGATTGAACCGGTTTAAAGCGGATAAAACAAGATAGAACTGGTTTATAACGGATAGAACCGGATTGAACTGGTTTAAACCGGTTTAAACCGGATAAAACCGGATTGAACCGGTTAAACCAGTTTCAACCGGATTGAACCGGATAGAACCAGTTTAAACTGGATAAAACCGGATTGAACCGGTTTAAACCTAATTAAACTGGATAAAACCGGATTGAACCAGTTTAAACCGGTTTAAACCAGATAAAAGCAGATTGAACCGCTTTAGACCGGATAGAACCGGACTGAACCGGTTTAAACAGGTTTTAACCGGATAAAACCGGATTGAACCGGTTTAAACCGCATAAACCCGGATTGATCCGGTTTGAACCGCTTTAAACCGGATAGATCGGTTTAAACCGGATGAAAGAGGATTGAACCGGTTTAAACGGGTTTAAACCAGATAAAAGCGGATTGAACCAGTTTAAACCGGATAGAAACGGATTGAACCGGTTTAAACCGGATAAAACCGGATAGAACCGGTTTGAACTGATTTAAACTGGATTGAACCGGATAGAACCAGTTTAAAACGGATAAAACTAGATTGAACAGGTTTAAACCGGTTTAAACCGGATAAAACCGAATTGAACCGGTTTAAACCAGTTTAAACTGGAGAAAACCGGATTGAACCGGTTTAAACTGGTTTAAACCGGAGAAAATCGGATTGAACCGGTTTAAACCGGTTAAAACCGGATTGAACCGGTTTAAACCGGTTTAAATCGGATAGAACCGGATTGAACCGGTTTATTCCGGAGAAAACCGGATTGAACTGGTTGAACCGGTTTAAATCGGATAGAACCGGATTGAACCGGTTTAAACCGCATAAACCCGGATTGAACCGGTTTGAACCGGTTTAAACCGGAAAGAACCGGTTTTATCAGGACTAAACTGGATGGAACCGGTTTAAACCGGATAAAAGCGGATTGAACCGGTTTAAACCGGTTTCAACCGGATAGAACCGTATTGACCTGGTTTAATCCAGATAAAACCGGATTGAACTGGTTTAAACTGGATAAAACCGGATTGAACCGGTTTAAACCAGTTTAAACAGGATAGAGCCGGATAGAACGGGTTCAAACTGGATAAAACCGGATTGAACCGGTTAAACCAGTTTCAACAGGATAAAACCGGATTGAACCAGTTTACACCAGATAAAACCGGATTGAACTGGTTTAAACCGGTTTAAACCGGATGATACCGGATTTAACCGGTTTAATCCGGTTTAAACGGGATAAAACCGGATTGAACCAGTTTAAACCGGTTTAAACAGGATAAAACGGGATTGAACCGGTTTAAACCAGTTTAAACCGGATAGAACCGGATTGAACCAGTTTAAACCGGACAAAACCGGATAGAACCGGTTAAAACCAGTTTAAACAGGATAGAACCGGTTCAAACCGTGTTAAACCGGATGAAACCGGATTGAACCGGTTTAAACCAGATAAAACTGGATTGAACCCTTTTAAACCAGTTTAAACTGGATAGAACTGGATAGAACCGGTTCAAACTGGATAAAACCGGATTGAACCGGTTAAACCAGTTTCAACCGGATAAAACCGGATTGAACCGGTTTCAACCGGATAAAAGCAGATTTAAAAGGATCAAACCGGTTTCAACCGGATTGAACCGGATAGAACCGGTTTAAACTGGATAAAACCGGATTGAACCGGTTTAAACCTGTTTAAAACGGATAAAACCGGATTGAACCGGATTAAACCGGTTTAAACCGGATGAAACCAGATTGAAACGGTTTAAACCGGATAAAACCGGATTGAACCGGCTTAAACCGGTTTAAACCAGATAAAACTGCATTGAACCGGTTTAAACCGGTATAAACCGGATAAATCCGGAATGAACTGGTTTAAACCGGTTTAAAGCGGAGAGAACCGGATAGAAAAGGTTTAAACCGGATAGAACCGGATTGAACCGCTTTAAACCAGTTTAAACCGAATAGAACCGGATAGAACTGGTTTAAACTGGTTTAAACCGGATAGAACCGGATAGAACTGGTTTAAACCGGATAAAACCAGATTGAACCGGTTAAACCAGTTTCAACTGGATTGAACCGGATAGAAACAGTTTAAACTGGATAAAACCGGATTGAACCGGTTTAAACCTGATTAAACTGGATAAAACCGGATTGAACTGGATTAAACCGGTTTAAACCGGATGAAACCAGATTGAAATGGTTTAAACCGGATAAAACGGGATTGAACCGGCTTAAACCGGTTTAAACCTGATAAAACTGCATTGAACCGGTTTAAACTGGTATAAACCGGATAAATCCGGAATGAACTGGTTTAAACTGGTTTAAACCGGATAGAACCGGATAGAACCGGTTTAAGCCGGATAAAATCGGATTGAACCGGTTTAAACCGGTTTAAACCGGATAGAACCGGATTGAAATGCTTTAAACCAGTTTAAACCGAATAGAACCGGATAGAAATGGTTTAAACCGGTTTAATCTGGATAGAACCGGATAGAACCGGTTTAAACGGGTTTAAACCGGATAGAAACGGATTGAACCGGTTTAAACCGAATAAAACCGGATAGAACCGGTTTAAACTTGTTTAAACGGGATAGAACCGGGTAGAACCAGTTTAAAACGGATAAAACTAGATTGAACAGGTTTAAACCGGTTTAATCCGGATAAAACCGAATTGAACCGGTTGAAACCGGAGAAAAACGGATTGAACTGGTTGAACCGGTTTAAATCGGATAGAACCGGATTGAACCGGTTTAAACCGCATAAAACCGGATTGATCTGGTTTGAACCGCTTTAAACCGGATAGATCGGTTTAAACCGGATAAAAGCGGATTGAACCAGTTTAAACCGGATAAAAACGGATTGAACCGGTTTAAACCGGTTTAAACCGGATAGAAACGGATTGAAACGGTATAAAACGGGTTAAACCGGATAATACCGGATTGAACTGTTTTAAACCGTATAAAACCGGATTGAACCGGTTTAAACTGGTTTAAACAGGATAAAATCAGATTGAACCAGTTTAAACTGGTTTAATCCATATAAAACCGGATTGAACCAGTTTAAACCGGTTTAAACCAGATAAAAGCAGATTGAACCGCTTTAGACCGGATAGAACTGGACTGAACCGGTTTAAACCGGTTTTAACCGGATAAAACCGGATTGAACCGGTTTAAACCGATTTAAACCGGATAGAATCGGATTGAACTGGTTTAAACCGGATAAAACAAGATAGAACTGGTATAAACGGGATAGAACTGGATTGAACCGGTTTAAACCGGTTTAAACAGGATAAAATCAGATTGAACCGGTTTAAACTGGTTTAAATCGGTTAAAACCGGATTGAACCGGTTTAAACTTGATAAAACCAGATTGAACCAATTTAAACCGGTTTAAACCGGATAAAAACGGATTGAACCGGTTTAAACCGGTTTAAACTAGATAAAACCGGATTGAACCGGTTTAAACAGGATAAAAACGGATAGGACCGGATTGAACCGGTTTAAACCGGTTTAAACCAGATAAAACTGGATAGAACTGGTTTAAAGCAGATAGAAAGGGATTGAACCGTTTTAAACCGTTTTAAACCGGATGAAACCAGATTGAAACGGTTTAAACCAGATAAAACCGGATTGAACCGGCTTAAACCGGTTTAAACCAGATAAAACTGCATTGAACCGGATTAAACCGGTATAAACCGGATAAATCCGGAATGAACTGGTTTAAACCGGTTTAAAGCGGAGAGAACCGGATAGAAAAGGTTTAAACCGGATAGAACCGGATTGAACCGCTTTAAACCAGTTTAAACCGAATAGAACCGGATAGAACTGGTTTAAACTGGTTTAAACCGGATAGAACCGGATAGAACTGGTTTAAACCGGATAAAACCGGATTGAACCGGTTAAACCAGTTTCAACCGGATTGAACCGGATAGAAACAGTTTAAACTGGATAAAACTGGATTGAACCGGTTTAAACCTGATTAAACTGGATAAAACCGGATTGAACTGGATTAAACCGGTTTAAACCGGATGAAACCAGATTGAAACGGTTTAAACCGGATAAAACGGGATTGAACCGGCTTAAACCGGTTTAAACCTGATAAAACTGCATTGAACCGGTTTAAACTGGTATAAACCGGATAAATCCGGAATGAACTGGTTTAAACTGGTTTAAACCGGATAGAACCGGTTTAAGCCGGATAAAATCGGATTGAACCGGTTTAAACAGGTTTAAACCGGATAGAACCGGATTGAAACGCTTTAAACCAGTTTAAAACAAATAGAACCGGATAGAAATGGTTTAAACCGGTTTAATCTGGATAGAACCGGATAGAACCGGTTTAAACCGGTTTAAACCGGATAGAAACGGATTGAACCGGTTTAAACTGGATAAAACCGGATTGAACTGTTTTAAACCGGATAAAACCGGATTGAACCGGTTTAAACTGGTTTAAACAGGATAAAATCAGATTGAACCAGTTTAAACTGGTTTAATACATATAAAACCGGATTGAACCAGTTTAAACCGGTTTAAACCAGATAAAAGCAGATTGAACCGCTTTAGACCGGATAGAACCGGACTGAACCGGTTTAAACCGGTTTTAACCGGATAAAACCGGATTGAACCGGTTTAAACCGGTTTAAACCGGATAGAATCGGATTGAACTGGTTTAAACCGGATAAAACAAGATAGAACTGGTATAAACCGGATAGAACTGGATTGAACCGGTTTAAACCGGTTTAAACAGGATAAAATCGGATTGAACCGGTGTAAACCGTTTAAAAGTAAATAAAACCGGATTGAACTGGTTTAAACTGGATAAAACCGATTGAACCGGTTTAAACTGGATAAAACCAGATTGAACCGGTTTAAACCGGTGTGCACCGTATAGAACCGGATTGAACGTGTTTAACCTAATGAAACCGGATTGAACCGGTTTAAACCGGATAAAACCGGATGGAAACCGTTTAAACTGGATAGAACTGGATTGAACCGGTTTAAACCAGAAAAAACGGATTGAACCTGTTTAAACCGGATAAAACCGGACTGAACCGGTTTAAACTGGATAAAACAGGATTGATCCGGTTTAAACTGGTTTAAACCAGATAAAACCGGATAGAACCGGGTTGAACCAGATTGAAGCGGTTGAAACCGGTTTAAACCAGATAAAACAGGATAGAACGGATTTAAACCGGAAAAAAGCAGATTGAACCGGATTAAACCAGTTTAAACCGGATAAAACCGGATTGAATAAGTTTAAACCGGATTGAACCGGTTTAAACTGGTTTAAAACGGATAGAACCGGATTGAACCAGTTTAAACCAGTTTAAGGTGGATAAAACCGGATTGAACTGGTTTAAACAGGATAAAACCGAATTGAACCAGTTTAAAATGGTTTAAACAGGATAAAACCGCATTGAACCGGTTTAAACCGGATAAAACCGGATCCATCCTGTTTAAACTGGTTTAAACCGGATAAAACAGGATAGAACTAGTTTAAAGCGGATAGAAAGGGACTGAAACGGTTTAAACCGGATTAAACCGGATTAAACCGGATAAAACCAGATTGAACCGGTTTAAACCAGTTTAAACTGGATAAAACCGGATTGAACTGGTTTAAACCGGTTTGAACCGTATAGAACCGGATTGAACGTGTTTAAACTGGATAAAACCGGATTGAACCGGTTTAAACCGGATAAAACCATATTGAACCGGTTTAAACAGGTTTAAAGTGGACAAAAACGGATTGAACTGGTTTAAACAGGATAAAACCGGATTGAACCGGTTTAAAGCGGATAAAACAAGATAGAACTGGTTTATAACGGATAGAACCGGATTGAACTGGTTTAAACCGGTTTAAACCGGATAAAACCGGATTGAACCGGTTAAACCAGTTTCAACCGGATTGAACCGGATAGAACCAGTTTAAACTGGATAAAACCGGATTGAACCGGTTTAAACCTGATTAAACTGGATAAAACCGGATTGAACCGGATTAAACCGGTTTAAACCGGATGAAACCAGATTGAAACGGTCTAAATCGGATAAAACTGGATTGAAACTGGGTTAAACCGGTTTAAACCAGATAAAAATGCATTAAACCGGTTTAAACTGGTATAAACCGGATAAATCCGGAATGAACTGGTTTAAACCGGTCTAAACCGGATAGAACCGGTTTAAGCCGGATAAAACCGGATTGAACCGGTTTAAACTGGTTTAAACCGGAGAGAACCGGATTGAACCGCTTTAAACCAGTTTAAACCGAATAGAACAGGATAGAACTGGTTTAAACCGGTTTGAACTGGATAGAACCGGATAGAACCGGTTTAAACCGGATAAAACCGGATTGAACTGGTTTAAACCGGTTTAAACCGGATAGAAACGGATTGAATCGGTTTAAACTGGATAAAACCGGATAGAACCGGTTTAAACTGGTTTAAACTGGATAGAACCGGATAGAACCAGTTTAAAACGGATAAAACTAGATTGAACAGGTTTAAACCGGTTTAAACCTAATAGAACCGGATTAAACCGCTTTAAACCAGTTTAAACCGAATAGAACCGAATAGAACTGGTTTAAACCGGTTTAAAACGGATAGAACCGGATAGAACCGGTTTAAACCGGATAAAACCAGATTGAACCGGTTTAAACCGGTTTAAACCGGTTTGAACCGAATAGAAGCGGTTTAAACCGGAAAAAACCGGATTGAACCAGTTTAAACCGGTTTAAACCGGATAGAAACGGATTGAACCGGTTTAAACCGGATAAAACCGGATAGAACCGGTTTGAACTGATTTAAACTGGATAGAACCGGATAGAACCAGTTTAAAACGGATAAAACTAGATTGAACAGGTTTAAACCGGTTTAAACCGGATAGAACCGGATTGAAACGCTTTAAACCAGTTTAAACCGAATAGAACCGAATAGAACTGGTTTAAACGGGTTTAAACCGGATAGAACCGGATAGAACCGGTTTAAACCGGATAAAACCGGATTGAACCAGTTTAAACCGGTTTAAACCGGATAGAAACGGATTGAACCGGTTTAAACCGGATAAAACCGGATAGAACCGGTTTGAACTGATTTAAACTGGATAGAACCGGATAGAACCAGTTTAAAACGGATAAAACTAGATTGAACAGGTTTAAACCGGTTTAAACCGGATAAAACTGAATTGAACCGGTTTAAACCAGTTTAAACTGGAGAAAACCGGATTGAACCGGTTTAAACCGGTTTAAACCGGAGAAAAACGGATTGAACCGGTTTAAACCGGTTAAAACCGGATTGAACCGGTTTAAACCGGTTTAAATCGGATAGAACCGGATTGAACCGGTTTATTCCGGAGAAAACCGGATTGAACTGGTTGAACCGGTTTAAATCGGATAGAACCGGATTGAACCGGTTTAAACCGCATAAACCCGGACTGAACCGGTTTGAACCGGTTTAAACCGGAAAGAACCGGTTTAATCAGGACTAAACTGGATGGAACCGGTTTAAACCGGATAAAAGCGGATTGAACCGGTTTAAACCGGTTTCAACCGGATAGAACCGTATTGACCTGGTTTAAACCAGATAAAACCGGATTGAACTGGTTTAAACTGGATAAAACCGGATAGAACCGGTTTAAACCAGTTTAAACAGGATAGAGCCGGATAGAACGGGTTCAAACTGGATAAAACCGCATTGAACCGGTTAAACCAGTTTCAACAGGATAAAACCGGATTGAACCAGTTTACACCAGATAAAACCGGATTGAACTGGTTTAAACCGGTTTAAACCGGATGATACCGGATTTAACCGGTTTAATCCGGTTTAAACGGGATAAAACCGGATTGAACCAGTTTAAACCGGTTTAAACAGGATAAAACGGGATTGAACCGGTTTAAACCAGTTTAAACCGGATAGAACCGGATTGAACCAGTTTAAACCGGACAAAACCGGATAGAACCGGTTAAAACCAGTTTAAACAGGATAGAACCGGTTCAAACCGTTTTAAACCGGATGAAACCGGATTGAACCGGTTTAAACCAGATAAAACTGGATTGAACCCTTTTAAACCAGTTTAAACTGGATAGAACTGGATAGAACCGGTTCAAACTGGATAAACCCGGATTGAACCGGTTAAACCAGTTTCAACCGGATAAAACCGGATTGAACCGGTTTAAACCAGATAAAACCGGAGTGATCCGGTTTGAACCGGTTTAAACCTGATAAAACCGGTTTGAGTCAGTTTAAACCGGTTTAAACCGGATAAAATTGGATTGAACCGGTTTAAACTGGTTTAAACCGGATAAAACCGGATTGAACCGGTTTCAACCGGATAAAAGCAGATTTAAAAGGATCAAACCGGTTTCAACCGGATTGAACCGGATAGAACCGGTTTAAACTGGATAAAACCGGATTGAACCGGTTTAAACCTGTTTAAAACGGATAAAACCGGATTGAACCGGATTAAACCGGTTTAAACCGGATGAAACCAGATTGAAACGGTTTAAACCGGATAAAACCGGATTGAACTGGCTTAAACCGGTTTAAACCAGATAAAACTGCATTGAACCGGTTTAAACCGGTATAAACCGGATAAATCCGGAATGAACTGGTTTAAACCGGTTTAAAGCGGAGAGAACCGGATAGAAAAGTTTTAAACCAGATAGAACCGGATTGAACCGCTTTAAACCAGTTTAAACCGAATAGAACCGGATAGAACTGGTTTAAACTGGTTTAAACCGGATAGAACCGGATAGAACTGGTTTAAACCGGATAAAACCGGATTGAACCGGTTAAACCAGTTTCAACCGGATTGAACCGGATAGAAACAGTTTAAACTGGATAAAACCGGATTGAACCGGTTTAAACCTGATTAAAATGGATAAAACCGGATTGAACTGGATTAAACCGGTTTAAACCGGATGAAACCAGATTGAAATGGTTTAAACCGGATAAAACGGGATTGAACCGGCTTAAACCGGTTTAAACCTGATAAAACTGCATTGAACCGGTTTAAACTGGTATAAACCGGATAAATCTGGAATGAACTGGTTTAAACTGGTTTAAACCGGGTAGAACCGGATAGAACCGGTTTAAGCCGGATAAAATCGGATTGAACCGGTTTAAACCGGTTTAAACCAGATAGAACCGGATTGAAACGCTTTAAACCAGTTTAAACCGAATAGAACCGGATAGAAATGGTTTAAACCGGTTTAATCTGGATAGAACCGGATAGAACCGGTTTAAACGGGTTTAAACCAGATAGAAACGGATTGAACCGGTTTAAACCGGATAAAACTGGATAGAACCGGTTTAAACTGGTTTAAACGGGATAGAACCGGGTAGAACCAGTTTAAAACGGATAAAACTAGATTGAACAGGTTTAAACCGGTTTAATCCGGATAAAACCGAATTGAACCGGTTGAAACCGGAGAAAAACGGATTGAACTGGTTGAACCGGTTTAAACCGGATAAAACCGGATAGAACCGGTTTGAACTGATTTAAACTGGATAGAACCGGATAGAACCAGTTTAAAACGGATAAAACTAGATTGAACAGGTTTAAACCGGTTTAAACCGGATAGAACCGGATTGAAACGCTTTAAACCAGTTTAAACCGAATAGAACCGAATAGAACTGGTTTAAACGGGTTTAAACCGGATAGAACCGGATAGAACCGGTTTAAACCGGATAAAACCGGATTGAACCAGTTTAAACCTGTTTAAACCGGATAGAAACGGATTGAACCGGTTTAAAGCGGATAAAACCGGATAGAACCGGTTTGAACTGATTTAAACTGGATAGAACCGGATAGAACCAGTTTAAAACGGATAAAACTAGATTGAACAGGTTTAAACTGGTTTAAACCGGATAAAACTGAATTGAACCGGTTTAAACCAGTTTAAACTGGAGAAAACCGGATTGAACCGGTTTAAACCGGTTTAAACCGGAGAAAAACGGATTGAACCGGTTTAAACCGGTTAAAACCGGATTGAACCGGTTTAAACCGGTTTAAATCGGATAGAACCGGATTGAACCGGTTTATTCCGGAGAAAACCGGATTGAACTGGTTGAACCGGTTTAAATCGGATAGAACCGGATTGAACCGGTTTAAACCGCATAAACCCGGATTGAACCGGTTTGAACCGGTTTAAACCGGAAAGAACCGGTTTAATCAGGACTAAACTGGATGGAACCGGTTTAAACCGGATAAAAGCGGATTGAACCGGTTTAAACCGGTTTCAACCGGATAGAACCGTATTGACCTGGTTTAAACCAGATAAAACCGGATTGAACTGGTTTAAACTGGATAAAACCGGATTGAACCGGTTTAAACCAGTTTAAACAGGATAGAGCCGGATAGAACGGGTTCAAACTGGATAAAACCGGATTGAACCGGTTAAACCAGTTTCAACAGGATAAAACCGGATTGAACCAGTTTACACCAGGTAAAACCGGATTGAACTGGTTTAAACCGGTTTAAACCGGATGATACCGGATTTAACCGGTTTAATCCGGTTTAAACGGGATAAAACCGGATTGAACCAGTTTAAACCGGTTTAAACAGGATAAAACGGGATTGAACCGGTTCAAACCAGTTTAAACCGGATAGAACCGGATTGAACCAGTTTAAACCGGACAAAACCGGATAGAACCGGTTAAAACCAGTTTAAACAGGATAGAACCGGTTCAAACCGTTTTAAACCGGATGAAACCGGATTGAACCGGTTTAAAACAGATAAAACTGGATTGAACCCTTTTAAACCAGTTTAAACTGGATAGAACTGGATAGAACCGGTTCAAACTGGATAAAACCGGATTGAACCGGTTAAACCAGTTTCAACCGGATAAAACCGGATTGAACCGGTTTAAACCAGATAAAACCGGAGTGATCCGGTTTGAACCGGTTTAAACCTGATAAAACCGGTTTGAGTCAGTTTAAACCGGTTTAAACCGGATAAAATTGGATTGAACCGGTTTAAACTGGTTTAAACCGGATAAAACCGGATTGAACCGGTTTCAACCGGATAAAAGCAGATTTAAAAGGATCAAAGCGGTTTCAACCGGATTGAACCGGATAGAACCGGTTTAAACTGGATAAAACCGGATTGAACCGGTTTAAACCTGTTTAAAACGGATAAAACCGGATTGAACCGGATTAAACCGGTTTAAACCGGATGAAACCAGATTGAAACGGTTTAAACCGGATAAAACCGGATTGAACTGGCTTAAACCGGTTTAAACCAGATAAAACTGCATTGAACCGGTTTAAACGGGTATAAACCGGATAAATCCGGAATGAACTGGTTTAAACTGGTTTAAACCGGATAGAACAGGTTTAAGCCGGATAAAATCGGATTGAACCGGTTTAAACCGGTTTAAACCGGATAGAACCGGATTGAAATACTTTAAACCGGTTTAAACCGAATAGAACCGGATAGAAATGGTTTAAACCGGTTTAATCTGGATAGAACCGGATAGAACCGGTTTAAACCAGATAAAACTGCATTGAACCGGTTTAAACTGGTATAAACCGGATAAATCTGGAATGAACTGGTTTAAACTGGTTTAAACCGGGTAGAACCGGATAGAACCGGTTTAAGCCGGATAAAATCGGATTGAACCGGTTTAAACCGGTTTAAACCAGATAGAACCGGATTGAAACGCTTTAAACCAGTTTAAACCGAATAGAACCGGATAGAAATGGTTTAAACCGGTTTAATCTGGATAGAACCGGATAGAACCGGTTTAAACGGGTTTAAACCAGATAGAAACGGATTGAACCGGTTTAAACCGGATAAAACTGGATAGAACCGGTTTAAACTGGTTTAAACGGGATAGAACCGGGTAGAACCAGTTTAAAACGGATAAAACTAGATTGAACAGGTTTAAACCGGTTTAATCCGGATAAAACCGAATTGAACCGGTTGAAACCGGAGAAAAACGGATTGAACTGGTTGAACCGGTTTAAATCGGATAGAACCGGATTGAACCGGTTTAAACCGCATAAACCCGGATTGATCTGGTTTGAACCGCTTTAAACCGGATAGATCGGTTTAAACCGGATAAAAGAGGATTGAGCCGGTTTAAACGGGTTTAAACCAGATAAAAGCGGATTGAACCAGTTTAAACCGGATAAAAACGGATTGAACCGGTTTAAACCGGTTTAAACCGGATAGAAACGGATTGAAACGGTATAAAACGGGTTAAACCGGATAAAACCGGATTGAACTGTTTTAAACCGGATAAAACCGGATTGAACCGGTTTAAACTGGTTTAAACAGGATAAAATCAGATTGAACCAGTTTAAACCGGTTTAAACCAGATAAAAGCAGATTGAACCGCTTTAGACCGGATAGAACCGGACTGAACCGGTTTAAACCGGTTTTAACCGGATAAAACCGGATTGAACCGGTTTAAACCGGTTTAAACCGGATAGAATCGGATTGAACTGGTTTAAACCGGATAAAACAAGATAGAACTGGTATAAACCGGATAGAACTGGATTGAACCGGTTTAAACCGGTTTAAACAGGATAAAATCGGATTGAACCGGTGTAAACCGTTTAAAAGTGGATAAAACCGGATTGAACTGGTTTAAACTGGATAAAACCGATTGAACCGGTTTAAACTGGATAAAACCAGATTGAACCGGTTTAAACCGGTGTGAACCGTATAGAACCGGATTGAACGTGTTTAACCGGATGAAACCGGATTGAACCGGTTTAAACCGGATAAAACCGGATGGAAACCGTTTAAACTGGATAGAACTGGATTGAACCGGTTTAAACCAGAAAAACCGGATTGAACCTGTTTAAACCGGATAAAACCGGACTGAACCGGTTTAAACTGGATAAAACAGGATTGATCCGGTTTAAACTGGTTTAAACCAGATAAAACCGGATAGAACCGGGTTGAACCAGATTGAAGCGGTTGAAACCGGTTTAAACCAGATAAAACAGGATAGAACGGATTTAAACCGGAAAAAAGCAGATTGAACCGGATTAAACCAGTTTAAACCGGATAAAACCGGATTGAATAAGTTTAAACCAGATTGAACCGGTTTAAACTGGTTTAAAACGGATAGAACCGGATTGAACCAGTTTAAACCAGTTTAAGGTGGATAAAACCGGATTGAACTGGTTTAAACAGGATAAAACCGAATTGAACCAGTTTAAAATGGTTTAAACAGGATAAAACCGCATTGAACCGGTTTAAACCGGATAAAACCGGATCCATCCTGTTTAAACTGGTTTAAACCGGATAAAACAGGATAGAACTAGTTTAAAGCGGATAGAAAGGGACTGAAACGGTTTAAACCGGATTAAACCGGATTAAACCGGATAAAACCAGATTGAACCGGTTTAAACCAGTTTAAACTGGATAAAACCGGATTGAACTGGTTTAAACCGGTTTGAACCGTATAGAACCGGATTGAACGTGTTTAAACTGGATAAAACCGGATTGAACCGGTTTAAACCGGATAAAACCATATTGAACCGGTTTAAACAGGTTTAAAGTGGACAAAAACGGATTGAACTGGTTTAAACAGGATAAAACCGGATTGAACCGGTTTAAAGCGGATAAAACAAGATAGAACTGGTTTATAACGGATAGAACCGGATTGAACTGGTTTAAACCGGTTTAAACCGGATAAAACCGGATTGAACCGGTTAAACCAGTTTCAACCGGATTGAACCGGATAGAACCAGTTTAAACTGGATAAAACCGGATTGAACCGGTTTAAACCTGATTAAACTGGATAAAACCGGATTGAACCGGATTAAACCGGTTTAAACCGGATGAAACCAGATTGAAACGGTTTAAACTGGATAAAACTGGATTGAAACCGGGTTAAACCGGTTTAAACCAGATAAAAATGCATTAAACCGGTTTAAACTGGTATAAACCGGATAAATCCGGAATGAACTGGTTTAAACCGGTTTAAACCGGATAGAACCGGTTTAAACTGGATAAAACCGGATTGAACCGGTTTAAACCGGTTTAAACCGGAGAGAACCAGTTTGAACCGCTTTAAACCAGTTTAAACCGAATAGAAACGGATAGAACTGGTTTAAACCGGTTTGAACTGGATAGAACCGGATAGAACCGGTTTAAACCGGATAAAACCGGATTGAACTGGTTTAAACCGGTTTAAACCGGATAGAAATGGATTGAATCGGTTTAAACTGGATAAAACCGGATAGAACCGGTTTAAACTGGTTTAAACTGGATAGAACCGGATAGAACCAGTTTAAAACGGATAAAACTAGATTGAACAGGTTTAAACCGGTTTAAACCGGATAGAACCGGATTGAACCGCTTTAAACCAGTTTAAACCGAATAGAACTGGTTTAAACCGGTTTAAACCGGATAGAACCGGATAGAACCGGTTTAAACCGGATAAAACCAGAATGAACCGGTTTAAACCGGTTTAAACCAGTTTGAACCGAATAGAAGCGGTTTAAACCGGATAAAACCGGATTGAACCAGTTTAAACCGGTTTAAACCGGATAGAAACGGATTGAACCGGTTTAAACCGGATAAAACCGGATAGAACCGGTTTGAACTGATTTAAACTGGATAGAACCGGATAGAACCAGTTTAAAACGGATAAAACTAGATTGAACAGGTTTAAACCGGTTTAAACCGGATAGAACCGGATTGAACCGCTTTAAACCAGTTTAAACCGAATAGAACCGATTAGAACTGGTTTAAACGGGTTTAAACCGGATAGAACCGGATAGAACCGGTTTAAACCGGATAAAACCGGATTGAACCAGTTTAAACCGGTTTAAACCGGATAGAAACGGATTGAACCGGTTTAAACCGGATAAAACTGGATAGAACTGGTTTGAACTGATTTAAACTGGATAGAACCGGATAGAACCAGTTTAAAACGGATAAAACTAGATTGAACAGGTTTAAACCGGTTTAAACCGGATAAAACCGAATTGAACCGGTTTAAACCAGTTTAAACTGGAGAAAACCGGATTGAACCGGTTTAAACCGGTTTAAACCGGAGAAAACCGGATTGAACCGGTTTAAACCGGTTTAAACCGGAGAAAACCGGATTGAACCGGTTTAAACCGGTTTAAATCGGATAGAACCGGATTGAACCGGTTTATTCCGGAGAAAACCGGATTGAACTGGTTGAACCGGTTTAAATCGGATAGAACCGGATTGAACCGGTTTAAACCGCATAAACCCGGATTGAACCGGTTTGAACCGGTTTAAACCGGAAAGAACCGGTTTAATCAGGACTAAACTGGATGGAACCGGTTTAAACCGGATAAAAGCGGATTGAACCGGTTTAAACCGGTTTCAACCGGATAGAAACGTATTGACCTGGTTTAAACCAGATAAAACCGGATTGAACTGGTTTAAACTGGATAAAACCGGATTGAACCGGTTTAAACCAGTTTAAACAGGATAGAGCCGGATAGAACGGGTTCAAACTGGATAAAACCGGATTGAACCGGTTAAACCAGTTTCAACAGGATAAAACCGGATTGAACCAGTTTACACCAGATAAAAACGGATTGAACTGGTTTAAACTGGTTTAAACCGGATGATACCGGATTTAACCGGTTTAATCCGGTTTAAACGGGATAAAACCGGATTGAACCAGTTTAAACCGGTTTAAACAGGATAAAACGGGATTGAACCAGTTTAAACCAGTTTAAACCGGATAGAACCGGATTGAACCAGTTTAAACCGGAAAAAACCGGATAGAACCGGTTAAAACCAGTTTAAACAGGATAGAACCGGTTCAAACCGTTTTAAACCGGATGAAACCGGATTGAACCGGTTTAAACCAGATAAAACTGGATTGAACCCTTTTAAACCAGTTTAAACTGGATAGAACTGGATAGAACCGGTTCAAACTGGATAAAACCGGATTGAACCGGTTAAAACAGTTTCAACCGGATAAAACCGGATTGAACCGGTTTAAACCAGATAAAACTGGAGTGATCCGGTTTGAACCGGTTTAAACCTGATAAAACCGGTTTGAGTCAGTTTAAACCGGTTTAAACCGGATAAAATTGGATTGAACCGGTTTAAACTGGTTTAAACCGGATAAAACCGGATTGAACCGGTTTCAACCGGATAAAAGCAGATTTAAAAGGATCAAACCGGTTTCAACCGGATTGAACCGGATAGAACCGGTTTAAACTGGATAAAACCGGATTGAACCGGTTTAAACCTGTTTAAAACGGATAAAACCGGATTGAACCGGATTAAACCGGTTTAAACCGGATGAAACCAGATTGAAACGGTTTAAACCGGATAAAACCCGATTGAACCGGCTTAAACCGGTTTAAACCAGATAAAACTGCATTGAACCGGTTTAAACCGGTATAAACCGGATAAATCCGGAATGAACTGGTTTAAACCGGTTTAAAGCGGAGAGAACCGGATAGAAAAGGTTTAAACCGGATAGAACCGGATTGAACCGCTTTAAACCAGTTTAAACCGAATAGAACCGGATAGAACTGGTTTAAACTGGTTTAAACCGGATAGAACCGGATAGAACTGGTTTAAACCGGATAAAACCGGATTGAACCGGTTAAACCAGTTTCAACCGGATTGAACCGGATAGAAACAGTTTAAACTGGATAAAACCGGATTGAACCGGTTTAAACCGGTTTAAACCAGATAGAACCGGATTGAAACGCTTTAAACCAGTTTAAACCGAATAGAACCGGATAGAAATGGTTTAAACCGGTTTCATCTGGATAGAACCGGATAGAACCGGTTTAAACGGGTTTAAACCAGATAGAAACGGATTGAACCGGTTTAAACCGGATAAAACTGGATAGAACCGGTTTAAACTGGTTTAAACGGGATAGAACCGGGTAGAACCAGTTTAAAACGGATAAAACTAGATTGAACAGGTTTAAACCGGTTTAATCCGGATAAAACCGAATTGAACCGGTTGAAACCGGAGAAAAACGGATTGAACTGGTTGAACCGGTTTAAATCGGATAGAACCGGATTGAACCGGTTTAAACCGCATAAACCCGGATTGATCTGGTTTGAACCGCTTTAAACCGGATAGATCGGTTTAAACCGGATAAAAGAGGATTGAGCCGGTTTAAACGGGTTTAAACCAGATAAAAGCGGATTGAACCAGTTTAAACCGGATAAAAACGGATTGAACCGGTTTAAACCGGTTTAAACCGGATAGAAACGGATTGAAACGGTATAAAACGGGTTAAACCGGATAAAACCGGATTGAACTGTTTTAAACCGGATAAAACCGGATTGAACCGGTTTAAACTGGTTTAAACAGGATAAAATCAGATTGAACCAGTTTAAACCGGTTTAAACCAGATAAAAGCAGATTGAACCGCTTTAGACCGGATAGAACCGGACTGAACCGGTTTAAACCGGTTTTAACCGGATAAAACCGGATTGAACCGGTTTAAACCGGTTTAAACCGGATAGAATCGGATTGAACTGGTTTAAACCGGATAAAACAAGATAGAACTGGTATAAACCGGATAGAACTGGATTGAACCGGTTTAAACCGGTTTAAACAGGATAAAATCGGATTGAACCGGTGTAAACCGTTTAAAAGTGGATAAAACCGGATTGAACTGGTTTAAACTGGATAAAACCGATTGAACCGGTTTAAACTGGATAAAACCAGATTGAACCGGTTTAAACCGGTGTGAACCGTATAGAACCGGATTGAACGTGTTTAACCGGATGAAACCGGATTGAACCGGTTTAAACCGGATAAAACCGGATGGAAACCGTTTAAACTGGATAGAACTGGATTGAACCGGTTTAAACCAGAAAAACCGGATTGAACCTGTTTAAACCGGATAAAACCGGACTGAACCGGTTTAAACTGGATAAAACAGGATTGATCCGGTTTAAACTGGTTTAAACCAGATAAAACCGGATAGAACCGGGTTGAACCAGATTGAAGCGGTTGAAACCGGTTTAAACCAGATAAAACAGGATAGAACGGATTTAAACCGGAAAAAAGCAGATTGAACCGGATTAAACCAGTTTAAACCGGATAAAACCGGATTGAATAAGTTTAAACCGGATTGAACCGGGTTAAACTGGTTTAAAACGGATAGAACCGGATTGAACCAGTTTAAACCAGTTTAAGGTGGATAAAACCGGATTGAACTGGTTTAAACAGGATAAAACCGAATTGAACCAGTTTAAAATGGTTTAAACAGGATAAAACCGCATTGAACCGGTTTAAACCGGATAAAACCGGATCCATCCTGTTTAAACTGGTTTAAACCGGATAAAACAGGATAGAACTAGTTTAAAGCGGATAGAAAGGGACTGAAACGGTTTAAACCGGATTAAACCGGATTAAACCGGATAAAACCAGATTGAACCGGTTTAAACCAGTTTAAACTGGATAAAACCGGATTGAACTGGTTTAAACCGGTTTGAACCGTATAGAACCGGATTGAACGTGTTTAAACTGGATAAAACCGGATTGAACCGGTTTAAACCGGATAAAACCATATTGAACCGGTTTAAACAGGTTTAAAGTGGACAAAAACGGATTGAACTGGTTTAAACAGGATAAAACCGGATTGAACCGGTTTAAAGCGGATAAAACAAGATAGAACTGGTTTATAACGGATAGAACCGGATTGAACTGGTTTAAACCGGTTTAAACCGGATAAAACCGGATTGAACCGGTTAAACCAGTTTCAACCGGATTGAACCGGATAGAACCAGTTTAAACTGGATAAAACCGGATTGAACCGGTTTAAACCTGATTAAACTGGATAAAACCGGATTGAACCGGATTAAACCGGTTTAAACCGGATGAAACCAGATTGAAACGGTCTAAATCGGATAAAACTGGATTGAAACTGGGTTAAACCGGTTTAAACCAGATAAAAATGCATTAAACCGGTTTAAACTGGTATAAACCGGATAAATCCGGAATGAACTGGTTTAAACCGGTCTAAACCGGATAGAACCGGTTTAAGCCGGATAAAACCGGATTGAACCGGTTTAAACTGGTTTAAACCGGAGAGAACCGGATTGAACCGCTTTAAACCAGTTTAAACCGAATAGAACCGGATAGAACTGGTTTAAACCGGTTTGAACTGGATAGAACCGGATAGAACCGGTTTAAACCGGATAAAACCGGATTGAACTGGTTTAAACCGGTTTAAACCGGATAGAAACGGATTGAATCGGTTTAAACTGGATAAAACCGGATAGAACCGGTTTAAACTGGTTTAAACTGGATAGAACCGGATAGAACCAGTTTAAAACGGATAAAACTAGATTGAACAGGTTTAAACCGGTTTAAACCTAATAGAACCGGATTAAACCGCTTTAAACCAGTTTAAACCGAATAGAACCGAATAGAACTGGTTTAAACCGGTTTAAAACGGATAGAACCGGATAGAACCGGTTTAAACCGGATAAAACCAGATTGAACCGGTTTAAACCGGTTTAAACCGGTTTGAACCGAATAGAAGCGGTTTAAACCGGAAAAAACCGGATTGAACCAGTTTAAACCGGTTTAAACCGGATAGAAACGGATTGAACCGGTTTAAACCGGATAAAACCGGATAGAACCGGTTTGAACTGATTTAAACTGGATAGAACCGGATAGAACCAGTTTAAAACGGATAAAACTAGATTGAACAGGTTTAAACCGGTTTAAACCGGATAGAACCGGATTGAAACGCTTTAAACCAGTTTAAACCGAATAGAACCGAATAGAACTGGTTTAAACGGGTTTAAACCGGATAGAACCGGATAGAACCGGTTTAAACCGGATAAAACCGGATTGAACCAGTTTAAACCGGTTTAAACCGGATAGAAACGGATTGAACCGGTTTAAACCGGATAAAACCGGATAGAACCGGTTTGAACTGATTTAAACTGGATAGAACCGGATAGAACCAGTTTAAAACGGATAAAACTAGATTGAACAGGTTTAAACCGGTTTAAACCGGATAAAACTGAATTGAACCGGTTTAAACCAGTTTAAACTGGAGAAAACCGGATTGAACCGGTTTAAACCGGTTTAAACCGGAGAAAAACGGATTGAACCGGTTTAAACCGGTTAAAACCGGATTGAACCGGTTTAAACCGGTTTAAATCGGATAGAACCGGATTGAACCGGTTTATTCCGGAGAAAACCGGATTGAACTGGTTGAACCGGTTTAAATCGGATAGAACCGGATTGAACCGGTTTAAACCGCATAAACCGGACTGAACCGGTTTGAACCGGTTTAAACCGGAAAGAACCGGTTTAATCAGGACTAAACTGGATGGAACCGGTTTAAACCGGATAAAAGCGGATTGAACCGGTTTAAACCGGTTTCAACCGGATAGAACCGTATTGACCTGGTTTAAACCAGATAAAACCGGATTGAACTGGTTTAAACTGGATAAAACCGGATAGAACCGGTTTAAACCAGTTTAAACAGGATAGAGCCGGATAGAACGGGTTCAAACTGGATAAAACCGCATTGAACCGGTTAAACCAGTTTCAACAGGATAAAACCGGATTGAACCAGTTTACACCAGATAAAACCGGATTGAACTGGTTTAAACCGGTTTAAACCGGATGATACCGGATTTAACCGGTTTAATCCGGTTTAAACGGGATAAAACCGGATTGAACCAGTTTAAACCGGTTTAAACAGGATAAAACGGGATTGAACCGGTTTAAACCAGTTTAAACCGGATAGAACCGGATTGAACCAGTTTAAACCGGACAAAACCGGATAGAACCGGTTAAAACCAGTTTAAACAGGATAGAACCGGTTCAAACCGTTTTAAACCGGATGAAACCGGATTGAACCGGTTTAAACCAGATAAAACTGGATTGAACCCTTTTAAACCAGTTTAAACTGGATAGAACTGGATAGAACCGGTTCAAACTGGATAAACCCGGATTGAACCGGTTAAACCAGTTTCAACCGGATAAAACCGGATTGAACCGGTTTAAACCAGATAAAACCGGAGTGATCCGGTTTGAACCGGTTTAAACCTGATAAAACCGGTTTGAGTCAGTTTAAACCGGTTTAAACCGGATAAAATTGGATTGAACCGGTTTAAACTGGTTTAAACCGGATAAAACCGGATTGAACCGGTTTCAACCGGATAAAAGCAGATTTAAAAGGATCAAACCGGTTTCAACCGGATTGAACCGGATAGAACCGGTTTAAACTGGATAAAACCGGATTGAACCGGTTTAAACCTGTTTAAAACGGATAAAACCGGATTGAACCGGATTAAACCGGTTTAAACCGGATGAAACCAGATTGAAACGGTTTAAACCGGATAAAACCGGATTGAACTGGCTTAAACCGGTTTAAACCAGATAAAACTGCATTGAACCGGTTTAAACCGGTATAAACCGGATAAATCCGGAATGAACTGGTTTAAACCGGTTTAAAGCGGAGAGAACCGGATAGAAAAGTTTTAAACCAGATAGAACCGGATTGAACCGCTTTAAACCAGTTTAAACCGAATAGAACCGGATAGAACTGGTTTAAACTGGTTTAAACCGGATAGAACCGGATAGAACTGGTTTAAACCGGATAAAACCGGATTGAACCGGTTAAACCAGTTTCAACCGGATTGAACCGGATAGAAACAGTTTAAACTGGATAAAACCGGATTGAACCGGTTTAAACCTGATTAAAATGGATAAAACCGGATTGAACTGGATTAAACCGGTTTAAACCGGATGAAACCAGATTGAAATGGTTTAAACCGGATAAAACGGGATTGAACCGGCTTAAACCGGTTTAAACCTGATAAAACTGCATTGAACCGGTTTAAACTGGTATAAACCGGATAAATCTGGAATGAACTGGTTTAAACTGGTTTAAACCGGGTAGAACCGGATAGAACCGGTTTAAGCCGGATAAAATCGGATTGAACCGGTTTAAACCGGTTTAAACCAGATAGAACCGGATTGAAACGCTTTAAACCAGTTTAAACCGAATAGAACCGGATAGAAATGGTTTAAACCGGTTTAATCTGGATAGAACCGGATAGAACCGGTTTAAACGGGTTTAAACCAGATAGAAACGGATTGAACCGGTTTAAACCGGATAAAACTGGATAGAACCGGTTTAAACTGGTTTAAACGGGATAGAACCGGGTAGAACCAGTTTAAAACGGATAAAACTAGATTGAACAGGTTTAAACCGGTTTAATCCGGATAAAACCGAATTGAACCGGTTGAAACCGGAGAAAAACGGATTGAACTGGTTGAACCGGTTTAAACCGGATAAAACCGGATAGAACCGGTTTGAACTGATTTAAACTGGATAGAACCGGATAGAACCAGTTTAAAACGGATAAAACTAGATTGAACAGGTTTAAACCGGTTTAAACCGGATAGAACCGGATTGAAACGCTTTAAACCAGTTTAAACCGAATAGAACCGAATAGAACTGGTTTAAACGGGTTTAAACCGGATAGAACCGGATAGAACCGGTTTAAACCGGATAAAACCGGATTGAACCAGTTTAAACCTGTTTAAACCGGATAGAAACGGATTGAACCGGTTTAAAGCGGATAAAACCGGATAGAACCGGTTTGAACTGATTTAAACTGGATAGAACCGGATAGAACCAGTTTAAAACGGATAAAACTAGATTGAACAGGTTTAAACTGGTTTAAACCGGATAAAACTGAATTGAACCGGTTTAAACCAGTTTAAACTGGAGAAAACCGGATTGAACCGGTTTAAACCGGTTTAAACCGGAGAAAAACGGATTGAACCGGTTTAAACCGGTTAAAACCGGATTGAACCGGTTTAAACCGGTTTAAATCGGATAGAACCGGATTGAACCGGTTTATTCCGGAGAAAACCGGATTGAACTGGTTGAACCGGTTTAAATCGGATAGAACCGGATTGAACCGGTTTAAACCGCATAAACCCGGATTGAACCGGTTTGAACCGGTTTAAACCGGAAAGAACCGGTTTAATCAGGACTAAACTGGATGGAACCGGTTTAAACCGGATAAAAGCGGATTGAACCGGTTTAAACCGGTTTCAACCGGATAGAACCGTATTGACCTGGTTTAAACCAGATAAAACCGGATTGAACTGGTTTAAACTGGATAAAACCGGATTGAACCGGTTTAAACCAGTTTAAACAGGATAGAGCCGGATAGAACGGGTTCAAACTGGATAAAACCGGATTGAACCGGTTAAACCAGTTTCAACAGGATAAAACCGGATTGAACCAGTTTACACCAGGTAAAACCGGATTGAACTGGTTTAAACCGGTTTAAACCGGATGATACCGGATTTAACCGGTTTAATCCGGTTTAAACGGGATAAAACCGGATTGAACCAGTTTAAACCGGTTTAAACAGGATAAAACGGGATTGAACCGGTTCAAACCAGTTTAAACCGGATAGAACCGGATTGAACCAGTTTAAACCGGACAAAACCGGATAGAACCGGTTAAAACCAGTTTAAACAGGATAGAACCGGTTCAAACCGTTTTAAACCGGATGAAACCGGATTGAACCGGTTTAAAACAGATAAAACTGGATTGAACCCTTTTAAACCAGTTTAAACTGGATAGAACTGGATAGAACCGGTTCAAACTGGATAAAACCGGATTGAACCGGTTAAACCAGTTTCAACCGGATAAAACCGGATTGAACCGGTTTAAACCAGATAAAACCGGAGTGATCCGGTTTGAACCGGTTTAAACCTGATAAAACCGGTTTGAGTCAGTTTAAACCGGTTTAAACCGGATAAAATTGGATTGAACCGGTTTAAACTGGTTTAAACCGGATAAAACCGGATTGAACCGGTTTCAACCGGATAAAAGCAGATTTAAAAGGATCAAAGCGGTTTCAACCGGATTGAACCGGATAGAACCGGTTTAAACTGGATAAAACCGGATTGAACCGGTTTAAACCTGTTTAAAACGGATAAAACCGGATTGAACCGGATTAAACCGGTTTAAACCGGATGAAACCAGATTGAAACGGTTTAAACCGGATAAAACCGGATTGAACTGGCTTAAACCGGTTTAAACCAGATAAAACTGCATTGAACCGGTTTAAACGGGTATAAACCGGATAAATCCGGAATGAACTGGTTTAAACTGGTTTAAACCGGATAGAACAGGTTTAAGCCGGATAAAATCGGATTGAACCGGTTTAAACCGGTTTAAACCGGATAGAACCGGATTGAAATACTTTAAACCGGTTTAAACCGAATAGAACCGGATAGAAATGGTTTAAACCGGTGTAATCTGGATAGAACCGGATAGAACCGGTTTAAACCAGATAAAACTGCATTGAACCGGTTTAAACTGGTATAAACCGGATAAATCTGGAATGAACTGGTTTAAACTGGTTTAAACCGGGTAGAACCGGATAGAACCGGTTTAAGCCGGATAAAATCGGATTGAACCGGTTTAAACCGGTTTAAACCAGATAGAACCGGATTGAAACGCTTTAAACCAGTTTAAACCGAATAGAACCGGATAGAAATGGTTTAAACCGGTTTAATCTGGATAGAACCGGATAGAACCGGTTTAAACGGGTTTAAACCAGATAGAAACGGATTGAACCGGTTTAAACCGGATAAAACTGGATAGAACCGGTTTAAACTGGTTTAAACGGGATAGAACCGGGTAGAACCAGTTTAAAACGGATAAAACTAGATTGAACAGGTTTAAACCGGTTTAATCCGGATAAAACCGAATTGAACCGGTTGAAACCGGAGAAAAACGGATTGAACTGGTTGAACCGGTTTAAATCGGATAGAACCGGATTGAACCGGTTTAAACCGCATAAACCCGGATTGATCTGGTTTGAACCGCTTTAAACCGGATAGATCGGTTTAAACCGGATAAAAGAGGATTGAGCCGGTTTAAACGGGTTTAAACCAGATAAAAGCGGATTGAACCAGTTTAAACCGGATAAAAACGGATTGAACCGGTTTAAACCGGTTTAAACCGGATAGAAACGGATTGAAACGGTATAAAACGGGTTAAACCGGATAAAACCGGATTGAACTGTTTTAAACCGGATAAAACCGGATTGAACCGGTTTAAACTGGTTTAAACAGGATAAAATCAGATTGAACCAGTTTAAACCGGTTTAAACCAGATAAAAGCAGATTGAACCGCTTTAGACCGGATAGAACCGGACTGAACCGGTTTAAACCGGTTTTAACCGGATAAAACCGGATTGAACCGGTTTAAACCGGTTTAAACCGGATAGAATCGGATTGAACTGGTTTAAACCGGATAAAACAAGATAGAACTGGTATAAACCGGATAGAACTGGATTGAACCGGTTTAAACCGGTTTAAACAGGATAAAATCGGATTGAACCGGTGTAAACCGTTTAAAAGTGGATAAAACCGGATTGAACTGGTTTAAACTGGATAAAACCGATTGAACCGGTTTAAACTGGATAAAACCAGATTGAACCGGTTTAAACCGGTGTGAACCGTATAGAACCGGATTGAACGTGTTTAACCGGATGAAACCGGATTGAACCGGTTTAAACCGGATAAAACCGGATGGAAACCGTTTAAACTGGATAGAACTGGATTGAACCGGTTTAAACCAGAAAAACCGGATTGAACCTGTTTAAACCGGATAAAACCGGACTGAACCGGTTTAAACTGGATAAAACAGGATTGATCCGGTTTAAACTGGTTTAAACCAGATAAAACCGGATAGAACCGGGTTGAACCAGATTGAAGCGGTTGAAACCGGTTTAAACCAGATAAAACAGGATAGAACGGATTTAAACCGGAAAAAAGCAGATTGAACCGGATTAAACCAGTTTAAACCGGATAAAACCGGATTGAATAAGTTTAAACCAGATTGAACCGGTTTAAACTGGTTTAAAACGGATAGAACCGGATTGAACCAGTTTAAACCAGTTTAAGGTGGATAAAACCGGATTGAACTGGTTTAAACAGGATAAAACCGAATTGAACCAGTTTAAAATGGTTTAAACAGGATAAAACCGCATTGAACCGGTTTAAACCGGATAAAACCGGATCCATCCTGTTTAAACTGGTTTAAACCGGATAAAACAGGATAGAACTAGTTTAAAGCGGATAGAAAGGGACTGAAACGGTTTAAACCGGATTAAACCGGATTAAACCGGATAAAACCAGATTGAACCGGTTTAAACCAGTTTAAACTGGATAAAACCGGATTGAACTGGTTTAAACCGGTTTGAACCGTATAGAACCGGATTGAACGTGTTTAAACTGGATAAAACCGGATTGAACCGGTTTAAACCGGATAAAACCATATTGAACCGGTTTAAACAGGTTTAAAGTGGACAAAAACGGATTGAACTGGTTTAAACAGGATAAAACCGGATTGAACCGGTTTAAAGCGGATAAAACAAGATAGAACTGGTTTATAACGGATAGAACCGGATTGAACTGGTTTAAACCGGTTTAAACCGGATAAAACCGGATTGAACCGGTTAAACCAGTTTCAACCGGATTGAACCGGATAGAACCAGTTTAAACTGGATAAAACCGGATTGAACCGGTTTAAACCTGATTAAACTGGATAAAACCGGATTGAACCGGATTAAACCGGTTTAAACCGGATGAAACCAGATTGAAACGGTCTAAATCGGATAAAACTGGATTGAAACTGGGTTAAACCGGTTTAAACCAGATAAAAATGCATTAAACCGGTTTAAACTGGTATAAACCGGATAAATCCGGAATGAACTGGTTTAAACCGGTCTAAACCGGATAGAACCGGTTTAAGCCGGATAAAACCGGATTGAACCGGTTTAAACTGGTTTAAACCGGAGAGAACCGGATTGAACCGCTTTAAACCAGTTTAAACCGAATAGAACCGGATAGAACTGGTTTAAACCGGTTTGAACTGGATAGAACCGGATAGAACCGGTTTAAACCGGATAAAACCGGATTGAACTGGTTTAAACCGGTTTAAACCGGATAGAAACGGATTGAATCGGTTTAAACTGGATAAAACCGGATAGAACCGGTTTAAACTGGTTTAAACTGGATAGAACCGGATAGAACCAGTTTAAAACGGATAAAACTAGATTGAACAGGTTTAAACCGGTTTAAACCTAATAGAACCGGATTAAACCGCTTTAAACCAGTTTAAACCGAATAGAACCGAATAGAACTGGTTTAAACCGGTTTAAAACGGATAGAACCGGATAGAACCGGTTTAAACCGGATAAAACCAGATTGAACCGGTTTAAACCGGTTTAAACCGGTTTGAACCGAATAGAAGCGGTTTAAACCGGAAAAAACCGGATTGAACCAGTTTAAACCGGTTTAAACCGGATAGAAACGGATTGAACCGGTTTAAACCGGATAAAACCGGATAGAACCGGTTTGAACTGATTTAAACTGGATAGAACCGGATAGAACCAGTTTAAAACGGATAAAACTAGATTGAACAGGTTTAAACCGGTTTAAACCGGATAGAACCGGATTGAAACGCTTTAAACCAGTTTAAACCGAATAGAACCGAATAGAACTGGTTTAAACGGGTTTAAACCGGATAGAACCGGATAGAACCGGTTTAAACCGGATAAAACCGGATTGAACCAGTTTAAACCGGTTTAAACCGGATAGAAACGGATTGAACCGGTTTAAACCGGATAAAACCGGATAGAACCGGTTTGAACTGATTTAAACTGGATAGAACCGGATAGAACCAGTTTAAAACGGATAAAACTAGATTGAACAGGTTTAAACCGGTTTAAACCGGATAAAACTGAATTGAACCGGTTTAAACCAGTTTAAACTGGAGAAAACCGGATTGAACCGGTTTAAACCGGTTTAAACCGGAGAAAAACGGATTGAACCGGTTTAAACCGGTTAAAACCGGATTGAACCGGTTTAAACCGGTTTAAATCGGATAGAACCGGATTGAACCGGTTTATTCCGGAGAAAACCGGATTGAACTGGTTGAACCGGTTTAAATCGGATAGAACCGGATTGAACCGGTTTAAACCGCATAAACCCCGACTGAACCGGTTTGAACCGGTTTAAACCGGAAAGAACCGGTTTAATCAGGACTAAACTGGATGGAACCGGTTTAAACCGGATAAAAGCGGATTGAACCGGTTTAAACCGGTTTCAACTGGATAGAACCGTATTGACCTGGTTTAAACCAGATAAAACCGGATTGAACTGGTTTAAACTGGATAAAACCGGATAGAACCGGTTTAAACCAGTTTAAACAGGATAGAGCCGGATAGAACGGGTTCAAACTGGATAAAACCGCATTGAACCGGTTAAACCAGTTTCAACAGGATAAAACCGGATTGAACCAGTTTACACCAGATAAAACCGGATTGAACTGGTTTAAACCGGTTTAAACCGGATGATACCGGATTTAACCGGTTTAATCCGGTTTAAACGGGATAAAACCGGATTGAACCAGTTTAAACCGGTTTAAACAGGATAAAACGGGATTGAACCGGTTTAAACCAGTTTAAACCGGATAGAACCGGATTGAACCAGTTTAAACCGGACAAAACCGGATAGAACCGGTTAAAACCAGTTTAAACAGGATAGAACCGGTTCAAACCGTTTTAAACCGGATGAAACCGGATTGAACCGGTTTAAACCAGATAAAACTGGATTGAACCCTTTTAAACCAGTTTAAACTGGATAGAACTGGATAGAACCGGTTCAAACTGGATAAAACCGGATTGAACCGGTTAAACCAGTTTCAACCGGATAAAACCGGATTGAACCGGTTTAAACCAGATAAAACCGGAGTGATCCGGTTTGAACCGGTTTAAACCTGATAAAACCGGTTTGAGTCAGTTTAAACCGGTTTAAACCGGATAAAATTGGATTGAACCGGTTTAAACTGGTTTAAACCGGATAAAACCGGATTGAACCGGTTTCAACCGGATAAAAGCAGATTTAAAAGGATCAAACCGGTTTCAACCGGATTGAACCGGATAGAACCGGTTTAAACTGGATAAAACCGGATTGAACCGGTTTAAACCTGTTTAAAACGGATAAAACCGGATTGAACCGGATTAAACCGGTTTAAACCGGATGAAACCAGATTGAAACGGTTTAAACCGGATAAAACCGGATTGAACTGGCTTAAACCGGTTTAAACCAGATAAAACTGCATTGAACCGGTTTAAACCGGTATAAACCGGATAAATCCGGAATGAACTGGTTTAAACCGGTTTAAAGCGGAGAGAACCGGATAGAAAAGTTTTAAACCAGATAGAACCGGATTGAACCGCTTTAAACCAGTTTAAACCGAATAGAACCGGATAGAACTGGTTTAAACTGGTTTAAACTGGATAGAACCGGATAGAACTGGTTTAAACCGGATAAAACCGGATTGAACCGGTTAAACCAGTTTCAACCGGATTGAACCGGATAGAAACAGTTTAAACTGGATAAAACCGGATTGAACCGGTTTAAACCTGATTAAAATGGATAAAACCGGATTGAACTGGATTAAACCGGTTTAAACCGGATGAAACCAGATTGAAATGGTTTAAACCGGATAAAACGGGATTGAACCGGCTTAAACCGGTTTAAACCTGATAAAACTGCATTGAACCGGTTTAAACTGGTATAAACCGGATAAATCTGGAATGAACTGGTTTAAACTGGTTTAAACCGGGTAGAACCGGATAGAACCGGTTTAAGCCGGATAAAATCGGATTGAACCGGTTTAAACCGGTTTAAACCAGATAGAACCGGATTGAAACGCTTTAAACCAGTTTAAACCGAATAGAACCGGATAGAAATGGTTTAAACCGGTTTAATCTGGATAGAACCGGATAGAACCGGTTTAAACGGGTTTAAACCAGATAGAAACGGATTGAACCGGTTTAAACCGGATAAAACTGGATAGAACCGGTTTAAACTGGTTTAAACGGGATAGAACCGGGTAGAACCAGTTTAAAACGGATAAAACTAGATTGAACAGGTTTAAACCGGTTTAATCCGGATAAAACCGAATTGAACCGGTTGAAACCGGAGAAAAACGGATTGAACTGGTTGAACCGGTTTAAACCGGATAAAACCGGATAGAACCGGTTTGAACTGATTTAAACTGGATAGAACCGGATAGAACCAGTTTAAAACGGATAAAACTAGATTGAACAGGTTTAAACCGGTTTAAACCGGATAGAACCGGATTGAAACGCTTTAAACCAGTTTAAACCGAATAGAACCGAATAGAACTGGTTTAAACGGGTTTAAACCGGATAGAACCGGATAGAACCGGTTTAAACCGGATAAAACCGGATTGAACCAGTTTAAACCTGTTTAAACCGGATAGAAACGGATTGAACCGGTTTAAAGCGGATAAAACCGGATAGAACCGGTTTGAACTGATTTAAACTGGATAGAACCGGATAGAACCAGTTTAAAACGGATAAAACTAGATTGAACAGGTTTAAACTGGTTTAAACCGGATAAAACTGAATTGAACCGGTTTAAACCAGTTTAAACTGGAGAAAACCGGATTGAACCGGTTTAAACCGGTTTAAACCGGAGAAAAACGGATTGAACCGGTTTAAACCGGTTAAAACCGGATTGAACCGGTTTAAACCGGTTTAAATCGGATAGAACCGGATTGAACCGGTTTATTCCGGAGAAAACCGGATTGAACTGGTTGAACCGGTTTAAATCGGATAGAACCGGATTGAACCGGTTTAAACCGCATAAACCCGGATTGAACCGGTTTGAACCGGTTTAAACCGGAAAGAACCGGTTTAATCAGGACTAAACTGGATGGAACCGGTTTAAACCGGATAAAAGCGGATTGAACCGGTTTAAACCGGTTTCAACCGGATAGAACCGTATTGACCTGGTTTAAACCAGATAAAACCGGATTGAACTGGTTTAAACTGGATAAAACCGGATTGAACCGGTTTAAACCAGTTTAAACAGGATAGAGCCGGATAGAACGGGTTCAAACTGGATAAAACCGGATTGAACCGGTTAAACCAGTTTCAACAGGATAAAACCGGATTGAACCAGTTTACACCAGGTAAAACCGGATTGAACTGGTTTAAACCGGTTTAAACCGGATGATACCGGATTTAACCGGTTTAATCCGGTTTAAACGGGATAAAACAGGATTGAACCAGTTTAAACCGGTTTAAACAGGATAAAACGGGATTGAACCGGTTCAAACCAGTTTAAACCGGATAGAACCGGATTGAACCAGTTTAAACCGGACAAAACCGGATAGAACCGGTTAAAACCAGTTTAAACAGGATAGAACCGGTTCAAACCGTTTTAAACCGGATGAAACCGGATTGAACCGGTTTAAACCAGATAAAACTGGATTGAACCCTTTTAAACCAGTTTAAACTGGATAGAACTGGATAGAACCGGTTCAAACTGGATAAAACCGGATTGAACCGGTTAAACCAGTTTCAACCGGATAAAACCGGATTGAACCGGTTTAAACCAGATAAAACCGGAGTGATCCGGTTTGAACCGGTTTAAACCTGATAAAACCGGTTTGAGTCAGTTTAAACCGGTTTAAACCGGATAAAATTGGATTGAACAGGTTTAAACTGGTTTAAACCGGATAAAACCGGATTGAACCGGTTTCAACCGGATAAAAGCAGATTTAAAAGGATCAAAGCGGTTTCAACCGGATTGAACCGGATAGAACCGGTTTAAACTGGATAAAACCGGATTGAACCGGTTTAAACCTGTTTAAAACGGATAAAACCGGATTGAACCGGATTAAACCGGTTTAAACCGGATGAAACCAGATTGAAACGGTTTAAACCGGATAAAACCGGATTGAACTGGCTTAAACCGGTTTAAACCAGATAAAACTGCATTGAACCGGTTTAAACGGGTATAAACCGGATAAATCCGGAATGAACTGGTTTAAACTGGTTTAAACCGGATAGAACAGGTTTAAGCCGGATAAAATCGGATTGAACCGGTTTAAACCGGTTTAAACCGGATAGAACCGGATTGAAATACTTTAAACCGGTTTAAACCGAATAGAACCGGATAGAAATGGTTTAAACCGGTTTAATCTGGATAGAACCGGATAGAACCGGTTTAAACCAGATAAAACTGCATTGAACCGGTTTAAACTGGTATAAACCGGATAAATCTGGAATGAACTGGTTTAAACTGGTTTAAACCGGGTAGAACCGGATAGAACCGGTTTAAGCCGGATAAAATCGGATTGAACCGGTTTAAACCGGTTTAAACCAGATAGAACCGGATTGAAACGCTTTAAACCAGTTTAAACCGAATAGAACCGGATAGAAATGGTTTAAACCGGTTTAATCTGGATAGAACCGGATAGAACCGGTTTAAACGGGTTTAAACCAGATAGAAACGGATTGAACCGGTTTAAACCGGATAAAACTGGATAGAACCGGTTTAAACTGGTTTAAACGGGATAGAACCGGGTAGAACCAGTTTAAAACGGATAAAACTAGATTGAACAGGTTTAAACCGGTTTAATCCGGATAAAACCGAATTGAACCGGTTGAAACCGGAGAAAAACGGATTGAACTGGTTGAACCGGTTTAAATCGGATAGAACCGGATTGAACCGGTTTAAACCGCATAAACCCGGATTGATCTGGTTTGAACCGCTTTAAACCGGATAGATCGGTTTAAACCGGATAAAAGAGGATTGAGCCGGTTTAAACGGGTTTAAACCAGATAAAAGCGGATTGAACCAGTTTAAACCGGATAAAAACGGATTGAACCGGTTTAAACCGGTTTAAACCGGATAGAAACGGATTGAAACGGTATAAAACGGGTTAAACCGGATAAAACCGGATTGAACTGTTTTAAACCGGATAAAACCGGATTGAACCGGTTTAAACTGGTTTAAACAGGATAAAATCAGATTGAACCAGTTTAAACCGGTTTAAACCAGATAAAAGCAGATTGAACCGCTTTAGACCGGATAGAACCGGACTGAACCGGTTTAAACCGGTTTTAACCGGATAAAACCGGATTGAACCGGTTTAAACCGGTTTAAACCGGATAGAATCGGATTGAACTGGTTTAAACCGGATAAAACAAGATAGAACTGGTATAAACCGGATAGAACTGGATTGAACCGGTTTAAACCGGTTTAAACAGGATAAAATCGGATTGAACCGGTGTAAACCGTTTAAAAGTGGATAAAACCGGATTGAACTGGTTTAAACTGGATAAAACCGATTGAACCGGTTTAAACTGGATAAAACCAGATTGAACCGGTTTAAACCGGTGTGAACCGTATAGAACCGGATTGAACGTGTTTAACCGGATGAAACCGGATTGAACCGGTTTAAACCGGATAAAACCGGATGGAAACCGTTTAAACTGGATAGAACTGGATTGAACCGGTTTAAACCAGAAAAACCGGATTGAACCTGTTTAAACCGGATAAAACCGGACTGAACCGGTTTAAACTGGATAAAACAGGATTGATCCGGTTTAAACTGGTTTAAACCAGATAAAACCGGATAGAACCGGGTTGAACCAGATTGAAGCGGTTGAAACCGGTTTAAACCAGATAAAACAGGATAGAACGGATTTAAACCGGAAAAAAGCAGATTGAACCGGATTAAACCAGTTTAAACCGGATAAAACCGGATTGAATAAGTTTAAACCAGATTGAACCGGTTTAAACTGGTTTAAAACGGATAGAACCGGATTGAACCAGTTTAAACCAGTTTAAGGTGGATAAAACCGGATTGAACTGGTTTAAACAGGATAAAACCGAATTGAACCAGTTTAAAATGGTTTAAACAGGATAAAACCGCATTGAACCGGTTTAAACCGGATAAAACCGGATCCATCCTGTTTAAACTGGTTTAAACCGGATAAAACAGGATAGAACTAGTTTAAAGCGGATAGAAAGGGACTGAAACGGTTTAAACCGGATTAAACCGGATTAAACCGGATAAAACCAGATTGAACCGGTTTAAACCAGTTTAAACTGGATAAAACCGGATTGAACTGGTTTAAACCGGTTTGAACCGTATAGAACCGGATTGAACGTGTTTAAACTGGATAAAACCGGATTGAACCGGTTTAAACCGGATAAAACCATATTGAACCGGTTTAAACAGGTTTAAAGTGGACAAAAACGGATTGAACTGGTTTAAACAGGATAAAACCGGATTGAACCGGTTTAAAGCGGATAAAACAAGATAGAACTGGTTTATAACGGATAGAACCGGATTGAACTGGTTTAAACCGGTTTAAACCGGATAAAACCGGATTGAACCGGTTAAACCAGTTTCAACCGGATTGAACCGGATAGAACCAGTTTAAACTGGATAAAACCGGATTGAACCGGTTTAAACCTGATTAAACTGGATAAAACCGGATTGAACCGGATTAAACCGGTTTAAACCGGATGAAACCAGATTGAAACGGTTTAAACCGGATAAAACTGGATTGAAACCGGGTTAAACCGGTTTAAACCAGATAAAAATGCATTAAACCGGTTTAAACTGGTATAAACCGGATAAATCCGGAATGAACTGGTTTAAACCGGTTTAAACCGGATAGAACCGGTTTAAACTGGATAAAACCGGATTGAACCGGTTTAAACCGGTTTAAACCGGAGAGAACCGGTTTGAACCGCTTTAAACCAGTTTAAACCGAATAGAAACAGATAGAACTGGTTTAAACCGGTTTGAACTGGATAGAACCGGATAGAACCGGTTTAAACCGGATAAAACCGGATTGAACTGGTTTAAACCGGTTTAAACCGGATAGAAATGGATTGAATCGGTTTAAACTGGATAAAACCGGATAAAACCGGTTTAAACTGGTTTAAACTGGATAGAACCGGATAGAACCAGTTTAAAACGGATAAAACTAGATTGAACAGGTTTAAACCGGTTTAAACCGGATAGAACCGGATTGAACCGCTTTAAACCAGTTTAAACCGAATAGAACTGGTTTAAACCGGTTTAAACCGGATAGAACCGGATAGAACCGGTTTAAACCGGATAAAACCAGAATGAACCGGTTTAAACCGGTTTAAACCAGTTTGAACCGAATAGAAGCGGTTTAAACCGGATAAAACCGGATTGAACCAGTTTAAACCGGTTTAAACCGGATAGAAACGGATTGAACCGGTTTAAACCGGATAAAACCGGATAGAACCGGTTTGAACTGATTTAAACTGGATAGAACCGGATAGAACCAGTTTAAAACGGATAAAACTAGATTGAACAGGTTTAAACCGGTTTAAACCGGATAGAACCGGATTGAACCGCTTTAAACCACTTTAAACCGAATAGAACCGATTAGAACTGGTTTAAACGGGTTTAAACCGGATAGAACCGGATAGAACCGGTTTAAACCGGATAAAACCGGATTGAACCAGTTTAAACCGGTTTAAACCGGATAGAAACGGATTGAACCGGTTTAAACCGGATAAAACCGGATAGAACCGGTTTGAACTGATTTAAACTGGATAGAACCGGATAGAACCAGTTTAAAACGGATAAAACTAGATTGAACAGGTTTAAACCGGTTTAAACCGGATAAAACCGAATTGAACCGGTTTAAACCAGTTTAAACTGGAGAAAACCGGATTGAACCGGTTTAAACCGGTTTAAACCGGAGAAAACCGGATTGAACCGGTTTAAACCGGTTTAAACCGGAGAAAACCGGATTGAACCGGTTTAAACCGGTTTAAATCGGATAGAACCGGATTGAACCGGTTTATTCCGGAGAAAACCGGATTGAACTGGTTGAACCGGTTTAAATCGGATAGAACCGGATTGAACCGGTTTAAACCGCATAAACCCGGATTGAACCGGTTTGAACCGGTTTAAACCGGAAAGAACCGGTTTAATCAGGACTAAACTGGATGGAACCGGTTTAAACCGGATAAAAGCGGATTGAACCGGTTTAAACCGGTTTCAACCGGATAGAACCGTATTGACCTGGTTTAAACCAGATAAAACCGGATTGAACTGGTTTAAACTGGATAAAACCGGATTGAACCGGTTTAAACCAGTTTAAACAGGATAGAGCCGGATAGAACGGGTTCAAACTGGATAAAACCGGATTGAACCGGTTAAACCAGTTTCAACAGGATAAAACCGGATTGAACCAGTTTACACCAGATAAAAACGGATTGAACTGGTTTAAACCGGTTTAAACCGGATGATACCGGATTTAACCGGTTTAATCCGGTTTAAACGGGATAAAACCGGATTGAACCAGTTTAAACCGGTTTAAACAGGATAAAACGGGATTGAACCGGTTTAAACCAGTTTAAACCGGATAGAACCGGATTGAACCAGTTTAAACCGGAAAAAACCGGATAGAACCGGTTAAAACCAGTTTAAACAGGATAGAACCGGTTCAAACCGTTTTAAACCGGATGAAACCGGATTGAACTGGTTTAAACCAGATAAAACTGGATTGAACCCTTTTAAACCAGTTTAAACTGGATAGAACTGGATAGAACCGGTTCAAACTGGATAAAACCGGATTGAACCGGTTAAACCAGTTTCAACCGGATAAAACCGGATTGAACCGGTTTAAACCAGATAAAACCGGAGTGATCCGGTTTGAACCGGTTTAAACCTGATAAAACCGGTTTGAGTCAGTTTAAACCGGTTTAAACCGGATAAAATTGGATTGAACCGGTTTAAACTGGTTTAAACCGGATAAAACCGGATTGAACCGGTTTCAACCGGATAAAAGCAGATTTAAAAGGATCAAACCGGTTTCAACCGGATTGAACCGGATAGAACCGGTTTAAACTGGATAAAACCGGATTGAACCGGTTTAAACCTGTTTAAAACGGATAAAACCGGATTGAACCGGATTAAACCGGTTTAAACCGGATGAAACCAGATTGAAACGGTTTAAACCGGATAAAACCCGATTGAACTGGTTTAAACCGGTTTAAAGCGGAGAGAACCGGATAGAAAAGGTTTAAACCGGATAGAACCGGATTGAACCGCTTTAAACCAGTTTAAACCGAATAGAACCGGATAGAACTGGTTTAAACTGGTTTAAACCGGATAGAACCGGATAGAACTGGTTTAAACCGGATAAAACCGGATTGAACCGGTTAAACCAGTTTCAACCGGATTGAACCGGATAGAAACAGTTTAAACTGGATAAAACCGGATTGAACCGGTTTAAACCGGTTTAAACCAGATAGAACCGGATTGAAACGCTTTAAACCAGTTTAAACCGAATAGAACCGGATAGAAATGGTTTAAACCGGTTTCATCTGGATAGAACCGGATAGAACCGGTTTAAACGGGTTTAAACCAGATAGAAACGGATTGAACCGGTTTAAACCGGATAAAACTGGATAGAACCGGTTTAAACTGGTTTAAACGGGATAGAACCGGGTAGAACCAGTTTAAAACGGATAAAACTAGATTGAACAGGTTTAAACCGGTTTAATCCGGATAAAACCGAATTGAACCGGTTGAAACCGGAGAAAAACGGATTGAACTGGTTGAACCGGTTTAAATCGGATAGAACCGGATTGAACCGGTTTAAACCGCATAAACCCGGATTGATCTGGTTTGAACCGCTTTAAACCGGATAGATCGGTTTAAACCGGATAAAAGAGGATTGAGCCGGTTTAAACGGGTTTAAACCAGATAAAAGCGGATTGAACCAGTTTAAACCGGATAAAAACGGATTGAACCGGTTTAAACCGGTTTAAACCGGATAGAAACGGATTGAAACGGTATAAAACGGGTTAAACCGGATAAAACCGGATTGAACTGTTTTAAACCGGATAAAACCGGATTGAACCGGTTTAAAATGGTTTAAACAGGATAAAATCAGATTGAACCAGTTTAAACCGGTTTAAACCAGATAAAAGCAGATTGAACCGCTTTAGACCGGATAGAACCGGACTGAACCGGTTTAAACCGGTTTTAACCGGATAAAACCGGATTGAACCGGTTTAAACCGGTTTAAACCGGATAGAATCGGATTGAACTGGTTTAAACCGGATAAAACAAGATAGAACTGGTATAAACCGGATAGAACTGGATTGAACCGGTTTAAACCGGTTTAAACAGGATAAAATCGGATTGAACCGGTGTAAACCGTTTAAAAGTGGATAAAACCGGATTGAACTGGTTTAAACTGGATAAAACCGATTGAACCGGTTTAAACTGGATAAAACCAGATTGAACCGGTTTAAACCGGTGTGAACCGTATAGAACCGGATTGAACGTGTTTAACCGGATGAAACCGGATTGAACCGGTTTAAACCGGATAAAACCGGATGGAAACCGTTTAAACTGGATAGAACTGGATTGAACCGGTTTAAACCAGAAAAACCGGATTGAACCTGTTTAAACCGGATAAAACCGGACTGAACCGGTTTAAACTGGATAAAACAGGATTGATCCGGTTTAAACTGGTTTAAACCAGATAAAACCGGATAGAACCGGGTTGAACCAGATTGAAGCGGTTGAAACCGGTTTAAACCAGATAAAACAGGATAGAACGGATTTAAACCGGAAAAAAGCAGATTGAACCGGATTAAACCAGTTTAAACCGGATAAAACCGGATTGAATAAGTTTAAACCGGATTGAACCGGGTTAAACTGGTTTAAAACGGATAGAACCGGATTGAACCAGTTTAAACCAGTTTAAGGTGGATAAAACCGGATTGAACTGGTTTAAACAGGATAAAACCGAATTGAACCAGTTTAAAATGGTTTAAACAGGATAAAACCGCATTGAACCGGTTTAAACCGGATAAAACCGGATCCATCCTGTTTAAACTGGTTTAAACCGGATAAAACAGGATAGAACTAGTTTAAAGCGGATAGAAAGGGACTGAAACGGTTTAAACCGGATTAAACCGGATTAAACCGGATAAAACCAGATTGAACCGGTTTAAACCAGTTTAAACTGGATAAAACCGGATTGAACTGGTTTAAACCGGTTTGAACCGTATAGAACCGGATTGAACGTGTTTAAACTGGATAAAACCGGATTGAACCGGTTTAAACTGGATAAAACCATATTGAACCGGTTTAAACAGGTTTAAAGTGGACAAAAACGGATTGAACTGGTTTAAACAGGATAAAACCGGATTGAACCGGTTTAAAGCGGATAAAACAAGATAGAACTGGTTTATAACGGATAGAACCGGATTGAACTGGTTTAAACCGGTTTAAACCGGATAAAACCGGATTGAACCGGTTAAACCAGTTTCAACCGGATTGAACCGGATAGAACCAGTTTAAACTGGATAAAACCGGATTGAACCGGTTTAAACCTGATTAAACTGGATAAAACCGGATTGAACCGGATTAAACCGGTTTAAACCGGATGAAACCAGATTGAAACGGTTTAAACCGGATAAAACTGGATTGAAACCGGGTTAAACCGGTTTAAACCAGATAAAAATGCATTAAACCGGTTTAAACTGGTATAAACCGGATAAATCCGGAATGAACTGGTTTAAACCGGTTTAAACCGGATAGAACCGGTTTAAACTGGATAAAACCGGATTGAACCGGTTTAAACCGGTTTAAACCGGAGAGAACCGGATTGAACCGCTTTAAACCAGTTTAAACCGAATAGAAACGGATAGAACTGGTTTAAACCGGATTGAACTGGATAGAACCGGATAGAACCGGTTTAAACCGGATAAAACCGAATAGAACTGGTTTAAACCGGTTTAAACCGGATAGAACCGGATAGAACCGGTTTAAACCGGATAAAACCAGAATGAACTGGTTTAAACCGGTTTAAACCGGTTTGAACCGAATAGAAGCGGTTTAAACCGGATAAAACCGGATTGAACCAGTTTAAACCGGTTTAAACCGGATAGAAACGGATTGAACCGGTTTAAACCGGATAAAACCGGATAGAACCGGTTTGAACTGATTTAAACTGGATAGAACCGGATAGAACCAGTTTAAAACGGATAAAACTAGATTGAACAGGTTTAAACCGGTTTAAACCGGATAGAACCGGATTGAACCGCTTTAAACCAGTTTAAACCGAATAGAACCGAATAGAACTGGTTTAAACGGGTTTAAACCGGATAGAACCGGATAGAACCGGTTTAAACCGGATAAAACCGGATTGAACCAGTTTAAACCGGTTTAAACCGGATAGAAACGGATTGAACCGGTTTAAACCGGATAAAACCGGATAGAACCGGTTTGAACTGATTTAAACTGGATAGAACCGGATAGAACCAGTTTAAAACGGATAAAACTAGATTGAACAGGTTTAAACCGGTTTAAACCGGAGAAAACCGGATTGAACCGGTTTAAACCGGTTTAAATCGGATAGAACCGGATTGAACCGGTTTATTCCGGAGAAAACCGGATTGAACTGGTTGAACCGGTTTAAATCGGATAGAACCGGATTGAACCGGTTTAAACCGCATAAACCCGGATTGAACCGGTTTGAACCTGTTTAAACCGGAAAGAACCGGTTTAATCAGGACTAAACTGGATGGAACCGGTTTAAACCGGATAAAAGCGGATTGAACCGGTTTAATCCGGTTTCAACCGGATAGAACCGTATTGACCTGGTTTAAACCAGATAAAACCGGATTGAACTGGTTTAAACTGGATAAAACCGGATTGAACCGGTTTAAACCAGTTTAAACAGGATAGAGCCGGATAGAACGGGTTCAAACTGGATAAAACCGGATTGAACCGGTTAAACCAGTTTCAACAGGATAAAACCGGATTGAACCAGTTTACACCAGATAAAAACGGATTGAACTGGTTTAAACCGGTTTAAACCGGATGATACCGGATTTAACCGGTTTAATCCGGTTTAAACGGGATAAAACCGGATTGAACCAGTTTAAACCGGTTTAAACAGGATAAAACGGGATTAAACCGGTTTAAACCAGTTTAAACCGGATAGAACCGGATTGAACCAGTTTAAACCGGACAAAACCGGATAGAACCGGCTAAAACCAGTTTAAACAGGATAGAACCGGTTCAAACCGTTTGAAACCGGATGAAACCGGATTGAACCGGTTTAAACCAGATAAAACTGGATTGAACCCTTTTAAACCAGTTTAAACTGGATAGAACTGGATAGAACCGGTTCAAACTGGATAAAACCGGATTGAACCGGTTAAACCAGTTTCAACCGGATTAAACCGGATTGAACCGGTTTAAACCAGATAAAACCGGAGTGATCCGGTTTGAACCGGTTTAAACCTGATAAAACCGGTTTGAGTCAGTTTAAACCGGTTTAAACCGGATAAAATTGGATTGAACCGGTTTAAACTGGTTTAAACCGGATAAAACCGGATTGAACCGGTTTCAACCGGATAAAAGCAGATTTAAAAGGATCAAACCGGTTTCAACCGGATTGAACCGGATAGAACCGGTTTAAACTGGATAAAACCGGATTGAACCGGTTTAAACCTGTTTAAAACGGATAAAACCGGATTGAACCGGATTAAACCGGTTTAAACCGGATGAAACCAGATTGAAACGGTTTAAACCGGATAAAACCCGATTGAACCGGCTTAAACCGGTTTAAACCAGATAAAACTGCATTGAACCGGTTTAAACCGGTATAAACCGGATAAATCCGGAATGAACTGGTTTAAACCGGTTTAAAGCGGAGAGAACCGGATAGAAAAGGTTTAAACCGGATAGAACCGGATTGAACCGCTTTAAACCAGTTTAAACCGAATAGAACCGGATAGAACTGGTTTAAACTGGTTTAAACCGGATAGAACCGGATAGAACTGGTTTAAACCGGATAAAACCGGATTGAACCGGTTAAACCAGTTTCAACCGGATTGAACCGGATAGAAACAGTTTAAACTGGATAAAACCGGATTGAACCGGTTTAAACCTGATTAAACTGGATAAAACCGGATTGAACTGGATTAAACCGGTTTAAACCGGATGAAACCAGATTGAAATGGTTTAAACCGGATAAAACGGGATTGAACCGGTTTAAACTGGTATAAACCGGATAAATCCGGAATGAACTGGTTTAAACTGGTTTAAACCAGATAGAACCGGATAGAACCGGTTTAAGCCGGATAAAATCGGATTGAACCGGTTTAAACCGGTTTAAACCGGATAGAACCGGATTGAACCGGTTTAAACCAGAAAAACCGGATTGAACCTGTTTAACATGGATAAAACCGGACTGAACCAGTTAAAACCTGATAAAACCGGATTGATCCGGTTTAAACTGGTTTAAATAGGATAAAACCGGATTGAACTGGTTTAAACCGGATAAAAACTGATAGAACCAGACTGAACCAGTATAAACCGGTTTAAGCCAGATGAAACCGGATAGAACCGGTTTAAACTGGATAAAATCGGATTGAACCAGTTTAAACCAGATTAAACTGGAAAGAACCGGTTTACACTGGATAGAAGAGGATTGAACCGGTATAAACCGGATAGAACCGGATTGAACCGGTTTAAACCGGTTTAAACCGGATAGAACCGGATTGAACCGGTTCCAACCGGTTTAAATCAGATAAAACCGGATAGAACCGGTTGAAACTGGATAAAACCGGATTGAACCGGTTGAAACCGGATGAAACCGGATAGAACCGGTTTAAACCGTTTAAAAGTGGATAAAACCGGATTGAACTGGTTTAAACAGGATAAAACCGGATTGATCCGGTTTAAAATGTTTTAAACAGGATTAAACCGGATTGAACCGGTTGAAACCGATTGATCCGGTTTAGACCGTTTTAAACCGGATAAAACCGGATAGAACTGGTTTAAAGCAGATAGAAAGGGATTGAACCGTTTTAAACCGGTTTAAACCGGATAAAACCAGATTGAACCAGTTTAAACTGGTTTAAACTGGATAAAACCGATTGAACCGGTTTAAACTGGATAAAACCGGATTGAACCGGTTTAAACCGGTGTGAACCGTATAGAACCGGATTGAACGTGTTTAACCGGATGAAACCGGATTGAACCAGTTTAAACCGGATAAAACCGGATGGAAACCGTTTAAACTGGATAGAACTGGATTGAACCGGTTTAAACCAGAAAAACCGGATTGAACCTGTCTAAACCGGATAAAACCGGACTGAACCGGTTTAAACTGGATAAAACCGGATTGATCCGGTTTAAACTGGTTTAAACCAGATAAAACCGGATAGAACAGGGTTGAACCAGATTGAAGCGGTTGAAACCGGTTTAAACCAGATAAAACAGGATAGAACGGATTTAAACCGGAAAAAAGCAGATTGAACCGGATTAAACCAGTTTAAACCGGATAAAACCGGATTGAATAAGTTTAAACCGGATTGAACCGGTTTAAACTGGTTTAAAATGGATAGAACGGGATTGAACCGGTTTAAACCAGTTTAAGGTGGATAAAACCGGATTGAACTGGTTTAAACAGGATAAAACCGAATTGAACCAGTTTAAAATGGTTTAAACAGGATAAAACCGCATTGAACCGGTTTAAACCGGATAAAACCGGATCCATCCTGTTTAAACTGGTTTAAACCGGATAAAACAGGATAGAACTAGTTTAAAGCGGATAGAAAGGGACTGAAACGGTTTAAACCGGATTAAACCGGATTAAACCGGATAAAACCAGATTGAAACGGTTTAAACCTGTTTAAACTGGATAAAACCGGATTGAACTGGTTTAAACCGGTTTGAACCGTATAGAACCGGATTGAACGTGTTTAAACTGGATAAAACCGGATTGAACCGGTTTAAACCGGATAAAACCATATTGAACCGGTTTAAATAGGTTTAAAGTGGACAAAACCGGATTGAACTGGTTTAAACAGGATAAAACCGGATTGAACCGGTTTAAAGCGGATAAAACAAGATAGAACTGGTTTATAACGGATAGAACCGGATTGAACTGGTTTAAACCGGTTTAAACCGGATAAAACCGGGTTGAACCGGTTTAAACCTGATTAAACCGGATAAAACCGGACTGATCTGGTTTAAACTTGTTAAAACCGGATTGAACCGGTTTAAACGGGTTTAAACCAGATAAAAGCGGATTGAACCGGTTTAAACAGGACAGAACCGTACTGAACCGGTTTAAACAGGTTTCAAGTGGATAAAACCGGATTGAACTGGTATAAACTGGATAAAACCGGATAGAACCGGGTTGAACCAGATTGAAGCGGTTTAAACCGGTTTAAACCAGATAAAACCGGATAGAACGTGTTTAAAACGGAAAAAAGCAGATTTAACCGGATTAAACTGGTCTAAACACGATAAAACCGGATTGAACCGGTTTAAAATGGTTTAAACAGGATAAAACCGCATTGAACCGGTTTGAACCGGATAAAACCGGATCGATCCGGTTTAAACCGGTTTAAACCGGATAAAACCGGATTGAACCGGTTTAAACCAGTTTGAACCGTATAGAACCGGATTGAACGTGTTTAAACCGGATAGAACCGGATTGAACCGGTTTAAACCAGAAAAACCGGATTGAACCTGTTTAAACTGGATAAAACCGGACTGAACCAGTTAAAACCGGATAAAACCGGATTGATCCGGTTTAAACTGGTTTAAATAGGATAAAACCGGATTGAACTGGTTTAAACCAGATAAAAACTGATAGAACCAGACTGAACCAGTATAAACCGGTTTAAGCCAGATGAAACCGGATAGAACCGGTTTAAACTGGATAAAATCGGATTGAACCAGTTTAAACCAGATGAAACTGGAAAGAACCGGTTTACACTGGATAGAAGAGGATTGAACCGGTATAAATCGGATAGAACCGGATTGAACCGGTTCCAACCGGTTTAAACCAGATAAAACCGGATAGAACCGGTTGAAACTGGATAAAACCGGATTGAACCGGTTGAAACCGGATGAAACCGGATTGAACCGGTTTAAACCAGATAAAACTGGATTGAACCCTTTCAAACCAGTTTAAACTGGATAGAACTGGATAGAACCGGTTCAAACCGGATAAAACCGGAGTGAACCGGTTAGAACCGGTTTAAACCTGATAAAACCGGATTGAGTCAGTTTAAACCGGTTTAAACCAGATAAAACTGGATTGAACCAGTTTAAACTGGTTTAAACCGGATAAAACCGGATTGAACCGGTTAAACCAGTTTCAACCGGATTGAACCGGATAGAAACAGTTTAAACTGGATAAAACCGGATTGAACCGGTTTAAACCTGATTAAACTGGATAAAACCGGATTGAACTGGATTAAACCGGTTTAAACCGGGTGAAACCAGATTGAAACGGTTTAAACCGGATAAAACCGGATTGAACCGGCTTACACCGGTTTAAACCTGATAAAACTGCATTGAACCGGTTTAAACTGGTATAAACCGGATAAATCCGGAATGAACTGGTTTAAACTGGTTTAAACCGGATAGAACCGGATAGAACCGGTTTAAGCCGGATAAAATCGGATTGAACCGGTTTAAACCGGTTTAAACCGGATAGAACCGGATTGAACCGGTTTAAACCAGTTTAAACCGAATAGAACCGGATAGAAATGGTTTAAACCGGTTTAATCTGGATAGAACCGGATAGAACCGGTTTAAACCGGTTTAAACCGGATAGAAACGGATTGAACCGGTTTAAACCGGATAAAAACGGAGAGAACCGGTTTAAACTGGTTTAAACGGGATAGAACCGGGTAGAACCAGTTTAAAACGGATAAAACTAGATTGAACAGTTTTAAACCGGTTTAATCCGGATAAAACCGAATTGAACCGGTTGAAACCGGAGAAGAACGGATTGAACTGGTTGAACCGGTTTAAATCGGATAGAACCGGATTGAACCGGTTTAAACCGCATAAACCCGGATTGATCCGGTTTGAACCGGTTTAAACCGGATAGATCGGTTTAAACCGGATAAAAGAGGATTGAACCGGTTTAAACGGGTTTAAACCAGATAAAAGCGGATTGAACCAGTTTAAACCGGATAAAAACGGATTGAACCGGTTTAAACCGGTTTAAACCGGATAGAAACAGATTGAAACGGTATAAAACGGGTTAAACCGGATAAAACCGGATTGAACTGTTTTAAACCGGATAAAACCGGATTGAACCGGTTTAAACTGCTTTAAACAGGATAAAATCAGGTTGAACCAGTTTAAACTGGTTTAATCCGTATAAAACCGGATTGAACCAGTTTAAACCGGTTTAAACCAGATAAGAGCAGATTGAACCGCTTTAGACCGGATAGAACCGGACTGAACCGGTTTAAACCGGTTTTAACTGGATAAAACCGGATTGAACCGGTTTAAACCGGTTTAAACCGGATAGAATCGGATTGAACTGGTTTAAACCGGATAAAACAAGATAGAACTGGTATAAACCGGATAGAACTGGATTGAACCGGTTTAAACCGGTTTACAAAGGATAAAATCGGATTGAACCGATTTAAAATGGTTTAAATCGGTTAAAACCGGATTGAACCGGTTTAAACTTGATAAAACCAGATTGAACCAGTTTAAACCGTTTTAAACCGGATAAAAACGGATTGAACCGGTTTAAACCGGTTTAAACTAGATAAAACCGGATTGAACCGGTTTAAACAGGATAAAAACGGATAGGACCGGATTGAACCGGTTTAAACCGGTTTAAACCAGATGAAACTGGATAGAACTGGTTTAAAGCAGATAGAAAGGGATTGAACCGTTTTAAACCGGTTTAAACCGGATAAAACCAGATTGAACCAGTTTAAACCGGTTTAAACCGGATAAAAACGGATTGAACCGGTTTAAACCGGTTTAAACTAGATAAAACCGGATTGAACCGGTTTAAACAGGATAAAAAGGGATAGGACCGGATTGAACCGGTTTAAACCGGTTTAAACCAGATGAAACTGGATAGAACTGGTTTAAAGCAGATAGAAAGGGATTGAACCGTTTTAAACTGGTTTAAAACGGATAAAACCAGATTGAACCGGTTTAAACCAGATAAAACCGGATTGAACCGGTTTAAACCGGTGTGAACCGTATAGAACCGGATTGAACGTGATTAAACCGGATAAAACTGGATTGAACCAGTTTAAACCGGATAAAACCGGATGGAAACCTTTTAATCTGGATAGAACTGGATTGAACCGGTTTAAACCAGAAAAACCGGATTGGACCTGTTTAAACCGGATAAAACAGGACTGAACCGGTTAAAACCGGATTGATCCGGTTTAAACTGGTTTAAACCGGATAAAATCGGATAGAACCGGGTTGAACCAGATTGAAGCGGTTTAAACCAGATAAAACCGGATAGAACGTGTTTAAAACGGAAAAAAGCAGATTTAACCGGATTAAACCGGTTTAAACAGGATTAAACTGGATTGAATAAGTTTAAACCGGATTGAACTGGTTTAAACCGGTTTAAAACGGATAGAACTGGATTGAACCGGTTTAAACCGCTTTAAACTACATAAAAACGGATTGAACTGTTTTAAACAGGATAAAACCGGATTGAACCGGTTTAAAAGGTTTAAATAGGATAAAACCGCATTGAACCGGTTTAAACCGGATAAAACCGTATCGATCCGGTTTAAACCGGTTTAAAACGGATAAAACAGGATCGAACTGCTTTAAAGCGGATAGAAAGGGTTTGAACCGGTTTAAACCGGATTGAACCGGTTTAAACCGGATAAAACCGGATTGAACCGGTTTAAACCAGTTTGAACCGTATAGAACCGGATTGAACGTGTTTAAACCGGATAGAACCGGATTGAACCGGTTTAAACCAGAAAAACCGGATTGAACCTGTTTAACATGGATAAAACCGGACTGAACCAGTTAAAACCTGATAAAACCGGATTGATCCGGTTTAAACTGGTTTAAATAGGATAAAACCGGATTGAACTGGTTTAAACCGGATAAAAACTGATAGAACCAGACTGAACCAGTATAAACCGGTTTAAGCCAGATGAAACCGGATAGAACCGGTTTAAACTGGATAAAATCGGATTGAACCAGTTTAAACCAGATTAAACTGGAAAGAACCGGTTTACACTGGATAGAAGAGGATTGAACCGGTATAAACCGGATAGAACCGGATTGAACCGGTTCCAACTGGTTTAAACCAGATAAAACCGGATAGAACCGGTTGAAACTGGATAAAACCGGATTGAACCGGTTGAAACCGGATGAAACCGGATAGAACCGGTTTAAACCGGATAGAACCGGATTGAACCGGTGTAAACCGTTTAAAAGTGGATAAAACCGGATTGAACTGGTTTAAACTGGATAAAACCGATTGAACCGGTTTAAACTGGATAAAACCGGATTGAACCGGTTTAAACCGGTGTGAACCGTATAGAACCGGATTGAACGTGTTTAACCGGATGAAACCGGATTGAACCGGTTTAAACCGGATAAAACCGGATGGAAACCGTTTAAACTGGATAGAACTGGATTGAACTGGTTTAAACCAGAAAAACCGGATTGAACCTGTCTAAACCGGATAAAACCGGACTGAACCGGTTTAAACTGGATAAAACCGGATAGATCCGGTTTAAACTGTTTTAAACCAGATAAAACCGGATAGAACCGGGTTGAACCAGATTGAAGCGGTTGAAACCGGTTTAAACCAGATAAAACAGGATAGAACGGATTTAAACCGGAAAAAAGCAGATTGAACCGGATTAAACCAGTTTAAACCGGATAAAACCGGATTGAATAAGTTTAATCCGGATAGAACCGGCTTAAACCGGTTTAAACCAGATAAAACTGCATTGCACCGGTTTAAACCGGTATAAACCGGATAAATCCGGAATGAACTGGTTTAAACCGGTTTAAACCGGATAGAACCGGATAGAAAAGGTTTAAACCGGATAAAACCGGATTGAACCGGTTAAACCAGTTTCAACCGGATTGAACCGGATAGAACCAGTTTAAACTGGATAAAACCGGATTGAACCGGTTTAAACCTGATTAAACTGGATAAAACCGGATTGAACCGGATTAAACCGGTTTAAACCGGATGAAACCAGATTGAAACGGTTTAAACCGGATAAAACCGGATTGAACCGGTTAAACCAGTTTCAACCGGATTGAACCGGATAGAACCAGTTTAAACTGGATAAAACCGGATTGAACCGGTTTAAACCGGTTTAAATCGGATAGAACCGGATTGAACCGGTTTATTCCGGAGAAAACCGGATTGAACTGGTTGAACCGGTTTAAATCAGATAGAACCGGATTGAACCGGTTTAAACCGCATAAACCCGGATTGAACCGGTTTGAACCGGTTTAAACCGGAAAGAACCGGTTTAATCAGTATTAAACTGGATGGAACCGGTTTAAACCGGATAAAAGCGGATTGAACCGGTTTAAACCGGTTTCAACCGGATAGAACCGTATTGAACTGGTTTAAACCAGATAAAACCGGATTGAACTGGTTTAAACTGGATAAAACCGGATTGAACCGGTTTAAACCAGTTTAAACAGGATAGAGCCGGATAGAACGGGTTCAAACTGGATAAAACAGGATTGAACCGGTTAAACCAGTTTCAACAGGATAAAACCGGATTGAACCAGGTTACACCAGATAAAACCGGATTGAACTGGTTTAAACCGGTTTAAACCGGATGAAACCGGATTTAACCGGTTTCATCCGGTTTAAACGGGATAAAACCGGATTGAACCGGTTTAAACCGGTTTAAACAGGATAAAACGGGATTGAACCGGTTTAAACCAGTTTAAACCGGATAGAACCGGATTGAACCAGTTTAAACCGGACAAAACCGGATAGAACCGGTTAAAACCAGTTTAAACAGGATAGAACCGGTTCAAACCGTTTTAAACCGGATGAAACCGGATTGAACCGGTTTAAACCAGATAAAACTGGATTGAACCCTTTTAAACCAGTTTAAACTGGATAGAACTGGATAGAACCGGTTCAAACTGGATAAAACCGGATTGAACCGGTTAAACCAGTTTCAACCGGATAAAACCGGATTGAACCGGTTTAAACCAGATAAAACCGGAGTGATCCGGTTTGAACCGGTTTAAACCTGATAAAACCGGATTGAGTCAGTTTAAACCGGTTTAAACCGGATAAAATTGGATTGAACCGGTTTAAACTGGTTTAAACCGGATAAAACCGGATTGAACCGGTTTCAACCGGATAAAAGCAGATTTAAAAGGATCAAACCGGTTTCAACCGGATTGAACCGGATAGAACCGGTTTAAACTGGATAAAACCGGATTGAACCGGTTTAAACCTGTTTAAAACGGATAAAACCGGATTGAACCGGATTAAACCGGTTTAAACCGGATGAAACCAGATTGAAACGGTTTAAACCGGATAAAACCGGATTGAACCGGCTTAAACCGGTTTAAACCAGATAAAACTGCATTGAACCGGTTTAAACCGGTATAAACCGGATAAATCCGGAATGAACTGGTTTAAACCGGTTTAAAGCGGAGAGAACCGGATAGAAAAGGTTTAAACCGGATAGAACCGGATTAAACCGCTTTAAACCAGTTTAAACCGAATAGAACCGGATAGAACTGGTTTAAACTGGTTTAAACCAGATAGAACCGGATAGAACTGGTTTAAACCGGATAAAACCGGATTGAACCGGTTAAACCAGTTTCAACCGGATTGAACCGGATAGAAACAGTTTAAACTGGATAAAACCGGATTGAACCGGTTTAAACCTGATTAAACTGGATAAAACCGGATTGAACTGGATTAAACCGGTTTAAACCGGATGAAACCAGATTGAAATGGTTTAAACCGGATAAAACGGGATTGAACCGGCTTAAACCGGTTTAAACCTGATAAAACTGCATTGAACCGGTTTAAACTGGTATAAACCGGATAAATCCGGAATGAACTGGTTTAAACTGGTTTAAACCGGATAGAACCGGATAGAACCGGTTTAAGCCGGATAAAATCGGATTGAACCGGTTTAAACCGGTTTAAACCGGATAGAACCGGATTGAAACTCTTTAAACCAGTTTAAACCGAATAGAACCGGATAGAAATGGTTTAAACCGGTTTAATCTGGATAGAACCGGATAGAACCGGTTTAAACGGGTTTAAACCGGATAGGAACGGATTGAACCGGTTTAAACCGAATAAAACCGGATAGAACCGGTTTAAACTGGTTTAAACGGGATAGAACCGGGTAGAACCAGTTTAAAACGGATAAAACTAGATTGAACAGGTTTAAACCGGTTTAATCCGGATAAAACCGAATTGAACCGGTTGAAACCGGAGAAAAACGGATTGAACTGGTTGAACCGGTTTAAATCGGATAGAACCGGATTGAACCGGTTTAAACCGAATAAACCCGGATTGATCTGGTTTGAACCGCTTTAAACCGGATAGATCGGTTTAAACCGGATAGAAGCGGATTGAACCAGTTTAAACCGGATAAAAACGGATTGAACCGGTTTAAACCGGTTTAAACCGGATAGAAACGGATTGAAACGGTATAAAACGGGTTAAACCGGATAATACCGGATTGAACTGTTTTAAACCGTATAAAACCGGATTGAACCGGTTTAAACTGGTTTAAACAGGATAAAATCAGATTGAACCAGTTTAAATTGGTTTAATCCGTATAAAACCGGATTGAACCAGTTTAAACCGGTTTAAACCAGATAAAAGCAGATTGAACCGCTTTAGACCGGATAGAACCGGACTGAACCGGTTTAAACAGGTTTTAACCGGATAAAACCGGATTGAACCGGTTTAAACTGCATAAACCCGGATTGATCCGGTTTGAACCGCTTTAAACCGGATAGATCGGTTTAAACCGGATGAAAGAGGATTGAACCGGTTTAAACGGGTTTAAACCAGATAAAAGCGGATTGAACCAGTTTAAACCGGATAGAAACGGATTGAACCGGTTTAAACCGGATAAAACCAGATAGAACCGGTTTGAACTGATTTAAACTGGAATGAACCGGATAGATCCAGTTTAAAACGGATAAAACTAGATTGAACAGGTTTAAACCGGTTTAAACCGGATAAAACCGAATTGAACCGGTTTAAACCAGTTTAAACTGGAGAAAACCGGATTGAACCGGTTTAAACCGGTTTAAACCGGAGAAAACCGGATTGAACCGGTTTAAACCGGTTAAAACCGGATTGAACCGGTTTAAACCGGTTTAAATCGGATAGAACCGGATTGAACCGGTTTATTCCGGAGAAAACCGGATTGAACTGGTTGAACCGGTTTAAATCGGATAGAACCGGATTGAACCGGTTTAAACCGCATAAACCCGGATTGAACCGGTTTGAACCGGTTTAAACCGGAAAGAACCGGTTTTATCAGGACTAAACTGGATGGAACCGGTTTAAACCGGATAAAAGCGGATTGAACCGGTTTAAACCGGTTTCAACCGGATAGAACCGTATTGACCTGGTTTAAACCAGATAAAACCGGATTGAACTGGTTTAAACTGGATAAAACCGGATTGAACCGGTTCCAACTGGTTTAAACCAGATAAAACCGGATAGAACCGGTTGAAAGTGGATAAAACCGGATTGAACCGGTTGAAACCGGATGAAACCGGATAGAACCAGTTTAAACCGGATAGAACCGGATTGAACCGGTGTAAACCGTTTAAAAGTGGATAAAACCGGATTGAACTGGTTTAAACTGGATAAAACCGATTGAACCGGTTTAAACTGGATAAAACCGGATTGAACCGGTTTAAACCGGTGTGAACCGTATAGAACCGGATTGAACGTGTTTAACCGGATGAAACCGGATTGAACCGGTTTAAACTGGATAAAACCGGATTGATCCGGTTTAAACTGGTTTAAACCAGATAAAACCGGATAGAACCGGGTTGAACCAGATTGAAGCGGTAGAAACCGGTTTAAACCAGATAAAACAGGATAGAACGGATTTAAACCGGAAAAAAGCAGATTGAACTGGATTAAACCAGTTTAAGCCGGATAAAACCGGATTGAATAAGTTTAATCCAGATAGAACCGGCTTAAACCGGTTTAAACCAGATAAAACTGCATTGAACCGGTTTAAACCGGTATAAACCGGATAAATCTGGAATGAACTGGTTTAAACCGGTTTAAACCGGATAGAACCGGATAGAAAAGGTTTAAACCGGATAAAACCGGATTGAACCGGTTAAACCAGTTTCAACCGGATTGAACCGGATAGAACCAGTTTAAACTGGATAAAACCGGATTGAACCGGTTTAAACCTGATTAAACTGGATATAACCGGATTGAACCAGATTAAACCGGTTTAAACCGGATGAAACCAGATTGAAACGGTTTAAACCGGATAAAACCGGATTGAACCGGTTAAACCAGTTTCAACCAGATTGAACCGGATAGAACCAGTTTAAACTGGATAAAACTGGATTGAACCGGTTTAAACCGGTTTAAATCGGATAGAACCGGATTGAACCGGTTTATTCCGGAGAAAACCGGATTGAACTGGTTGAACCGGTTTAAATCGGATAGAACCGGATTGAACCGGTTTAAACCGCATAAACCCGGATTGAACCGGTTTGAACCGGTTTAAACCGGAAAGAACCGGTTTAATCAGTATTAAACTGGATGGAACCGGTTTAAACCGGATAAAAGCGGATTGAACCGGTTTAAACCGGTTTCAACCGGATAGAACCGTATTGAACTGGTTTAAACCAGATAAAACCGGATTGAACTGGTTTAAACTGGATAAAACCGGATTGAACCGGTTTAAACCAGTTTAAACAGGATAGAGCCGGATAGAACGGGTTCAAACTGGATAAAACAGGATTGAACCGGTTAAACCAGTTTCAACAGGATAAAACCGGATTGAACCAGTTTACACCAGATAAAACCGGATTGAACTGGTTTAAACCGGTTTAAACTGGATGATACCGGATTTAACCGGTTTCATCCGGTTTAAACGGGATAAAACCGGATTGAACCGGTTTAAACCGGTTTAAACAGGATAAAACGGGATTGAACCGGTTTAAACCAGTTTAAACAGGATAGAACCGGTTCAAACCGTTTTAAACCGGATGAAACCGGATTGAACCGGTTTAAACCAGATAAAAATGGATTGAACCCTTTTAAACCAGTTTAAACTGGATAAAACTGGATAGAACCGGTTCAAACTGGATAAAACCGGATTGAACCGGTTAAACCAGTTTCAACCGGATAAAACCGGATTGAACCGGTTTAAACCAGATAAAACCGGAGTGATCCGGTTTGAACCGGTTTAAACCTGATAAAACCGGATTGAGTCAGTTTAAACCGGTTTAAACCGGATAAAATTGGATTGAACCGGTTTAAACTGGTTTAAACCGGATAAAACCGGATTGAACCGGTTTCAACCGGATAAAAGCAGATTTAAAAGGATCAAACCGGTTTCAACCGGATTGAACCGGATAGAACCGGTTTAAACTGGATAAAACCGGATTGAACCGGTTTAAACCTGTTTAAAACGGATAAAACCAGATTGAACCGGATTAAACCGGTTTAAACCGGATGAAACCAGATTGAAACGGTTTAAACCGGATAAAACCGGATTGAACCGGCTTAAACCGGTTTAAACCAGATAAAACTGCATTGAACCGGTTTAAACCGGTATAAACCGGATAAATCCGGAATGAACTGGTTTAAACCGGTTTAAAGCGGAGAGAACCGGATAGAAAAGGTTTAAACCGGATAGAACCGGATTGAACCGCTTTAAACCAGTTTAAACCGAATAGAACCGGATAGAACTGGTTTAAACTGGTTTAAACCGGATAGAACCGGATAGAACTGGTTTAAACCGGATAAAACCGGATTGAACCGGTTAAACCAGTTTCAACCGGATTGAACCGGATAGAAACAGTTTAAACTGGATAAAACCGGATTGAACCGGTTTAAACCTGATTAAACTGGATAAAACCGGATTGAACTGGATTAAACCGGTTTAAACCGGATGAAACCAGATTGAAATGGTTTAAACCGGATAAAACGGGATTGAACTGGCTTAAACCGGTTTAAACCTGATAAAACTGCATTGAACCGGTTTAAACTGGTATAAACCGGATAAATCCGGAATGAACTGGTTTAAACTGGTTTAAACCGGATAGAACAGGTTTAAGCCGGATAAAATCGGATTGAACCGGTTTAAACCGGTTTAAACCGGATAGAACCGGATTGAAATGCTTTAAACCGGTTTAAACCGAATAGAACCGGATAGAAATGGTTTAAACCGGTTTAATCTGGATAGAACCGGATAGAACCGGTTTAAACCGGTTTAAACCGGATAGAAACGGATTGAACCGGTTTAAACCGGATAAAACCGGATAGACCCGGTTTAAACTGGTTTAAACGGGATAGAACCGGGTAGAACCAGTTTAAAACGGATAAAACTAGATTGAACAGGTTTAAACCGGTTTAATCCGGATAAAACCGAATTGAACCGGTTGAAACCGGAGAAAAACGGATTGAACTGGTTGAACCGGTTTAAATCGGATAGAACCGGATTGAACCGGTTTAAACCGCATAAACCCGGATTGATCCGGTTTGAACCGCTTTAAACCGGATAGATCGTTTTAAACCGGATAAAAGAGGATTGAACCGGTTTAAACGGGTTTAAACCAGATAAAAGCGGATTGAACCAGTTTAAACCGGATAAAAACGGATTGAACCGGTTTAAACCGGTTTAAACCGGATAGAAACGGATTGAAACGGTATAAAACGGGTTAAACCGGATAAAACCGGATTGAACTGTTTTAAACCGTATAAAACCGGATTGAACCGGTTTAAACTGGTTTAAACAGGATAAAATCAGATTGAACCAGTATAAACTGGTTTAATCCGTATAAAACCGGATTGAACCAGTTTAAACCGGTTTAAACCAGATAAAAGCAGATTGAACCGCTTTAGACCGGATAGAACTGGACTGAACCGGTTTAAACCGGTTTTAACCGGATAAAACCGGATTGAACCGGTTTAAACCGGTTTAAAACGGATAGAATCGGATTGAACTGGTTTAAACCGGATAAAACAAGATAGAACTGGTATAAACCGGATAGAACTGGATTGAACCGGTTTAAACAGGTTTAAACAGGATAAAATCGGATTGAACCGGTTTAAACTGGTTTAAATCTGTTAAAACCGGATTGAACCGGTTTAAACTTGATAAAACCAGATTGAACCAGTTTAAACCGGTTTAAACCGGATAAAAACGGATTGAACCGGTTTAAACCGGTTTAAACTAGATAAAACCGGATTGAACCGGTTTAAACAGGATAAAAACGGATAGGACCGGATTGAACCGGTTTAAACCGGTTTAAACCAGATGAAACTGGATAGAACTGGTTTAAAGCAGATAGAAAGGGATTGAACTGTTTTAAACCGGTTTAAACCGGATGAAACCAGATTGAAACGGTTTAAACCAGATAAAACCGGATTGAACCGGCTTAAACCGGTTTAAACCAGATAAAACTGCATTGAAACGGATTAAACCGGTATAAACCGGATAAATCCGGAATGAACTGGTTTAAACCGGTTTAAAGCGGAGAGAACCGGATAGAAAAGGTTTAAACCGGATAGAACCGGATTGAACCGCTTTAAACCAGTTTAAACCGAATAGAACCGGATAGAACTGGTTTAAACTGGTTTAAACCGGATAGAACCGGATAGAACTGGTTTAAACCGGATAAAACCGGATTTAACCGGTTAAACCAGTTTCAACCGGATTGAACCGGATAGAAACAGTTTAAACTGGATAAAACCGGATTGAACCGGTTTAAACCTGATTAAACTGGATAAAACCGGATTGAACTGGATTAAACCGGTTTAAACCAGATGAAACCAGATTGAAACGGTTTAAACCGGATAAAACGGGATTGAACCAGCTTAAACCGGTTTAAACCTGATAAAACTGCATTGAACCGGTTTAAACTGGTATAAACCGGATAAATCCGGAATGAACTGGTTTAAACTGGTTTAAACCGGATAGAACCGGTTTAAACCGGATAAAATCGGATTGAACCGGTTTAAACCGGTTTAAACCGGAAAGAACCGGATTGAAACGCTTTAAACCAGTTTAAACCGAATAGAACCGGATAGAAATGGTTTAAACCGGTTTAATCTGGATAGAACCGGATAGAACCGGTTTAAACCGGTTTAAAGCGGATAGAAACGGATTGAACCGGTTTAAACCGGATAAAACCGGATAGAACCGGTTTAAACTGGTTTAAACGGGATAGAACCGGGTAGAACCAGTTTAAAACGGATAAAACTAGATTGAACAGGTTTAAACCGGTTTAATCCGGATAAAACCGAATTGAACCGGTTGAAACCGGAGAAAAACGGATTGAACTGGTTGAACCGGTTTAAATCGGATAGAACCGGATTGAACCGGTTTAAACCGCATAAACCCGGATTGATCCGGTTTGAACCGCTTTAAACCGGATAGATCGGTTTAAACCGGATGAAAGAGGATTGAACCGGTTTAAACGGGTTTAAACCAGATAAAAGCGGATTGAACCAGTTTAAACCGGATAAAAACGGATTGAACCGGTTTAAACCGGTTTAAACCGGATAGAAACGGATTGAAACGGTATAAATCGGGTTAAACCGGATAAAACCGGATTGAACTGTTTTAAACCGGACAAAACCGGATTGAACCGGTTTAAACTGGTTTAAACAGGATAAAATCAGATTGAACCAGTTTAAATTGGTTTAATCCGTATAAAACCGGATTGAACCAGTTTAAACCGGTTTAAACCAGATAAAAGCAGATTGAACCGCTTTAGACCGGATAGAACCGGACTGAACCGGTTTAAACAGGTTTTAACCGGATAAAACCGGATTGAACCGGTTTAAACCGCATAAACCCGGATTGATCCGGTTTGAACCGCTTTAAACCGGATAGATCGGTTTAAACCGGATGAAAGAGGATTGAACCGGTTTAAACGGGTTTAAACCAGATAAAAGCGGATTGAACCAGTTTAAACCGGATAGAAACGGATTGAACCGGTTTAAACCGGATAAAACCGGATAGAACCGGTTTGAACTGATTTAAACTGGATAGAACCGGATAGATCCAGTTTAAAACGGATAAAACTAGATTGAACAGGTTTAAACCGGTTTAAACCAGATAAAACCGAATTGAACCGGTTTAAACCAGTTTAAACTGGAGAAAACCGGATTGAACCGGTTTAAACCGGTTTAAACCGGAGAAAACCGGATTGAACCGGTTTAAAGCGGTTAAAACCGGATTGAACCGGTTTAAACCGGTTTAAATCGGATAGAACCGGATTGAACCGGTTTATTCCGGAGAAAACCGGATTGAACTGGTTGAACCGGTTTAAATCGGATAGAACCGGATTGAACCGGTTTAAACCGCATAAACCCGGATTGAACCGGTTTGAACCGGTTTAAACCGGAAAGAACCGGTTTTATCAGGACTAAACTGGATGGAACCGGTTTAAACCGGATAAAAGCGGATTGAACCGGTTTAAACCGGTTTCAACCGGATAGAACCGTATTGACCTGGTTTAAACCAGATAAAACCGGATTGAACTGGTTTAAACTGGATAAAACCGGATTGAACCGGTTTAAACCAGTTTAAACAGGATAGAGCCGGATAGAACGGGTTCAAACTGGATAAAACCGGATTGAACCGGTTAAACCAGTTTCAACAGGATAAAACCGGATTGAACCAGTTTACACCAGATAAAACCGGATTGAACTGGTTTAAACCGGTTTAAACCGGATGATACCGGATTTAACCGGTTTAATCCGGTTTAAACGGGATAAAACCGGATTGAACCAGTTTAAACCGGTTTAAACAGGATAAAACGGGATTGAACCGGTTTAAACCAGTTTAAACCGGATAGAACCGGATTGAACCAGTTTAAACCGGACAAAACCGGATAGAACCGGTTAAAACCAGTTTAAACAGGATAGAACCGGTTCAAACCGTTTTAAACCGGATGAAACCGGATTGAACCGGTTTAAACCAGATAAAACTGGATTGAACCCTTTTAAACCAGTTTAAACTGGATAGAACTGGATAGAACCGGTTCAAACTGGATAAAACCGGATTGAACCGGTTAAACCAGTTTCAACCGGATAAAACCGGATTGAACCGGTTTAAACCAGATAAAAGCGGAGTGATCCGGTATGAACCAGTTTAAACCTGATAAAACCAGTTTGAGTCAGTTTAAACCGGTTTAAACCGGATAAAATTGGATTGAACCGGTTTAAACTGGTTTAAACCGGATAAAACCGGATTGAACCGGTTTCAACCGGATAAAAGCAGATTTAAAAGGATCAAACCGGTTTCAACCGGATTGAACCGGATAGAACCGGTTTAAACTGGATAAAACCGGATTGAACCGGTTTAAACCTGTTTAAAACGGATAAAACCGGATTGAACCGGATTAAACCGGTTTAAACCGGATGAAACCAGATTGAAACGGTTTAAACCGGATAAAACCGGATTGAACCGGCTTAAACCGGTTTAAACCAGATAAAACTGCATTGAACCGGTTTAAACCGGTATAAACCGGATAAATCCGGAATGAACTGGTTTAAACCGGTTTAAAGCGGAGAGAACCGGATAGAAAAGGTTTAAACCGGATAGAACCGGATTGAACCGCTTTAAACCAGTTTAAACCGAATAGAACCGGATAGAACTGGTTTAAACTGGTTTAAACCGGATAGAACCGGATAGAACTGGTTTAAACCGGATAAAACCGGATTGAACCGGTTAAACCAGTTTCAACCGGATTGAACCGGATAGAAACAGTTTAAACTGGATAAAACCGGATTGAACCGGTTTAAACCTGATTAAACTGGATAAAACCGGATTGAACTGGATTAAACCGGTTTAAACCGGATGAAACCAGATTGAAATGATTTAAACCGGATAAAACGGGATTGAACCGGCTTAAACCGGTTTAAACCTGATAAAACTGCATTGAACCGGTTTAAACTGGTATAAACCGGATAAATCCGGAATGAACTGGTTTAAACTGGTTTAAACCGGATAGAACCGGATAGAACCGGTTTAAGCCGGATAAAATCGGATTGAACCGGTTTAAACCGGTTTAAACCGGATAGAACCGGATTGAAACGCTTTAAACCAGTTTAAACCGAATAGAACCGGATGGAAATGGTTTAAACCGGTTTAATCTGGATAGAACCGGATAGAACCGGTTTAAACGGGTTTAAACCGGATAGAAACGGATTGAACCGGTTTAAACCGAATAAAACCGGATAGAACCGGTTTAAACTGGTTTAAACGGGATAGAACCGGGTAGAACCAGTTTAAAACGGATAAAACTAGATTGAACAGGTTTAAACCGGTTTAATCCGGATAAAACCGAATTGAACCGGTTGAAACCGGAGAAAAACGGATTGAACTGGTTGAACCGGTTTAAATCGGATAGAACCGGATTGAACCGGTTTAAACCGCATAAACCCGGATTGATCTGGTTTGAACCGCTTTAAACCGGATAGATCGGTTTAAACCGGATAAAAGCGGATTGAACCAGTTTAAACCGGATAAAAACGGATTGAACCGGTTTAAACCGGTTTAAACCGGATAGAAACGGATTGAAACGGTATAAAACGGGTTAAACCGGATAAAACCGGATTGAACTGTTTTAAACCGTATAAAACCGGATTGAACCGGTTTAAACTGGTTTAAACAGGATAAAATCAGATTGAACCAGTATAAACTGGTTTAATCCGTATAAAACCGGATTGAACCAGTTTAAACCGGTTTAAACCAGATAAAAGCAGATTGAACCGCTTTAGACCGGATAGAACTGGACTGAACCGGTTTAAACCGGTTTTAACCGGATAAAACCGGATTGAACCGGTTTAAACCGGTTTAAAACGGATAGAATCGGATTGAACTGGTTTAAACCGGATAAAACAAGATAGAACTGGTATAAACCGGATAGAACTGGATTGAACCGGTTTAAACAGGTTTAAACAGGATAAAATCGGATTGAACCGGTTTAAACTGGTTTAAATCTGTTAAAACCGGATTGAACCGGTTTAAACTTGATAAAACCAGATTGAACCAGTTTAAACCGGTTTAAACCGGATAAAAACGGATTGAACCGGTTTAAACCGGTTTAAACTAGATAAAACCGGATTGAACCGGTTTAAACAGGATAAAAACGGATAGGACCGGATTGAACCGGTTTAAACCGGTTTAAACCAGATGAAACTGGATAGAACTGGTTTAAAGCAGATAGAAAGGGATTGAACCGTTTTAAACCGGTTTAAACCGGATGAAACCAGATTGAAACGGTTTAAACCAGATAAAACCGGATTGAACCGGCTTAAACCGGTTTAAACCAGATAAAACTGCATTGAAACGGATTAAACCGGTATAAACCGGATAAATCCGGAATGAACTGGTTTAAACCGGTTTAAAGCGGAGAGAACCGGATAGAAAAGGTTTAAACCGGATAGAACCGGATTGAACCGCTTTAAACCAGTTTAAACCGAATAGAACCGGATAGAACTGGTTTAAACTGGTTTAAACCGGATAGAACCGGATAGAACTGGTTTAAACCGGATAAAACCGGATTTAACCGGTTAAACCAGTTTCAACCGGATTGAACCGGATAGAAACAGTTTAAACTGGATAAAACCGGATTGAACCGGTTTAAACCTGATTAAACTGGATAAAACCGGATTGAACTGGATTAAACCGGTTTAAACCAGATGAAACCAGATTGAAACGGTTTAAACCGGATAAAACGGGATTGAACCAGCTTAAACCGGTTTAAACCTGATAAAACTGCATTGAACCGGTTTAAACTGGTATAAACCGGATAAATCCGGAATGAACTGGTTTAAACTGGTTTAAACCGGATAGAACCGGTTTAAACCGGATAAAATCGGATTGAACCGGTTTAAACCGGTTTAAACCGGAAAGAACCGGATTGAAACGCTTTAAACCAGTTTAAACCGAATAGAACCGGATAGAAATGGTTTAAACCGGTTTAATCTGGATAGAACCGGATAGAACCGGTTTAAACCGGTTTAAAGCGGATAGAAACGGATTGAACCGGTTTAAACCGGATAAAACCGGATAGAACCGGTTTAAACTGGTTTAAACGGGATAGAACCGGGTAGAACCAGTTTAAAACGGATAAAACTAGATTGAACAGGTTTAAACCGGTTTAATCCGGATAAAACCGAATTGAACCGGTTGAAACCGGAGAAAAACGGATTGAACTGGTTGAACCGGTTTAAATCGGATAGAACCGGATTGAACCGGTTTAAACCGCATAAACCCGGATTGATCCGGTTTGAACCGCTTTAAACCGGATAGATCGGTTTAAACCGGATGAAAGAGGATTGAACCGGTTTAAACGGGTTTAAACCAGATAAAAGCGGATTGAACCAGTTTAAACCGGATAAAAACGGATTGAACCGGTTTAAACCGGTTTAAACCGGATAGAAACGGATTGAAACGGTATAAATCGGGTTAAACCGGATAAAACCGGATTGAACTGTTTTAAACCGGACAAAACCGGATTGAACCGGTTTAAACTGGTTTAAACAGGATAAAATCAGATTGAACCAGTTTAAATTGGTTTAATCCGTATAAAACCGGATTGAACCAGTTTAAACCGGTTTAAACCAGATAAAAGCAGATTGAACCGCTTTAGACCGGATAGAACCGGACTGAACCGGTTTAAACAGGTTTTAACCGGATAAAACCGGATTGAACCGGTTTAAACCGCATAAACCCGGATTGATCCGGTTTGAACCGCTTTAAACCGGATAGATCGGTTTAAACCGGATGAAAGAGGATTGAACCGGTTTAAACGGGTTTAAACCAGATAAAAGCGGATTGAACCAGTTTAAACCGGATAGAAACGGATTGAACCGGTTTAAACCGGATAAAACCGGATAGAACCGGTTTGAACTGATTTAAACTGGATAGAACCGGATAGATCCAGTTTAAAACGGATAAAACTAGATTGAACAGGTTTAAACCGGTTTAAACCAGATAAAACCGAATTGAACCGGTTTAAACCAGTTTAAACTGGAGAAAACCGGATTGAACCGGTTTAAACCGGTTTAAACCGGAGAAAACCGGATTGAACCGGTTTAAAGCGGTTAAAACCGGATTGAACCGGTTTAAACCGGTTTAAATCGGATAGAACCGGATTGAACCGGTTTATTCCGGAGAAAACCGGATTGAACTGGTTGAACCGGTTTAAATCGGATAGAACCGGATTGAACCGGTTTAAACCGCATAAACCCGGATTGAACCGGTTTGAACCGGTTTAAACCGGAAAGAACCGGTTTTATCAGGACTAAACTGGATGGAACCGGTTTAAACCGGATAAAAGCGGATTGAACCGGTTTAAACCGGTTTCAACCGGATAGAACCGTATTGACCTGGTTTAAACCAGATAAAACCGGATTGAACTGGTTTAAACTGGATAAAACCGGATTGAACCGGTTTAAACCAGTTTAAACAGGATAGAGCCGGATAGAACGGGTTCAAACTGGATAAAACCGGATTGAACCGGTTAAACCAGTTTCAACAGGATAAAACCGGATTGAACCAGTTTACACCAGATAAAACCGGATTGAACTGGTTTAAACCGGTTTAAACCGGATGATACCGGATTTAACCGGTTTAATCCGGTTTAAACGGGATAAAACCGGATTGAACCAGTTTAAACCGGTTTAAACAGGATAAAACGGGATTGAACCGGTTTAAACCAGTTTAAACCGGATAGAACCGGATTGAACCAGTTTAAACCGGACAAAACCGGATAGAACCGGTTAAAACCAGTTTAAACAGGATAGAACCGGTTCAAACCGTTTTAAACCGGATGAAACCGGATTGAACCGGTTTAAACCAGATAAAACTGGATTGAACCCTTTTAAACCAGTTTAAACTGGATAGAACTGGATAGAACCGGTTCAAACTGGATAAAACCGGATTGAACCGGTTAAACCAGTTTCAACCGGATAAAACCGGATTGAACCGGTTTAAACCAGATAAAAGCGGAGTGATCCGGTATGAACCAGTTTAAACCTGATAAAACCAGTTTGAGTCAGTTTAAACCGGTTTAAACCGGATAAAATTGGATTGAACCGGTTTAAACTGGTTTAAACCGGATAAAACCGGATTGAACCGGTTTCAACCGGATAAAAGCAGATTTAAAAGGATCAAACCGGTTTCAACCGGATTGAACCGGATAGAACCGGTTTAAACTGGATAAAACCGGATTGAACCGGTTTAAACCTGTTTAAAACGGATAAAACCGGATTGAACCGGATTAAACCGGTTTAAACCGGATGAAACCAGATTGAAACGGTTTAAACCGGATAAAACCGGATTGAACCGGCTTAAACCGGTTTAAACCAGATAAAACTGCATTGAACCGGTTTAAACCGGTATAAACCGGATAAATCCGGAATGAACTGGTTTAAACCGGTTTAAAGCGGAGAGAACCGGATAGAAAAGGTTTAAACCGGATAGAACCGGATTGAACCGCTTTAAACCAGTTTAAACCGAATAGAACCGGATAGAACTGGTTTAAACTGGTTTAAACCGGATAGAACCGGATAGAACTGGTTTAAACCGGATAAAACCGGATTGAACCGGTTAAACCAGTTTCAACCGGATTGAACCGGATAGAAACAGTTTAAACTGGATAAAACCGGATTGAACCGGTTTAAACCTGATTAAACTGGATAAAACCGGATTGAACTGGATTAAACCGGTTTAAACCGGATGAAACCAGATTGAAATGATTTAAACCGGATAAAACGGGATTGAACCGGCTTAAACCGGTTTAAACCTGATAAAACTGCATTGAACCGGTTTAAACTGGTATAAACCGGATAAATCCGGAATGAACTGGTTTAAACTGGTTTAAACCGGATAGAACCGGATAGAACCGGTTTAAGCCGGATAAAATCGGATTGAACCGGTTTAAACCGGTTTAAACCGGATAGAACCGGATTGAAACGCTTTAAACCAGTTTAAACCGAATAGAACCGGATGGAAATGGTTTAAACCGGTTTAATCTGGATAGAACCGGATAGAACCGGTTTAAACGGGTTTAAACCGGATAGAAACGGATTGAACCGGTTTAAACCGAATAAAACCGGATAGAACCGGTTTAAACTGGTTTAAACGGGATAGAACCGGGTAGAACCAGTTTAAAACGGATAAAACTAGATTGAACAGGTTTAAACCGGTTTAATCCGGATAAAACCGAATTGAACCGGTTGAAACCGGAGAAAAACGGATTGAACTGGTTGAACCGGTTTAAATCGGATAGAACCGGATTGAACCGGTTTAAACCGCATAAACCCGGATTGATCTGGTTTGAACCGCTTTAAACCGGATAGATCGGTTTAAACCGGATAAAAGCGGATTGAACCAGTTTAAACCGGATAAAAACGGATTGAACCGGTTTAAACCGGTTTAAACCGGATAGAAACGGATTGAAACGGTATAAAACGGGTTAAACCGGATAATACCGGATTGAACTGTTTTAAACCGTATAAAACCGGATTGAACCGGTTTAAACTGGTTTAAACAGGATAAAATCAGATTGAACCAGTTTAAACTGGTTTAATCCATATAAAACCGGATTGAACCAGTTTAAACCGGTTTAAACCAGATAAAAGCAGATTGAACCGCTTTAGACCGGATAGAACTGGACTGAACCGGTTTAAACCGGTTTTAACCGGATAAAACCGGATTGAACCGGTTTAAACCGATTTAAACCGGATAGAATCGGATTGAACTGGTTTAAACCGGATAAAACAAGATAGAACTGGTATAAACGGGATAGAACTGGATTGAACCGGTTTAAACCGGTTTAAACAGGATAAAATCAGATTGAACCGGTTTAAACTGGTTTAAATCGGTTAAAACCGGATTGAACCGGTTTAAACTTGATAAAACCAGATTGAACCAATTTAAACCGGTTTAAACCGGATAAAAACGGATTGAACCGGTTTAAACCGGTTTAAACTAGATAAAACCGGATTGAACCGGTTTAAACAGGATAAAAACGGATAGGACCGGATTGAACCGGTTTAAACCGGTTTAAACCAGATGAAACTGGATAGAACTGGTTTAAAGCAGATAGAAAGGGATTGAACCGTTTTAAACCGTTTTAAACCGGATGAAACCAGATTGAAACGGTTTAAACCAGATAAAACCGGATTGAACCGGCTTAAACCGGTTTAAACCAGATAAAACTGCATTGAACCGGATTAAACCGGTATAAACCGGATAAATCCGGAATGAACTGGTTTAAACCGGTTTAAAGCGGAGAGAACCGGATAGAAAAGGTTTAAACCGGATAGAACCGGATTGAACCGCTTTAAACCAGTTTAAACCGAATAGAACCGGATAGAACTGGTTTAAACTGGTTTAAACCGGATAGAACCGGATAGAACTGGTTTAAACCGGATAAAACCGGATTGAACCGGTTAAACCAGTTTCAACCGGATTGAACCGGATAGAAACAGTTTAAACTGGATAAAACTGGATTGAACCGGTTTAAACCTGATTAAACTGGATAAAACCGGTTTGAACTGGATTAAACCGGTTTAAACCGGATTAAACCAGATTGAAACGGTTTAAACCGGATAAAACGGGATGAACCGGCTTAAACCGGTTTAAACCTGATAAAACTGCATTGAACCGGTTTAAACTGGTATAAACCGGATAAATCCGGAATGAACTGGTTTAAACTGGTTTAAACCGGATAGAACCGGTTTAAGCCGGATAAAATCGGATTGAACCGGTTTAAACCGGTTTAAACCGGATAGAACCGGATTGAAACGCTTTAAACCAGTTTAAACCAAATAGAACCGGATAGAAATGGTTTAAACCGGTTTAATCTGGATAGAACCGGATAGAACCGGTTTAAACCGGTTTAAACCGGATAGAAACGGATTGAACCGGTTTAAACCGGATAAAACCGGATTGAACTGTTTTAAACCGGATAAAACCGGATTGAACCGGTTTAAACTGGTTTAAACAGGATAAAATCAGATTGAACCAGTTTAAACTGGTTTAATCCATATAAAACCGGATTGAACCAGTTTAAACCGGTTTAAACCAGATAAAAGCAGATTGAACCGCTTTAGACCGGATAGAACCGGACTGAACCGGTTTAAACCGGTTTTAACCGGATAAAACCGGATTGAACCGGTTTAAACCGGATAGAATCGGATTGAACTGGTTTAAACCGGATAAAACAAGATAGAACTGGTATAAACCGGATAGAACTGGATTGAACCGGTTTAAACCGGTTTAAACAGGATAAAATCGGATTGAACCGGTGTAAACCGTTTAAAAGTAAATAAAACCGGATTGAACTGGTTTAAACTGGATAAAACCGATTGAACCGGTTTAAACTGGATAGAACCGGTTCAAACCGTTTTAAACCGGATGAAACCGGATTGAACCGGTTTAAACCAGATAAAACTGGATTGAACCCTTTTAAACCAGTTTAAACTGGATAGAACTGAATAGAACCGGTTCAAACTGGATAAAACCGGATTGAACCGGTTAAACCAGTTTCAACCGGATAAAACCGGATTGAACCGGTTTAAACCAGATAAAACCGGAGTGATCCGGTTTGAACCAGTTTAAACCTGATAAAACCAGTTTGAGTCAGTTTAAACCGGTTTAAACCGGATAAAATTGGATTGAACCGGTTTAAACTGGTTTAAACCGGATAAAACCGGATTGAACCGGTTTCAACCGGATAAAAGCAGATTTAAAAGGATCAAACCGGTTTCAACCGGATTGAACCGGATAGAACCGGTTTAAACTGGATAAAACCGGATTGAACCGGTTTAAACCTGTTTAAAACGGATAAAACCGGATTGAACCGGATTAAACCGGTTTAAACCGGATGAAACCAGATTGAAACGGTTTAAACCGGATAAAACCGGATTGAACCGGCTTAAACCGGTTTAAACCAGATAAAACTGCATTGAACCGGTTTAAACCGGTATAAACCGGATAAATCCGGAATGAACTGGTTTAAACCGGTTTAAAGCGGAGAGAACCGGATAGAAAAGGTTTAAACCGGATAGAACCGGATTGAACCGCTTTAAACCAGTTTAAACCGAATAGAACCGGATAGAACTGGTTTAAACTGGTTTAAACCGGATAGAACCGGATAGAACTGGTTTAAACCGGATAAAACCGGATTGAACCGGTTAAACCAGTTTCAACCGGATTGAACCGGATAGAAACAGTTTAAACTGGATAAAACCGGATTGAACCGGTTTAAACCTGATTAAACTGGATAAAACCGGATTGAACTGGATTAAACCGGTTTAAACCGGATGAAACCAGATTGAAATGGTTTAAACCGGATAAAACGGGATTGAACCGGCTTAAACCGGTTTAAACCTGATAAAACTGCATTGAACCGGTTTAAACTGGTATAAACCGGATAAATCTGGAATGAACTGGTTTAAACTGGTTTAAACCGGATAGAACCGGTTTAAGCCGGATAAAATCGGATTGAACCGGTTTAAACCGGTTTAAACCGGATAGAACCGGATTGAAACGCTTTAAACCAGTTTAAACCGAATAGAACCGGATAGAAATGGTTTAAACCGGTTTAATCTGGATAGAATCGGACAGAACCGGTTTAAACGGGTTTAAACCGGATAGAAACGGATTGAACCGGTTTAAACCGAATAAAACCGGATAGAACCGGTTTAAACTGGTTTAAACGGGATAGAACCGGGTAGAACCAGTTTAAAACGGATAAAACTAGATTGAACAGGTTTAAACCGGTTTAATCCGGATAAAACCGAATTGAACCGGTTGAAACCGGAGAAAAACGGATTGAACTGGTTGAACCGGTTTAAATCGGATAGAACCGGATTGAACCGGTTTAAACCGCATAAACCCGGATTGATCTGGTTTGAACCGCTTTAAACCGGATAGATCGGTTTAAACCGGATAAAAGCGGATTGAACCAGTTTAAACCGGATAAAAACGGATTGAACCGGTTTAAACCGGTTTAAACCGGATAGAAACGGATTGAAACGGTATAAAACGGGTTAAACCGGATAATACCGGATTGAACTGTTTTAAACCGTATAAAACCGGATTGAACCGGTTTAAACTGGTTTAAACAGGATAAAATCAGATTGAACCAGTTTAAACTGGTTTAATCCATATAAAACCGGATTGAACCAGTTTAAACCGGTTTAAACCAGATAAAAGCAGATTGAACCGCTTTAGACCGGATAGAACTGGACTGAACCGGTTTAAACCGGTTTTAACCGGATAAAACCGGATTGAACCGGTTTAAACCGATTTAAACCGGATAGAATCGGATTGAACTGGTTTAAACCGGATAAAACAAGATAGAACTGGTATAAACGGGATAGAACTGGATTGAACCGGTTTAAACCGGTTTAAACAGGATAAAATCAGATTGAACCGGTTTAAACTGGTTTAAATCGGTTAAAACCGGATTGAACCGGTTTAAACTTGATAAAACCAGATTGAACCAATTTAAACCGGTTTAAACCGGATAAAAACGGATTGAACCGGTTTAAACCGGTTTAAACTAGATAAAACCGGATTGAACCGGTTTAAACAGGATAAAAACGGATAGGACCGGATTGAACCGGTTTAAACCGGTTTAAACCAGATGAAACTGGATAGAACTGGTTTAAAGCAGATAGAAAGGGATTGAACCGTTTTAAACCGTTTTAAACCGGATGAAACCAGATTGAAACGGTTTAAACCAGATAAAACCGGATTGAACCGGCTTAAACCGGTTTAAACCAGATAAAACTGCATTGAACCGGATTAAACCGGTATAAACCGGATAAATCCGGAATGAACTGGTTTAAACCGGTTTAAAGCGGAGAGAACCGGATAGAAAAGGTTTAAACCGGATAGAACCGGATTGAACCGCTTTAAACCAGTTTAAACCGAATAGAACCGGATAGAACTGGTTTAAACTGGTTTAAACCGGATAGAACCGGATAGAACTGGTTTAAACCGGATAAAACCGGATTGAACCGGTTAAACCAGTTTCAACCGGATTGAACCGGATAGAAACAGTTTAAACTGGATAAAACCGGATTGAACCGGTTTAAACCTGATTAAACTGGATAAAACCGGTTTGAACTGGATTAAACCGGTTTAAACTGGATGAAACCAGATTGAAACGGTTTAAACCGGATAAAACGGGATGAACCGGCTTAAACCGGTTTAAACCTGATAAAACTGCATTGAACCGGTTTAAACTGGTATAAACCGGATAAATCCGGAATGAACTGGTTTAAACTGGTTTAAACCGGATAGAACCGGTTTAAGCCGGATAAAATCGGATTGAACCGGTTTAAACCGGTTTAAACCGGATAGAACCGGATTGAAACGCTTTAAACCAGTTTAAACCAAATAGAACCGGATAGAAATGGTTTAAACCGGTTTAATCTGGATAGAACCGGATAGAACCGGTTTAAACCGGTTTAAACCGGATAGAAACGGATTGAACCGGTTTAAACCGGATAAAACCGGATTGAACTGTTTTAAACCGGATAAAACCGGATTGAACCGGTTTAAACTGGTTTAAACAGGATAAAATCAGATTGAACCAGTTTAAACTGGTTTAATCCATATAAAACCGGATTGAACCAGTTTAAACCGGTTTAAACCAGATAAAAGCAGATTGAACCGCTTTAGACCGGATAGAACCGGACTGAACCGGTTTAAACCGGTTTTAACCGGATAAAACCGGATTGAACCGGTTTAAACCGGATAGAATCGGATTGAACTGGTTTAAACCGGATAAAACAAGATAGAACTGGTATAAACCGGATAGAACTGGATTGAACCGGTTTAAACCGGTTTAAACAGGATAAAATCGGATTGAACCGGTGTAAACCGTTTAAAAGTAAATAAAACCGGATTGAACTGGTTTAAACTGGATAAAACCGATTGAACCGGTTTAAACTGGATAGAACCGGTTCAAACCGTTTTAAACCGGATGAAACCGGATTGAACCGGTTTAAACCAGATAAAACTGGATTGAACCCTTTTAAACCAGTTTAAACTGGATAGAACTGGATAGAACCGGTTCAAACTGGATAAAACCGGATTGAACCGGTTAAACCAGTTTCAACCGGATAAAACCGGATTGAACCGGTTTAAACCAGATAAAACCGGAGTGATCCGGTTTGAACCAGTTTAAACCTGATAAAACCAGTTTGAGTCAGTTTAAACCGGTTTAAACCGGATAAAATTGGATTGAACCGGTTTAAACTGGTTTAAACCGGATAAAACCGGATTGAACCGGTTTCAACCGGATAAAAGCAGATTTAAAAGGATCAAACCGGTTTCAACCGGATTGAACCGGATAGAACCGGTTTAAACTGGATAAAACCGGATTGAACCGGTTTAAACCTGTTTAAAACGGATAAAACCGGATTGAACCGGATTAAACCGGTTTAAACCGGATGAAACCAGATTGAAACGGTTTAAACCGGATAAAACCGGATTGAACCGGCTTAAACCGGTTTAAACCAGATAAAACTGCATTGAACCGGTTTAAACCGGTATAAACCGGATAAATCCGGAATGAACTGGTTTAAACCGGTTTAAAGCGGAGAGAACCGGATAGAAAAGGTTTAAACCGGATAGAACCGGATTGAACCGCTTTAAACCAGTTTAAACCGAATAGAACCGGATAGAACTGGTTTAAACTGGTTTAAACCGGATAGAACCGGATAGAACTGGTTTAAACCGGATAAAACCGGATTGAACCGGTTAAACCAGTTTCAACCGGATTGAACCGGATAGAAACAGTTTAAACTGGATAAAACCGGATTGAACCGGTTTAAACCTGATTAAACTGGATAAAACCGGATTGAACTGGATTAAACCGGTTTAAACCGGATGAAACCAGATTGAAATGGTTTAAACCGGATAAAACGGGATTGAACCGGCTTAAACCGGTTTAAACCTGATAAAACTGCATTGAACCGGTTTAAACTGGTATAAACCGGATAAATCTGGAATGAACTGGTTTAAACTGGTTTAAACCGGATAGAACCGGTTTAAGCCGGATAAAATCGGATTGAACCGGTTTAAACCGGTTTAAACCGGATAGAACCGGATTGAAACGCTTTAAACCAGTTTAAACCGAATAGAACCGGATAGAAATGGTTTAAACCGGTTTAATCTGGATAGAATCGGACAGAACCGGTTTAAACGGGTTTAAACCGGATAGAAACGGATTGAACCGGTTTAAACCGAATAAAACCGGATAGAACCGGTTTAAACTGGTTTAAACGGGATAGAACCGGGTAGAACCAGTTTAAAACGGATAAAACTAGATTGAACAGGTTTAAACCGGTTTAATCCGGATAAAACCGAATTGAACCGGTTGAAACCGGAGAAAAACGGATTGAACTGGTTGAACCGGTTTAAATCGGATAGAACCGGATTGAACCGGTTTAAACCGCATAAACCCGGATTGATCTGGTTTGAACCGCTTTAAACCGGATAGATCGGTTTAAACCGGATAAAAGCGGATTGAACCAGTTTAAACCGGATAAAAACGGATTGAACCGGTTTAAACCGGTTTAAACCGGATAGAAACGGATTGAAACGGTATAAAACGGGTTAAACCGGATAATACCGGATTGAACTGTTTTAAACCGTATAAAACCGGATTGAACCGGTTTAAACTGGTTTTAACAGGATAAAATCAGATTGAACCAGTTTAAACTGGTTTAATCCATATAAAACCGGATTGAACCAGTTTAAACCGGTTTAAACCAGATAAAAGCAGATTGAACCGCTTTAGACCGGATAGAACTGGACTGAACCGGTTTAAACCGGTTTTAACCGGATAAAACCGGATTGAACCGGTTTAAACCGATTTAAACCGGATAGAATCGGATTGAACTGGTTTAAACCGGATAAAACAAGATAGAACTGGTATAAACGGGATAGAACTGGATTGAACCGGTTTAAACCGGTTTAAACAGGATAAAATCAGATTGAACCGGTTTAAACTGGTTTAAATCGGTTAAAACCGGATTGAACCGGTTTAAACTTGATAAAACCAGATTGAACCATTTTAAACCGGTTTAAACCGGATAAAAACGGATTGAACCGGTTTAAACCGGTTTAAACTAGATAAAACCGGATTGAACCGGTTTAAACAGGATAAAAACGGATAGGACCGGATTGAACCGGTTTAAACCGGTTTAAACCAGATGAAACTGGATAGAACTGGTTTAAAGCAGATAGAAAGGGATTGAACCGTTTTAAACCGGTTTAAACCGGATGAAACCAGATTGAAACGGTTTAAACCAGATAAAACCGGATTGAACCGGCTTAAACCGGTTTAAACCAGATAAAACTGCATTGAAACGGATTAAACCGGTATAAACCGGATAAATCCGGAATGAACTGGTTTAAACCGGTTTAAAGTGGAGAGAACCGGATAGAAAAGGTTTAAACCGGATAGAACCGGATTGAACCGCTTTAAACCAGTTTAAACCGAATAGAACCGGATAGAACTGGTTTAAACTGGTTTAAACCGGATAGAACCGGATAGAACTGGTTTAAACCGGATAAAACCGGATTGAACCGGTTAAACCAGTTTCAACCGGATTGAACCGGATAGAAACAGTTTAAACTGGATAAAACTGGATTGAACCGGTTTAAACCTGATTAAACTGGATAAAACCGGATTGAACTGGATTAAACCGGTTTAAACCGGATGAAACCAGATTGAAACGGTTTAAACCGGATAAAACGGGATGAACCGGCTTAAACCGGTTTAAACCTGATAAAACTGCATTGAACCGGTTTAAACTGGTATAAACCGGATAAATCCGGAATGAACTGGTTTAAACTGGTTTAAACCGGATAGAACCGGTTTAAGCCGGATAAAATCGGATTGAACCGGTTTAAACCGGTTTAAACCGGATAGAACCGGATTGAAACGCTTTAAACCAGTTTAAACCGAATAGAACCGGATAGAAATGGTTTAAACCGGTTTAAACCGGATAGAAACGGATTGAACCGGTTTAAACCGGATAAAACCGGATTGAACTGTTTTAAACCGGATAAAACCGGATTGAACCGGTTTAAACTGGTTTAAACAGGATAAAATCAGATTGAACCAGTTTAAACTGGTTTAATCCATATAAAACCGGATTGAACCAGTTTAAACCGGTTTAAACCAGATGAAAGCAGATTGAACCGCTTTAGACCGGATAGAACCGGACTGAACCGGTTTAAACCGGTTTTAACCGGATAAAACCGGATTGAACCGGTTTAAACCGGTTTAAACCGGATAGAATTGGATTGAACTGGTTTAAACCGGATAAAACAAGATAGAACTGGTATAAACCGGATAGAACTGGATTGAACCGGTTTAAACCGGTTTAAACAGGATAAAATCGGATTGAACCGGTGTAAACCGTTTAAAAGTAAATAAAACCGGATTGAACTGGTTTAAACTGGATAAAACCGATTGAACCGGTTTAAACTGGATAAAACCAGATTGAACCGGTTTAAACCGGTGTGCACCGTATAGAACCGGATTGAACGTGTTTAACCGGATGAAACCGGATTGAACCGGTTTAAACCGGATAAAACCGGATGGAAACCGTTTAAACTGGATAGAACTGGATTGAACCGGTTTAAACCAGAAAAACCGGATTGAACCTGTTTAAACCGGATAAAACCGGACTGAACCGGTTTAAACTGGATAAAACAGGATTGATCCGGTTTAAACTGGTTTAAACCAGATAAAACCGGATAGAACCGGGTTGAACCAGATTGAAGCGGTTGAAACCGGTTTAAACCAGATAAAACAGGATAGAACGGATTTAAACCGGAAAAAAGCAGATTGAACCGGATTAAACCAGTTTAAACCGGATAAAACCGGATTGAATAAGTTTAAACCGGATTGAACCGGTTTAAACTGGTTTAAAACGGATAGAACCGGATTGAACCAGTTTAAACCAGTTTAAGGTGGATAAAACCGAATTGAACTGGTTTAAACAGGATAAAACCGAATTGAACCAGTTTAAAATGGTTTAAACAGGATAAAACCGCATTGAACCGGTTTAAACCGGATAAAACCGGATCCATCCTGTTTAAACTGGTTTAAACCGGATAAAACAGGATAGAACTAGTTTAAAGCGGATAGAAAGGGACTGAAACGGTTTAAACCGGATTAAACCGGATTAAACCGGATAAAACCAGATTGAACCGGTTTAAACCAGTTTAAACTGGATAAAACCGGATTGAACTGGTTTAAACCGGTTTGAACCGTATAGAACCGGATTGAACGTGTTTAAACTGGATAAAACCGGATTGAACCGGTTTAAACCGGATAAAACCATATTGAACCGGTTTAAACAGGTTTAAAGTGGACAAAAACGGATTGAACTGGTTTAAACAGGATAAAACCGGATTGAACCGGTTTAAAGCGGATAAAACAAGATAGAACTGGTTTATAACGGATAGAACCGGATTGAACTGGTTTAAACCGGTTTAAACCGGATAAAACCGGATTGAACCGGTTAAACCAGTTTCAACCGGATTGAACCGGATAGAACCAGTTTAAACTGGATAAAACCGGATTGAACCGGTTTAAACCTGATTAAACTGGATAAAACCGGATTGAACCGGATTAAACCGGTTTAAACCGGATGAAACCAGATTGAAACGGTTTAAATCGGATAAAACTGGATTGAAACCAGGTTAAACCGGTTTAAACCAGATAAAAATGCATTAAACCGGTTTAAACTGGTATAAACCGGATAAATCCGGAATGAACTGGTTTAAACCGGTCTAAACCGGATAGAACCGGTTTAAGCCGGATAAAACCGGATTGAACCGGTTTAAACTGGTTTAAACCGGAGAGAACCGGATTGAACCGCTTTAAACTAGTTTAAACCGAATAGAACCGGATAGAACTGGTTTAAACCGGTTTGAACTGGATAGAACCGGATAGAACCGGATTAAACCGGATAAAACCGGATTGAACTGGTTTAAACCGGTTTAAACCGGATAGAAACGGATTGAATCGGTTTAAACTGGATAAAACCGGATAGAACCGGTTTAAACTGGTTTAAACTGGATAGAACCGGATAGAACCAGTTTAAAACGGATAAAACTAGATTGAACAGGTTTAAACCGGTTTAAACCGGATAGAACCGGATTGAACCGCTTTAAACCAGTTTAAACCGAATAGAACCGAATAGAACTGGTTTAAACCGGTTTAAACCGGATAGAACCGGATAGAACCGGTTTAAACCGGATAAAACCAGATTGAACCGGTTTAAACCGGTTTAAACCGGTTTGAACCGAATAGAAGCGGTTTAAACCGGAAAAAACCGGATTGAACCAGTTTAAACCGGTTTAAACCGGATAGAAACGGATTGAACCGGTTTAAACCGGATAAAACCGGATAGAACCGGTTTGAACTGATTTAAACTGGATAGAACCGGATAGAACCAGTTTAAAACGGATAAAACTAGATTGAACAGGTTTAAACCGGTTTAAACCGGATAGAACCGGATTGAAACGCTTTAAACCAGTTTAAACCGAATAGAACCGAATAGAACTGGTTTAAACGGGTTTAAACCGGATAGAACCGGATAGAACCGGTTTAAACCGGATAAAACCGGATTGAACCAGTTTAAACCGGTTTAAACCGGATAGAAACGGATTGAACCGGTTTAAACCGGATAAAACCGGATAGAACCGGTTTGAACTGATTTAAACTGGATAGAACCGGATAGAACCAGTTTAAAACGGATAAAACTAGATTGAACAGGTTTAAACCGGTTTAAACCGGATAAAAACGGATTGAACCGGTTTAAACCGGTTTAAACTAGATAAAACCGGATTGAACCGGTTTAAACAGGATAAAAACGGATAGGACCGGATTGAACTGGTTTAAACCGGTTTAAACCAGATGAAACTGGATAGAACTGGTTTAAAGCAGATAGAAAGGGATTGAACCGTTTTAAACCGGTTTAAAAGGGATAAAACCAGATTGAACCAGTTTAAACCGGTTTAAACCGGATAAAAACGGATTGAAACGGTTTAAACCGGTTTAAACTAGATAAAACCGGATTGAACCGGTTTAAACAGGATAAAAAGGGATAGGACCGGATTGAACCGGTTTAAACCGGTTTAAACCAGATGAAACTGGATAGAACTGGTTTAAAGCAGATAGAAAGGGATTGAACCGTTTTAAACTGGTTTAAAACGGATAAAACCAGATTGAACCGGTTTAAACCAGATAAAACCGGATTGAACCGGTTTAAACCGGTGTGAACCGTATAGAACCGGATTGAACGTGATTAAACCGGATAAAACTGGATTGAACCAGTTTAAACCGGATAAAACCGGATGGAAACCTTTTAATCTGGATAGAACTGGATTGAACCGGTTTAAACCAGAAAAACCGGATTGGACCTGTTTAAACCGGATAAAACAGGACTGAACCGGTTAAAACCGGATTGATCCGGTTTAAACTGGTTTAAACCGGATAAAATCGGATAGAACCGGGTTGAACCAGATTGAAGCGGTTTAAACCAGATAAAAGCGGATAGAACGTGTTTAAAACGGAAAAAAGCAGATTTAACCGGATTAAACCGGTTTAAACAGGATTAAACTGGATTGAATAAGTTTAAACCGGATTGAACTGGTTTAAACCGGTTTAAAACGGATAGAACTGGATTGAACCGGTTTAAACCGCTTTAAACTACATAAAAACGGATTGAACTGTTTTAAACAGGATAAAACCGGATTGAACCGGTTTAAAAGGTTTAAATAGGATAAAACCGCATTGAACCGGTTTAAACCGGATAAAACCGTATCGATCCGGTTTAAACCGGTTTAAAACGGATAAAACAGGATCGAACTGCTTTAAAGCGGATAGAAAGGGTTTGAACCGGTTTAAACCGGATTGAACCGGTTTAAACCGGATAAAACCGGATTGAACCGGTTTAAACCAGTTTGAACCGTATAGAACCGGATTGAACGTGTTTAAACCGGATAGAACCGGATTGAACCGGTTTAAACCAGAAAAACCGGATTGAACCTGTTTAACATGGATAAAACCGGACTGAACCAGTTAAAACCTGATAAAACCGGATTGATCCGGTTTAAACTGGTTTAAATAGGATAAAACCGGATTGAACTGGTTTAAACCGGATAAAAACTGATAGAACCAGACTGAACCAGTATAAACCGGTTTAAGCCAGATGAAACCGGATAGAACCGGTTTAAACTGGATAAAATCGGATTGAACCAGTTTAAACCAGATTAAACTGGAAAGAACCGGTTTACACTGGATAGAAGAGGATTGAACCGGTATAAACCGGATAGAACCGGATTGAACCGGTTCCAACTGGTTTAAACCAGATAAAACCGGATAGAACCGGTTGAAACTGGATAAAACCGGATTGAACCGGTTGAAACCGGATGAAACCGGATAGAACCGGTTTAAACCGGATAGAACCGGATTGAACCGGTGTAAACCGTTTAAAAGTGGATAAAACCGGATTGAACTGGTTTAAACTGGATAAAACCGATTGAACCGGTTTAAACTGGATAAAACCGGATTGAACCGGTTTAAACCGGTGTGAACCGTATAGAACCGGATTGAACGTGTTTAACCGGATGAAACCGGATTGAACCGGTTTAAACCGGATAAAACCGGATGGAAACCGTTTAAACTGGATAGAACTGGATTGAACTGGTTTAAACCAGAAAAACCGGATTGAACCTGTCTAAACCGGATAAAACCGGACTGAACCGGTTTAAACTGGATAAAACCGGATAGATCCGGTTTAAACTGTTTTAAACCAGATAAAACCGGATAGAACCGGGTTGAACCAGATTGAAGCGGTTGAAACCGGTTTAAACCAGATAAAACAGGATAGAACGGATTTAAACCGGAAAAAAGCAGATTGAACCGGATTAAACCAGTTTAAACCGGATAAAACCGGATTGAATAAGTTTAATCCGGATAGAACCGGCTTAAACCGGTTTAAACCAGATAAAACTGCATTGCACCGGTTTAAACCGGTATAAACCGGATAAATCCGGAATGAACTGGTTTAAACCGGTTTAAACCGGATAGAACCGGATAGAAAAGGTTTAAACCGGATAAAACCGGATTGAACCGGTTAAACCAGTTTCAACCGGATTGAACCGGATAGAACCAGTTTAAACTGGATAAAACCGGATTGAACCGGTTTAAACCTGATTAAACTGGATAAAACCGGATTGAACCGGATTAAACCGGTTTAAACCGGATGAAACCAGATTGAAACGGTTTAAACCGGATAAAACCGGATTGAACCGGTTAAACCAGTTTCAACCGGATTGAACCGGATAGAACCAGTTTAAACTGGATAAAACCGGATTGAACCGGTTTAAACCGGTTTAAATCGGATAGAACCGGATTGAACCGGTTTATTCCGGAGAAAACCGGATTGAACTGGTTGAACCGGTTTAAATCAGATAGAACCGGATTGAACCGGTTTAAACCGCATAAACACGGATTGAACCGGTTTGAACCGGTTTAAACTGGAAAGAACCGGTTTAATCAGTATTAAACTGGATGGAACCGGTTTAAACCGGATAAAAGCGGATTGAACCGGTTTAAACCGGTTTCAACCGGATAGAACCGTATTGAACTGGTTTAAACCAGATAAAACCGGATTGAACTGGTTTAAACTGGATAAAACCGGATTGAACCGGTTTAAACCAGTTTAAACAGGATAGAGCCGGATAGAACGGGTTCAAACTGGATAAAACAGGATTGAACCGGTTAAACCAGTTTCAACAGGATAAAACCGGATTGAACCAGGTTACACCAGATAAAACCGGATTGAACTGGTTTAAACCGGTTTAAACCGGATGAAACCGGATTTAACCGGTTTCATCCGGTTTAAACGGGATAAAACCGGATTGAACCGGTTTAAACCGGTTTAAACAGGATAAAACGGGATTGAACCGGTTTAAACCAGTTTAAACCGGATAGAACCGGATTGAACCAGTTTAAACCGGACAAAACCGGATAGAACCGGTTAAAACCAGTTTAAACAGGATAGAACCGGTTCAAACCGTTTTAAACCGGATGAAACCGGATTGAACCGGTTTAAACCAGATAAAACTGGATTGAACCCTTTTAAACCAGTTTAAACTGGATAGAACTGGATAGAACCGGTTCAAACTGGATAAAACCGGATTGAACCGGTTAAACCAGTTTCAACCGGATAAAACCGGATTGAACCGGTTTAAACCAGATAAAACCGGAGTGATCCGGTTTGAACCGGTTTAAACCTGATAAAACCGGATTGAGTCAGTTTAAACCGGTTTAAACCGGATAAAATTGGATTGAACCGGTTTAAACTGGTTTAAACCGGATAAAACCGGATTGAACCGGTTTCAACCGGATAAAAGCAGATTTAAAAGGATCAAACCGGTTTCAACCGGATTGAACCGGATAGAACCGGTTTAAACTGGATAAAACCGGATTGAACCGGTTTAAACCTGTTTAAAACGGATAAAACCGGATTGAACCGGATTAAACCGGTTTAAACCGGATGAAACCAGATTGAAACGGTTTAAACCGGATAAAACCGGATTGAACCGGCTTAAACCGGTTTAAACCAGATAAAACTGCATTGAACCGGTTTAAACCGGTATAAACCGGATAAATCCGGAATGAACTGGTTTAAACCGGTTTAAAGCGGAGAGAACCGGATAGAAAAGGTTTAAACCGGATAGAACCGGATTGAACCGCTTTAAACCAGTTTAAACCGAATAGAACCGGATAGAACTGGTTTAAACTGGTTTAAACCAGATAGAACCGGATAGAACTGGTTTAAACCGGATAAAACCGGATTGAACCGGTTAAACCAGTTTCAACCGGATTGAACCGGATAGAAACAGTTTAAACTGGATAAAACCGGATTGAACCGGTTTAAACCTGATTAAACTGGATAAAACCGGATTGAACTGGATTAAACCGGTTTAAACCGGATGAAACCAGATTGAAATGGTTTAAACCGGATAAAACGGGATTGAACCGGCTTAAACCGGTTTAAACCTGATAAAACTGCATTGAACCGGTTTAAACTGGTATAAACCGGATAAATCTGGAATGAACTGGTTTAAACTGGTTTAAACCGGATAGAACCGGTTTAAGCCGGATAAAATCGGATTGAACCGGTTTAAACCGGTTTAAACCGGATAGAACCGGATTGAAACGCTTTAAACCAGTTTAAACCGAATAGAACCGGATAGAAATGGTTTAAACCGGTTTAATCTGGATAGAATCGGACAGAACCGGTTTAAACGGGTTTAAACCGGATAGAAACGGATTGAACCGGTTTAAACCGAATAAAACCGGATAGAACCGGTTTAAACTGGTTTAAACGGGATAGAACCGGGTAGAACCAGTTTAAAACGGATAAAACTAGATTGAACAGGTTTAAACCGGTTTAATCCGGATAAAACCGAATTGAACCGGTTGAAACCGGAGAAAAACGGATTGAACTGGTTGAACCGGTTTAAATCGGATAGAACCGGATTGAACCGGTTTAAACCGCATAAACCCGGATTGATCTGGTTTGAACCGCTTTAAACCGGATAGATCGGTTTAAACCGGATAAAAGCGGATTGAACCAGTTTAAACCGGATAAAAACGGATTGAACCGGTTTAAACCGGTTTAAACCGGATAGAAACGGATTGAAACGGTATAAAACGGGTTAAACCGGATAATACCGGATTGAACTGTTTTAAACCGTATAAAACCGGATTGAACCGGTTTAAACTGGTTTTAACAGGATAAAATCAGATTGAACCAGTTTAAACTGGTTTAATCCATATAAAACCGGATTGAACCAGTTTAAACCGGTTTAAACCAGATAAAAGCAGATTGAACCGCTTTAGACCGGATAGAACTGGACTGAACCGGTTTAAACCGGTTTTAACCGGATAAAACCGGATTGAACCGGTTTAAACCGATTTAAACCGGATAGAATCGGATTGAACTGGTTTAAACCGGATAAAACAAGATAGAACTGGTATAAACGGGATAGAACTGGATTGAACCGGTTTAAACCGGTTTAAACAGGATAAAATCAGATTGAACCGGTTTAAACTGGTTTAAATCGGTTAAAACCGGATTGAACCGGTTTAAACTTGATAAAACCAGATTGAACCATTTTAAACCGGTTTAAACCGGATAAAAACGGATTGAACCGGTTTAAACCGGTTTAAACTAGATAAAACCGGATTGAACCGGTTTAAACAGGATAAAAACGGATAGGACCGGATTGAACCGGTTTAAACCGGTTTAAACCAGATGAAACTGGATAGAACTGGTTTAAAGCAGATAGAAAGGGATTGAACCGTTTTAAACCGGTTTAAACCGGATGAAACCAGATTGAAACGGTTTAAACCAGATAAAACCGGATTGAACCGGCTTAAACCGGTTTAAACCAGATAAAACTGCATTGAAACGGATTAAACCGGTATAAACCGGATAAATCCGGAATGAACTGGTTTAAACCGGTTTAAAGTGGAGAGAACCGGATAGAAAAGGTTTAAACCGGATAGAACCGGATTGAACCGCTTTAAACCAGTTTAAACCGAATAGAACCGGATAGAACTGGTTTAAACTGGTTTAAACCGGATAGAACCGGATAGAACTGGTTTAAACCGGATAAAACCGGATTGAACCGGTTAAACCAGTTTCAACCGGATTGAACCGGATAGAAACAGTTTAAACTGGATAAAACTGGATTGAACCGGTTTAAACCTGATTAAACTGGATAAAACCGGATTGAACTGGATTAAACCGGTTTAAACCGGATGAAACCAGATTGAAACGGTTTAAACCGGATAAAACGGGATGAACCGGCTTAAACCGGTTTAAACCTGATAAAACTGCATTGAACCGGTTTAAACTGGTATAAACCGGATAAATCCGGAATGAACTGGTTTAAACTGGTTTAAACCGGATAGAACCGGTTTAAGCCGGATAAAATCGGATTGAACCGGTTTAAACCGGTTTAAACCGGATAGAACCGGATTGAAACGCTTTAAACCAGTTTAAACCGAATAGAACCGGATAGAAATGGTTTAAACCGGTTTAAACCGGATAGAAACGGATTGAACCGGTTTAAACCGGATAAAACCGGATTGAACTGTTTTAAACCGGATAAAACCGGATTGAACCGGTTTAAACTGGTTTAAACAGGATAAAATCAGATTGAACCAGTTTAAACTGGTTTAATCCATATAAAACCGGATTGAACCAGTTTAAACCGGTTTAAACCAGATGAAAGCAGATTGAACCGCTTTAGACCGGATAGAACCGGACTGAACCGGTTTAAACCGGTTTTAACCGGATAAAACCGGATTGAACCGGTTTAAACCGGTTTAAACCGGATAGAATTGGATTGAACTGGTTTAAACCGGATAAAACAAGATAGAACTGGTATAAACCGGATAGAACTGGATTGAACCGGTTTAAACCGGTTTAAACAGGATAAAATCGGATTGAACCGGTGTAAACCGTTTAAAAGTAAATAAAACCGGATTGAACTGGTTTAAACTGGATAAAACCGATTGAACCGGTTTAAACTGGATAAAACCAGATTGAACCGGTTTAAACCGGTGTGCACCGTATAGAACCGGATTGAACGTGTTTAACCGGATGAAACCGGATTGAACCGGTTTAAACCGGATAAAACCGGATGGAAACCGTTTAAACTGGATAGAACTGGATTGAACCGGTTTAAACCAGAAAAACCGGATTGAACCTGTTTAAACCGGATAAAACCGGACTGAACCGGTTTAAACTGGATAAAACAGGATTGATCCGGTTTAAACTGGTTTAAACCAGATAAAACCGGATAGAACCGGGTTGAACCAGATTGAAGCGGTTGAAACCGGTTTAAACCAGATAAAACAGGATAGAACGGATTTAAACCGGAAAAAAGCAGATTGAACCGGATTAAACCAGTTTAAACCGGATAAAACCGGATTGAATAAGTTTAAACCGGATTGAACCGGTTTAAACTGGTTTAAAACGGATAGAACCGGATTGAACCAGTTTAAACCAGTTTAAGGTGGATAAAACCGAATTGAACTGGTTTAAACAGGATAAAACCGAATTGAACCAGTTTAAAATGGTTTAAACAGGATAAAACCGCATTGAACCGGTTTAAACCGGATAAAACCGGATCCATCCTGTTTAAACTGGTTTAAACCGGATAAAACAGGATAGAACTAGTTTAAAGCGGATAGAAAGGGACTGAAACGGTTTAAACCGGATTAAACCGGATTAAACCGGATAAAACCAGATTGAACCGGTTTAAACCAGTTTAAACTGGATAAAACCGGATTGAACTGGTTTAAACCGGTTTGAACCGTATAGAACCGGATTGAACGTGTTTAAACTGGATAAAACCGGATTGAACCGGTTTAAACCGGATAAAACCATATTGAACCGGTTTAAACAGGTTTAAAGTGGACAAAAACGGATTGAACTGGTTTAAACAGGATAAAACCGGATTGAACCGGTTTAAAGCGGATAAAACAAGATAGAACTGGTTTATAACGGATAGAACCGGATTGAACTGGTTTAAACCGGTTTAAACCGGATAAAACCGGATTGAACCGGTTAAACCAGTTTCAACCGGATTGAACCGGATAGAACCAGTTTAAACTGGATAAAACCGGATTGAACCGGTTTAAACCTGATTAAACTGGATAAAACCGGATTGAACCGGATTAAACCGGTTTAAACCGGATGAAACCAGATTGAAACGGTTTAAATCGGATAAAACTGGATTGAAACCAGGTTAAACCGGTTTAAACCAGATAAAAATGCATTAAACCGGTTTAAACTGGTATAAACCGGATAAATCCGGAATGAACTGGTTTAAACCGGTCTAAACCGGATAGAACCGGTTTAAGCCGGATAAAACCGGATTGAACCGGTTTAAACTGGTTTAAACCGGAGAGAACCGGATTGAACCGCTTTAAACTAGTTTAAACCGAATAGAACCGGATAGAACTGGTTTAAACCGGTTTGAACTGGATAGAACCGGATAGAACCGGATTAAACCGGATAAAACCGGATTGAACTGGTTTAAACCGGTTTAAACCGGATAGAAACGGATTGAATCGGTTTAAACTGGATAAAACCGGATAGAACCGGTTTAAACTGGTTTAAACTGGATAGAACCGGATAGAACCAGTTTAAAACGGATAAAACTAGATTGAACAGGTTTAAACCGGTTTAAACCGGATAGAACCGGATTGAACCGCTTTAAACCAGTTTAAACCGAATAGAACCGAATAGAACTGGTTTAAACCGGTTTAAACCGGATAGAACCGGATAGAACCGGTTTAAACCGGATAAAACCAGATTGAACCGGTTTAAACCGGTTTAAACCGGTTTGAACCGAATAGAAGCGGTTTAAACCGGAAAAAACCGGATTGAACCAGTTTAAACCGGTTTAAACCGGATAGAAACGGATTGAACCGGTTTAAACCGGATAAAACCGGATAGAACCGGTTTGAACTGATTTAAACTGGATAGAACCGGATAGAACCAGTTTAAAACGGATAAAACTAGATTGAACAGGTTTAAACCGGTTTAAACCGGATAGAACCGGATTGAAACGCTTTAAACCAGTTTAAACCGAATAGAACCGAATAGAACTGGTTTAAACGGGTTTAAACCGGATAGAACCGGATAGAACCGGTTTAAACCGGATAAAACCGGATTGAACCAGTTTAAACCGGTTTAAACCGGATAGAAACGGATTGAACCGGTTTAAACCGGATAAAACCGGATAGAACCGGTTTGAACTGATTTAAACTGGATAGAACCGGATAGAACCAGTTTAAAACGGATAAAACTAGATTGAACAGGTTTAAACCGGTTTAAACCGGATAAAAACGGATTGAACCGGTTTAAACCGGTTTAAACTAGATAAAACCGGATTGAACCGGTTTAAACAGGATAAAAACGGATAGGACCGGATTGAACTGGTTTAAACCGGTTTAAACCAGATGAAACTGGATAGAACTGGTTTAAAGCAGATAGAAAGGGATTGAACCGTTTTAAACCGGTTTAAAAGGGATAAAACCAGATTGAACCAGTTTAAACCGGTTTAAACCGGATAAAAACGGACTGAAACGGTTTAAACCGGTTTAAACTAGATAAAACCGGATTGAACCGGTTTAAACAGGATAAAAAGGGATAGGACCGGATTGAACCGGTTTAAACCGGTTTAAACCAGATGAAACTGGATAGAACTGGTTTAAAGCAGATAGAAAGGGATTGAACCGTTTTAAACTGGTTTAAAACGGATAAAACCAGATTGAACCGGTTTAAACCAGATAAAACCGGATTGAACCGGTTTAAACCGGTGTGAACCGTATAGAACCGGATTGAACGTGATTAAACCGGATAAAACTGGATTGAACCAGTTTAAACCGGATAAAACCGGATGGAAACCTTTTAATCTGGATAGAACTGGATTGAACCGGTTTAAACCAGAAAAACCGGATTGGACCTGTTTAAACCGGATAAAACAGGACTGAACCGGTTAAAACCGGATTGATCCGGTTTAAACTGGTTTAAACCGGATAAAATCGGATAGAACCGGGTTGAACCAGATTGAAGCGGTTTAAACCAGATAAAAGCGGATAGAACGTGTTTAAAACGGAAAAAAGCAGATTTAACCGGATTAAACCGGTTTAAACAGGATTAAACTGGATTGAATAAGTTTAAACCGGATTGAACTGGTTTAAACCGGTTTAAAACGGATAGAACTGGATTGAACCGGTTTAAACCGCTTTAAACTACATAAAAACGGATTGAACTGTTTTAAACAGGATAAAACCGGATTGAACCGGTTTAAAAGGTTTAAATAGGATAAAACCGCATTGAACCGGTTTAAACCGGATAAAACCGTATCGATCCGGTTTAAACCGGTTTAAAACGGATAAAACAGGATCGAACTGCTTTAAAGCGGATAGAAAGGGTTTGAACCGGTTTAAACCGGATTGAACCGGTTTAAACCGGATAAAACCGGATTGAACCGGTTTAAACCAGTTTGAACCGTATAGAACCGGATTGAACGTGTTTAAACCGGATAGAACCGGATTGAACCGGTTTAAACCAGAAAAACCGGATTGAACCTGTTTAACATGGATAAAACCGGACTGAACCAGTTAAAACCTGATAAAACCGGATTGATCCGGTTTAAACTGGTTTAAATAGGATAAAACCGGATTGAACTGGTTTAAACCGGATAAAAACTGATAGAACCAGACTGAACCAGTATAAACCGGTTTAAGCCAGATGAAACCGGATAGAACCGGTTTAAACTGGATAAAATCGGATTGAACCAGTTTAAACCAGATTAAACTGGAAAGAACCGGTTTACACTGGATAGAAGAGGATTGAACCGGTATAAACCGGATAGAACCGGATTGAACCGGTTCCAACTGGTTTAAACCAGATAAAACCGGATAGAACCGGTTGAAACTGGATAAAACCGGATTGAACCGGTTGAAACCGGATGAAACCGGATAGAACCGGTTTAAACCGGATAGAACCGGATTGAACCGGTGTAAACCGTTTAAAAGTGGATAAAACCGGATTGAACTGGTTTAAACTGGATAAAACCGATTGAACCGGTTTAAACTGGATAAAACCGGATTGAACCGGTTTAAACCGGTGTGAACCGTATAGAACCGGATTGAACGTGTTTAACCGGATGAAACCGGATTGAACCGGTTTAAACCGGATAAAACCGGATGGAAACCGTTTAAACTGGATAGAACTGGATTGAACTGGTTTAAACCAGAAAAACCGGATTGAACCTGTCTAAACCGGATAAAACCGGACTGAACCGGTTTAAACTGGATAAAACCGGATAGATCCGGTTTAAACTGTTTTAAACCAGATAAAACCGGATAGAACCGGGTTGAACCAGATTGAAGCGGTTGAAACCGGTTTAAACCAGATAAAACAGGATAGAACGGATTTAAACCGGAAAAAAGCAGATTGAACCGGATTAAACCAGTTTAAACCGGATAAAACCGGATTGAATAAGTTTAATCCGGATAGAACCGGCTTAAACCGGTTTAAACCAGATAAAACTGCATTGCACCGGTTTAAACCGGTATAAACCGGATAAATCCGGAATGAACTGGTTTAAACCGGTTTAAACCGGATAGAACCGGATAGAAAAGGTTTAAACCGGATAAAACCGGATTGAACCGGTTAAACCAGTTTCAACCGGATTGAACCGGATAGAACCAGTTTAAACTGGATAAAACCGGATTGAACCGGTTTAAACCTGATTAAACTGGATAAAACCGGATTGAACCGGATTAAACCGGTTTAAACCGGATGAAACCAGATTGAAACGGTTTAAACCGGATAAAACCGGATTGAACCGGTTAAACCAGTTTCAACCGGATTGAACCGGATAGAACCAGTTTAAACTGGATAAAACCGGATTGAACCGGTTTAAACCGGTTTAAATCGGATAGAACCGGATTGAACCGGTTTATTCCGGAGAAAACCGGATTGAACTGGTTGAACCGGTTTAAATCAGATAGAACCGGATTGAACCGGTTTAAACCGCATAAACACGGATTGAACCGGTTTGAACCGGTTTAAACTGGAAAGAACCGGTTTAATCAGTATTAAACTGGATGGAACCGGTTTAAACCGGATAAAAGCGGATTGAACCGGTTTAAACCGGTTTCAACCGGATAGAACCGTATTGAACTGGTTTAAACCAGATAAAACCGGATTGAACTGGTTTAAACTGGATAAAACCGGATTGAACCGGTTTAAACCAGTTTAAACAGGATAGAGCCGGATAGAACGGGTTCAAACTGGATAAAACAGGATTGAACCGGTTAAACCAGTTTCAACAGGATAAAACCGGATTGAACCAGGTTACACCAGATAAAACCGGATTGAACTGGTTTAAACCGGTTTAAACCGGATGAAACCGGATTTAACCGGTTTCATCCGGTTTAAACGGGATAAAACCGGATTGAACCGGTTTAAACCGGTTTAAACAGGATAAAACGGGATTGAACCGGTTTAAACCAGTTTAAACCGGATAGAACCGGATTGAACCAGTTTAAACCGGACAAAACCGGATAGAACCGGTTAAAACCAGTTTAAACAGGATAGAACCGGTTCAAACCGTTTTAAACCGGATGAAACCGGATTGAACCGGTTTAAACCAGATAAAAATGGATTGAACCCTTTTAAACCAGTTTAAACTGGATAAAACTGGATAGAACCGGTTCAAACTGGATAAAACCGGATTGAACCGGTTAAACCAGTTTCAACCGGATAAAACCGGATTGAACCGGTTTAAACCAGATAAAACCGGAGTGATCCGGTTTGAACCGGTTTAAACCTGATAAAACCGGATTGAGTCAGTTTAAACCGGTTTAAACCGGATAAAATTGGATTGAACCGGTTTAAACTGGTTTAAACCGGATAAAACCGGATTGAACCGGTTTCAACCGGATAAAAGCAGATTTAAAAGGATCAAACCGGTTTCAACCGGATTGAACCGGATAGAACCGGTTTAAACTGGATAAAACCGGATTGAACCGGTTTAAACCTGTTTAAAACGGATAAAACCAGATTGAACCGGATTAAACCGGTTTAAACCGGATGAAACCAGATTGAAACGGTTTAAACCGGATAAAACCGGATTGAACCGGCTTAAACCGGTTTAAACCAGATAAAACTGCATTGAACCGGTTTAAACCGGTATAAACCGGATAAATCCGGAATGAACTGGTTTAAACCGGTTTAAAGCGGAGAGAACCGGATAGAAAAGGTTTAAACCGGATAGAACCGGATTGAACCGCTTTAAACCAGTTTAAACCGAATAGAACCGGATAGAACTGGTTTAAACTGGTTTAAACCGGATAGAACCGGATAGAACTGGTTTAAACCGGATAAAACCGGATTGAACCGGTTAAACCAGTTTCAACCGGATTGAACCGGATAGAAACAGTTTAAACTGGATAAAACCGGATTGAACCGGTTTAAACCTGATTAAACTGGATAAAACCGGATTGAACTGGATTAAACCGGTTTAAACCGGATGAAACCAGATTGAAATGATTTAAACCGGATAAAACGGGATTGAACCGGCTTAAACCGGTTTAAACCTGATAAAACTGCATTGAACCGGTTTAAACTGGTATAAACCGGATAAATCCGGAATGAACTGGTTTAAACTGGTTTAAACCGGATAGAACCGGATAGAACCGGTTTAAGCCGGATAAAATCGGATTGAACCGGTTTAAACCGGTTTAAACCGGATAGAACCGGATTGAAACGCTTTAAACCAGTTTAAACCGAATAGAACCGGATGGAAATGGTTTAAACCGGTTTAATCTGGATAGAACCGGATAGAACCGGTTTAAACGGGTTTAAACCGGATAGAAACGGATTGAACCGGTTTAAACCGAATAAAACCGGATAGAACCGGTTTAAACTGGTTTAAACGGGATAGAACCGGGTAGAACCAGTTTAAAACGGATAAAACTAGATTGAACAGGTTTAAACCGGTTTAATCCGGATAAAACCGAATTGAACCGGTTGAAACCGGAGAAAAACGGATTGAACTGGTTGAACCGGTTTAAATCGGATAGAACCGGATTGAACCGGTTTAAACCGCATAAACCCGGATTGATCTGGTTTGAACCGCTTTAAACCGGATAGATCGGTTTAAACCGGATAAAAGCGGATTGAACCAGTTTAAACCGGATAAAAACGGATTGAACCGGTTTAAACCGGTTTAAACCGGATAGAAACGGATTGAAACGGTATAAAACGGGTTAAACCGGATAATACCGGATTGAACTGTTTTAAACCGTATAAAACCGGATTGAACCGGTTTAAACTGGTTTAAACAGGATAAAATCAGATTGAACCAGTTTAAACTGGTTTAATCCATATAAAACCGGATTGAACCAGTTTAAACCGGTTTAAACCAGATAAAAGCAGATTGAACCGCTTTAGACCGGATAGAACTGGACTGAACCGGTTTAAACCGGTTTTAACCGGATAAAACCGGATTGAACCGGTTTAAACCGATTTAAACCGGATAGAATCGGATTGAACTGGTTTAAACCGGATAAAACAAGATAGAACTGGTATAAACGGGATAGAACTGGATTGAACCGGTTTAAACCGGTTTAAACAGGATAAAATCAGATTGAACCGGTTTAAACTGGTTTAAATCGGTTAAAACCGGATTGAACCGGTTTAAACTTGATAAAACCAGATTGAACCAATTTAAACCGGTTTAAACCGGATAAAAACGGATTGAACCGGTTTAAACCGGTTTAAACTAGATAAAACCGGATTGAACCGGTTTAAACAGGATAAAAACGGATAGGACCGGATTGAACCGGTTTAAACCGGTTTAAACCAGATGAAACTGGATAGAACTGGTTTAAAGCAGATAGAAAGGGATTGAACCGTTTTAAACCGTTTTAAACCGGATGAAACCAGATTGAAACGGTTTAAACCAGATAAAACCGGATTGAACCGGCTTAAACCGGTTTAAACCAGATAAAACTGCATTGAACCGGATTAAACCGGTATAAACCGGATAAATCCGGAATGAAATGGTTTAAACCGGTTTAAAGCGGAGAGAACCGGATAGAAAAGGTTTAAACCGGATAGAACCGGATTGAACCGCTTTAAACCAGTTTAAACCGAATAGAACCGGATAGAACTGGTTTAAACTGGTTTAAACCGGATAGAACCGGATAGAACTGGTTTAAACCGGATAAAACCGGATTGAACCGGTTAAACCAGTTTCAACCGGATTGAACCGGATAGAAACAGTTTAAACTGGATAAAACTGGATTGAACCGGTTTAAACCTGATTAAACTGGATAAAACCGGTTTGAACTGGATTAAACCGGTTTAAACCGGATTAAACCAGATTGAAACGGTTTAAACCGGATAAAACGGGATGAACCGGCTTAAACCGGTTTAAACCTGATAAAACTGCATTGAACCGGTTTAAACTGGTATAAACCGGATAAATCCGGAATGAACTGGTTTAAACTGGTTTAAACCGGATAGAACCGGTTTAAGCCGGATAAAATCGGATTGAACCGGTTTAAACCGGTTTAAACCGGATAGAACCGGATTGAAACGCTTTAAACCAGTTTAAACCAAATAGAACCGGATAGAAATGGTTTAAACCGGTTTAATCTGGATAGAACCGGATAGAACCGGTTTAAACCGGTTTAAACCGGATAGAAACGGATTGAACCGGTTTAAACCGGATAAAACCGGATTGAACTGTTTTAAACCGGATAAAACCGGATTGAACCGGTTTAAACTGGTTTAAACAGGATAAAATCAGATTGAACCAGTTTAAACTGGTTTAATCCATATAAAACCGGATTGAACCAGTTTAAACCGGTTTAAACCAGATAAAAGCAGATTGAACCGCTTTAGACCGGATAGAACCGGACTGAACCGGTTTAAACCGGTTTTAACCGGATAAAACCGGATTGAACCGGTTTAAACCGGATAGAATCGGATTGAACTGGTTTAAACCGGATAAAACAAGATAGAACTGGTATAAACCGGATAGAACTGGATTGAACCGGTTTAAACCGGTTTAAACAGGATAAAATCGGATTGAACCGGTGTAAACCGTTTAAAAGTAAATAAAACCGGATTGAACTGGTTTAAACTGGATAAAACCGATTGAACCGGTTTAAACTGGATAGAACCGGTTCAAACCGTTTTAAACCGGATGAAACCGGATTGAACCGGTTTAAACCAGATAAAACTGGATTGAACCCTTTTAAACCAGTTTAAACTGGATAGAACTGGATAGAACCGGTTCAAACTGGATAAAACCGGATTGAACCGGTTAAACCAGTTTCAACCGGATAAAACCGGATTGAACCGGTTTAAACCAGATAAAACCGGAGTGATCCGGTTTGAACCAGTTTAAACCTGATAAAACCAGTTTGAGTCAGTTTAAACCGGTTTAAACCGGATAAAATTGGATTGAACCGGTTTAAACTGGTTTAAACCGGATAAAACCGGATTGAACCGGTTTCAACCGGATAAAAGCAGATTTAAAAGGATCAAACCGGTTTCAACCGGATTGAACCGGATAGAACCGGTTTAAACTGGATAAAACCGGATTGAACCGGTTTAAACCTGTTTAAAACGGATAAAACCGGATTGAACCGGATTAAACCGGTTTAAACCGGATGAAACCAGATTGAAACGGTTTAAACCGGATAAAACCGGATTGAACCGGCTTAAACCGGTTTAAACCAGATAAAACTGCATTGAACCGGTTTAAACCGGTATAAACCGGATAAATCCGGAATGAACTGGTTTAAACCGGTTTAAAGCGGAGAGAACCGGATAGAAAAGGTTTAAACCGGATAGAACCGGATTGAACCGCTTTAAACCAGTTTAAACCGAATAGAACCGGATAGAACTGGTTTAAACTGGTTTAAACCGGATAGAACCGGATAGAACTGGTTTAAACCGGATAAAACCGGATTGAACCGGTTAAACCAGTTTCAACCGGATTGAACCGGATAGAAACAGTTTAAACTGGATAAAACCGGATTGAACCGGTTTAAACCTGATTAAACTGGATAAAACCGGATTGAACTGGATTAAACCGGTTTAAACCGGATGAAACCAGATTGAAATGGTTTAAACCGGATAAAACGGGATTGAACCGGCTTAAACCGGTTTAAACCTGATAAAACTGCATTGAACCGGTTTAAACTGGTATAAACCGGATAAATCCGGAATGAACTGGTTTAAACTGGTTTAAACCGGATAGAACCGGTTTAAGCCGGATAAAATCGGATTGAACCGGTTTAAACCGGTTTAAACCGGATAGAACCGGATTGAAACGCTTTAAACCAGTTTAAACCGAATAGAACCGGATAGAAATGGTTTAAACCGGTTTAATCTGGATAGAACCGGACAGAACCGGTTTAAACGGGTTTAAACCGGATAGAAACGGATTGAACCGGTTTAAACCGAATAAAACCGGATAGAACCGGTTTAAACTGGTTTAAACGGGATAGAACCGGGTAGAACCAGTTTAAAACGGATAAAACTAGATTGAACAGGTTTAAACCGGTTTAATCCGGATAAAACCGAATTGAACCGGTTGAAACCGGAGAAAAACGGATTGAACTGGTTGAACCGGTTTAAATCGGATAGAACCGGATTGAACCGGTTTAAACCGCATAAACCCGGATTGATCTGGTTTGAACCGCTTTAAACCGGATAGATCGGTTTAAAACGGATAAAAGCGGATTGAACCAGTTTAAACCGGATAAAAACGGATTGAACCGGTTTAAACCGGTTTAAACCGGATAGAAACGGATTGAAACGGTATAAAACGGGTTAAACCGGATAATACCGGATTGAACTGTTTTAAACCGTATAAAACCGGATTGAACCGGTTTAAACTGGTTTTAACAGGATAAAATCAGATTGAACCAGTTTAAACTGGTTTAATCCATATAAAACCGGATTGAACCAGTTTAAACCGGTTTAAACCAGATAAAAGCAGATTGAACCGCTTTAGACCGGATAGAACTGGACTGAACCGGTTTAAACCGGTTTTAACCGGATAAAACCGGATTGAACCGGTTTAAACCGATTTAAACCGGATAGAATCGGATTGAACTGGTTTAAACCGGATAAAACAAGATAGAACTGGTATAAACGGGATAGAACTGGATTGAACCGGTTTAAACCGGTTTAAACAGGATAAAATCAGATTGAACCGGTTTAAACTGGTTTAAATCGGTTAAAACCGGATTGAACCGGTTTAAACTTGATAAAACCAGATTGAACCATTTTAAACCGGTTTAAACCGGATAAAAACGGATTGAACCGGTTTAAACCGGTTTAAACTAGATAAAACCGGATTGAACCGGTTTAAACAGGATAAAAACGGATAGGACCGGATTGAACCGGTTTAAACCGGTTTAAACCAGATGAAACTGGATAGAACTGGTTTAAAGCAGATAGAAAGGGATTGAACCGTTTTAAACCGGTTTAAACCGGATGAAACCAGATTGAAACGGTTTAAACCAGATAAAACCGGATTGAACCGGCTTAAACCGGTTTAAACCAGATAAAACTGCATTGAAACGGATTAAACCGGTATAAACCGGATAAATCCGGAATGAACTGGTTTAAACCGGTTTAAAGTGGAGAGAACCGGATAGAAAAGGTTTAAACCGGATAGAACCGGATTGAACCGCTTTAAACCAGTTTAAACCGAATAGAACCGGATAGAAATGGTTTAAACTGGTTTAAACCGGATAGAACCGGATAGAACTGGTTTAAACCGGATAAAACCGGATTGAACCGGTTAAACCAGTTTCAACCGGATTGAACCGGATAGAAACAGTTTAAACTGGATAAAACTGGATTGAACCGGTTTAAACCTGATTAAACTGGATAAAACCGGATTGAACTGGATTAAACCGGTTTAAACCGGATGAAACCAGATTGAAACGGTTTAAACCGGATAAAACGGGATGAACCGGCTTAAACCGGTTTAAACCTGATAAAACTGCATTGAACCGGTTTAAACTGGTATAAACCGGATAAATCCGGAATGAACTGGTTTAAACTGGTTTAAACCGGATAGAACCGGTTTAAGCCGGATAAAATCGGATTGAACCGGTTTAAACCGGTTTAAACCGGATAGAACCGGATTGAAACGCTTTAAACCAGTTTAAACCGAATAGAACCGGATAGAAATGGTTTAAACCGGTTTAATCTGGATAGAACCGGATAGAACCGGTTTAAACCGGTTTAAACCGGATAGAAACGGATTGAACCGGTTTAAACCGGATAAAACCGGATTGAACTGTTTTAAACCGGATAAAACCGGATTGAACCGGTTTAAACTGGTTTAAACAGGATAAAATCAGATTGAACCAGTTTAAACTGGTTTAATCCATATAAAACCGGATTGAACCAGTTTAAACCGGTTTAAACCAGATGAAAGCAGATTGAACCGCTTTAGACCGGATAGAACCGGACTGAACCGGTTTAAACCGGTTTTAACCGGATAAAACCGGATTGAACCGGTTTAAACCGGTTTAAACCGGATAGAATTGGATTGAACTGGTTTAAACCGGATAAAACAAGATAGAACTGGTATAAACCGGATAGAACTGGATTGAACCGGTTTAAACCGGTTTAAACAGGATAAAATCGGATTGAACCGGTGTAAACCGTTTAAAAGTAAATAAAACCGGATTGAACTGGTTTAAACTGGATAAAACCGATTGAACCGGTTTAAACTGGATAAAACCAGATTGAACCGGTTTAAACCGGTGTGCACCGTATAGAACCGGATTGAACGTGTTTAACCGGATGAAACCGGATTGAACCGGTTTAAACCGGATAAAACCGGATGGAAACCGTTTAAACTGGATAGAACTGGATTGAACCGGTTTAAACCAGAAAAACCGGATTGAACCTGTTTAAACCGGATAAAACCGGACTGAACCGGTTTAAACTGGATAAAACAGGATTGATCCGGTTTAAACTGGTTTAAACCAGATAAAACCGGATAGAACCGGGTTGAACCAGATTGAAGCGGTTGAAACCGGTTTAAACCAGATAAAACAGGATAGAACGGATTTAAACCGGAAAAAAGCAGATTGAACCGGATTAAACCAGTTTAAACCGGATAAAACCGGATTGAACCGGTTTCAACCGGATAAAAGCAGATTTAAAAGGATCAAACCGGTTTCAACCGGATTGAACCGGATAGAACCGGTTTAAACTGGATAAAACCGGATTGAACCGGTTTAAACCTGTTTAAAACGGATAAAACCGGATTGAACCGGATTAAACCGGTTTAAACCGGATGAAACCAGATTGAAACGGTTTAAACCGGATAAAACCGGATTGAACCGGCTTAAACCGGTTTAAACCAGATAAAACTGCATTGAACCGGTTTAAACCGGTATAAACCGGATAAATCCGGAATGAACTGGTTTAAACCGGTTTAAAGCGGAGAGAACCGGATAGAAAAGGTTTAAACCGGATAGAACCGGATTGAACCGCTTTAAACCAGTTTAAACCGAATAGAACCGGATAGAACTGGTTTAAACTGGTTTAAACCGGATAGAACCGGATAGAACTGGTTTAAACCGGATAAAACCGGATTGAACCGGTTAAACCAGTTTCAACCGGATTGAACCGGATAGAAACAGTTTAAACTGGATAAAACCGGATTGAACCGGTTTAAACCTGATTAAACTGGATAAAACCGGATTGAACTGGATTAAACCGGTTTAAACCGGATGAAACCAGATTGAAATGGTTTAAACCGGATAAAACGGGATTGAACCGGCTTAAACCGGTTTAAACCTGATAAAACTGCATTGAACCGGTTTAAACTGGTATAAACCGGATAAATCCGGAATGAACTGGTTTAAACTGGTTTAAACCGGATAGAACCGGTTTAAGCCGGATAAAATCGGATTGAACCGGTTTAAACCGGTTTAAACCGGATAGAACCGGATTGAAACGCTTTAAACCAGTTTAAACCGAATAGAACCGGATAGAAATGGTTTAAACCGGTTTAATCTGGATAGAACCGGACAGAACCGGTTTAAACGGGTTTAAACCGGATAGAAACGGATTGAACCGGTTTAAACCGAATAAAACCGGATAGAACCGGTTTAAACTGGTTTAAACGGGATAGAACCGGGTAGAACCAGTTTAAAACGGATAAAACTAGATTGAACAGGTTTAAACCGGTTTAATCCGGATAAAACCGAATTGAACCGGTTGAAACCGGAGAAAAACGGATTGAACTGGTTGAACCGGTTTAAATCGGATAGAACCGGATTGAACCGGTTTAAACCGCATAAACCCGGATTGATCTGGTTTGAACCGCTTTAAACCGGATAGATCGGTTTAAACCGGATAAAAGCGGATTGAACCAGTTTAAACCGGATAAAAACGGATTGAACCGGTTTAAACCGGTTTAAACCGGATAGAAACGGATTGAAACGGTATAAAACGGGTTAAACCGGATAATACCGGATTGAACTGTTTTAAACCGTATAAAACCGGATTGAACCGGTTTAAACTGGTTTTAACAGGATAAAATCAGATTGAACCAGTTTAAACTGGTTTAATCCATATAAAACCGGATTGAACCAGTTTAAACCGGTTTAAACCAGATAAAAGCAGATTGAACCGCTTTAGACCGGATAGAACTGGACTGAACCGGTTTAAACCGGTTTTAACCGGATAAAACCGGATTGAACCGGTTTAAACCGATTTAAACCGGATAGAATCGGATTGAACTGGTTTAAACCGGATAAAACAAGATAGAACTGGTATAAACGGGATAGAACTGGATTGAACCGGTTTAAACCGGTTTAAACAGGATAAAATCAGATTGAACCGGTTTAAACTGGTTTAAATCGGTTAAAACCGGATTGAACCGGTTTAAACTTGATAAAACCAGATTGAACCATTTTAAACCGGTTTAAACCGGATAAAAACGGATTGAACCGGTTTAAACCGGTTTAAACTAGATAAAACCGGATTGAACCGGTTTAAACAGGATAAAAACGGATAGGACCGGATTGAACCGGTTTAAACCGGTTTAAACCAGATGAAACTGGATAGAACTGGTTTAAAGCAGATAGAAAGGGATTGAACCGTTTTAAACCGGTTTAAACCGGATGAAACCAGATTGAAACGGTTTAAACCAGATAAAACCGGATTGAACCGGCTTAAACCGGTTTAAACCAGATAAAACTGCATTGAAACGGATTAAACCGGTATAAACCGGATAAATCCGGAATGAACTGGTTTAAACCGGTTTAAAGTGGAGAGAACCGGATAGAAAAGGTTTAAACCGGATAGAACCGGATTGAACCGCTTTAAACCAGTTTAAACCGAATAGAACCGGATAGAAATGGTTTAAACTGGTTTAAACCGGATAGAACCGGATAGAACTGGTTTAAACCGGATAAAACCGGATTGAACCGGTTAAACCAGTTTCAACCGGATTGAACCGGATAGAAACAGTTTAAACTGGATAAAACTGGATTGAACCGGTTTAAACCTGATTAAACTGGATAAAACCGGATTGAACTGGATTAAACCGGTTTAAACCGGATGAAACCAGATTGAAACGGTTTAAACCGGATAAAACGGGATGAACCGGCTTAAACCGGTTTAAACCTGATAAAACTGCATTGAACCGGTTTAAACTGGTATAAACCGGATAAATCCGGAATGAACTGGTTTAAACTGGTTTAAACCGGATAGAACCGGTTTAAGCCGGATAAAATCGGATTGAACCGGTTTAAACCGGTTTAAACCGGATAGAACCGGATTGAAACGCTTTAAACCAGTTTAAACCGAATAGAACCGGATAGAAATGGTTTAAACCGGTTTAATCTGGATAGAACCGGATAGAACCGGTTTAAACCGGTTTAAACCGGATAGAAACGGATTGAACCGGTTTAAACCGGATAAAACCGGATTGAACTGTTTTAAACCGGATAAAACCGGATTGAACCGGTTTAAACTGGTTTAAACAGGATAAAATCAGATTGAACCAGTTTAAACTGGTTTAATCCATATAAAACCGGATTGAACCAGTTTAAACCGGTTTAAACCAGATGAAAGCAGATTGAACCGCTTTAGACCGGATAGAACCGGACTGAACCGGTTTAAACCGGTTTTAACCGGATAAAACCGGATTGAACCGGTTTAAACCGGTTTAAACCGGATAGAATTGGATTGAACTGGTTTAAACCGGATAAAACAAGATAGAACTGGTATAAACCGGATAGAACTGGATTGAACCGGTTTAAACCGGTTTAAACAGGATAAAATCGGATTGAACCGGTGTAAACCGTTTAAAAGTAAATAAAACCGGATTGAACTGGTTTAAACTGGATAAAACCGATTGAACCGGTTTAAACTGGATAAAACCAGATTGAACCGGTTTAAACCGGTGTGCACCGTATAGAACCGGATTGAACGTGTTTAACCGGATGAAACCGGATTGAACCGGTTTAAACCGGATAAAACCGGATGGAAACCGTTTAAACTGGATAGAACTGGATTGAACCGGTTTAAACCAGAAAAACCGGATTGAACCTGTTTAAACCGGATAAAACCGGACTGAACCGGTTTAAACTGGATAAAACAGGATTGATCCGGTTTAAACTGGTTTAAACCAGATAAAACCGGATAGAACCGGGTTGAACCAGATTGAAGCGGTTGAAACCGGTTTAAACCAGATAAAACAGGATAGAACGGATTTAAACCGGAAAAAAGCAGATTGAACCGGATTAAACCAGTTTAAACCGGATAAAACCGGATTGAATAAGTTTAAACCGGATTGAACCGGTTTAAACTGGTTTAAAACGGATAGAACCGGATTGAACCAGTTTAAACCAGTTTAAGGTGGATAAAACCGGATTGAACTGGTTTAAACAGGATAAAACCGAATTGAACCAGTTTAAAATGGTTTAAACAGGATAAAACCGCATTGAACCGGTTTAAACCGGATAAAACCGGATCCATCCTGTTTAAACTGGTTTAAACCGGATAAAACAGGATAGAACTAGTTTAAAGCGGATAGAAAGGGACTGAAAGGGTTTAAACCGGATTAAACCGGATTAAACCGGATAAAACCAGATTGAACCGGTTTAAACCAGTTTAAACTGGATAAAACCGGATTGAACTGGTTTAAACCGGTTTGAACCGTATAGAACCGGATTGAACGTGTTTAAACTGGATAAAACCGGATTGAACCGGTTTAAACCGGATAAAACCATATTGAACCGGTTTAAACAGGTTTAAAGTGGACAAAAACGGATTGAACTGGTTTAAACAGGATAAAACCGGATTGAACCGGTTTAAAGCGGATAAAACAAGATAGAACTGGTTTATAACGGATAGAACCGGATTGAACTGGTTTAAACCGGTTTAAACCGGATAAAACCGGATTGAACCGGTTAAACCAGTTTCAACCGGATTGAACCGGATAGAACCAGTTTAAACTGGATAAAACCGGATTGAACCGGTTTAAACCTGATTAAACTGGATAAAACCGGATTGAACCGGATTAAACCGGTTTAAACCGGATGAAACCAGATTGAAACGGTTTAAATCGGATAAAACTGGATTGAAACCAGGTTAAACCGGTTTAAAACAGATAAAAATGCATTAAACCGGTTTAAACTGGTATAAACCGGATAAATCCGGAATGAACTGGTTTAAACCGGTCTAAACCGGATAGAACCGGTTTAAGCCGGATAAAACCGGATTGAACCGGTTTAAACTGGTTTAAACCGGAGAGAACCGGATTGAACCGCTTTAAACTAGTTTAAACCGAATAGAACCGGATAGAACTGGTTTAAACCGGTTTGAACTGGATAGAACCGGATAGAACCGGATTAAACCGGATAAAACCGGATTGAACTGGTTTAAACCGGTTTAAACCGGATAGAAACGGATTGAATCGGTTTAAACTGGATAAAACCGGATAGAACCGGTTTAAACTGGTTTAAACTGGATAGAACCGGATAGAACCAGTTTAAAACGGATAAAACTAGATTGAACAGGTTTAAACCGGTTTAAACCGGATAGAACCGGATTGAACCGCTTTAAACCAGTTTAAACCGAATAGAACCGAATAGAACTGGTTTAAACCGGTTTAAACCGGATAGAACCGGATAGAACCGGTTTAAACCGGATAAAACCAGATTGAACCGGTTTAAACCGGTTTCAACCGGATAAAACCGGATTGAACCGGTTTAAACCAGATAAAACCGGAGTGATCCGGTTTGAACCGGATTAAACCTGATAAAACCGGTTTGAGTCAGTTTAAACCGGTTTAAACCGGATAAAATTGGATTGAACCGGTTTAAACCGGTTTCAACCGGATAAAACCGGATTGAACCGGTTTCAACCGGATAAAAGCAGATTTAAAAGGATCAAACCGGTTTCAACCGGATTGAACCGGATAGAACCGGTTTAAACTGGATAAAACCGGATTGAACCGGTTTAAACCTGTTTAAAACGGATAAAACCGGATTGAACCGGATTAAACTGGTTTAAACCGGATGAAACCAGATTGAAACGGTTTAAACCGAATAAAACCCGATTGAACCGGCTTAAACCGGTTTAAACCAGATAAAACTGCATTGAACCGGTTTAAACCGGTATAAACCGGATAAATCCGGAATGAACTGGTTTAAACCGGTTTAAAGCGGAGAGAACCGGATAGAAAAGTTTTAAACCAGATAGAACCGGATTGAAACGCTTTAAACCAGTTTAAACCGAATAGAACCGGATAGAACTGGTTTAAACTGGTTTAAACCGGATAGAACCGGATAGAACTGGTTTAAACCGGATAAAACCGGATTGAACCGGTTAAACCAGTTTCAACCGGATTGAACCGGATAGAAACAGTTTAAACTGGATAAAACCGGATTGAACCGGTTTAAACCTGATTAAACTGGATAAAACCGGATTGAACTGGATTAAACCGGTTTAAACCGGATGAAACCAGATTGAAATGGTTTAAACCGGATAAAACGGGATTGAACCGGCTTAAACCGGTTTAAACCTGATAAAACTGCATTGAACCGGTTTAAACTGGTATAAACCGGATAAATCTGGAATGAACTGGTTTAAACTGGTTTAAACCGGGTAGAACCGGATAGAACCGGTTTAAGCCGGATAAAATCGGATTGAACCGGTTTAAACCGGTTTAAACCAGATAGAACCGGATTGAAACGCTTTAAACCAGTTTAAACCGAATAGAACCGGATAGAAATGGTTTAAACCGGTTTAATCTGGATAGAACCGGATAGAACCGGTTTAAACGGGTTTAAACCAGATAGAAACGGATTGAACCGGTTTAAACCGGATAAAACTGGATAGAACCGGTTTAAACTGGTTTAAACGGGATAGAACCGGGTAGAACCAGTTTAAAACGGATAAAACTAGATTGAACAGGTTTAAACCGGTTTAATCCGGATAAAACCGAATTGAACCGGTTGAAACCGGAGAAAAACGGATTGAACTGGTTGAACCGGTTTAAACCGGATAAAACCGGATAGAACCGGTTTGAACTGATTTAAACTGGATAGAACCGGATAGAACCAGTTTAAAACGGATAAAACTAGATTGAACAGGTTTAAACCGGTTTAAACCGGATAGAACCGGATTGAAACGCTTTAAACCAGTTTAAACCGAATAGAACCGAATAGAACTGGTTTAAACGGGTTTAAACCGGATAGAACCGGATAGAACCGGTTTAAACCGGATAAAACCGGATTGAACCAGTTTAAACCTGTTTAAACCGGATAGAAACGGATTGAACCGGTTTAAACCGGATAAAACCGGATAGAACCGGTTTGAACTGATTTAAACTGGATAGAACCGGATAGAACCAGTTTAAAACGGATAATACTAGATTGAACAGGTTTAAACCGGTTTAAACCGGATAAAACTGAATTGAACCGGTTTAAACCAGTTTAAACTGGAGAAAACCGGATTGAACCGGTTTAAACCGGTTTAAACCGGAGAAAAACGGATTGAACCGGTTTAAACCGGTTAAAACCGGATTGAACCGGTTTAAACCGGTTTAAATCGGATAGAACCGGATTGAACCGGTTTATTCCGGAGAAAACCGGATTGAACTGGTTGAACCGGTTTAAATCGGATAGAACCGGATTGAACCGGTTTAAACCGCATAAACCCGGATTGAACCGGTTTGAACCGGTTTAAACCGGAAAGAACCGGTTTAATCAGGACTAAACTGCATGGAACCGGTTTAAACCGGATAAAAGCGGATTGAACCGGTTTAAACCGGTTTCAACCGGATAGAACCGTATTGACCTGGTTTAAACCAGATAAAACCGGATTGAACTGGTTTAAACTGGATAAAACCGGATTGAACCGGTTTAAACCAGTTTAAACAGGATAGAGCCGGATAGAACGGGTTCAAACTGGATAAAACCGGATTGAACCGGTTAAACCAGTTTCAACAGGATAAAACCGGATTGAACCAGTTTACACCAGATAAAACCGGATTGAACTGGTTTAAACCGGTTTAAACCGGATGATACCGGATTTAACCGGTTTAATCTGGTTTAAACGGGATAAAACCGGATTGAACCAGTTTAAACCGGTTTAAACAGGATAAAACGGGATTGAACCGGTTTAAACCAGTTTAAACCGGATAGAACCGGATTGAACCAGTTTAAACCAGACAAAACCGGATAGAACCGGTTAAAACCAGTTTAAACATGATAGAACCGGTTCAAACCGTTTTAAACCGGATGAAACCGGATTGAACCGGTTTAAACCAGATAAAACTGGATTGAACCCTTTTAAACCAGTTTAAAATGGATAGAACTGGATAGAACCGATTCAAACTGGATAAAACCGGATTGAACCGGTTAAACCAGTTTCAACCGGATAAAACCGGATTGAACCGGTTTAAACCAGATAAAACCGGAGTGATCCGGTTTGAACCGGTTTAAAACTGATAAAACCGGTTTGAGTCAGTTTAAACCGGTTTAAACCGGATAAAATTGGATTGAACCGGTTTAAACTGGTTTAAACCGGATAAAACCGGATTGAACCGGTTTCAACCGGATAAAAGCAGATTTAAAAGGATCAAACCGGTTTCAACCGGATTGAACCGGATAGAACCGGTTTAAACTGGATAAAACCGGATTGAACCGGTTTAAACCTGTTTAAAACGGATAAAACCGGATTGAACCGGATTAAACCGGTTTAAACCGGATGAAACCAGATTGAAACGGTTTAAACCGGATAAAACCGGATTGAACTGGCTTAAACCGGTTTAAACCAGATAAAACTGCATTGAACCGGTTTAAACCGGTATAAACCGGATAAATCCGGAATGAACTGGTTTAAACCGGTTTAAAGCGGAGAGAACCGGATAGAAAAGTTTTAAACCAGATAGAACCGGATTGAACCGCTTTAAACCAGTTTAAACCGAATAGAACCGGATAGAACTGGTTTAAACTGGTTTAAACCGGATAGAACCGGATAGAACTGGTTTAAACCGGATAAAACCGGATTGAACCGGTTAAACCAGTTTCAACCGGATTGAACCGGATAGAAACAGTTTAAACTGGATAAAACCGGATTGAACCGGTTTAAACCTGATTAAACTGGATAAAACCGGATTGAACTGGATTAAACCGGTTTAAACCGGATGAAACCAGATTGAAATGGTTTAAACCGGATAAAACGGGATTGAACCGGCTTAAACCGGTTTAAACCTGATAAAACTGCATTGAACCGGTTTAAACTGGTATAAACCGGATAAATCCGGAATGAACTGGTTTAAACTGGTTTAAACCGGATAGAACAGGTTTAAGCCGGATAAAATCAGATTGAACCGGTTTAAACCGGTTTAAACCGGATAGAACCGGATTGAAATGCTTTAAACCGGTTTAAACCGAATAGAACCGGATAGAAATGGTTTAAACCGGTTTAATCTGGATAGAACCGGATAGAACCGGTTTAAACCAGATAAAACTGCATTGAACCGGTTTAAACTGGTATAAACCGGATAAATCTGGAATGAACTGGTTTAAACTGGTTTAAACCGGGTAGAACCGGATAGAACCGGTTTAAGCCGGATAAAATCGGATTGAACTGGTTTAAACCGGTTTAAACCAGATAGAACCGGATTGAAACGCTTTAAACCAGTTTAAACCGAATAGAACCGGATAGAAATGGTTTAAACCGGTTTAATCTGGATAGAACCGGATAGAACCGGTTTAAACGGGTTTAAACCAGATAGAAACGGATTGAACCGGTTTAAACCGGATAAAACTGGATAGAACCGGTTTAAACTGGTTTAAACGGGATAGAACCGGGTAGAACCAGTTTAAAACGGATAAAACTAGATTGAACAGGTTTAAACCGGTTTAAACCGGATAAAACCGAATTGAACCGGTTTAAACCAGTTTAAACTGGAGAAAACCGGATTGAACCGGTTTAAACCGGTTTAAATCGGATAGAACCGGATTGAACCGGTTTATTCCGGAGAAAACCGGATTGAACTGGTTGAACCGGTTTAAATCGGATAGAACCGGATTGAACCGGTTTAAACCGCATAAACCCGGATTGAACCGGTTTGAACCGGTTTAAACCGGAAAGAACCGGTTTAATCAGGACTAAACTGGATGGAACCGGTTTAAACCGGATAAAAGCGGATTGAACCGGTTTAAACCGGTTTCAACCGGATAGAACCGTATTGACCTGGTTTAAACCAGATAAAACCGGATTGAACTGGTTTAAACTGGATAAAACCGGATTGAACCGGTTTAAACCAGTTTAAACAGGATAGAGCCGGATAGAACGGGTTCAAACTGGATAAAACCGGATTGAACCGGTTAAACCAGTTTCAACAGGATAAAACCGGATTGAATGAGTTTAAACCGGATTGAACCGGTTTAAACTGGTTTAAAACGGATAGAACCGGATTGAACCAGTTTAAACCAGTTTAAGGTGGATAAAACCGGATTGAACTGGTTTAAACAGGATAAAACCGAATTGAACCAGTTTAAAATGGTTTAAACAGGATAAAACCGCATTGAACCGGTTTAAACCGGATAAAACCGGATCCATCCTGTTTAAACTGGTTTAAACCGGATAAAACAGGATAGAACTAGTTTAAAGCGGATAGAAAGGGACTGAAACGGTTTAAACCGGATTAAACCGGATTAAACCGGATAAAACCAGATTGAACCGGTTTAAACCAGTTTAAACTGGATAAAACCGGATTGAACTGGTTTAAACCGGTTTGAACCGTATAGAACCGGATTGAACGTGTTTAAACTGGATAAAACCGGATTGAACCGGTTTAAACCGGATAAAACCATATTGAACCGGTTTAAACAGGTTTAAAGTGGACAAAAACGGATTGAACTGGTTTAAACAGGATAAAACCGGATTGAACCGGATTAAAGCGGATAAAACAAGATAGAACTGGTTTATAACGGATAGAACCGGATTGAACTGGTTTAAACCGGTTTAAACCGGATAAAACCGGATTGAACCGGTTAAACCAGTTTCAACCGGATTGAACCGGATAGAACCAGTTTAAACTGGATAAAACCGGATTGAACCGGTTTAAACCTGATTAAACTGGATAAAACCGGATTGAACCGGATTAAACCGGTTTAAACCGGATGAAACCAGATTGAAACGGTTTAAACCGGATAAAACCGGATTGAACCGGTTAAACCAGTTTCAACCGGATTGAACCGGATAGAACCAGTTTAAACTGGATAAAACCGGATTGAACCGGTTTAAACCGGTTTAAATCGGATAGAACCGGATTGAACCGGTTTATTCCGGAGAAAACCGGATTGAACTGGTTGAACCGGTTTAAATCAGATAGAACCGGATTGAACCGGTTTAAACCGGTTTAAACCGGAGAGAACCGGATTGAACCGCTTTAAACCAGTTTAAACCGAATAGAAACGGATAGAACTGGTTTAAACCGGTTTGAACTGGATAGAACCGGATAGAACCGGTTTAAACCGGATAAAACCGGATTGAACTGGTTTAAACCGGTTTAAACCGGATAGAAATGGATTGAATCGGTTTAAACTGGATAAAACCGGATAGAACCGGTTTAAACTGGTTTAAACTGGATAGAACCGGATAGAACCAGTTTAAAACGGATAAAACTAGATTGAACAGGTTTAAACCGGTTTAAACCGGATAGAACCGGATTGAACCGCTTTAAACCAGTTTAAACCGAATAGAACTGGTTTAAACCGGTTTAAACCGGATAGAACCGGATAGAACCGGTTTAAACCGGATAAAACCAGAATGAACCGGTTTAAACCGGTTTAAACCGGTTTGAACCGAATAGAAGCGGTTTAAACCGGATAAAACCGGATTGAACCAGTTTAAACCGGTTTAAACCGGATAGAAACGGATTGAACCGGTTTAAACCGGATAAAACCGGATAGAACCGGTTTGAACTGATTTAAACTGGATAGAACCGGATAGAACCAGTTTAAAACGGATAAAACTAGATTGAACAGGTTTAAACCGGTTTAAACCGGATAGAACCGGATTGAACCGCTTTAAACCAGTTTAAACCGAATAGAACCGAATAGAACTGGTTTAAACGGGTTTAAACCGGATAGAACCGGATAGAACCGGTTTAAACTGGATAAAACCGGATTGAACCAGTTTAAACCGGTTTAAACCGGATAGAAACGGATTGAACCGGTTTAAACCGGATAAAACCGGATAGAACCGGTTTGAACTGATTTAAACTGGATAGAACCGGATAGAACCAGTTTAAAACGGATAAAACTAGATTGAACAGGTTTAAACCGGTTTAAACCGGATAAAACCGAATTGAACCGGTTTAAACCAGTTTAAACTGGAGAAAACCGGATTGAACCGGTTTAAACCGGTTTAAACCGGAGAAAACCGGATTGAACCGGTTTAAACTGGTTTAAACCGGAGAAAACCGGATTGAACCGGTTTAAACCGGTTTAAATCGGATAGAACCGGATTGAACCGGTTTATTCCGGAGAAAACCGGATTGAACTGGTTGAACCGGTTTAAATCGGATAGAACCGGATTGAACCGGTTTAAACCGCATAAACCCGGATTGAACCGGTTTGAACCGGTTTAAACCGGAAAGAACCGGTTTAATCAGGACTAAACTGGATGGAACCGGTTTAAACCGGATAAAAGCGGATTGAACCGGTTTAAACCGGTTTCAACCGGATAGAACCGTATTGACCTGGTTTAAACCAGATAAAACCGGATTGAACTGGTTTAAACTGGATAAAACCGGATTGAACCGGTTTAAACCAGTTTAAACAGGATAGAGCCGGATAGAACGGGTTCAAACTGGATAAAACCGGATTGAACCGGTTAAACCAGTTTCAACAGGATAAAACCGGATTGAACCAGTTTACACCAGATAAAAACGGATTGAACTGGTTTAAACCGGTTTAAACCGGATGATACCGGATTTAACCGGTTTAATCCGGTTTAAACGGGATAAAACCGGATTGAACCAGTTTAAACCGGTTTAAACAGGATAAAACGGGATTGAACCGGTTTAAACCAGTTTAAACCGGATAGAACCGGATTGAACCAGTTTAAACCGGACAAAACCGGATAGAACCGGTTAAAACCAGTTTAAACAGGATAGAACCGGTTCAAACCGTTTGAAACCGGATGAAACCGGATTGAACCGGTTTAAACCAGATAAAACTGGATTGAACCCTTTTAAACCAGTTTAAACTGGATAGAACTGGATAGAACCGGTTCAAACTGGATAAAACCGGATTGAACCGGTTAAACCAGTTTCAACCGGATAAAACCGGATTGAACCGGTTTAAACCAGATAAAACCGGAGTGATCCGGTTTGAACCGGTTTAAACCTGATAAAACCGGTTTGAGTCAGTTTAAACCGGTTTAAACCGGATAAAATTGGATTGAACCGGTTTAAACTGGTTTAAACCGGATAAAACCGGATTGAACCGGTTTCAACCGGATAAAAGCAGATTTAAAAGGATCAAACCGGTTTCAACCGGATTGAACCGGATAGAACCGGTTTAAACTGGATAAAACCGGATTGAACCGGTTTAAACCTGTTTAAAACGGATAAAACCGGATTGAACCGGATTAAACCGGTTTAAACCGGATGAAACCAGATTGAAACGGTTTAAACCGGATAAAACCCGATTGAACCGGCTTAAACCGGTTTAAACCAGATAAAACTGCATTGAACCGGTTTAAACCGGTATAAACCGGATAAATCCGGAATGAACTGGTTTAAACCGGTTTAAAGCGGAGAGAACCGGATAGAAAAGGTTTAAACCGGATAGAACCTGATTGAACCGCTTTAAACCAGTTTAAACCGAATAGAACCGGATAGAACTGGTTTAAACTGGTTTAAACCGGATAGAACCGGATAGAACTGGTTTAAACCGGATAAAACCGGATTGAACCGGTTAAACCAGTTTCAACCGGATTGAACCGGATAGAAACAGTTTAAACTGGATAAAACCGGATTGAACCGGTTTAAACCTGATTTAACTGGATAAAACCGGATTGAACTGGATTAAACCGGTTTAAACCGGATGAAACCAGATTGAAATGGTTTAAACCGGATAAAACGGGATTGAACCGGCTTAAACCTGTTTAAACCTGATAAAACTGCATTGAACCGGTTTAAACTGGTATAAACCGGATAAATCCGGAATGAACTGGTTTAAACTGGTTTAAACCGGATAGAACCGGATAGAACCGGTTTAAGCCGGATAAAATCGGATTGAACCGGTTTAAACCGGTTTAAACCGGATAAAACTGAATTGAACCGGTTTAAACCAGTTTAAACTGGAGAAAACCGGATAGAACCGGTTTAAACCGGTTTAAACCGGAGAAAAACGGATTGAACCGGTTTAAACCGGTTAAAACCGGATTGAACCGGTTTAAACCGGTTTAAATCGGATAGAACCGGATTGAACCGGTTTATTCCGGAGAAAACCGGATTGAACTGGTTGAACCGGTTTAAATCGGATAGAACCGGATTGAACCGGTTTAAACCGCATAAACCCGGATTGAACCGGTTTGAACCGGTTTAAACCGGAAAGAACCGGTTTAATCAGGACTAAACTGGATGGAACCGGTTTAAACCGGATAAAAGCGGATTGAACCGGTTTAAACCGGTTTCAACCGGATAGAACCGTATTGACCTGGTTTAAACCAGATAAAACCGGATTGAACTGGTTTAAACTGGATAAAACCGGATTGAACCGGTTTAAACCAGTTTAAACAGGATAGAGCCGGATAGAACGGGTTCAAACTGGATAAAACCGGATTGAACCGGTTAAACCAGTTTCAACAGGATAAAACCGGATTGAACCAGTTTACACCAGATAAAAACGGATTGAACTGGTTTAAACCGGTTTAAACCGGATGATACCGGATTTAACCGGTTTAATCCGGTTTAAACGGGATAAAACCGGATTGAACCAGTTTAAACCGGTTTAAACAGGATAAAACGGGATTGAACCGGTTTAAACCAGTTTAAACCGGATAGAACCGGATTGAACCAGTTTAAACCGGACAAAACCGGATAGAACCGGTTAAAACCAGTTTAAACAGGATAGAACCGGTTCAAACCGTTTGAAACCGGATGAAACCGGATTGAACCGGTTTAAACCAGATAAAACTGGATTGAACCCTTTTAAACCAGTTTAAACTGGATAGAACTGGATAGAACCGGTTCAAACTGGATAAAACCGGATTGAACCGGTTAAACCAGTTTCAACCGGATAAAACCGGATTGAACCGGTTTAAACCAGATAAAACCGGAGTGATCCGGTTTGAACCGGTTTAAACCTGATAAAACCGGTTTGAGTCAGTTTAAACCGGTTTAAACCGGATAAAATTGGATTGAACCGGTTTAAACTGGTTTAAACCGGATAAAACCGGATTGAACCGGTTTCAACCGGATAAAAGCAGATTTAAAAGGATCAAACCGGTTTCAACCGGATTGAACCGGATAGAACCGGTTTAAACTGGATAAAACCGGATTGAACCGGTTTAAACCTGTTTAAAACGGATAAAACCGGATTGAACCGGATTAAACCGGTTTAAACCGGATGAAACCAGATTGAAACGGTTTAAACCGGATAAAACCGGATTGAACTGGCTTAAACCGGTTTAAACCAGATAAAACTGCATTGAACCGGTTTAAACCGGTATAAACCGGATAAATCCGGAATGAACTGGTTTAAACCGGTTTAAAGCGGAGAGAACCAGATAGAAAAGTTTTAAACCAGATAGAACCGGATTGAACCGCTTTAAACCAGTTTAAACCGAATAGAACCGGATAGAACTGGTTTAAACTGGTTTAAACCGGATAGAACCGGATAGAACTGGTTTAAACCGGATAAAACCGGATTGAACCGGTTAAACCAGTTTCAACCGGATTGAACCGGATAGAAACAGTTTAAACTGGATAAAACCGGATTGAACCGGTTTAAACCTGATTAAACTGGATAAAACCGGATTGAACTGGATTAAACCGGTTTAAACCGGATGAAACCAGATTGAAATGGTTTAAACCGGATAAAACGGGATTGAACCGGCTTAAACCGGTTTAAACCTGATAAAACTGCATTGAACCGGTTTAAACTGGTATAAACCGGATAAATCCGGAATGAACTGGTTTAAACTGGTTTAAACCGGATAGAACAGGTTTAAGCCGGATAAAATCGGATTGAACCGGTTTAAACCGGTTTAAACCGGATAGAACCGGATTGAAATGCTTTAAACCGGTTTAAACCGAATAGAACCGGATAGAAATGGTTTAAACCGGTTTAATCTGGATAGAACCGGATAGAACCGGTTTAAACCAGATAAAACTGCATTGAACCGGTTTAAACTGGTATAAACCGGATAAATCTGGAATGAACTGGTTTAAACTGGTTTAAACCAGGTAGAACCGGATAGAACCGGTTTAAGCCGGATAAAATCGGATTGAACCGGTTTAAACCGGTTTAAACCAGATAGAACCGGATTGATACGCTTTAAACCAGTTTAAACCGAATAGAACCGGATAGAAATGGTTTAAACCGCTTTAATCTGGATAGAACCGGTTTAAACGGGTTTAAACCAGATAGAAACGGATTGAACCGGTTTAAACCGGATAAAACTGGATAGAACCGGTTTAAACTGGTTTAAACGGGATAGAACCGGGTAGAACCAGTTTAAAACGGATAAAACTAGATTGAACAGGTTTAAACCGGTTTAATCCGGATAAAACCGAATTGAACCGGTTGAAACCGGAGAAAAACGGATTGAACTGGTTGAACCGGTTTAAATCGGATAGAACCGGATTGAACCGGTTTAAACCGCATAAACCCGGATTGATCTGGTTTGAACCGCTTTAAACCGGATAGATCGGTTTAAACCGGATAAAAGAGGATTGAGCCGGTTTAAACGGGTTTAAACCAGATAAAAGCGGATTGAACCAGTTTAAACCGGATAAAAACGGATTGAACCGGTTTAAACCGGATAGAAACGGATTGAAACGGTATAAAACGGGTTAAACCGGATAAAACCGGATTGAACTGTTTTAAACCGGATAAAACCGGATTGAACCGGTTTAAACTGGTTTAAACAGGATAAAATCAGATTGAACCAGTTTAAACCGGTTTAAACCAGATAAAAGCAGATTGAACCGCTTTAGACCGGATAGAACCGGACTGAACCGGTTTAAACCGGTTTTAACCGGATAAAACCGGATTGAACCGGTTTAAACCGGTTTAAACCGGATAGAATCGGATTGAACTGGTTTAAACCGGATAAAACAAGATAGAACTGGTATAAACCGGATAGAACTGGATTGAACCGGTTTAAACCGGTTTAAACAGGATAAAATCGGATTGAACCGGTGTAAACCGTTTAAAAGTGGATAAAACCGGATTGAACTGGTTTAAACTGGATAAAACCGATTGAACCGGTTTAAACTGGATAAAACCAGATTGAACCGGTTTAAACCGGTGTGAACCGTATAGAACCGGATTGAACGTGTTTAACCGGATGAAACCGGATTGAACCGGTTTAAACCGGATAAAACCGGATGGAAACCGTTTAAACTGGATAGAACTGGATTGAACCGGTTTAAACCAGAAAAACCGGATTGAACCTGTTTAAACCGGATAAAACCGGACTGAACCGGTTTAAACTGGATAAAACAGGATTGATCCGGTTTAAACTGGTTTAAACCAGATAAAACCGGATAGAACCGGGTTGAACCAGATTGAAGCGGTTGAAACCGGTTTAAACCAGATAAAACAGGATAGAACGGATTTAAACCGGAAAAAAGCAGATTGAACCGGATTAAACCAGTTTAAACCGGATAAAACCGGATTGAATGAGTTTAAACCGGATTGAACCGGTTTAAACTGGTTTAAAATGGATAGAACCGGATTGAACCAGTTTAAACCAGTTTAAGGTGGATAAAACCGGATTGAACTGGTTTAAACAGGATAAAACCGAATTGAACCAGTTTAAAATGGTTTAAACAGGATAAAACCGCATTGAACCGGTTTAAACCGGATAAAACCGGATCCATCCTGTTTAAACTGGTTTAAACCGGATAAAACAGGATAGAACTAGTTTAAAGCGGATAGAAAGGGACTGAAACGGTTTAAACCGGATTAAACCGGATTAAACCGGATAAAACCAGATTGAACCGGTTTAAACCAGTTTAAACTGGATAAAACCGGATTGAACTGGTTTAAACCGGTTTGAACCGTATAGAACCGGATTGAACGTGTTTAAACTGGATAAAACCGGATTGAACCGGTTTAAACCGGATAAAACCATATTGAACCGGTTTAAACAGGTTTAAAGTGGACAAAAACGGATTGAACTGGTTTAAACAGGATAAAACCGGATTGAACCGGTTTAAAGCGGATAAAACAAGATAGAACTGGTTTATAACGGATAGAACCGGATTGAACTGGTTTAAACCGGTTTAAACCGGATAAAACCGGATTGAACCGGTTAAACCAGTTTCAACCGGATTGAACCGGATAGAACCAGTTTAAACTGGATAAAACCGGATTGAACCGGTTTAAACCTGATTAAACTGGATAAAACCGGACTGAACCGGATTAAACCGGTTTAAACCGGATGAAACCAGTTTGAAACGGTTTAAACCGGATAAAACTGGATTGAAACCGGGTTAAACCGGTTTAAACCAGATAAAAATGCATTAAACCGGTTTAAACTGGTATAAACCGGATAAATCCGGAATGAACTGGTTTAAACCGGTTTAAACCGGATAGAACCGGTTTAAACCGGATAGAACTGGATTGAACCACTTTAAACCAGTTTAAACCGAATAGAAACGGATAGAACTGGTTTAAACCGGTTTGAACTGGATAGAACCGGATAGAACCGGTTTAAACCGGATGAAACCGGATTGAACTGGTTTAAACCGGATAAAACTGGATTGAAACCGGGTTAAACCGGTTTAAACCAGATAAAAATGCATTAAACCGGTTTAAACTGGTATAAACCGGATAAATCCGGAATGAACTGGTTTAAACCGGTCTAAACCGGATAGAACCGGTTTAAGCCGGATAAAACCGGATTGAACCGGTTTAAACTGGTTTAAACCGGAGAGAACCGGATTGAACCGCTTTAAACTAGTTTAAACCGAATAGAACCGGATAGAACTGGTTTAAACCGGTTTGAACTGGATAGAACTGGATAGAACCGGATTAAACCGGATAAAACCGGATTGAACTGGTTTAAACCGGTTTAAACCGGATAGAAACGGATTGAATCGGTTTAAACTGGATAAAACCGGATAGAACCGGTTTAAACTGGTTTAAACTGGATAGAACCGGATAGAACCAGTTTAAAACGGATAAAACTAGATTGAACAGGTTTAAACCGGTTTAAAACGGATAGAACCGGATTGAACCGCTTTAAACCAGTTTAAACCGAATAGAACCGAATAGAACTGGTTTAAACCGGTTTAAACCGGATAGAACCGGATAGAACCGGTTTAAACCGGAAAAAACCAGATTGAACCGGTTTAAACCGGTTTAAACCGGTTTGAACCGAATAGAAGCGGTTTAAACCGGAAAAAACCGGATTGAACCAGTTTAAACCGGTTTAAACCGGATAGAAACGGATTGAACCGGTTTAAACCGGATAAAACCGGATAGAACCGGTTTGAACTGATTTAAACTGGATAGAACCGGATAGAACCAGTTTAAAACGGATAAAACTAGATTGAACAGGTTTAAACCGGTTTAAACCGGATAGAACCGGATTGAAACGCTTTAAACCAGTTTAAACCGAATAGAACCGAATAGAACTGGTTTAAACTGGTTTAAACCGGATAGAACCGGATAGAACTGGTTTAAACCGGATAAAACCGGATTGAACCGGTTAAACCAGTTTCAACCGGATTGAACCGGATAGAAACAGTTTAAACTGGATAAAACCGGATTGAACCGGTTTAAACCTGATTAAACTGGATAAAACCGGATTGAACTGGATTAAACTGGTTTAAACCGGATGAAACCAGATTGAAATGGTTTAAACCGGATAAAACGGGATTGAACCGGCTTAAACCGGTTTAAACCTGATAAAACTGCATTGAACCGGTTTAAACTGGTATAAACCGGATAAATCCGGAATGAACTGGTTTAAACTGGTTTAAACCGGATAGAACCGGTTTAAGCCGGATAAAATCGGATTGAACCGGTTTAAACCGGTTTAAACCGGATAGAACCGGATTGAAACGCTTTAAACCAGTTTAAACCGAATAGAACCGGATAGAAATGGTTTAAACCGGTTTAATCTGGATAGAACCGGACAGAACCGGTTTAAACGGGTTTAAACCGGATAGAAACGGATTGAACCGGTTTAAACCGAATAAAACCGGATAGAACCGGTTTAAACTGGTTTAAACGGGATAGAACCGGGTAGAACCAGTTTAAAACGGATAAAACTAGATTGAACAGGTTTAAACCGGTTTAATCCGGATAAAACCGAATTGAACCGGTTGAAACCGGAGAAAAACGGATTGAACTGGTTGAACCGGTTTAAATCGGATAGAACCGGATTGAACCGGTTTAAACCGCATAAACCCGGATTGATCTGGTTTGAACCGCTTTAAACCGGATAGATCGGTTTAAACCGGATAAAAGCGGATTGAACCAGTTTAAACCGGATAAAAACGGATTGAACCGGTTTAAACCGGTTTAAACCGGATAGAAACGGATTGAAACGGTATAAAACGGGTTAAACCGGATAATACCGGATTGAACTGTTTTAAACCGTATAAAACCGGATTGAACCGGTTTAAACTGGTTTTAACAGGATAAAATCAGATTGAACCAGTTTAAACTGGTTTAATCCATATAAAACCGGATTGAACCAGTTTAAACCGGTTTAAACCAGATAAAAGCAGATTGAACCGCTTTAGACCGGATAGAACTGGACTGAACCGGTTTAAACCGGTTTTAACCGGATAAAACCGGATTGAACCGGTTTAAACCGATTTAAACCGGATAGAATCGGATTGAACTGGTTTAAACCGGATAAAACAAGATAGAACTGGTATAAACGGGATAGAACTGGATTGAACCGGTTTAAACCGGTTTAAACAGGATAAAATCAGATTGAACCGGTTTAAACTGGTTTAAATCGGTTAAAACCGGATTGAACCGGTTTAAACTTGATAAAACCAGATTGAACCATTTTAAACCGGTTTAAACCGGATAAAAACGGATTGAACCGGTTTAAACCGGTTTAAACTAGATAAAACCGGATTGAACCGGTTTAAACAGGATAAAAACGGATAGGACCGGATTGAACCGGTTTAAACCGGTTTAAACCAGATGAAACTGGATAGAACTGGTTTAAAGCAGATAGAAAGGGATTGAACCGTTTTAAACCGGTTTAAACCGGATGAAACCAGATTGAAACGGTTTAAACCAGATAAAACCGGATTGAACCGGCTTAAACCGGTTTAAACCAGATAAAACTGCATTGAAACGGATTAAACCGGTATAAACCGGATAAATCCGGAATGAACTGGTTTAAACCGGTTTAAAGTGGAGAGAACCGGATAGAAAAGGTTTAAACCGGATAGAACCGGATTGAACCGCTTTAAACCAGTTTAAACCGAATAGAACCGGATAGAAATGGTTTAAACTGGTTTAAACCGGATAGAACCGGATAGAACTGGTTTAAACCGGATAAAACCGGATTGAACCGGTTAAACCAGTTTCAACCGGATTGAACCGGATAGAAACAGTTTAAACTGGATAAAACTGGATTGAACCGGTTTAAACCTGATTAAACTGGATAAAACCGGATTGAACTGGATTAAACCGGTTTAAACCGGATGAAACCAGATTGAAACGGTTTAAACCGGATAAAACGGGATGAACCGGCTTAAACCGGTTTAAACCTGATAAAACTGCATTGAACCGGTTTAAACTGGTATAAACCGGATAAATCCGGAATGAACTGGTTTAAACTGGTTTAAACCGGATAGAACCGGTTTAAGCCGGATAAAATCGGATTGAACCGGTTTAAACCGGTTTAAACCGGATAGAACCGGATTGAAACGCTTTAAACCAGTTTAAACCGAATAGAACCGGATAGAAATGGTTTAAACCGGTTTAATCTGGATAGAACCGGATAGAACCGGTTTAAACCGGTTTAAACCGGATAGAAACGGATTGAACCGGTTTAAACCGGATAAAACCGGATTGAACTGTTTTAAACCGGATAAAACCGGATTGAACCGGTTTAAACTGGTTTAAACAGGATAAAATCAGATTGAACCAGTTTAAACTGGTTTAATCCATATAAAACCGGATTGAACCAGTTTAAACCGGTTTAAACCAGATGAAAGCAGATTGAACCGCTTTAGACCGGATAGAACCGGACTGAACCGGTTTAAACCGGTTTTAACCGGATAAAACCGGATTGAACCGGTTTAAACCGGTTTAAACCGGATAGAATTGGATTGAACTGGTTTAAACCGGATAAAACAAGATAGAACTGGTATAAACCGGATAGAACTGGATTGAACCGGTTTAAACCGGTTTAAACAGGATAAAATCGGATTGAACCGGTGTAAACCGTTTAAAAGTAAATAAAACCGGATTGAACTGGTTTAAACTGGATAAAACCGATTGAACCGGTTTAAACTGGATAAAACCAGATTGAACCGGTTTAAACCGGTGTGCACCGTATAGAACTGGATTGAACGTGTTTAACCGGATGAAACCGGATTGAACCGGTTTAAACCGGATAAAACCGGATGGAAACCGTTTAAACTGGATAGAACTGGATTGAATCGGTTTAAACCAGAAAAACCGGATTGAACCTGTTTAAACCGGATAAAACCGGACTGAACCGGTTTAAACTGGATAAAACAGGATTGATCCGGTTTAAACTGGTTTAAACCAGATAAAACCGGATAGAACCGGGTTGAACCAGATTGAAGCGGTTGAAACCGGTTTAAACCAGATAAAACAGGATAGAACGGATTTAAACCGGAAAAAAGCAGATTGAACCGGATTAAACCAGTTTAAACCGGATAAAACCGGATTGAATAAGTTTAAACCGGATTGAACCGGTTTAAACTGGTTTAAAACGGATAGAACCGGATTGAACCAGTTTAAACCAGTTTAAGGTGGATAAAACCGGATTGAACTGGTTTAAACAGGATAAAACCGAATTGAACCAGTTTAAAATGGTTTAAACAGGATAAAACCGCATTGAACCGGTTTAAACCGGATAAAACCGGATCCATCCTGTTTAAACTGGTTTAAACCGGATAAAACAGGATAGAACTAGTTTAAAGCGGATAGAAAGGGACTGAAACGGTTTAAACCGGATTAAACCGGATTAAACCGGATAAAACCAGATTGAACCGGTTTAAACCAGTTTAAACTGGATAAAACCGGATTGAACTGGTTTAAACCGGTTTGAACCGTATAGAACCGGATTGAACGTGTTTAAACTGGATAAAACCGGATTGAACCGGTTTAAACCGGATAAAACCATATTGAACCGGTTTAAACAGGTTTAAAGTGGACAAAAACGGATTGAACTGGTTTAAACAGGATAAAACCGGATTGAACCGGTTTAAAGCGGATAAAACAAGATAGAACTGGTTTATAACGGATAGAACCGGATTGAACTGGTTTAAACCGGTTTAAACCGGATAAAACCGGATTGAACCGGTTAAACCAGTTTCAACCGGATTGAACCGGATAGAACCAGTTTAAACTGGATAAAACCGGATTGAACCGGTTTAAACCTGATTAAACTGGATAAAACCGGATTGAACCGGATTAAACCGGTTTAAACCGGATGAAACCAGATTGAAACGGTTTAAATCGGATAAAACTGGATTGAAACCAGGTTAAACCGGTTTAAAACAGATAAAAATGCATTAAACCGGTTTAAACTGGTATAAACCGGATAAATCCGGAATGAACTGGTTTAAACCGGTCTAAACCGGATAGAACCGGTTTAAGCCGGATAAAACCGGATTGAACCGGTTTAAACTGGTTTAAACCGGAGAGAACCGGATTGAACCACTTTAAACTAGTTTAAACCGAATAGAACCGGATAGAACTGGTTTAAACCGGTTTGAACTGGATAGAACCGGATAGAACCGGATTAAACCGGATAAAACCGGATTGAACTGGTTTAAACCGGTTTAAACCGGATAGAAACGGATTGAATCGGTTTAAACTGGATAAAACCGGATAGAACCGGTTTAAACTGGTTTAAACTGGATAGAACCGGATAGAACCAGTTTAAAACGGATAAAACTAGATTGAACAGGTTTAAACCGGTTTAAACCGGATAGAACCGGATTGAACCGCTTTAAACCAGTTTAAACCGAATAGAACCGAATAGAACTGGTTTAAACCGGTTTAAACCGGATAGAACCGGATAGAACCGGTTTAAACCGGATAAAACCAGATTGAACCGGTTTAAACCGGTTTCAACCGGATAAAACCGGATTGAACCGGTTTAAACCAGATAAAACCGGAGTGATCCAGTTTGAACCGGATTAAACCTGATAAAACCGGTTTGAGTCAGTTTAAACCGGTTTAAACCGGATAAAATTGGATTGAACCGGTTTAAACCGGTTTCAACCGGATAAAACCGGATTGAACCGGTTTCAACCGGATAAAAGCAGATTTAAAAGGATCAAACCGGTTTCAACCGGATTGAACCGGATAGAACCGGTTTAAACTGGATAAAACCGGATTGAACCGGTTTAAACCTGTTTAAAACGGATAAAACCGGATTGAACCGGATTAAACTGGTTTAAACCGGATGAAACCAGATTGAAACGGTTTAAACCGAATAAAACCCGATTGAACCGGCTTAAACCGGTTTAAACCAGATAAAACTGCATTGAACCGGTTTAAACCGGTATAAACCGGATAAATCCGGAATGAACTGGTTTAAACCGGTTTAAAGCGGAGAGAACCGGATAGAAAAGTTTTAAACCAGATAGAACCGGATTGAAACGCTTTAAACCAGTTTAAACCGAATAGAACCGGATAGAACTGGTTTAAACTGGTTTAAACCGGATAGAACCGGATAGAACTGGTTTAAACCGGATAAAACCGGATTGAACCGGTTAAACCAGTTTCAACCGGATTGAACCGGATAGAAACAGTTTAAACTGGATAAAACCGGATTGAACCGGTTTAAACCTGATTAAACTGGATAAAACCGGATTGAACTGGATTAAACCGGTTTAAACCGGATGAAACCAGATTGAAATGGTTTAAACCGGATAAAACGGGATTGAACCGGCTTAAACCGGTTTAAACCTGATAAAACTGCATTGAACCGGTTTAAACTGGTATAAACCGGATAAATCTGGAATGAACTGGTTTAAACTGGTTTAAACCGGGTAGAACCGGATAGAACCGGTTTAAGCCGGATAAAATCGGATTGAACCGGTTTAAACCGGTTTAAACCAGATAGAACCGGATTGAAACGCTTTAAACCAGTTTAAACCGAATAGAACCGGATAGAAATGGTTTAAACCGGTTTAATCTGGATAGAACCGGATAGAACCGGTTTAAACGGGTTTAAACCAGATAGAAACGGATTGAACCGGTTTAAACCGGATAAAACTGGATAGAACCGGTTTAAACTGGTTTAAACGGGATAGAACCGGGTAGAACCAGTTTAAAACGGATAAAACTAGATTGAACAGGTTTAAACCGGTTTAATCCGGATAAAACCGAATTGAACCGGTTGAAACCGGAGAAAAACGGATTGAACTGGTTGAACCGGTTTAAACCGGATAAAACCGGATAGAACCGGTTTGAACTGATTTAAACTGGATAGAACCGGATAGAACCAGTTTAAAACGGATAAAACTAGATTGAACAGGTTTAAACCGGTTTAAACCGGATAGAACCGGATTGAAACGCTTTAAACCAGTTTAAACCGAATAGAACCGAATAGAACTGGTTTAAACGGGTTTAAACCGGATAGAACCGGATAGAACCGGTTTAAACCGGATAAAACCGGATTGAACCAGTTTAAACCTGTTTAAACCGGATAGAAACGGATTGAACCGGTTTAAACCGGATAAAACCGGATAGAACCGGTTTGAACTGATTTAAACTGGATAGAACCGGATAGAACCAGTTTAAAACGGATAATACTAGATTGAACAGGTTTAAACCGGTTTAAACCGGATAAAACTGAATTGAACCGGTTTAAACCAGTTTAAACTGGAGAAAACCGGATTGAACCGGTTTAAACCGGTTTAAACCGGAGAAAAACGGATTGAACCGGTTTAAACCGGTTAAAACCGGATTGAACCGGTTTAAACCGGTTTAAATCGGATAGAACCGGATTGAACCGGTTTATTCCGGAGAAAACCGGATTGAACTGGTTGAACCGGTTTAAATCGGATAGAACCGGATTGAACCGGTTTAAACCGCATAAACCCGGATTGAACCGGTTTGAACCGGTTTAAACCGGAAAGAACCGGTTTAATCAGGACTAAACTGGATGGAACCGGTTTAAACCGGATAAAAGCGGATTGAACCGGTTTAAACCGGTTTCAACCGGATAGAACCGTATTGACCTGGTTTAAACCAGATAAAACCGGATTGAACTGGTTTAAACTGGATAAAACCGGATTGAACCGGTTTAAACCAGTTTAAACAGGATAGAGCCGGATAGAACGGGTTCAAACTGGATAAAACCGGATTGAACCGGTTAAACCAGTTTCAACAGGATAAAACCGGATTGAACCAGTTTACACCAGATAAAACCGGATTGAACTGGTTTAAACCGGTTTAAACCGGATGATACCGGATTTAACCGGTTTAATCTGGTTTAAACGGGATAAAACCGGATTGAACCAGTTTAAACCGGTTTAAACAGGATAAAACGGGATTGAACCGGTTTAAACCAGTTTAAACCGGATAGAACCGGATTGAACCAGTTTAAACCAGACAAAACCGGATAGAACCGGTTAAAACCAGTTTAAACATGATAGAACCGGTTCAAACCGTTTTAAACCGGATGAAACCGGATTGAACCGGTTTAAACCAGATAAAACTGGATTGAACCCTTTTAAACCAGTTTAAAATGGATAGAACTGGATAGAACCGATTCAAACTGGATAAAACCGGATTGAACCGGTTAAACCAGTTTCAACCGGATAAAACCGGATTGAACCGGTTTAAACCAGATAAAACCGGAGTGATCCGGTTTGAACCGGTTTAAAACTGATAAAACCGGTTTGAGTCAGTTTAAACCGGTTTAAACCGGATAAAATTGGATTGAACCGGTTTAAACTGGTTTAAACCGGATAAAACCGGATTGAACCGGTTTCAACCGGATAAAAGCAGATTTAAAAGGATCAAACCGGTTTCAACCGGATTGAACCGGATAGAACCGGTTTAAACTGGATAAAACCGGATTGAACCGGTTTAAACCTGTTTAAAACGGATAAAACCGGATTGAACCGGATTAAACCGGTTTAAACCGGATGAAACCAGATTGAAACGGTTTAAACCGGATAAAACCGGATTGAACTGGCTTAAACCGGTTTAAACCAGATAAAACTGCATTGAACCGGTTTAAACCGGTATAAACCGGATAAATCCGGAATGAACTGGTTTAAACCGGTTTAAAGCGGAGAGAACCGGATAGAAAAGTTTTAAACCAGATAGAACCGGATTGAACCGCTTTAAACCAGTTTAAACCGAATAGAACCGGATAGAACTGGTTTAAACTGGTTTAAACCGGATAGAACCGGATAGAACTGGTTTAAACCGGATAAAACCGGATTGAACCGGTTAAACCAGTTTCAACCGGATTGAACCGGATAGAAACAGTTTAAACTGGATAAAACCGGATTGAACCGGTTTAAACCTGATTAAACTGGATAAAACCGGATTGAACTGGATTAAACCGGTTTAAACCGGATGAAACCAGATTGAAATGGTTTAAACCGGATAAAACGGGATTGAACCGGCTTAAACCGGTTTAAACCTGATAAAACTGCATTGAACCGGTTTAAACTGGTATAAACCGGATAAATCCGGAATGAACTGGTTTAAACTGGTTTAAACCGGATAGAACAGGTTTAAGCCGGATAAAATCAGATTGAACCGGTTTAAACCGGTTTAAACCGGATAGAACCGGATTGAAATGCTTTAAACCGGTTTAAACCGAATAGAACCGGATAGAAATGGTTTAAACCGGTTTAATCTGGATAGAACCGGATAGAACCGGTTTAAACCAGATAAAACTGCATTGAACCGGTTTAAACTGGTATAAACCGGATAAATCTGGAATGAACTGGTTTAAACTGGTTTAAACCGGGTAGAACCGGATAGAACCGGTTTAAGCCGGATAAAATCGGATTGAACTGGTTTAAACCGGTTTAAACCAGATAGAACCGGATTGAAACGCTTTAAACCAGTTTAAACCGAATAGAACCGGATAGAAATGGTTTAAACCGGTTTAATCTGGATAGAACCGGATAGAACCGGTTTAAACGGGTTTAAACCAGATAGAAACGGATTGAACCGGTTTAAACCGGATAAAACTGGATAGAACCGGTTTAAACTGGTTTAAACGGGATAGAACCGGGTAGAACCAGTTTAAAACGGATAAAACTAGATTGAACAGGTTTAAACCGGTTTAAACCGGATAAAACCGAATTGAACCGGTTTAAACCAGTTTAAACTGGAGAAAACCGGATTGAACCGGTTTAAACCGGTTTAAATCGGATAGAACCGGATTGAACCGGTTTATTCCGGAGAAAACCGGATTGAACTGGTTGAACCGGTTTAAATCGGATAGAACCGGATTGAACCGGTTTAAACCGCATAAACCCGGATTGAACCGGTTTGAACCGGTTTAAACCGGAAAGAACCGGTTTAATCAGGACTAAACTGGATGGAACCGGTTTAAACCGGATAAAAGCGGATTGAACCGGTTTAAACCGGTTTCAACCGGATAGAACCGTATTGACCTGGTTTAAACCAGATAAAACCGGATTGAACTGGTTTAAACTGGATAAAACCGGATTGAACCGGTTTAAACCAGTTTAAACAGGATAGAGCCGGATAGAACGGGTTCAAACTGGATAAAACCGGATTGAACCGGTTAAACCAGTTTCAACAGGATAAAACCGGATTGAATGAGTTTAAACCGGATTGAACCGGTTTAAACTGGTTTAAAACGGATAGAACCGGATTGAACCAGTTTAAACCAGTTTAAGGTGGATAAAACCGGATTGAACTGGTTTAAACAGGATAAAACCGAATTGAACCAGTTTAAAATGGTTTAAACAGGATAAAACCGCATTGAACCGGTTTAAACCGGATAAAACCGGATCCATCCTGTTTAAACTGGTTTAAACCGGATAAAACAGGATAGAACTAGTTTAAAGCGGATAGAAAGGGACTGAAACGGTTTAAACCGGATTAAACCGGATTAAACCGGATAAAACCAGATTGAACCGGTTTAAACCAGTTTAAACTGGATAAAACCGGATTGAACTGGTTTAAACCGGTTTGAACCGTATAGAACCGGATTGAACGTGTTTAAACTGGATAAAACCGGATTGAACCGGTTTAAACCGGATAAAACCATATTGAACCGGTTTAAACAGGTTTAAAGTGGACAAAAACGGATTGAACTGGTTTAAACAGGATAAAACCGGATTGAACCGGATTAAAGCGGATAAAACAAGATAGAACTGGTTTATAACGGATAGAACCGGATTGAACTGGTTTAAACCGGTTTAAACCGGATAAAACCGGATTGAACCGGTTAAACCAGTTTCAACCGGATTGAACCGGATAGAACCAGTTTAAACTGGATAAAACCGGATTGAACCGGTTTAAACCTGATTAAACTGGATAAAACCGGATTGAACCGGATTAAACCGGTTTAAACCGGATGAAACCAGATTGAAACGGTTTAAACCGGATAAAACCGGATTGAACCGGTTAAACCAGTTTCAACCGGATTGAACCGGATAGAACCAGTTTAAACTGGATAAAACCGGATTGAACCGGTTTAAACCGGTTTAAATCGGATAGAACCGGATTGAACCGGTTTATTCCGGAGAAAACCGGATTGAACTGGTTGAACCGGTTTAAATCAGATAGAACCGGATTGAACCGGTTTAAACCGGTTTAAACCGGAGAGAACCGGATTGAACCGCTTTAAACCAGTTTAAACCGAATAGAAACGGATAGAACTGGTTTAAACCGGTTTGAACTGGATAGAACCGGATAGAACCGGTTTAAACCGGATAAAACCGGATTGAACTGGTTTAAACCGGTTTAAACCGGATAGAAATGGATTGAATCGGTTTAAACTGGATAAAACCGGATAGAACCGGTTTAAACTGGTTTAAACTGGATAGAACCGGATAGAACCAGTTTAAAACGGATAAAACTAGATTGAACAGGTTTAAACCGGTTTAAACCGGATAGAACCGGATTGAACCGCTTTAAACCAGTTTAAACCGAATAGAACTGGTTTAAACCGGTTTAAACCGGATAGAACCGGATAGAACCGGTTTAAACCGGATAAAACCAGAATGAACCGGTTTAAACCGGTTTAAACCGGTTTGAACCGAATAGAAGCGGTTTAAACCGGATAAAACCGGATTGAACCAGTTTAAACCGGTTTAAACCGGATAGAAACGGATTGAACCGGTTTAAACCGGATAAAACCGGATAGAACCGGTTTGAACTGATTTAAACTGGATAGAACCGGATAGAACCAGTTTAAAACGGATAAAACTAGATTGAACAGGTTTAAACCGGTTTAAACCGGATAGAACCGGATTGAACCGCTTTAAACCAGTTTAAACCGAATAGAACCGAATAGAACTGGTTTAAACGGGTTTAAACCGGATAGAACCGGATAGAACCGGTTTAAACTGGATAAAACCGGATTGAACCAGTTTAAACCGGTTTAAACCGGATAGAAACGGATTGAACCGGTTTAAACCGGATAAAACCGGATAGAACCGGTTTGAACTGATTTAAACTGGATAGAACCGGATAGAACCAGTTTAAAACGGATAAAACTAGATTGAACAGGTTTAAACCGGTTTAAACCGGATAAAACCGAATTGAACCGGTTTAAACCAGTTTAAACTGGAGAAAACCGGATTGAACCGGTTTAAACCGGTTTAAACCGGAGAAAACCGGATTGAACCGGTTTAAACTGGTTTAAACCGGAGAAAACCGGATTGAACCGGTTTAAACCGGTTTAAATCGGATAGAACCGGATTGAACCGGTTTATTCCGGAGAAAACCGGATTGAACTGGTTGAACCGGTTTAAATCGGATAGAACCGGATTGAACCGGTTTAAACCGCATAAACCCGGATTGAACCGGTTTGAACCGGTTTAAACCGGAAAGAACCGGTTTAATCAGGACTAAACTGGATGGAACCGGTTTAAACCGGATAAAAGCGGATTGAACCGGTTTAAACCGGTTTCAACCGGATAGAACCGTATTGACCTGGTTTAAACCAGATAAAACCGGATTGAACTGGTTTAAACTGGATAAAACCGGATTGAACCGGTTTAAACCAGTTTAAACAGGATAGAGCCGGATAGAACGGGTTCAAACTGGATAAAACCGGATTGAACCGGTTAAACCAGTTTCAACAGGATAAAACCGGATTGAACCAGTTTACACCAGATAAAAACGGATTGAACTGGTTTAAACCGGTTTAAACCGGATGATACCGGATTTAACCGGTTTAATCCGGTTTAAACGGGATAAAACCGGATTGAACCAGTTTAAACCGGTTTAAACAGGATAAAACGGGATTGAACCGGTTTAAACCAGTTTAAACCGGATAGAACCGGATTGAACCAGTTTAAACCGGACAAAACCGGATAGAACCGGTTAAAACCAGTTTAAACAGGATAGAACCGGTTCAAACCGTTTGAAACCGGATGAAACCGGATTGAACCGGTTTAAACCAGATAAAACTGGATTGAACCCTTTTAAACCAGTTTAAACTGGATAGAACTGGATAGAACCGGTTCAAACTGGATAAAACCGGATTGAACCGGTTAAACCAGTTTCAACCGGATAAAACCGGATTGAACCGGTTTAAACCAGATAAAACCGGAGTGATCCGGTTTGAACCGGTTTAAACCTGATAAAACCGGTTTGAGTCAGTTTAAACCGGTTTAAACCGGATAAAATTGGATTGAACCGGTTTAAACTGGTTTAAACCGGATAAAACCGGATTGAACCGGTTTCAACCGGATAAAAGCAGATTTAAAAGGATCAAACCGGTTTCAACCGGATTGAACCGGATAGAACCGGTTTAAACTGGATAAAACCGGATTGAACCGGTTTAAACCTGTTTAAAACGGATAAAACCGGATTGAACCGGATTAAACCGGTTTAAACCGGATGAAACCAGATTGAAACGGTTTAAACCGGATAAAACCCGATTGAACCGGCTTAAACCGGTTTAAACCAGATAAAACTGCATTGAACCGGTTTAAACCGGTATAAACCGGATAAATCCGGAATGAACTGGTTTAAACCGGTTTAAAGCGGAGAGAACCGGATAGAAAAGGTTTAAACCGGATAGAACCTGATTGAACCGCTTTAAACCAGTTTAAACCGAATAGAACCGGATAGAACTGGTTTAAACTGGTTTAAACCGGATAGAACCGGATAGAACTGGTTTAAACCGGATAAAACCGGATTGAACCGGTTAAACCAGTTTCAACCGGATTGAACCGGATAGAAACAGTTTAAACTGGATAAAACCGGATTGAACCGGTTTAAACCTGATTTAACTGGATAAAACCGGATTGAACTGGATTAAACCGGTTTAAACCGGATGAAACCAGATTGAAATGGTTTAAACCGGATAAAACGGGATTGAACCGGCTTAAACCTGTTTAAACCTGATAAAACTGCATTGAACCGGTTTAAACTGGTATAAACCGGATAAATCCGGAATGAACTGGTTTAAACTGGTTTAAACCGGATAGAACCGGATAGAACCGGTTTAAGCCGGATAAAATCGGATTGAACCGGTTTAAACCGGTTTAAACCGGATAAAACTGAATTGAACCGGTTTAAACCAGTTTAAACTGGAGAAAACCGGATAGAACCGGTTTAAACCGGTTTAAACCGGAGAAAAACGGATTGAACCGGTTTAAACCGGTTAAAACCGGATTGAACCGGTTTAAACCGGTTTAAATCGGATAGAACCGGATTGAACCGGTTTATTCCGGAGAAAACCGGATTGAACTGGTTGAACCGGTTTAAATCGGATAGAACCGGATTGAACCGGTTTAAACCGCATAAACCCGGATTGAACCGGTTTGAACCGGTTTAAACCGGAAAGAACCGGTTTAATCAGGACTAAACTGGATGGAACCGGTTTAAACCGGATAAAAGCGGATTGAACCGGTTTAAACCGGTTTCAACCGGATAGAACCGTATTGACCTGGTTTAAACCAGATAAAACCGGATTGAACTGGTTTAAACTGGATAAAACCGGATTGAACCGGTTTAAACCAGTTTAAACAGGATAGAGCCGGATAGAACGGGTTCAAACTGGATAAAACCGGATTGAACCGGTTAAACCAGTTTCAACAGGATAAAACCGGATTGAACCAGTTTACACCAGATAAAAACGGATTGAACTGGTTTAAACCGGTTTAAACCGGATGATACCGGATTTAACCGGTTTAATCCGGTTTAAACGGGATAAAACCGGATTGAACCAGTTTAAACCGGTTTAAACAGGATAAAACGGGATTGAACCGGTTTAAACCAGTTTAAACCGGATAGAACCGGATTGAACCAGTTTAAACCGGACAAAACCGGATAGAACCGGTTAAAACCAGTTTAAACAGGATAGAACCGGTTCAAACCGTTTGAAACCGGATGAAACCGGATTGAACCGGTTTAAACCAGATAAAACTGGATTGAACCCTTTTAAACCAGTTTAAACTGGATAGAACTGGATAGAACCGGTTCAAACTGGATAAAACCGGATTGAACCGGTTAAACCAGTTTCAACCGGATAAAACCGGATTGAACCGGTTTAAACCAGATAAAACCGGAGTGATCCGGTTTGAACCGGTTTAAACCTGATAAAACCGGTTTGAGTCAGTTTAAACCGGTTTAAACCGGATAAAATTGGATTGAACCGGTTTAAACTGGTTTAAACCGGATAAAACCGGATTGAACCGGTTTCAACCGGATAAAAGCAGATTTAAAAGGATCAAACCGGTTTCAACCGGATTGAACCGGATAGAACCGGTTTAAACTGGATAAAACCGGATTGAACCGGTTTAAACCTGTTTAAAACGGATAAAACCGGATTGAACCGGATTAAACCGGTTTAAACCGGATGAAACCAGATTGAAACGGTTTAAACCGGATAAAACCGGATTGAACTGGCTTAAACCGGTTTAAACCAGATAAAACTGCATTGAACCGGTTTAAACCGGTATAAACCGGATAAATCCGGAATGAACTGGTTTAAACCGGTTTAAAGCGGAGAGAACCAGATAGAAAAGTTTTAAACCAGATAGAACCGGATTGAACCGCTTTAAACCAGTTTAAACCGAATAGAACCGGATAGAACTGGTTTAAACTGGTTTAAACCGGATAGAACCGGATAGAACTGGTTTAAACCGGATAAAACCGGATTGAACCGGTTAAACCAGTTTCAACCGGATTGAACCGGATAGAAACAGTTTAAACTGGATAAAACCGGATTGAACCGGTTTAAACCTGATTAAACTGGATAAAACCGGATTGAACTGGATTAAACCGGTTTAAACCGGATGAAACCAGATTGAAATGGTTTAAACCGGATAAAACGGGATTGAACCGGCTTAAACCGGTTTAAACCTGATAAAACTGCATTGAACCGGTTTAAACTGGTATAAACCGGATAAATCCGGAATGAACTGGTTTAAACTGGTTTAAACCGGATAGAACAGGTTTAAGCCGGATAAAATCGGATTGAACCGGTTTAAACCGGTTTAAACCGGATAGAACCGGATTGAAATGCTTTAAACCGGTTTAAACCGAATAGAACCGGATAGAAATGGTTTAAACCGGTTTAATCTGGATAGAACCGGATAGAACCGGTTTAAACCAGATAAAACTGCATTGAACCGGTTTAAACTGGTATAAACCGGATAAATCTGGAATGAACTGGTTTAAACTGGTTTAAACCAGGTAGAACCGGATAGAACCGGTTTAAGCCGGATAAAATCGGATTGAACCGGTTTAAACCGGTTTAAACCAGATAGAACCGGATTGATACGCTTTAAACCAGTTTAAACCGAATAGAACCGGATAGAAATGGTTTAAACCGCTTTAATCTGGATAGAACCGGTTTAAACGGGTTTAAACCAGATAGAAACGGATTGAACCGGTTTAAACCGGATAAAACTGGATAGAACCGGTTTAAACTGGTTTAAACGGGATAGAACCGGGTAGAACCAGTTTAAAACGGATAAAACTAGATTGAACAGGTTTAAACCGGTTTAATCCGGATAAAACCGAATTGAACCGGTTGAAACCGGAGAAAAACGGATTGAACTGGTTGAACCGGTTTAAATCGGATAGAACCGGATTGAACCGGTTTAAACCGCATAAACCCGGATTGATCTGGTTTGAACCGCTTTAAACCGGATAGATCGGTTTAAACCGGATAAAAGAGGATTGAGCCGGTTTAAACGGGTTTAAACCAGATAAAAGCGGATTGAACCAGTTTAAACCGGATAAAAACGGATTGAACCGGTTTAAACCGGATAGAAACGGATTGAAACGGTATAAAACGGGTTAAACCGGATAAAACCGGATTGAACTGTTTTAAACCGGATAAAACCGGATTGAACCGGTTTAAACTGGTTTAAACAGGATAAAATCAGATTGAACCAGTTTAAACCGGTTTAAACCAGATAAAAGCAGATTGAACCGCTTTAGACCGGATAGAACCGGACTGAACCGGTTTAAACCGGTTTTAACCGGATAAAACCGGATTGAACCGGTTTAAACCGGTTTAAACCGGATAGAATCGGATTGAACTGGTTTAAACCGGATAAAACAAGATAGAACTGGTATAAACCGGATAGAACTGGATTGAACCGGTTTAAACCGGTTTAAACAGGATAAAATCGGATTGAACCGGTGTAAACCGTTTAAAAGTGGATAAAACCGGATTGAACTGGTTTAAACTGGATAAAACCGATTGAACCGGTTTAAACTGGATAAAACCAGATTGAACCGGTTTAAACCGGTGTGAACCGTATAGAACCGGATTGAACGTGTTTAACCGGATGAAACCGGATTGAACCGGTTTAAACCGGATAAAACCGGATGGAAACCGTTTAAACTGGATAGAACTGGATTGAACCGGTTTAAACCAGAAAAACCGGATTGAACCTGTTTAAACCGGATAAAACCGGACTGAACCGGTTTAAACTGGATAAAACAGGATTGATCCGGTTTAAACTGGTTTAAACCAGATAAAACCGGATAGAACCGGGTTGAACCAGATTGAAGCGGTTGAAACCGGTTTAAACCAGATAAAACAGGATAGAACGGATTTAAACCGGAAAAAAGCAGATTGAACCGGATTAAACCAGTTTAAACCGGATAAAACCGGATTGAATGAGTTTAAACCGGATTGAACCGGTTTAAACTGGTTTAAAATGGATAGAACCGGATTGAACCAGTTTAAACCAGTTTAAGGTGGATAAAACCGGATTGAACTGGTTTAAACAGGATAAAACCGAATTGAACCAGTTTAAAATGGTTTAAACAGGATAAAACCGCATTGAACCGGTTTAAACCGGATAAAACCGGATCCATCCTGTTTAAACTGGTTTAAACCGGATAAAACAGGATAGAACTAGTTTAAAGCGGATAGAAAGGGACTGAAACGGTTTAAACCGGATTAAACCGGATTAAACCGGATAAAACCAGATTGAACCGGTTTAAACCAGTTTAAACTGGATAAAACCGGATTGAACTGGTTTAAACCGGTTTGAACCGTATAGAACCGGATTGAACGTGTTTAAACTGGATAAAACCGGATTGAACCGGTTTAAACCGGATAAAACCATATTGAACCGGTTTAAACAGGTTTAAAGTGGACAAAAACGGATTGAACTGGTTTAAACAGGATAAAACCGGATTGAACCGGTTTAAAGCGGATAAAACAAGATAGAACTGGTTTATAACGGATAGAACCGGATTGAACTGGTTTAAACCGGTTTAAACCGGATAAAACCGGATTGAACCGGTTAAACCAGTTTCAACCGGATTGAACCGGATAGAACCAGTTTAAACTGGATAAAACCGGATTGAACCGGTTTAAACCTGATTAAACTGGATAAAACCGGACTGAACCGGATTAAACCGGTTTAAACCGGATGAAACCAGATTGAAACGGTTTAAACCGGATAAAACTGGATTGAAACCGGGTTAAACCGGTTTAAACCAGATAAAAATGCATTAAACCGGTTTAAACTGGTATAAACCGGATAAATCCGGAATGAACTGGTTTAAACCGGTTTAAACCGGATAGAACCGGTTTAAACCGGATAGAACTGGATTGAACCACTTTAAACCAGTTTAAACCGAATAGAAACGGATAGAACTGGTTTAAACCGGTTTGAACTGGATAGAACCGGATAGAACCGGTTTAAACCGGATGAAACCGGATTGAACTGGTTTAAACCGGTTTAAACCGGATAGAAATGGATTGAATCGGTTTAAACTGGATAAAACCGGATAGAACCGGTTTAAACTGGTTTAAACTGGATAGAACCGGATAGAACCAGTTTAAAACGGATAAAACTAGATTGAACAGGTTTAAACCGGTTTAAACCGGATAGAACCGGATTGAACCGCTTTAAACCAGTTTAAACCGAATAGAACTGGTTTAAACCGGTTTAAACCGGATAGAACCGGATAGAACCGGTTTAAACCGGGTAAAACCAGAATGAACCGGTTTAAACCGGTTTAAACCAGTTCGAACCGAATAGAAGCGGTTTAAACCGGATAAAACCGGATTGAACCAGTTTAAACCGGTTTAAACCAGATAGAAACGGATTGAACCGGTTTAAACCGGATAAAACCGGATAGAACCGGTTTGAACTGATTTAAACTGGATAGAACCGGATAGAACCAGTTTAAAACGGATAAAACTAGATTGAACAGGTTTAAACCGGTTTAAACCGGATAGAACCGGATTGAACCGCTTTAAACCAGTTTAAACCGAATAGAACTGGTTTAAACGGGTTTAAACCGGATAGAACCGGATAGAACCGGTTTAAACCGGATAAAACCGGATTGAACCAGTTTAAACCGGTTTAAACCGGATAGAAACGGATTGAACCGGTTTAAACCGGATAAGACCGGATAGAACCGGTTTGAACTGATTTAAACTGGATAGAACCGGATAGAACCAGTTTAAAACGGATAAAACTAGATTGAACAGGTTTAAACCGGTTTAAACCGGATAAAACCGAATTGAACCGGTTTAAACCAGTTTAAACCGGAGAAAACCGGATTGAACCGGTTTAAACCGGTTTAAACCGGAGAAAACCGGATTGAACCGGTTTAAACCGGTTTAAACCGGAGAAAACCGGATTGAACCGGTTTAAACCGGTTTAAATCGGATAGAACCGGATTGAACCGGTTTATTCCGGAGAAAACCGGATTGAACTGGTTGAACCGGTTTAAATCGGATAGAACCGGATTGAACCGGTTTAAACCGCATAAACCCGGATTGAACCGGTTTGAACCGGTTTAAACCGGAAAGAACCGGTTTAATCAGGACTAAACTGGATGGAACCGGTTTAAACCGGATAAAAGCGGATTGAACCGGTTTAAACCGGTTTCAACCGGATAGAACCGTATTGACCTGGTTTAAACCAGATAAAACCGGATTGAACTGGTTTAAACTGGATAAAACCGGATTGAACCGGTTTAAACCAGTTTAAACAGGATAGAGCCGGATAGAACGGGTTCAAACTGGATAAAACCGGATTGAACCGGTTAAACCAGTTTCAACAGGATAAAACCGGATTGAACCAGTTTACACCAGATAAAAACGGATTGAACTGGTTTAAACCGGTTTAAACCGGATGATACCGGATTTAACCGGTTTAATCCGGTTTAAACGGGATAAAACCGGATTGAACCAGTTTAAACCGGTTTAAACAGGATAAAACGGGATTGAACCGGTTTAAACCAGTTTAAACCGGATAGAACCGGATTGAACCAGTTTAAACCGGACAAAACCGGATAGAACCGGTTAAAACCAGTTTAAACAGGATAGAACCGGTTCAAACCGTTTGAAACTGGATGAAACCGGATTGAACCGGTTTAAACCAGATAAAACTGGATTGAACCCTTTTAAACCAGTTTAAACTGGATAGAACTGGATAGAACCGGTTCAAACTGGATAAAACCGGATTGAACCGGTTAAACCAGTTTCAACCGGATAAAACCGGATTGAACCGGTTTAAACCAGATAAAACCGGAGTGATCCGGTTTGAACCGGTTTAAACCTGATAAAACCGGTTTGAGTCAGTTTAAACCGGTTTAAACCGGATAAAATTGGATTGAACCGGTTTAAACTGGTTTAAACCGGATAAAACCGGATTGAACCGGTTTCAACCGGATAAAAGCAGATTTAAAAGGATCAAACCGGTTTCAACCGGATTGAACCGGATAGAACCGGTTTAAACTGGATAAAACCGGATTGAACCGGTTTAAACCTGTTTAAAACGGATAAAACCGGATTGAACCGGATTAAACCGGTTTAAACCGGATGAAACCAGATTGAAACGGTTTAAACCGGATAAAACCCGATTGAACCGGCTTAAACCGGTTTAAACCAGATAAAACTGCATTGAACCGGTTTAAACCGGTATAAACCGGATAAATCCGGAATGAACTGGTTTAAACCGGTTTAAAGCGGAGAGAACCGGATAGAAAAGGTTTAAACCGGATAGAACCTGATTGAACCGCTTTAAACCAGTTTAAACCGAATAGAACCGGATAGAACTGGTTTAAACTGGTTTAAACCGGATAGAACCGGATAGAACTGGTTTAAACCGGATAAAACCGGATTGAACCGGTTAAACCAGTTTCAACCGGATTGAACCGGATAGAAACAGTTTAAACTGGATAAAACCGGATTGAACCGGTTTAAACCTGATTTAACTGGATAAAACCGGATTGAACTGGATTAAACCGGTTTAAACCGGATGAAACCAGATTGAAATGGTTTAAACCGGATAAAACGGGATTGAACCGGCTTAAACCTGTTTAAACCTGATAAAACTGCATTGAACCGGTTTAAACTGGTATAAACCGGATAAATCCGGAATGAACTGGTTTAAACTGGTTTAAACCGGATAGAACCGGATAGAACCGGTTTAAGCCGGATAAAATCGGATTGAACCGGTTTAAACCGGTTTAAACCGGATAAAACTGAATTGAACCGGTTTAAACCAGTTTAAACTGGAGAAAACCGGATAGAACCGGTTTAAACCGGTTTAAACCGGAGAAAAACGGATTGAACCGGTTTAAACCGGTTAAAACCGGATTGAACCGGTTTAAACCGGTTTAAATCGGATAGAACCGGATTGAACCGGTTTATTCCGGAGAAAACCGGATTGAACTGGTTGAACCGGTTTAAATCGGATAGAACCGGATTGAACCGGTTTAAACCGCATAAACCCGGATTGAACCGGTTTGAACCGGTTTAAACCGGAAAGAACCGGTTTAATCAGGACTAAACTGGATGGAACCGGTTTAAACCGGATAAAAGCGGATTGAACCGGTTTAAACCGGTTTCAACCGGATAGAACCGTATTGACCTGGTTTAAACCAGATAAAACCGGATTGAACTGGTTTAAACTGGATAAAACCGGATTGAACCGGTTTAAACCAGTTTAAACAGGATAGAGCCGGATAGAACGGGTTCAAACTGGATAAAACCGGATTGAACCGGTTAAACCAGTTTCAACAGGATAAAACCGGATTGAACCAGTTTACACCAGATAAAAACGGATTGAACTGGTTTAAACCGGTTTAAACCGGATGATACCGGATTTAACCGGTTTAATCCGGTTTAAACGGGATAAAACCGGATTGAACCAGTTTAAACCGGTTTAAACAGGATAAAACGGGATTGAACCGGTTTAAACCAGTTTAAACCGGATAGAACCGGATTGAACCAGTTTAAACCGGACAAAACCGGATAGAACCGGTTAAAACCAGTTTAAACAGGATAGAACCGGTTCAAACCGTTTGAAACCGGATGAAACCGGATTGAACCGGTTTAAACCAGATAAAACTGGATTGAACCCTTTTAAACCAGTTTAAACTGGATAGAACTGGATAGAACCGGTTCAAACTGGATAAAACCGGATTGAACCGGTTAAACCAGTTTCAACCGGATAAAACCGGATTGAACCGGTTTAAACCAGATAAAACCGGAGTGATCCGGTTTGAACCGGTTTAAACCTGATAAAACCGGTTTGAGTCAGTTTAAACCGGTTTAAACCGGATAAAATTGGATTGAACCGGTTTAAACTGGTTTAAACCGGATAAAACCGGATTGAACCGGTTTCAACCGGATAAAAGCAGATTTAAAAGGATCAAACCGGTTTCAACCGGATTGAACCGGATAGAACCGGTTTAAACTGGATAAAACCGGATTGAACCGGTTTAAACCTGTTTAAAACGGATAAAACCGGATTGAACCGGATTAAACCGGTTTAAACCGGATGAAACCAGATTGAAACGGTTTAAACCGGATAAAACCCGATTGAACCGGCTTAAACCGGTTTAAACCAGATAAAACTGCATTGAACCGGTTTAAACCGGTATAAACCGGATAAATCCGGAATGAACTGGTTTAAACCGGTTTAAAGCGGAGAGAACCGGATAGAAAAGGTTTAAACCGGATAGAACCTGATTGAACCGCTTTAAACCAGTTTAAACCGAATAGAACCGGATAGAACTGGTTTAAACTGGTTTAAACCGGATAGAACCGGATAGAACTGGTTTAAACCGGATAAAACCGGATTGAACCGGTTAAACCAGTTTCAACCGGATTGAACCGGATAGAAACAGTTTAAACTGGATAAAACCGGATTGAACCGGTTTAAACCTGATTTAACTGGATAAAACCGGATTGAACTGGATTAAACCGGTTTAAACCGGATGAAACCAGATTGAAATGGTTTAAACCGGATAAAACGGGATTGAACCGGCTTAAACCTGTTTAAACCTGATAAAACTGCATTGAACCGGTTTAAACTGGTATAAACCGGATAAATCCGGAATGAACTGGTTTAAACTGGTTTAAACCGGATAGAACCGGATAGAACCGGTTTAAGCCGGATAAAATCGGATTGAACCGGTTTAAACCGGTTTAAACCGGATAAAACTGAATTGAACCGGTTTAAACCAGTTTAAACTGGAGAAAACCGGATAGAACCGGTTTAAACCGGTTTAAACCGGAGAAAAACGGATTGAACCGGTTTAAACCGGTTAAAACCGGATTGAACCGGTTTAAACCGGTTTAAATCGGATAGAACCGGATTGAACCGGTTTATTCCGGAGAAAACCGGATTGAACTGGTTGAACCGGTTTAAATCGGATAGAACCGGATTGAACCGGTTTAAACCGCATAAACCCGGATTGAACCGGTTTGAACCGGTTTAAACCGGAAAGAACCGGTTTAATCAGGACTAAACTGGATGGAACCGGTTTAAACCGGATAAAAGCGGATTGAACCGGTTTAAACCGGTTTCAACCGGATAGAACCGTATTGACCTGGTTTAAACCAGATAAAACCGGATTGAACTGGTTTAAACTGGATAAAACCGGATTGAACCGGTTTAAACCAGTTTAAACAGGATAGAGCCGGATAGAACGGGTTCAAACTGGATAAAACCGGATTGAACCGGTTAAACCAGTTTCAACAGGATAAAACCGGATTGAACCAGTTTACACCAGATAAAAACGGATTGAACTGGTTTAAACCGGTTTAAACCGGATGATACCGGATTTAACCGGTTTAATCCGGTTTAAACGGGATAAAACCGGATTGAACCAGTTTAAACCGGTTTAAACAGGATAAAACGGGATTGAACCGGTTTAAACCAGTTTAAACCGGATAGAACCGGATTGAACCAGTTTAAACCGGACAAAACCGGATAGAACCGGTTAAAACCAGTTTAAACAGGATAGAACCGGTTCAAACCGTTTGAAACCGGATGAAACCGGATTGAACCGGTTTAAACCAGATAAAACTGGATTGAACCCTTTTAAACCAGTTTAAACTGGATAGAACTGGATAGAACCGGTTCAAACTGGATAAAACCGGATTGAACCGGTTAAACCAGTTTCAACCGGATAAAACCGGATTGAACCGGTTTAAACCAGATAAAACCGGAGTGATCCGGTTTGAACCGGTTTAAACCTGATAAAACCGGTTTGAGTCAGTTTAAACCGGTTTAAACCGGATAAAATTGGATTGAACCGGTTTAAACTGGTTTAAACCGGATAAAACCGGATTGAACCGGTTTCAACCGGATAAAAGCAGATTTAAAAGGATCAAACCGGTTTCAACCGGATTGAACCGGATAGAACCGGTTTAAACTGGATAAAACCGGATTGAACCGGTTTAAACCTGTTTAAAACGGATAAAACCGGATTGAACCGGATTAAACCGGTTTAAACCGGATGAAACCAGATTGAAACGGTTTAAACCGGATAAAACCGGATTGAACTGGCTTAAACCGGTTTAAACCAGATAAAACTGCATTGAACCGGTTTAAACCGGTATAAACCGGATAAATCCGGAATGAACTGGTTTAAACCGGTTTAAAGCGGAGAGAACCAGATAGAAAAGTTTTAAACCAGATAGAACCGGATTGAACCGCTTTAAACCAGTTTAAACCGAATAGAACCGGATAGAACTGGTTTAAACTGGTTTAAACCGGATAGAACCGGATAGAACTGGTTTAAACCGGATAAAACCGGATTGAACCGGTTAAACCAGTTTCAACCGGATTGAACCGGATAGAAACAGTTTAAACTGGATAAAACCGGATTGAACCGGTTTAAACCTGATTAAACTGGATAAAACCGGATTGAACTGGATTAAACCGGTTTAAACCGGATGAAACCAGATTGAAATGGTTTAAACCGGATAAAACGGGATTGAACCGGCTTAAACCGGTTTAAACCTGATAAAACTGCATTGAACCGGTTTAAACTGGTATAAACCGGATAAATCCGGAATGAACTGGTTTAAACTGGTTTAAACCGGATAGAACAGGTTTAAGCCGGATAAAATCGGATTGAACCGGTTTAAACCGGTTTAAACCGGATAGAACCGGATTGAAATGCTTTAAACCGGTTTAAACCGAATAGAACCGGATAGAAATGGTTTAAACCGGTTTAATCTGGATAGAACCGGATAGAACCGGTTTAAACCAGATAAAACTGCATTGAACCGGTTTAAACTGGTATAAACCGGATAAATCTGGAATGAACTGGTTTAAACTGGTTTAAACCGGGTAGAACCGGATAGAACCGGTTTAAGCCGGATAAAATCGGATTGAACCGGTTTAAACCGGTTTAAACCAGATAGAACCGGATTGAAACGCTTTAAACCAGTTTAAACCGAATAGAACCGGATAGAAATGGTTTAAACCGGTTTAATCTGGATAGAACCGGTTTAAACGGGTTTAAACCAGATAGAAACGGATTGAACCGGTTTAAACCGGATAAAACTGGATAGAACCGGTTTAAACTGGTTTAAACGGGATAGAACCGGGTAGAACCAGTTTAAAACGGATAAAACTAGATTGAACAGGTTTAAACCGGTTTAATCCGGATAAAACCGAATTGAACCGGTTGAAACCGGAGAAAAACGGATTGAACTGGTTGAACCGGTTTAAATCGGATAGAACCGGATTGAACCGGTTTAAACCGCATAAACCCGGATTGATCTGGTTTGAACCGCTTTAAACCGGATAGATCGGTTTAAACCGGATAAAAGAGGATTGAGCCGGTTTAAACGGGTTTAAACCAGATAAAAGCGGATTGAACCAGTTTAAACCGGATAAAAACGGATTGAACCGGTTTAAACCGGTTTAAACCGGATAGAAACGGATTGAAACGGTATAAAACGGGTTAAACCGGATAAAACCGGATTGAACTGTTTTAAACCGGATAAAACCGGATTGAACCGGTTTAAACCGGTGTGAACCGTATAGAACCGGATTGAACGTGTTTAACCGGATGAAACTGGATTGAACCGGTTTAAACCTGATTAAACTGGATAAAACCGGATTGAACTGGATTAAACCGGTTTAAACAGGATAAAATCAGATTGAACCAGTTTAAACCGGTTTAAACCAGATAAAAGCAGATTGAACCGCTTTAGACCGGATAGAACCGGACTGAACCGGTTTAAACCGGTTTTAACCGGATAAAACCGGATTGAACCGGTTTAAACCGGTTTAAACCGGATAGAATCGGATTGAACTGGTTTAAACCGGATAAAACAAGATAGAACTGGTATAAACCGGATAGAACTGGATTGAACCGGTTTAAACCGGTTTAAACAGGATAAAATCGGATTGAACCGGTGTAAACCGTTTAAAAGTGGATAAAACCGGATTGAACTGGTTTAAACTGGATAAAACCGATTGAACCGGTTTAAACTGGATAAAACCAGATTGAACCGGTTTAAACCGGTGTGAACCGTATAGAACCGGATTGAACGTGTTTAACCGGATGAAACCGGATTGAACCGGTTTAAACCGGATAAAACCGGATGGAAACCGTTTAAACTGGATAGAACTGGATTGAACCGGTTTAAACCAGAAAAACCGGATTGAACCTGTTTAAACCGGATAAAACCGGACTGAACCGGTTTAAACTGGATAAAACAGGATTGATCCGGTTTAAACTGGTTTAAACCAGATAAAACCGGATAGAACCGGGTTGAACCAGATTGAAGCGGTTGAAACCGGTTTAAACCAGATAAAACAGGATAGAACGGATTTAAACCGGAAAAAAGCAGATTGAACCGGATTAAACCAGTTTAAACCGGATAAAACCGGATTGAATGAGTTTAAACCGGATTGAACCGGTTTAAACTGGTTTAAAATGGATAGAACCGGATTGAACCAGTTTAAACCAGTTTAAGGTGGATAAAACCGGATTGAACTGGTTTAAACAGGATAAAACCGAATTGAACCAGTTTAAAATGGTTTAAACAGGATAAAACCGCATTGAACCGGTTTAAACCGGATAAAACCGGATCCATCCTGTTTAAACTGGTTTAAACCGGATAAAACAGGATAGAACTAGTTTAAAGCGGATAGAAAGGGACTGAAACGGTTTAAACCGGATTAAACCGGATTAAACCGGATAAAACCAGATTGAACCGGTTTAAACCAGTTTAAACTGGATAAAACCGGATTGAACTGGTTTAAACCGGTTTGAACCGTATAGAACCGGATTGAACGTGTTTAAACTGGATAAAACCGGATTGAACCGGTTTAAACCGGATAAAACCATATTGAACCGGTTTAAACAGGTTTAAAGTGGACAAAAACGGATTGAACTGGTTTAAACAGGATAAAACCGGATTGAACCGGTTTAAAGCGGATAAAACAAGATAGAACTGGTTTATAACGGATAGAACCGGATTGAACTGGTTTAAACCGGTTTAAACCGGATAAAACCGGATTGAACCGGTTAAACCAGTTTCAACCGGATTGAACCGGATAGAACCAGTTTAAACTGGATAAAACCGGATTGAACCGGTTTAAACCTGATTAAACTGGATAAAACCGGACTGAACCGGATTAAACCGGTTTAAACCGGATGAAACCAGATTGAAACGGTTTAAACCGGATAAAACTGGATTGAAACCGGGTTAAACCGGTTTAAACCAGATAAAAATGCATTAAACCGGTTTAAACTGGTATAAACCGGATAAATCCGGAATGAACTGGTTTAAACCGGTTTAAACCGGATAGAACCGGTTTAAACCGGATAGAACTGGATTGAACCACTTTAAACCAGTTTAAACCGAATAGAAACGGATAGAACTGGTTTAAACCGGTTTGAACTGGATAGAACCGGATAGAACCGGTTTAAACCGGATGAAACCGGATTGAACTGGTTTAAACCGGTTTAAACCGGATAGAAATGGATTGAATCGGTTTAAACTGGATAAAACCGGATAGAACCGGTTTAAACTGGTTTAAACTGGATAGAACCGGATAGAACCAGTTTAAAACGGATAAAACTAGATTGAACAGGTTTAAACCGGTTTAAACCGGATAGAACCGGATTGAACCGCTTTAAACCAGTTTAAACCGAATAGAACTGGTTTAAACCGGTTTAAACCGGATAGAACCGGATAGAACCGGTTTAAACCGGGTAAAACCAGAATGAACCGGTTTAAACCGGTTTAAACCAGTTTGAACCGAATAGAAGCGGTTTAAACCGGATAAAACCGGATTGAACCAGTTTAAACCGGTTTAAACCAGATAGAAACGGATTGAACCGGTTTAAACCGGATAAAACCGGATAGAACCGGTTTGAACTGATTTAAACTGGATAGAACCGGATAGAACCAGTTTAAAACGGATAAAACTAGATTGAACAGGTTTAAACCGGTTTAAACCGGATAGAACCGGATTGAACCGCTTTAAACCAGTTTAAACCGAATAGAACTGGTTTAAACGGGTTTAAACCGGATAGAACCGGATAGAACCGGTTTAAACCGGATAAAACCGGATTGAACCAGTTTAAACCGGTTTAAACCGGATAGAAACGGATTGAACCGGTTTAAACCGGATAAGACCGGATAGAACCGGTTTGAACTGATTTAAACTGGATAGAACCGGATAGAACCAGTTTAAAACGGATAAAACTAGATTGAACAGGTTTAAACCGGTTTAAACCGGATAAAACCGAATTGAACCGGTTTAAACCAGTTTAAACCGGAGAAAACCGGATTGAACCGGTTTAAACCGGTTTAAACCGGAGAAAACCGGATTGAACCGGTTTAAACCGGTTTAAACCGGAGAAAACCGGATTGAACCGGTTTAAACCGGTTTAAACCGGAGAAAACCGGATTGAACCGGTTTAAACCGGTTTAAATCGGATAGAACCGGATTGAACCGGTTTATTCCGGAGAAAACCGGATTGAACTGGTTGAACCGGTTTAAATCGGATAGAACCGGATTGAACCGGTTTAAACCGCATAAACCCGGATTGAACCGGTTTGAACCGGTTTAAACCGGAAAGAACCGGTTTAATCAGGACTAAACTGGATGGAACCGGTTTAAACCGGATAAAAGCGGATTGAACCGGTTTAAACCGGTTTCAACCGGATAGAACCGTATTGACCTGGTTTAAACCAGATAAAACCGGATTGAACTGGTTTAAACTGGATAAAACCGGATTGAACCGGTTTAAACCAGTTTAAACAGGATAGAGCCGGATAGAACGGGTTCAAACTGGATAAAACCGGATTGAACCGGTTAAACCAGTTTCAACAGGATAAAACCGGATTGAACCAGTTTACACCAGATAAAAACGGATTGAACTGGTTTAAACCGGTTTAAACCGGATGATACCGGATTTAACCGGTTTAATCCGGTTTAAACGGGATAAAACCGGATTGAACCAGTTTAAACCGGTTTAAACAGGATAAAACGGGATTGAACCGGTTTAAACCAGTTTAAACCGGATAGAACCGGATTGAACCAGTTTAAACCGGACAAAACCGGATAGAACCGGTTAAAACCAGTTTAAACAGGATAGAACCGGTTCAAACCGTTTGAAACCGGATGAAACCGGATTGAACCGGTTTAAACCAGATAAAACTGGATTGAACCCTTTTAAACCAGTTTAAACTGGATAGAACTGGATAGAACCGGTTCAAACTGGATAAAACCGGATTGAACCGGTTAAACCAGTGTCAACCGGATAAAACCGGATTGAACCGGTTTAAACCAGATAAAACCGGAGTGATCCGGTTTGAACCGGTTTAAACCTGATAAAACCGGTTTGAGTCAGTTTAAACCGGTTTAAACCGGATAAAATTGGATTGAACCGGTTTAAACTGGTTTAAACCGGATAAAACCGGATTGAACCGGTTTCAACCGGATAAAAGCAGATTTAAAAGGATCAAACCGGTTTCAACCGGATTGAACCGGATAGAACCGGTTTAAACTGGATAAAACCGGATTGAACCGGTTTAAACCTGTTTAAAACGGATAAAACCGGATTGAACCGGATTAAACCGGTTTAAACCGGATGAAACCAGATTGAAACGGTTTAAACCGGATAAAACCCGATTGAACCGGCTTAAACCGGTTTAAACCAGATAAAACTGCATTGAACCGGTTTAAACCGGTATAAACCGGATAAATCCGGAATGAACTGGTTTAAACCGGTTTAAAGCGGAGAGAACCGGATAGAAAAGGTTTAAACCGGATAGAACCTGATTGAACCGCTTTAAACCAGTTTAAACCGAATAGAACCGGATAGAACTGGTTTAAACTGGTTTAAACCGGATAGAACCGGATAGAACTGGTTTAAACCGGATAAAACCGGATTGAACCGGTTAAACCAGTTTCAACCGGATTGAACCGGATAGAAACAGTTTAAACTGGATAAAACCGGATTGAACCGGTTTAAACCTGATTTAACTGGATAAAACCGGATTGAACTGGATTAAACCGGTTTAAACCGGATGAAACCAGATTGAAATGGTTTAAACCGGATAAAACGGGATTGAACCGGCTTAAACCTGTTTAAACCTGATAAAACTGCATTGAACCGGTTTAAACTGGTATAAACCGGATAAATCCGGAATGAACTGGTTTAAACTGGTTTAAACCGGATAGAACCGGATAGAACCGGTTTAAGCCGGATAAAATCGGATTGAACCGGTTTAAACCGGTTTAAACCGGATAAAACTGAATTGAACCGGTTTAAACCAGTTTAAACTGGAGAAAACCGGATAGAACCGGTTTAAACCGGTTTAAACCGGAGAAAAACGGATTGAACCAGTTTAAACCGGTTAAAACCGGATTGAACCGGTTTAAACCGGTTTAAATCGGATAGAACCGGATTGAACCGGTTTATTCCGGAGAAAACCGGATTGAACTGGTTGAACCGGTTTAAATCGGATAGAACCGGATTGAACCGGTTTAAACCGCATAAACCCGGATTGAACCGGTTTGAACCGGTTTAAACCGGAAAGAACCGGTTTAATCAGGACTAAACTGGATGGAACCGGTTTAAACCGGATAAAAGCGGATTGAACCGGTTTAAACCGGTTTCAACCGGATAGAACCGTATTGACCTGGTTTAAACCAGATAAAACCGGATTGAACTGGTTTAAACTGGATAAAACCGGATTGAACCGGTTTAAACCAGTTTAAACAGGATAGAGCCGGATAGAACGGGTTCAAACTGGATAAAACCGGATTGAACCGGTTAAACCAGTTTCAACAGGATAAAACCGGATTGAACCAGTTTACACCAGATAAAAACGGATTGAACTGGTTTAAACCGGTTTAAACCGGATGATACCGGATTTAACCGGTTTAATCCGGTTTAAACGGGATAAAACCGGATTGAACCAGTTTAAACCGGTTTAAACAGGATAAAACGGGATTGAACCGGTTTAAACCAGTTTAAACCGGATAGAACCGGATTGAACCAGTTTAAACCGGACAAAACCGGATAGAACCGGTTAAAACCAGTTTAAACAGGATAGAACCGGTTCAAACCGTTTGAAACCGGATGAAACCGGATTGAACCGGTTTAAACCAGATAAAACTGGATTGAACCCTTTTAAACCAGTTTAAACTGGATAGAACTGGATAGAACCGGTTCAAACTGGATAAAACCGGATTGAACCGGTTAAACCAGTTTCAACCGGATAAAACCGGATTGAACCGGTTTAAACCAGATAAAACCGGAGTGATCCGGTTTGAACCGGTTTAAACCTGATAAAACCGGTTTGAGTCAGTTTAAACCGGTTTAAACCGGATAAAATTGGATTGAACCGGTTTAAACTGGTTTAAACCGGATAAAACCGGATTGAACCGGTTTCAACCGGATAAAAGCAGATTTAAAAGGATCAAACCGGTTTCAACCGGATTGAACCGGATAGAACCGGTTTAAACTGGATAAAACCGGATTGAACCGGTTTAAACCTGTTTAAAACGGATAAAACCGGATTGAACCGGATTAAACCGGTTTAAACCGGATGAAACCAGATTGAAACGGTTTAAACCGGATAAAACCGGATTGAACTGGCTTAAACCGGTTTAAACCAGATAAAACTGCATTGAACCGGTTTAAACCGGTATAAACCGGATAAATCCGGAATGAACTGGTTTAAACCGGTTTAAAGCGGAGAGAACCAGATAGAAAAGTTTTAAACCAGATAGAACCGGATTGAACCGCTTTAAACCAGTTTAAACCGAATAGAACCGGATAGAACTGGTTTAAACTGGTTTAAACCGGATAGAACCGGATAGAACTGGTTTAAACCGGATAAAACCGGATTGAACCGGTTAAACCAGTTTCAACCGGATTGAACCGGATAGAAACAGTTTAAACTGGATAAAACCGGATTGAACCGGTTTAAACCTGATTAAACTGGATAAAACCGGATTGAACTGGATTAAACCGGTTTAAACCGGATGAAACCAGATTGAAATGGTTTAAACCGGATAAAACGGGATTGAACCGGCTTAAACCGGTTTAAACCTGATAAAACTGCATTGAACCGGTTTAAACTGGTATAAACCGGATAAATCCGGAATGAACTGGTTTAAACTGGTTTAAACCGGATAGAACAGGTTTAAGCCGGATAAAATCGGATTGAACCGGTTTAAACCGGTTTAAACCGGATAGAACCGGATTGAAATGCTTTAAACCGGTTTAAACCGAATAGAACCGGATAGAAATGGTTTAAACCGGTTTAATCTGGATAGAACCGGATAGAACCGGTTTAAACCAGATAAAACTGCATTGAACCGGTTTAAACTGGTATAAACCGGATAAATCTGGAATGAACTGGTTTAAACTGGTTTAAACCGGGTAGAACCGGATAGAACCGGTTTAAGCCGGATAAAATCGGATTGAACCGGTTTAAACCGGTTTAAACCAGATAGAACCGGATTGAAACGCTTTAAACCAGTTTAAACCGAATAGAACCGGATAGAAATGGTTTAAACCGGTTTAATCTGGATAGAACCGGTTTAAACGGGTTTAAACCAGATAGAAACGGATTGAACCGGTTTAAACCGGATAAAACTGGATAGAACCGGTTTAAACTGGTTTAAACGGGATAGAACCGGGTAGAACCAGTTTAAAACGGATAAAACTAGATTGAACAGGTTTAAACCGGTTTAATCCGGATAAAACCGAATTGAACCGGTTGAAACCGGAGAAAAACGGATTGAACTGGTTGAACCGGTTTAAATCGGATAGAACCGGATTGAACCGGTTTAAACCGCATAAACCCGGATTGATCTGGTTTGAACCGCTTTAAACCGGATAGATCGGTTTAAACCGGATAAAAGAGGATTGAGCCGGTTTAAACGGGTTTAAACCAGATAAAAGCGGATTGAACCAGTTTAAACCGGATAAAAACGGATTGAACCGGTTTAAACCGGTTTAAACCGGATAGAAACGGATTGAAACGGTATAAAACGGGTTAAACCGGATAAAACCGGATTGAACTGTTTTAAACCGGATAAAACCGGATTGAACCGGTTTAAACCGGTGTGAACCGTATAGAACCGGATTGAACGTGTTTAACCGGATGAAACTGGATTGAACCGGTTTAAACCTGATTAAACTGGATAAAACCGGATTGAACTGGATTAAACCGGTTTAAACAGGATAAAATCAGATTGAACCAGTTTAAACCGGTTTAAACCAGATAAAAGCAGATTGAACCGCTTTAGACCGGATAGAACCGGACTGAACCGGTTTAAACCGGTTTTAACCGGATAAAACCGGATTGAACCGGTTTAAACCGGTTTAAACCGGATAGAATCGGATTGAACTGGTTTAAACCGGATAAAACAAGATAGAACTGGTATAAACCGGATAGAACTGGATTGAACCGGTTTAAACCGGTTTAAACAGGATAAAATCGGATTGAACCGGTGTAAACCGTTTAAAAGTGGATAAAACCGGATTGAACTGGTTTAAACTGGATAAAACCGATTGAACCGGTTTAAACTGGATAAAACCAGATTGAACCGGTTTAAACCGGTGTGAACCGTATAGAACCGGATTGAACGTGTTTAACCGGATGAAACCGGATTGAACCGGTTTAAACCGGATAAAACCGGATGGAAACCGTTTAAACTGGATAGAACTGGATTGAACCGGTTTAAACCAGAAAAACCGGATTGAACCTGTTTAAACCGGATAAAACCGGACTGAACCGGTTTAAACTGGATAAAACAGGATTGATCCGGTTTAAACTGGTTTAAACCAGATAAAACCGGATAGAACCGGGTTGAACCAGATTGAAGCGGTTGAAACCGGTTTAAACCAGATAAAACAGGATAGAACGGATTTAAACCGGAAAAAAGCAGATTGAACCGGATTAAACCAGTTTAAACCGGATAAAACCGGATTGAATGAGTTTAAACCGGATTGAACCGGTTTAAACTGGTTTAAAATGGATAGAACCGGATTGAACCAGTTTAAACCAGTTTAAGGTGGATAAAACCGGATTGAACTGGTTTAAACAGGATAAAACCGAATTGAACCAGTTTAAAATGGTTTAAACAGGATAAAACCGCATTGAACCGGTTTAAACCGGATAAAACCGGATCCATCCTGTTTAAACTGGTTTAAACCGGATAAAACAGGATAGAACTAGTTTAAAGCGGATAGAAAGGGACTGAAACGGTTTAAACCGGATTAAACCGGATTAAACCGGATAAAACCAGATTGAACCGGTTTAAACCAGTTTAAACTGGATAAAACCGGATTGAACTGGTTTAAACCGGTTTGAACCGTATAGAACCGGATTGAACGTGTTTAAACTGGATAAAACCGGATTGAACCGGTTTAAACCGGATAAAACCATATTGAACCGGTTTAAACAGGTTTAAAGTGGACAAAAACGGATTGAACTGGTTTAAACAGGATAAAACCGGATTGAACCGGTTTAAAGCGGATAAAACAAGATAGAACTGGTTTATAACGGATAGAACCGGATTGAACTGGTTTAAACCGGTTTAAACCGGATAAAACCGGATTGAACCGGTTAAACCAGTTTCAACCGGATTGAACCGGATAGAACCAGTTTAAACTGGATAAAACCGGATTGAACCGGTTTAAACCTGATTAAACTGGATAAAACCGGACTGAACCGGATTAAACCGGTTTAAACCGGATGAAACCAGATTGAAACGGTTTAAACCGGATAAAACTGGATTGAAACCGGGTTAAACCGGTTTAAACCAGATAAAAATGCATTAAACCGGTTTAAACTGGTATAAACCGGATAAATCCGGAATGAACTGGTTTAAACCGGTTTAAACCGGATAGAACCGGTTTAAACCGGATAGAACTGGATTGAACCACTTTAAACCAGTTTAAACCGAATAGAAACGGATAGAACTGGTTTAAACCGGTTTGAACTGGATAGAACCGGATAGAACCGGTTTAAACCGGATAAAACCGGATTGAACTGGTTTAAACCGGTTTAAACCGGATAGAAATGGATTGAATCGGTTTAAACTGGATAAAACCGGATAGAACCGGTTTAAACTGGTTTAAACTGGATAGAACCGGATAGAACCAGTTTAAAACGGATAAAACTAGATTGAACAGGTTTAAACCGGTTTAAACCGGATAGAACCGGATTGAACCGCTTTAAACCAGTTTAAACCGAATAGAACTGGTTTAAACCGGTTTAAACCGGATAGAACCGGATAGAACCGGTTTAAACCGGGTAAAACCAGAATGAACCGGTTTAAACCGGTTTAAACCAGTTTGAACCGAATAGAAGCGGTTTAAACCGGATAAAACCGGATTGAACCAGTTTAAACCGGTTTAAACCGGATAGAAACGGATTGAACCGGTTTAAACCGGATAAAACCGGATAGAACCGGTTTGAACTGATTTAAACCGGATAGAACCAGTTTAAAACGGATAAAACTAGATTGAACAGGTTTAAACCGGTTTAAACCGGATAGAACCGGATTGAACCGCTTTAAACCAGTTTAAACCGAATAGAACTGGTTTAAACGGGTTTAAACCGGATAGAACCGGATAGAACCGGTTTAAACCGGATAAAACCGGATTGAACCAGTTTAAACCGGTTTAAACCGGATAGAAACGGATTGAACCGGTTTAAACCGGATAAGACCGGATAGAACCGGTTTGAACTGATTTAAACTGGATAGAACCGGATAGAACCAGTTTAAAACGGATAAAACTAGATTGAACAGGTTTAAACCGGTTTAAACCGGATAAAACCGAATTGAACCGGTTTAAACCAGTTTAAACCGGAGAAAACCGGATTGAACCGGTTTAAACCGGTTTAAACCGGAGAAAACCGGATTGAACCGGTTTAAACCGGTTTAAACCGGAGAAAACCGGATTGAACCGGTTTAAACCGGTTTAAATCGGATAGAACCGGATTGAACCGGTTTATTCCGGAGAAAACCGGATTGAACTGGTTGAACCGGTTTAAATCGGATAGAACCGGATTGAACCGGTTTAAACCGCATAAACCCGGATTGAACCGGTTTGAACCGGTTTAAACCGGAAAGAACCGGTTTAATCAGGACTAAACTGGATGGAACCGGTTTAAACCGGATAAAAGCGGATTGAACCGGTTTAAACCGGTTTCAACCGGATAGAACCGTATTGACCGGGTTTAAACCAGATAAAACCGGATTGAACTGGTTTAAACTGGATAAAACCGGATTGAACCGGTTTAAACCAGTTTAAACAGGATAGAGCCGGATAGAACGGGTTCAAACTGGATAAAACCGGATTGAACCGGTTAAACCAGTTTCAACAGGATAAAACCGGATTGAACCAGTTTACACCAGATAAAAACGGATTGAACTGGTTTAAACCGGTTTAAACCGGATGATACCGGATTTAACCGGTTTAATCCGGTTTAAACGGGATAAAACCGGATTGAACCAGTTTAAACCGGTTTAAACAGGATAAAACGGGATTGAACCGGTTTAAACCAGTTTAAACCGGATAGAACCGGATTGAACCAGTTTAAACCGGACAAAACCGGATAGAACCGGTTAAAACCAGTTTAAACAGGATAGAACCGGTTCAAACCGTTTTAAACCGGATGAAACCGGATTGAACCGGTTTAAACCAGATAAAACTGGATTGAACCCTTTTAAACCAGTTTAAACTGGATAGAACTGGATAGAACCGGTTCAAACTGGATAAAACCGGATTGAACCGGTTAAACCAGTTTCAACCGGATAAAACCGGATTGAACCGGTTTAAACCAGATAAAACCGGAGTGATCCGGTTTGAACCGGTTTAAACCTGATAAAACCGGTTTGAGTCAGTTTAAACCGGTTTAAACCGGATAAAATTGGATTGAACCGGTTTAAACTGGTTTAAACCGGATAAAACCGGATTGAACCGGTTTCAACCGGATAAAAGCAGATTTAAAAGGATCAAACCGGTTTCAACCGGATTGAACCGGATAGAACCGGTTTAAACTGGATAAAACCGGATTGAACCGGTTTAAACCTGTTTAAAACGGATAAAACCGGATTGAACCGGATTAAACCGGTTTAAACCGGATGAAACCAGATTGAAACGGTTTAAACCGGATAAAACCCGATTGAACCGGCTTAAACCGGTTTAAACCAGATAAAACTGCATTGAACCGGTTTAAACCGGTATAAACCGGATAAATCCGGAATGAACTGGTTTAAACCGGTTTAAAGCGGAGAGAACCGGATAGAAAAGGTTTAAACCGGATAGAACCTGATTGAACCGCTTTAAACCAGTTTAAACCGAATAGAACCGGATAGAACTGGTTTAAACTGGTTTAAACCGGATAGAACTGGTTTAAACCGGATAAAACCGGATTGAACCGGTTAAACCAGTTTCAACCGGATTGAACCGGATAGAAACAGTTTAAACTGGATAAAACCGGATTGAACCGGTTTAAACCTGATTAAACTGGATAAAACCGGATTGAACTGGATTAAACCGGTTTAAACCGGATGAAACCAGATTGAAATGGTTTAAACCGGATAAAACGGGATTGAACTGGCTTAAACCTGTTTAAACCTGATAAAACTGCATTGAACCGGTTTAAACTGGTATAAACCGGATAAATCCAGAATGAACTGGTTTAAACTGGTTTAAACCGGATAGAACCGGATAGAACCGGTTTAAGCCGGATAAAATCGGATTGAACCGGTTTAAACCGGTTTAATCTGGATAGAACCGGATAGAACCGGTTTAAACGGGTTTAAACCGGATAGAAACGGATTGAACCGGTTTAAACCGGATAAAACCGGATAGAACCGGTTTAAACTGGTTTAAACGGGATAGAACCGGGTAGAACCAGTTTAAAACGGATAAAAATAGATTGAACAGGTTTAAACCGGTTTAATCCGGATAAAACCGAATTGAACCGGTTGAAACCGGAGAAAAACGGATTGAACTGGTTGAACCGGTTTAAATCGGATAGAACCGGATTGAACCGGTTTAAACCGCATAAACCCGGATTGATCTGGTTTGAACCGCTTTAAACCGGATAGATCGGTTTAAACCGGATAAAAGAGGATTGAACCGGTTTAAACGGGTTTAAACCAGATAAAAGCGGATTGAACCAGTTTAAACCGGATAAAAACGGATTGAACCGGTTTAAACCGGTTTAAACCGGATAGAAACGGATTGAAACGGTATAAAACGGGTTAAACCGGATAATACCGGATTGAACCGGTTTAAACTGGTTTAATCCATATAAAACCGGATTGAACCAGTTTAAACCGGTTTAAACAAGATAAAAGCAGATTGAACCGCTTTAGACCGGATAGAACTGGACTGAACCGGTTTAAACCGGTTTTAACCGGATAAAACCGGATTGAACCGGTTTAAACCGATTTAAACCGGATAGAATCGGATTGAACTGGTTTAAACCGGATAAAACAAGATAGAACTGGTATAAACGGGATAGAACTGGATTGAACCGGTTTAAACCGGTTTAAACAGGATAAAATCGGATTGAACCGGTTTAAACCGGTTTAAACTAGATAAAACCGGATTGAACCGGTTTAAACAGGATAAAAACGGATAGGACCGGATTGAACCGGTTTAAACCGGTTTAAACCAGATGAAACTGGATAGAACTGGTTTAAAGCAGATAGAAAGGGATTGAACCGTTTTAAACCGTTTTAAACCGGATGAAACCAGATTGAAACGGTTTAAACCAGATAAAACCGGATTGAACCGGCTTAAACCGGTTTAAACCAGATAAAACTGCATTGAACCGGATTAAACCGGTATAAACCGGATAAATCCGGAATGAACTGGTTTAAACCGGTTTAAAGCGGAGAGAACCGGATAGAAAAGGTTTAAACCGGATAGAACCGGATTGAACCGCTTTAAACCAGTTTAAACCGAATAGAACCGGATAGAACTGGTTTAAACTGGTTTAAACCGGATAGAACCGGATAGAACTGGTTTAAACCGGATAAAACCGGATTGAACCGGTTAAACCAGTGTCAACCGGATTGAACCGGATAGAAACAGTTTAAACTGGATAAAACTGGATTGAACCGGTTTAAACCTGATTAAACTGGATAAAACCGGATTGAACTGGATTAAACCGGTTTAAACCGGATGAAACCAGATTGAAACGGTTTAAACAGGATAAAACGGGATTGAACCGGCTTAAACCGGTTTAAACCTGATAAAACTGCATTGAACCGGTTTAAACTGGTATAAACCGGATAAATCCGGAATGAACTGGTTTAAACTGGTTTAAACCGGATAGAACCGGTTTAAGCCGGATAAAATCGGATTGAACCGGTTTAAACCGGTTTAAGCCGGATAGAACCGGATTGAAACGCTTTAAACCAGTTTAAACCGAATAGAACCGGATAGAAATGGTTTAAACCGGTTTAATCTGGATAGAACCGGATAGAACCGGTTTAAACCGGTTTAAACCGGATAGAAACGGATTGAACCGGTTTAAACCGGATAAAACCGGATAGAACCGGTTTAAACTGGTTTAAACGGGATAGAACCGGGTAGAACCAGTTTAAAACGGATAAAACTAGATTGAACAGGTTTAAACCGGTTTAATCCGGATAAAACCGAATTGAACCGGTTGAAACCGGAGAAAAACGGATTGAACTGGTTGAACCGGTTTTAACCGGATAAAACCGGATTGAACCGGTTTAAACCGGTTTAAACCGGATAGAATCGGATTGAACAGGTTTAAACCGGATAAAAAAAGATAGAACTGGTATAAACCGGATAGAACTGGATTGAACCGGTTTAAACCGGTTTACACAGGATAAAATCGGATTGAACCGGTTTAAACTGGTTTAAATCGGTTAAAACCGGATTGAACCGGTTTAAACTTGATAAAACCAGATTGAACCAGTTTAAACCGGTTTAAACCGGATAAAAACGGATTGAACCGGTTTAAACCGGTTTAAACTAGATAAAACCGGATTGAACCGGTTTAAACAGGATAAAAACGGATAGGACCGGATGGAACCGGTTTAAACCGGTTTAAACCAGATGAAACTGGATAGAACTGGTTTAAAGCAGATACAAAGGGATTGAACCGTTTTAAACCGGTTTAAACCGGATAAAACCAGATTGAACCAGTTTAAACCGGTTTAAACCGGATAAAAACGGATTGAACCGGTTTAAACCGGTTTAAACTAGATAAAACCGGATTGAACCGGTTTAAACAGGATAAAAACGGATAGGACCGGATTGAACCGGTTTAAACCGGTTTAAACCAGATGAAACTGGATAGAACTGGTTTAAAGCAGATAGAAAGGGATTGAACCGTTTTAAACCGGTTTAAACCGGATAAAACCAGATTGAACCGGTTTAAACCAGATAAAACCGGATTGAACCGGTTTAAACCGGTGTGCACCGTATAGAACCGGATTGAACGTGATTAAACCGGATAAAACTGGATTGAACCAGTTTAAACCGGATAAAACCGGATGGAAACCTTTTAAACTGGATAGAACTGGATTGAACCGGTTTAAACCAGAAAAACCGGATTGAACCTGTTTAAACCGGATAAAACAGGACTGAACCGGTTTAAACCGGATTGATCCAGTTTAAACTGGTTTAAACCGGATAAAACCGGATAGAACCGGGTTGAACCAGATTGAAGCGGTTTAAACCGGTTTAAACCAGATAAAACCGGATAGAACGTGTTTAAAACGGAAAAAAGCAGATTTAACCGGATTAAACCAGTTTAAACAGGATTAAACTGGATTGAATAAGTTTAAACCGGATTGAACCGGTTTAAACCGGTTTAAAACGGATAGAACCGGATTGAACCGGTTTAAACCGCTTTAAACTACATAAAACCGGATTGAACTGTTTTAAACAGGATAAAACCGGATTGAACCGGTTTAAAAGGTTTAAACAGGATAAAACCGCATTGAACCGGTTTAAACCGGATAAAACCGGATCGATCCGGTTTAAACTGGTTTAAAACGGATAAAACAGGATCGAACTGCTTTAAAGCGGATAGAAAGGGTTTGAACCGGTTTAAACCGGATTGAACCGGTTTAAACCGGATAAAACCGGATTGAACCGGTTTAAACCAGTTTGAACCGTATAGAACCGGATTGAACGTGTTTAAACCGGATAGAACCGGATTGAACCGGTTTAAACCAGAAAAACCGGATTGAACCTGTTTAAACTGGATAAAACCGGACTGAACCAGTTAAAACCGGATAAAACCGGATTGATCCGGTTTAAACTGGTTTAAATAGGATAAAACCGGATTGAACTGGTTTAAACCGGATAAAAACTGATAGAACCAGACTGAACCAGTATAAACCGGTTTAAGCCAGATGAAACCGGATAGAACCGGTTTAAACTGGATAAAATCGGATTGAACCAGTTTAAACCAGATTAAACTGGAAAGAACCGGTTTACACTGGATAGAAGAGGATTGAACCGGTATAAACCGGATAGAACCGGATTGAACCGGTTTAAAATGTTTTAAACAGGATTAAACCGGATTGAACCGGTTGAAACCGATTGATCCGGTTTAGACCGTTTTAAACCGGATAAAACCGGATAGAACTGGTTTAAAGCAGATAGAAAGGGATTGAACCGTTTTAAACCGGTTTAAACCGGATAAAACCAGATTGAACCAGTTTAAACTGGTTTAAACTGGATAAAACCGATTGAACCGGTTTAAACTGGATAAAACCGGATTGAACCGGTTTAAACCGGTGTGAACCGTATAGAACCGGATTGAACGTATTTAACCGGATGAAACCGGATTGAACCAGTTTAAACCGGATAAAACCGGATGGAAACCGTTTAAACTGGATAGAACTGGATTGAACCGGTTTAAACCAGAAAAACCGGATTGAACCTGTCTAAACCGGATAAAACCGGACTGAACCGGTTTAAACTGGATAAAACCGGATTGATCCGGTTTAAACTGGTTTAAACCAGATAAAACCGGATAGAACAGGGTTGAACCAGATTGAAGCGGTTGAAACCGGTTTAAACCAGATAAAACAGGATAGAACGGATTTAAACCGGAAAAAAGCAGATTGAAAAGGATTAAACCAGTTTAAACCGGATAAAACCGGATTGAATAAGTTTAAACCGGATTGAACCGGTTTAAACTGGTTTAAAATGGATAGAACGGGATTGAACCGGTTTAAACCAGTTTAAGGTGGATAAAACCGGATTGAACTGGTTTAAACAGGATAAAACCGAATTGAACCAGTTTAAAATGGTTTAAACAGGATAAAACCGCATTGAACCGGTTTAAACCGGATAAAACCGGATCCATCCTGTTTAAACTGGTTTAAACCGGATAAAACAGGATAGAACTAGTTTAAAGCGGATAGAAAGGGACTGAAACGGTTTAAACCGGATTAAACCGGATTAAACCGGATAAAACCAGATTGAAACGGTTTAAACCTGTTTAAACTGGATAAAACCGGATTGAACTGGTTTAAACCGGTTTGAACCGTATAGAACCGGATTGAACGTGTTTAAACTGGATAAAACCGGATTGAACCGGTTTAAACCGGATAAAACCATATTGAACCGGTTTAAATAGGTTTAAAGTGGACAAAACCGGATTGAACTGGTTTAAACAGGATAAAACCGGATTGAACCGGTTTAAAGCGGATAAAACAAGATAGAACTGGTTTATAACGGATAGAACCGGATTGAACTGGTTTAAACCGGTTTAAACCGGATAAAACCGGGTTGAACCGGTTTAAACCTGATTAAACCGGATAAAACCGGACTGATCTGGTTTAAACTTGTTAAAACCGGATTGAACCGGTTTAAACGGGTTTAAACCAGATAAAAGCGGATTGAACCGGTTTAAACAGGACAGAACCGTACTGAACCGGTTTAAACAGGTTTCAAGTGGATAAAACCGGATTGAACTGGTATATACTGGATAAAACCGGATAGAACCGGGTTGAACCAGATTGAAGCGGTTTAAACCGGTTTAAACCAGATAAAACCGGATAGAACGTGTTTAAAACGGAAAAAAGCAGATTTAACCGGATTAAACTGGTCTAAACACGATAAAACCGGATTGAACCGGTTTAAAATGGTTTAAACAGGATAAAACCGCATTGAACCGGTTTAAACCGGATAAAACTGGATCGATCCGGTTTAAACCGGTTTAAAACGGATAAAACAGGATCGAAATGCTTTAAAGCGGATAGAAAGGGTTTGAACCAGTTTAAACCGGATTGAACCGGTTTAAACCGGATAAAACCGGATTGAACCGGTTTAAACCAGTTTGAACCGTATAGAACCGGATTGAACGTGTTTAAACCGGATAGAACCGGATTGAACCGGTTTAAACCAGAAAAACCGGATTGAACCTGTTTAAACTGGATAAAACCGGACTGAACCAGTTAAAACCGGATAAAACCGGATTGATCCGGTTTAAACTGGTTTAAATAGGATAAAATCGGATTGAACCAGTTTAAACCAGATGAAACTGGAAAGAACCGGTTTACACTGGATAGAAGAGGATTGAACCGGTATAAAACGGATAGAACCGGATTGAACCGGTTCCAACCGGTTTAAACCAGATAAAACCGGATAGAACCGGTTGAAACTGGATAAAACCGGATTGAACCGGTTGAAACCGGATGAAACCGGATTGAACCGGTTTAAACCAGATAAAACTGGATTGAACCCTTTTAAACCAGTTTAAACTGGATAGAACTGGATAGAACCGGTTCAAACCGGATAAAACCGGATTGAACCTGTTAAACCAGTTTCAACCGGATAAAACCGGATTGAACCGGTTTAAACCGGATAAAACCGGAGTGAACCGGTTTGAACCGGTTTAAACCTGATAAAACCGGATTGAGTCAGTTTAAACCGGTTTAAACCAGATGAAACCAGATTGAAACGGTTCAAACCGGATAAAACCGGATTGAACCTGTTAAACCAGTTTCAACCGGATTGAACCGGATAGAACCAGTTTAAACTGGATAAAACCGGATTGAACCGGTTTAAACCTGATTAAACTGGATAAAACCGGATTGAACCGGATTAAACCGGTTTAAACCGGATGAAACCAGATTGAAACGGTTTAAACCGGATAAAACCGGATTGAACCGGTTAAACCAGTTTCAACCGGATTGAACCGGATAGAACCAGTTTAAACTGGATAAAACCGGATTGAACCGGTTTAAACCGGTTTAAATCGGATAGAACCGGATTGAACCGGTTTATTCCGGAGAAAACCGGATTGAACTGGTTGAACCGGTTTAAATCAGATAGAACCGGATTGAACCGGTTTAAACCGCATAAACCCGGATTGAACCGGTTTGAACCGGTTTAAACCGGAAAGAACCGGTTTAATCAGTATTAAACTGGATGGAACCGGTTTAAACCGGATAAAAGCGGATTGAACCGGTTTAAATCGGTTTCAACCGGATAGAACCGTATTGAACTGGTTTAAACCAGATAAAACCGGATTGAACTGGTTTAAACTGGATAAAACCGGATTGAACCGGTTTAAACCAGTTTAAACAGGATAGAGCCGGATAGAACGGGTTCAAACTGGATAAAACCGGATTGAACCGGTTAAACCAGTTTCAACAGGATAAAACCGGATTGAACCAGTTTACACCAGATAAAACCGGATTGAACTGGTTTAAACCGGTTTAAACCGGATGAAACCGGATTTAACCGGTTTCATCCGGTTTAAACGGGATACAACCGGATTGAACCGGTTTAAACCGGTTTAAACAGGATAAAACGGGATTGAACCGGTTTAAACCAGTTTAAACCAGATAGAACCGGATTGAACCAGTTTAAACCGGACAAAACCGGATAGAACCGGTTAAAACCAGTTTAAACAGGATAGAACCGGTTCAAACCGTTTTAAACCGGATGAAACCGGATTGAACCGGTTTAAACCAGATAAAACTGGATTGAACCCTTTTAAACGAGTTTAAACTGGATAGAACTGGATAGAACCGGTTCAAACTGGATAAAACCGGATTGAACCGGTTAAACCAGTTTCAACCGGATAAAACCGGATTGAACCGGTTTAAACCAGATAAAACCGGAGTGATCCGGTTTGAACCGGTTTAAACCTGATAAAACCGGATTGAGTCAGTTTAAACCGGTTTAAACCGGATAAAATTGGATTGAACCGGTTTAAACTGGTTTAAACCGGATAAAACCGGATTGAACCGGTTTCAACCGGATAAAAGCAGATTTAAAAGGATCAAACCGGTTTCAACCGGATTGAACCGGATAGAACCGGTTTAAACTGGATAAAACCGGATTGAACCGGTTTAAACCTGTTTAAAACGGATAAAACCGGATTGAACCGGATTAAACCGGTTTAAACCGGATGAAACCAGATTGAAATGGTTTAAACCGGATAAAACCGGATTGAACCGGCTTAAACCGGTTTAAAACAGATAAAACTGCATTGAACCGGTTTAAACCGGTATAAACCGGATAAATCCGGAATGAACTGGTTTAAACCGGTTTAAAGCGGAGAGAACCGGATAGAAAAGGTTTAAACCGGATAGAACCGGATTGAACCGCTTTAAACCAGTTTAAACCGAATAGAACCGGATAGAACTGGTTTAAACTGGTTTAAACCGGATAGAACCGGATAGAACTGGTTTAAACCGGATAAAACCGGATTGAACCGGTTAAACCAGTTTCAACCGGATTGAACCGGATAGAAACAGTTTAAACTGGATAAAACCGGATTGAACCGGTTTAAACCTGATTAAACTGGATAAAACCGGATTGAACTGGATTAAACCGGTTTAAACCGGATGAAACCAGATTGAAATGGTTTAAACCGGATAAAACGGGATTGAACCGGCTTAAACCGGTTTAAACCTGATAAAACTGCATTGAACCGGTTTAAACTGGTATAAACCGGATAAATCCGGAATGAACTGGTTTAAACTGGTTTAAACCGGATAGAACAGGTTTAAGCCGGATAAAATCGGATTGAACCGGTTTAAACCGGTTTAAACCGGATAGAACCGGATTGAAACGCTTTAAACCAGTTTAAACCGAATAGAACCGGATAGAAATGGTTTAAACCGGTTTAATCTGGATAGAACCGGATAGAACCGGTTTAAACCGGTTTAAACCGGATAGAAACGGATTGAACCGGTTTAAACCGGATAAAACCGGATAGACCCGGTTTAAACTGGTTTAAACGGGATAGAACCGGGTAGAACCAGTTTAAAACGGATAAAACTAGATTGAACAGGTTTAAACCGGTTTAATCCGGATAAAACCGAATTGAACCGGTTGAAACCGGAGAAAAACGGATTGAACTGGTTGAACCGGTTTAAATCGGATAGAACCGGACTGAACCGGTTTAAACCGCATAAACACGGATTGATCCGGTTTGAACCGCTTTAAACCGGATAGATCGTTTTAAACCGGATAAAAGAGGATTGAACCGGTTTAAACGGGTTTAAACCAGATAAAAGCGGATTGAACCAGTTTAAACCGGATAAAAACGGATTGAACCGGTTTAAACCGGTTTAAACCGGATAGAAACGGATTGAAACGGTATAAAACGGGTTAAACCGGATAAAACCGGATTGAACTGTTTTAAACCGTATAAAACCGGATTGAACCGGTTTAAACTGGTTTAAACAGGATAAAATCAGATTGAACCAGTTTAAACTGGTTTAATCCGTATAAAACCGGATTGAACCAGTTTAAACCGGTTTAAACCAGATAAAAGCAGATTGAACCGCTTTAGACCGGATAGAACTGGACTGAACCGGTTTAAACCGGTTTTAACCGGATAAAACCGGATTGAACCGGTTTAAACCGGTTTAAACCAGATGAAACCAGATTGAAACGGTTTAAACCGGATAAAACGGGATTGAACCAGCTTAAACCGGTTTAAACCTGATAAAACTGAATTGAACCGGTTTAAACTGGTATAAACCGGATAAATCCGGAATGAACTGGTTTAAACTGGTTTAAACCGGATAGAACCGGTTTAAGCCGGATAAAATCGGATTGAACCGGTTTAAACCGGTTTAAACCGGAAAGAACCGGATTGAAACGCTTTAAACCAGTTTAAACCGAATAGAACCGGATAGAAATGGTTTAAACCGGTTTAATCTGGATAGAACCGGATAGAACCGGTTTAAACCGGTTTAATCCGGATAGAAACGGATTGAACCGGTTTAAACCCGATAAAACCGGATAGAACCGGTTTAAACTGGTTTAAACGGGATAGAACCGGGTAGAACCAGTTTAAAACGGATAAAACTAGATTGAACAGGTTTAAACCGGTTTAATCCGGATAAAACCGAATTGAACCGGTTGAAACCGGAGAAAAACGGATTGAACTGGTTGAACCGGTTTAAATCGGATAGAACCGGATTGAACCGGTTTAAACCGCATAAACCCGGATTGATCCGGTTTGAACCGCTTTAAACCGGATAGATCGGTTTAAACCGGATGAAAGAGGATTGAACCGGTTTAAACGGGTTTAAACCAGATAAAAGCGGATTGAACCAGTTTAAACCGGATAAAAACGGATTGAACCGGTTTAAACCGGTTTAAACCGGATAGAAACGGATTGAAACGGTATAAAACGGGTTAAACCGGATAAAACCGGATTGAACTGTTTTAAACCGTATAAAACCGGATTGAACCGGTTTAAACTGGTTTAAACAGGATAAAATCAGATTGAACCAGTTTAAATTGGTTTAATCCGTATAAAACCGGATTGAACCAGTTTAAACCGGTTTAAACCAGATAAAAGCAGATTGAACCGCTTTAGACCGGATAGAACCGGACTGAACCGGTTTAAACAGGTTTTAACCGGATAAAACCGGATTGAACCGGTTTAAACCGGTTTAAACCGGATAGAATCGGATTGAACTGGTTTAAACCGGATAAAACAAGATAGAACTGGTATAAACCGGATAGAACTGGATTGAACTGGTTTAAACCGGTTTAAACAGGATAAAATCGGATTGAACCGGTTTAAACTGGTTTAAATCGGTTAAAACCGGATTGAACCGGTTTAAACTTGATAAAACCAGATTGAACCAGTTTAAACCGGATGAAACCGGATAGAACCGGTTTACACTGGATAGAAGAGGATTGAACCGGTATAAACCGGATAGAACCGGATTGAACCGGTTCCAACTGGTTTAAACCAGATAAAACCGGATAGAACCGGTTGAAACTGGATAAAACCAGATTGAACCGGTTGAAACCGGATGAAACCGGATAGAACCGGTTTAAACCGGATAGAACAGGATTGAACCGGTGTAAACCGTTTAAAAGTGGATAAAACCGGATTGAACTGGTTTAAACTGGATAAAACCGATTGAACCGGTTTAAACTGGATAAAACCGGATTGAACCGGTTTAAACCGGTGTGAACCGTATAGAACCGGATTGAACGTGTTTAACCGGATGAAACTGGATTGAACCGGTTTAAACCTGATTAAACTGGATAAAACCGGATTGAACTGGATTAAACCGGTTTAAACCGGATGAAACCAGATTGAAATGGTTTAAACCGGATAAAACGGGATTGAACCGGCTTAAACCGGTTTAAACCTGATAAAACTGCATTGAACCGGTTTAAACTGGTATAAACCGGATAAATCCGGAATGAACTGGTTTAAACTGGTTTAAACCGGATAGAACAGGTTTAAGCCGGATAAAATCGGATTGAACCGGTTTAAACCGGTTTAAACCGGATAGAACCGGATTGAAACGCTTTAAACCAGTTTAAACCGAATAGAACCGGATAGAAATGGTTTAAACCGGTTTAATCTGGATAGAACCGGATAGAACCGGTTTAAACCGGTTTAAACCGGATAGAAACGGATTGAACCGGTTTAAACCAGATAAAACCGGATAGAACTGGTTTAAACCGGATAGAACAGGATTGAACCGGTGTAAACCGTTTAAAAGTGGATAAAACCGGATTGAACTGGTTTAAACTGGATAAAACCGATTGAACCGGTTTAAACTGGATAAAACCGGATTGAACCGGTTTAAACCGGTGTGAACCGTGTAGAACCGGATTGAACGTGTTTAACCGGATGAAACCGGAGTGAACTGGTTTAAACCGGATAAAACCGGATGGAAACCGTTTAAACTGGATAGAACTGGATTGAACCGGTTTAAACCAGAAAAACCGGATTGAACCTGTCTAAACCGGATAAAACCGGACTGAACCGGTTTAAACTGGACAAAACCGGATTGATCCGGTTTAAACTGGTTTAAACCAGATAAAACCGGATAGAACCGGGTTGAACCAGATTGAAGCGGTTGAAACCGGTTTAAACCAGATAAAACAGGATAGAACGGATTTAAACCGGAAAAAAGCAGATTGAACCGGATTAAACCAGTTTAAACCGGATAAAACCGGATTGAATAAGTTTAATCCGGATAGAACCGGCTTAAACCGGTTTAAACCAGATAAAACTGCATTGAACCGGTTTAAACCGGTATAAACCGGATAAATCCGGAATGAACTGGTTTAAACCGGTTTAAACCGGATAGAACCGGATAGAAAAGGTTTAAACCGGATAAAACCGGATTGAACCGGTTAAACCAGTTTCAACCGGATTGAACCGGATAGAACCAGTTTATACTGGATAAAACCGGATTGAACCGGTTTAAACCTGATTAAACTGGATAAAACCGGATTGAACCGGATTAAACCGGTTTAAACCGGATGAAACCAGATTGAAACGGTTTAAACCGGATAAAACCGGATTGAACCGGTTAAACCAGTTTCAACCGGATTGAACCGGATAGAACCAGTTTAAACTGGATAAAACCGGATTGAACCGGTTTAAACCGGTTTAAATCGGATAGAACCGGATTGAACCGGTTTATTCCGGAGAAAACCGGATTGAACTGGTTGAACCGGTTTAAATCGGATAGAACCGGATTGAACCGGTTTAAACCGCATAAACCCGGATTGAACCGGTTTGAACCGGTTTAAACCGGAAAGAACCGGTTTAATCAGGACTAAACTGGATGGAACCGGTTTAAACCGGATAAAAGCGGATTGAACCGGTTTAAACCGGTTTCAACCGGATAGAACCGTATTGACCTGGTTTAAACCAGATAAAACCGGATTGAACTGGTTTAAACTGGATAAAACCGGATTGAACCGGTTTAAACCAGTTTAAACAGGATAGAGCCGGATAGAACGGGTTCAAACTGGATAAAACCGGATTGAACCGGTTAAACCAGTTTCAACAGGATAAAACCGGATTGAACCAGTTTACACCAGATAAAAACGGATTGAACTGGTTTAAACCGGTTTAAACCGGATGATACCGGATTTAACCGGTTTAATCCGGTTTAAACGGGATAAAACCGGATTGAACCAGTTTAAACCGGTTTAAACAGGATAAAACGGGATTGAACCGGTTTAAACCAGTTTAAACCGGATAGAACCGGATTGAACCAGTTTAAACCGGACAAAACCGGATAGAACCGGTTAAAACCAGTTTAAACAGGATAGAACCGGTTCAAACCGTTTTAAACCGGATGAAACCGGATTGAACCGGTTTAAACCAGATAAAACTGGATTGAACCCTTTTAAACCAGTTTAAACTGGATAGAACTGGATAGAACCGGTTCAAACTGGATAAAACCGGATTGAACCGGTTAAACCAGTTTCAACCGGATAAAACCGGATTGAACCGGTTTAAACCAGATAAAACCGGAGTGATCCGGTTTGAACCGGTTTAAACCTGATAAAACCGGTTTGAGTCAGTTTAAACCGGTTTAAACCGGATAAAATTGGATTGAACCGGTTTAAACTGGTTTAAACCGGATAAAACCGGATTGAACCGGTTTCAACCGGATAAAAGCAGATTTAAAAGGATCAAACCGGTTTCAACCGGATTGAACCGGATAGAACCGGTTTAAACTGGATAAAACCGGATTGAACCGGTTTAAACCTGTTTAAAACGGATAAAACCGGATTGAACCGGATTAAACCGGTTTAAACCGGATGAAACCAGATTGAAACGGTTTAAACCGGATAAAACCCGATTGAACCGGCTTAAACCGGTTTAAACCAGATAAAACTGCATTGAACCGGTTTAAACCGGTATAAACCGGATAAATCCGGAATGAACTGGTTTAAACCGGTTTAAAGCGGAGAGAACCGGATAGAAAAGGTTTAAACCGGATAGAACCGGATTGAACCGCTTTAAACCAGTTTAAACCGAATAGAACCGGATAGAACTGGTTTAAACTGGTTTAAACCGGATAGAACCGGATAGAACTGGTTTAAACCGGATAAAACCGGATTGAACCGGTTAAACCAGTTTCAACCGGATTGAACCGGATAGAAACAGTTTAAACTGGATAAAACCGGATTGAACCGGTTTAAACCGGTTTAAACCAGATAGAACCGGATTGAAACGCTTTAAACCAGTTTAAACCGAATAGAACCGGATAGAAATGGTTTAAACCGGTTTCATCTGGATAGAACCGGATAGAACCGGTTTAAACGGGTTTAAACCAGATAGAAACGGATTGAACCGGTTTAAACCGGATAAAACTGGATAGAACCGGTTTAAACTGGTTTAAACGGGATAGAACCGGGTAGAACCAGTTTAAAACGGATAAAACTAGATTGAACAGGTTTAAACCGGTTTAATCCGGATAAAACCGAATTGAACCGGTTGAAACCGGAGAAAAACGGATTGAACTGGTTGAACTGGTTTAAATCGGATAGAACCGGATTGAACCGGTTTAAACCGCATAAACCCGGATTGATCTGGTTTGAACCGCTTTAAACCGGATAGATCGGTTTAAACCGGATAAAAGAGGATTGAGCCGGTTTAAACGGGTTTAAACCAGATAAAAGCGGATTGAACCAGTTTAAACCGGATAAAAACGGATTGAACCGGTTTAAACCGGTTTAAACCGGATAGAAACGGATTGAAACGGTATAAAACGGGTTAAACCGGATAAAACCGGATTGAACTGTTTTAAACCGGATAAAACCGGATTGAACCGGTTTAAACTGGTTTAAACAGGATAAAATCAGATTGAACCAGTTTAAACCGGTTTAAACCAGATAAAAGCAGATTGAACCGCTTTAGACCGGATAGAACCGGACTGAACCGGTTTAAACCGGTTTAAACCGGATAGAATCGGATTGAACTGGTTTAAACCGGATAAAACAAGATAGAACTGGTATAAACCGGATAGAACTGGATTGAACCGGTTTAAACCGGTTTAAACAGGATAAAATCGGATTGAACCGGTGTAAACCGTTTAAAAGTGGATAAAACCGGATTGAACTGGTTTAAACTGGATAAAACCGATTGAACCGGTTTAAACTGGATAAAACCAGATTGAACCGGTTTAAACCGGTGTGAACCGTATAGAACCGGATTGAACGTGTTTAACCGGATGAAACCGGATTGAACCGGTTTAAACCGGATAAAACCGGATGGAAACCGTTTAAACTGGATAGAACTGGATTGAACCGGTTTAAACCAGAAAAACCGGATTGAACCTGTTTAAACCGGATAAAACCGGACTGAACCGGTTTAAACTGGATAAAACCGGATTGATCCGGTTTAAACTGGTTTAAACCAGATAAAACCGGATAGAACCGGGTTGAACCAGATTGAAGCGGTTGAAACCGGTTTAAACCAGATAAAACAGGATAGAACGGATTTAAACCGGAAAAAATCAGATTGAACCGGATTAAACCAGTTTAAACCGGATAAAACCGGATTGAACTGTTTTAAACCGTATAAAACCGGATTGAACCGGTTTAAACTGGTTTAAACAGGATAAAATCAGATTGAACCAGTTTAAACTGGTTTAATCCATATAAAACCGGATTGAACCAGTTTAAACCGGTTTAAACAAGATAAAAGCAGATTGAACCGCTTTAGACCGGATAGAACTGGACTGAACCGGTTTAAACCGGTTTTAACCGGATAAAACCGGATTGAACCGGTTTAAACCGATTTAAACCGGATAGAATCGGATTGAACTGGTTTAAACCGGATAAAACAAGATAGAACTGGTATAAACGGGATAGAACTGGATTGAACCGGTTTAAACCGGTTTAAACAGGATAAAATCGGATTGAACCGGTTTAAACCGGTTTAAACTAGATAAAACCGGATTGAACCGGTTTAAACAGGATAAAAACGGATAGGACCGGATTGAACCGGTTTAAACCGGTTTAAACCAGATGAAACTGGATAGAACTGGTTTAAAGCAGATAGAAAGGGATTGAACCGTTTTAAACCGTTTTAAACCGGATGAAACCAGATTGAAACGGTTTAAACCAGATAAAACCGGATTGAACCGGCTTAAACCGGTTTAAACCAGATAAAACTGCATTGAACTGGATTAAACCGGTATAAACCGGATAAATCCGGAATGAACTGGTTTAAACCGGTTTAAAGCGGAGAGAACCGGATAGAAAAGGTTTAAACCGGATAGAACCGGATTGAACCGCTTTAAACCAGTTTAAACCGAATAGAACCGGATAGAACTGGTTTAAACTGGTTTAAACCGGATAGAACCGGATAGAACTGGTTTAAACCGGATAAAACCGGATTGAACCGGTTAAACCAGTTTCAACCGGATTGAACCGGATAGAAACAGTTTAAACTGGATAAAACTGGATTGAACCGGTTTAAACCTGATTAAACTGGATAAAACCGGATTGAACTGGATTAAACCGGTTTAAACCGGATGAAACCAGATTGAAACGGTTTAAACCGGATAAAACGGGATTGAACCGGCTTAAACCGGTTTAAACCTGATAAAACTGCATTGAACCGGTTTAAACTGGTATAAACCGGATAAATCCGGAATGAACTGGTTTAAACTGGTTTAAACCGGATAGAACCGGTTTAAGCCGGATAAAATCGGATTGAACCGGTTTAAACCGGTTTAAACCGGATAGAACCGGATTGAAACGCTTTAAACCAGTTTAAACCGAATAGAACCGGATAGAAATGGTTTAAACCGGTTTAATCTGGATAGAACCGGATAGAACCGGTTTAAACCGGTTTAAACCGGATAGAAACGGATTGAACCGGTTTAAACCGGATAAAACCGGATAGAACCGGTTTAAACTGGTTTAAACGGGATAGAACCGGGTAGAACCAGTTTAAAACGGATAAAACTAGATTGAACAGGTTTAAACCGGTTTAATCCGGATAAAACCGAATTGAACCGGTTGAAACCGGAGAAAAACGGATTGAACTGGTTGAACCGGTTTTAACCGGATAAAACCGGATTGAACCGGTTTAAACCGGTTTAAACCGTATAGAATCGGATTGAACTGGTTTAAACCGGATAAAAAAAGATAGAACTGGTATAAACCGGATAGAACTGGATTGAACCGGTTTAAACCGGTTTACACAGGATAAAATCGGATTGAACCGGTTTAAACTGGTTTAAATCGGTTAAAACCGGATTGAACCGGTTTAAACTTGATAAAACCAGATTGAACCAGTTTAAACCGGTTTAAACCGGATAAAAACGGATTGAACCGGTTTAAACCGGTTTAAACTAGATAAAACCGGATTGAACCGGTTTAAACAGGATAAAAACGGATAGGACCGGATGGAACCGGTTTAAACCGGTTTAAACCAGATGAAACTGGATAGAACTGGTTTAAAGCAGATACAAAGGGATTGAACCGTTTTAAACCGGTTTAAACCGGATAAAACCAGATTGAACCAGTTTAAACCGGTTTAAACCGGATAAAAACGGATTGAACCGGTTTAAACCGGTTTAAACTAGATAAAACCGGATTGAACCGGTTTAAACAGGATAAAAACGGATAGGACCGGATTGAACCGGTTTAAACCGGTTTAAACCAGATGAAACTGGATAGAACTGGTTTAAAGCAGATAGAAAGGGATTGAACCGTTTTAAACCGGTTTAAACCGGATAAAACCAGATTGAACCGGTTTAAACCAGATAAAACCGGATTGAACCGGTTTAAACCGGTGTGCACCGTATAGAACCGGATTGAACGTGATTAAACCGGATAAAACTGGATTGAACCAGTTTAAACCGGATAAAACCGGATGGAAACCTTTTAAACTGGATAGAACTGGATTGAACCGGTTTAAACCAGAAAAACCGGATTGAACCTGTTTAAACCGGATAAAACAGGACTGAACCGGTTTAAACCGGATTGATCCAGTTTAAACTGGTTTAAACCGGATAAAACCGGATAGAACCGGGTTGAACCAGATTGAAGCGGTTTAAACCGGTTTAAACCAGATAAAACCGGATAGAACGTGTTTAAAACGGAAAAAAGCAGATTTAACCGGATTAAACCAGTTTAAACAGGATTAAACTGGATTGAATAAGTTTAAACCGGATTGAACCGGTTTAAACCGGTTTAAAACGGATAGAACCGGATTGAACCGGTTTAAACCGCTTTAAACTACATAAAACCGGATTGAACTGTTTTAAACAGGATAAAACCGGATTGAACCGGTTTAAAAGGTTTAAACAGGATAAAACCGCATTGAACCGGTTTAAACCGGATAAAACCGGATCGATCCGGTTTAAACTGGTTTAAAACGGATAAAACAGGATCGAACTGCTTTAAAGCGGATAGAAAGGGTTTGAACCGGTTTAAACCGGATTGAACCGGTTTAAACCGGATAAAACCGGATTGAACCGGTTTAAACCAGTTTGAACCGTATAGAACCGGATTGAACGTGTTTAAACCGGATAGAACCAGATTGAACCGGTTTAAACCAGAAAAACCGGATTGAACCTGTTTAAACTGGATAAAACCGGACTGAACCAGTTAAAACCGGATAAAACCGGATTGATCCGGTTTAAACTGGTTTAAATAGGATAAAACCGGATTGAACTGGTTTAAACCGGATAAAAACTGATAGAACCAGACTGAACCAGTATAAACCGGTTTAAGCCAGATGAAACCGGATAGAACCGGTTTAAACTGGATAAAATCGGATTGAACCAGTTTAAACCAGATTAAACTGGAAAGAACCGGTTTACACTGGATAGAAGAGGATTGAACCGGTATAAACCGGATAGAACCGGATTGAACCGGTTTAAACCGGTTTAAACCGGATAGAACCGGATTGAACCGGTTCCAACCGGTTTAAACCAGATAAAACCGGATAGAACCGGTTGAAACTGGATAAAACCGGATTGAACCGGTTGAAACCGGATGAAACCGGATAGAACCGGTTTAAACCGGATAGAACCGGATTGAACCGGTGTAAACCGTTTAAAAGTGGATAAAACCGGATTGAACTGGTTTAAACAGGATAAAACCGGATTGATCCGGTTTAAAATGTTTTAAACAGGATTAAACCGGATTGAACCGGTTGAAACCGATTGATCCGGTTTAGACCGTTTTAAACCGGATAAAACCGGATAGAACTGGTTTAAAGCAGATAGAAAGGGATTGAACCGTTTTAAACCGGTTTAAACCGGATAAAACCAGATTGAACCAGTTTAAACTGGTTTAAACTGGATAAAACCGGATTGAACCGGTTTAAACCGGTGTGAACCGTATAGAACCGGATTGAACGTGTTTAACCGGATGAAACCGGATTGAACCAGTTTAAACCGGATAAAACCGGATGGAAACCGTTTAAACTGGATAGAACTGGATTGAACCGGTTTAAACCAGAAAAACCGGATTGAACCTGTCTAAACCGGATAAAACCGGACTGAACCGGTTTAAACTGGATAAAACCGGATTGATCCGGTTTAAACTGGTTTAAACCAGATAAAACCGGATAGAACAGGGTTGAACCAGATTGAAGCGGTTGAAACCGGTTTAAACCAGATAAAACAGGATAGAACGGATTTAAACCGGAAAAAAGCAGATTGAAAAGGATTAAACCAGTTTAAACCGGATAAAACCGGATTGAATAAGTTTAAACCGGATTGAACCGGTTTAAACTGGTTTAAAATGGATAGAACGGGATTGAACCGGTTTAAACCAGTTTAAGGTGGATAAAACCGGATTGAACTGGTTTAAACAGGATAAAACCGAATTGAACCAGTTTAAAATGGTTTAAACAGGATAAAACCGCATTGAACCGGTTTAAACCGGATAAAACCGGATCCATCCTGTTTAAACTGGTTTAAACCGGATAAAACAGGATAGAACTAGTTTAAAGCGGATAGAAAGGGACTGAAACGGTTTAAACCGGATTAAACCGGATTAAACCGGATAAAACCAGATTGAAACGGTTTAAACCTGTTTAAACTGGATAAAACCGGATTGAACTGGTTTAAACCGGTTTGAACCGTATAGAACCGGATTGAACGTGTTTAAACTGGATAAAACCGGATTGAACCGGTTTAAACCGGATAAAACCATATTGAACCGGTTTAAATAGGTTTAAAGTGGACAAAACCGGATTGAACTGGTTTAAACAGGATAAAACCGGATTGAACCGGTTTAAAGCGGATAAAACAAGATAGAACTGGTTTATAACGGATAGAACCGGATTGAACTGGTTTAAACCGGTTTAAACCGTATAAAACCGGGTTGAACCGGTTTAAACCTGATTAAACCGGATAAAACCGGACTGATCTGGTTTAAACTTGTTTTTTTTTTTTTTTTTTTTTTTTTTTTTTTTTTTTTTTGTTTGTTTGTTTGTTTGTTTGTTTGTTTGTTTTTTTTTTTTTTTTTTTTTTAAATTTTATTTTGTCGATATACATTGTAGCTGATTAATGCTCCCCATCACCAAAACCTCCCTCCCTTCTCCCTCCCCCCTCCCCCCCAACAATGTCCTTTCTGTTTGCTTGTTGTATCAACTTCAAATAATTGTGGTTGTTATATCTTCTTCCCCCCCCCCCCCCGGTTTGTGTGTGTATGTGTGTATGTGTGTGTGTGAATTTATATATTAATTTTTAGCTCCCACCAATAAGTGAGAACATGTGGTATTTCTCTTTCTGTGCCTGACTTGTTTCACTTAATATAATTCTCTCAAGGTCCATCCATGTTGTTGCAAATGGCAGTATTTCATTCGTTTTTATAGCTGAGTAGTATTCCATTGTGTAGATGTACCACATTTTCCGTATCCACTCATCTGATGATGGGCATTTGGGCTGGTTCCAACTCTTGGCTATTGTAAAGAGTGCTGCGATGAACATTGGGGAACAGGTATACCTTCGACTTGATGATTTCCATTCCTCTGGGTATATTCCCAACAGTGGGATGGCTGGGTCGTATGGTAGATCTATTTGCAATTGTTTAAGGAACCTCCATACCATTTTCCATAGGGGCTGCACCATTTTGCAGTCCCACCAACAATGTATGAGAGTTCCTTTTTCTCCGCAGCCTCGCCAGCATTTATCGTTCATAGTCTTTTGGATTTTAGCCATCCTAACTGGGGTTAGATGGTATCTCAATGTGGTTTTGATTTGCATTTCCCGGATGCTGAGTGATGTTGAGCATTTTTTCATATGTCTGTTGGCCATTTGGATATCTTCCTTAGAGAAATGCCTACTTAGCTCTTTTGCCCATTTTTTAATTGGGTTGCTAGTTTTCTTCTTGAAAAGTTGTTTGAGTTCCTTATATATTCTGGATATTAATCCTTTGTCAGATGTATATTTTGCAAATATTTTCTCCCACTCTGTTGGTTGTCTTTTAACTCTTTTAATTGTTTCTTTTGCTGTGCAGAAGCTTTTTAGTTTGATATAATCCCATTTGTTTATTTTTCCTTTGGTTGCCCGTGCTTTTGGGGTCGTATTCATGAAGTCTGTGCCCAGTCCTATTTCCTGAAGTGTTTCCCCTATGTTTTCTTTAAGAAGTTTTATTGTCTCAGGGTGTATATTTAAATCCTTAATCCATTTTGAGTTGATTTTAGTATACGGTGAGAGGTATGGATCTAGTTTCATTCTCCTGCATATCGATATCCAGTTATCCCAGCACCACTTGCTGAAGAGGCAGTCCCTTCCCCAGTGAATAGGCTTGGTGCCTTTGTCAAAGATCAGATGGCAGTAAGTGTGAGGGTTGATTTCTGGATTCTCTATTCTATTCCATTGGTCAGTGTGTCTGTTTTTATGCCAGTACCATACTGTTTTGGTTATTATAGCTTTGTAGTATAGCTTAAAGTCAGGTAGTGTTATGCCTCCAGCTTTATTTTTTTTGCTGAGCATTGCTTTGGCTATTCGTGGTCTTTTATTGTTCCATATAAATGTCTGAATAGTTTTTTCCATTTCTGAGAAAAATGTCTTTGGGATTTTGATGGGGATTGCATTGAATTTGTATATCACTTTGGGTAGTATGGACATTTTCACTATGTTGATTCTTCCAATCCAAGAGCATGGAATATCTTTCCATCTTCTTGTATCCTCTCTAATTTCTCTCAGCAGTGGTTTGTAGTTCTCATTATAGAGATTTTTCACCTCCTTGGTTAACTCAATTCCTAAGTATTTTATTTTTTTGGTGGCTATTGTAAATGGGCAGGCTTTCTTGATTTCTCCTTCTGCATGTTCACTATTGGAGAAAAGAAATGCTACTGATTTTTGTGTGTTGATTTTGTATCCTGCTACTGTGCTGAAATCATTTATCAATTCCAACAGTTTTTTTGTAGAGGTTTTAGGCTGTTCGATATATAGGATCATGTCATCTGCAAACAGGGACAGTTTGACTTCATCTTTTCCAATCTGGATGCCCTTTATTTCCTTCTCTTCTCTAATTGCTCTGGCTAGTACTTCCAACACTATGTTGAATAGGAGTGGTGAGAGTGGGCATCCTTGTCTAGTGCCTGTTCTTAAAGGAAAAGCTTTCAGCTTTTCCCCATTCAGGATGATATTGGCAGTGGGTTTGGCATATATGGCTTTAATTATGTTGAGATACTTTCCCTCTATACCTAACTTATAGAGGGTCTTTGTCATGAATGAGTGCTGAACTTTATCAAATGCTTTTTCAGCATCTATAGAGATGATCATTTGGGAGGGCTAGGAAGTACGGGCGGGCCGACTGTCACTCCACCACACCCTGGACTCAGGCCCCGGTAAACTTCCTGTTACTGGGAGGCAGATACCATCTCTGCGACCACCAGTTTGGAAAAAAGCCTAACGAATTTCTGGTTGGGAATAGTGTGGTAGGACAGTTCCCAGGTCCGCTTGAACCTGCCGGAGAGCAGGCTGCAGGCGGGCACTAGACTCGGTTTATACCGGGGGGATACAAAGGTGAACAAGACCCGAGAAAGATCTACACAGTGCTACAAAGGCACCCAGAGAGACCGGTCGTCTGTGCCTAGCAGAAACCTGGTAGACTTCCTGGGCGAGGCGGTGCTGAGCAGGGTCTTGAAGGCCCAGCTGATAGACGAGGGGTGCAGAAGACACGCCCCAACCCAGCACAGTGTGCACAGAGGGGGGAGACGTGCGGCCAGGGTGGCGGAGACTCGACAGAAACCATACACCCGGTGGGGTCGCCACTGCACGATCTAACAGCCTGGGCCAGAGCACACGGAACGGGGAGAAGTCCTGTACAGAAAGTGAAAGCTCAACAGAGATCACACACCCTGTGGTACGTGATCCACCAGCCCAGCAGAGTACAAGCTGACCAGAAAGGTGGATCCCCGGAGAAGCCCAAGACCCGAGGCAACCACACACACAAGACACTAGAGGCCAACTGAGCAGTCACGGCGGGAGCCATACCAAATTGGCAACCACAGCAACATCCTAGTTAGTCATTAGTCTTAAACCGGTGGACTGTGAAACCCCCTGCCACAATGAATAAACACCAAAAAAAAGACACCAGAAATACAAAAAATCAAGAAAGTACACCACCAAAAGTTAATAAATCTCATACTCTAGATCCTATAGAACAAGAAGCCCTTGAATTAACTGACAAGGAATTTCGAGTGATAATTCTAAGGAAACTGAATGAGATACAAGAAAACTCAGCTAGACATCATGATGAAATGAGGAAAAGTATACAGGATCTGAAAGAGGAAATATACAAGGAAATCAATGTCCTGAAAAAAAATGTAGCAGAACTTGCTGAACTGAAGAAGTTATTCAGCGAAATAAAAAACACAACGGAGAGTTTAACCAGCAGGCTTGTCGAAGTTGAAGAGAGAACCTCTGAACTTGAAGATGGGCTGTTTGAAATAACACAAGCAGACAAAAAGAAAGAAAAAAGAATCAAGGACATGGAAGAAAATCTGAGAGAGATATTAGACAACCTCAAGCGCTCAAATATCCGAGTCATGGGTATTCCAGAAGGGGAGGAAAATGGAGATTCCATTGAAAACATATTCAACAAAATAGTGGCAGAAAACTTCCCAGGTATAGGAAAAATCACAAATCTTCAGATCCAGGAAGCTCAACGATCTCCAAACGTATTCAACCCCAAAAGGCCTTCTCCAAGACATGTCATAGTCAAATTGGCAAAACTCAGAGACAAAGAGAGAATCTTAAAAGCTGCAAGAGAGAAGCGTCAAATCACCTATAAGGGAGCCCCAATCAGGTTAACATCAGACTTCTCATCACAAACCCTAAAAGCTAGAAAGGAATGGGATGATATTTTCAAAATACTAAAAGACAAAGATTGCCAGCCAAGAATACTCTACCCTGCAAGGCTATCCTTCCGAAATGAGGGGCAAATAGTATATTTCTCAGACAAACAAAAACTGCGGGAGTTCACTACCACAAGACCACCCTTACAAGAAATCCTCAAGGGAGTACTGGGTTTGGTTCCTGAAAAATAACTACCACTGCCATAAAAACCTAAGAAAAATCTAAACCCGCTAGTACAATAAAAATGGCATTCATGAAGAGAAAACAAGCTAACAAAAACACTATCTACAACCTAAGGAACCAACAAACAAAGAAACCAAACAGTAAATCAGAAAGCAAGGAACGAAAGACACCTAAGACAACCAAACAACCAATAAAATGCTAGGAATAAATCAACACCTTTCAATAAACTTGTTAAAACCGGATTGAACCGGTTTAAACGGGTTTAAACCAGATAAAAGCGGATTGAACCGGTTTAAACAGGACAGAACCGTACTGAACCGGTTTAAACAGGTTTCAAGTGGATAAAACCGGATTGAACTGGTATAAACTGGATAAAACCGGATAGAACCGGGTTGAACCAGATTGAAGCGGTTTAAACCGGTTTAAACCAGATAAAACCGGATAGAACGTGTTTAAAACGGAAAAAAGCAGATTTAACCGGATTAAACTGGTCTAAACACGATAAAACCGGATTGAACCGGTTTAAAATGGTTTGAACAGGATAAAACCGCATTGAACCGGTTTAAACCGGATAAAACCGGATCGATCCGGTTTAAACCGGTTTAAAACGGATAAAACAGGATCGAAATGCTTTAAAGCGGATAGAAAGGGTTTGAACCAGTTTAAACCGGATTGAACCGGTTTAAACCGGATAAAACCGGATTGAACCGGTTTAAACCAGTTTGAACCGTATAGAACCGGATTGAACGTGTTTAAACCGGATAGAACCGGATTGAACCGGTTTAAACCAGAAAAACCGGATTGAACCTGTTTAAACTGGATAAAACCGGACTGAACCAGTTAAAACCGGATAAAACCGGATTGATCCGGTTTAAACTGGTTTAAATAGGATAAAACCGGATTGAACTGGTTTAAACCAGATAAAAACTGATAGAACCAGACTGAACCAGTATAAACCGGTTTAAGCCAGATGAAACCGGATAGAACCGGTTTAAACTGGATAAAATCGGATTGAACCAGTTTAAACCAGATTAAACTGGAAAGAACCGGTTTACACTGGATAGAAGAGGATTGAACCGGTATAAACCGGATAGAACCGGATTGAACCGGTTTAAACCGGTTTAAAACAGATAAAACTGCATTGAACCGGTTTAATCCGGTTTAAACGGGATACAACCGGATTGAACCGGTTTAAACCAGTTTAAACAGGATAAAACGGGATTGAACCGGTTTAAACCAGTTTAAACCAGATAGAACCGGATTGAACCAGTTTAAACCGGACAAAACCGGATAGAACCGGTTAAAACCAGTTTAAACAGGATAGAACCGGTTCAAACCGTTTTAAACCGGATGAAACCGGATTGAACCGGTTTAAACCAGATAAAACTGGATTGAACCCTTTTAAACGAGTTTAAACTGGATAGAACTGGATAGAACCGGTTCAAACTGGATAAAACCGGATTGAACCGGTTAAACCAGTTTCAACCGGATAAAACCGGATTGAACCGGTTTAAACCAGATAAAACCGGAGTGATCCGGTTTGAACCGGTTTAAACCTGATAAAACCGGATTGAGTCAGTTTAAACCGGTTTAAACCGGATAAAATTGGATTGAACCGGTTTAAACTGGTTTAAACCGGATAAAACCGGATTGAACCGGTTTCAACCGGATAAAAGCAGATTTAAAAGGATCAAACCGGTTTCAACCGGATTGAACCGGATAGAACCGGTTTAAACTGGATAAAACCGGATTGAACCGGTTTAAACCTGTTTAAAACGGATAAAACCGGATTGAACCGGATTAAACCGGTTTAAACCGGATGAAACCAGATTGAAATGGTTTAAACCGGATAAAACCGGATTGAACCGGCTTAAACCGGTTTAAAACAGATAAAACTGCATTGAACCGGTTTAAACCGGTATAAACCGGATAAATCCGGAATGAACTGGTTTAAACCGGTTTAAAGCGGAGAGAACCGGATAGAAAAGGTTTAAACCGGATAGAACCGGATTGAACCGCTTTAAACCAGTTTAAACCGAATAGAACCGGATAGAACTGGTTTAAACTGGTTTAAACCGGATAGAACCGGATAGAACTGGTTTAAACCGGATAAAACCGGATTGAACCGGTTAAACCAGTTTCAACCGGATTGAACCGGATAGAAACAGTTTAAACTGGATAAAACCGGATTGAACCGGTTTAAACCTGATTAAACTGGATAAAACCGGATTGAACTGGATTAAACCGGTTTAAACCGGATGAAACCAGATTGAAATGGTTTAAACCGGATAAAACGGGATTGAACTGGCTTAAACCTGTTTAAACCTGATAAAACTGCATTGAACCGGTTTAAACTGGTATAAACCGGATAAATCCAGAATGAACTGGTTTAAACTGGTTTAAACCGGATAGAACCGGATAGAACCGGTTTAAGCCGGATAAAATCGGATTGAACCGGTTTAAACCGGTTTAATCTGGATAGAACCGGATAGAACCGGTTTAAACGGGTTTAAACCGGATAGAAACGGATTGAACCGGTTTAAACCGGATAAAACCGGATAGAACCGGTTTAAACTGGTTTAAACGGGATAGAACCGGGTAGAACCAGTTTAAAACGGATAAAAATAGATTGAACAGGTTTAAACCGGTTTAATCCGGATAAAACCGAATTGAACCGGTTGAAACCGGAGAAAAACGGATTGAACTGGTTGAACCGGTTTAAATCGGATAGAACCGGATTGAACCGGTTTAAACCGCATAAACCCGGATTGATCTGGTTTGAACCGCTTTAAACCGGATAGATCGGTTTAAACCGGATAAAAGAGGATTGAACCGGTTTAAACGGGTTTAAACCAGATAAAAGCGGATTGAACCAGTTTAAACCGGATAAAAACGGATTGAACCGGTTTAAACCGGTTTAAACCGGATAGAAACGGATTGAAACGGTATAAAACGGGTTAAACCGGATAATACCGGATTGAACTGTTTTAAACCGTATAAAACCGGATTGAACCGGTTTAAACTGGTTTAAACAGGATAAAATCAGATTGAACCAGTTTAAACTGGTTTAATCCATATAAAACCGGATTGAACCAGTTTAAACCGGTTTAAACAAGATAAAAGCAGATTGAACCGCTTTAGACCGGATAGAACTGGACTGAACCGGTTTAAACCGGTTTTAACCGGATAAAACCGGATTGAACCGGTTTAACCCGATTTAAACCGGATAGAATCGGATTGAACTGGTTTAAACCGGATAAAACAAGATAGAACTGGTATAAACGGGATAGAACTGGATTGAACCGGTTTAAACCGGTTTAAACAGGATAAAATCGGATTGAACCGGTTTAAACCGGTTTAAACTAGATAAAACCGGATTGAACCGGTTTAAACAGGATAAAAACGGATAGGACCGGATTGAACCGGTTTAAACCGGTTTAAACCAGATGAAACTGGATAGAACTGGTTTAAAGCAGATAGAAAGGGATTGAACCGTTTTAAACCGTTTTAAACCGGATGAAACCAGATTGAAACGGTTTAAACCAGATAAAACCGGATTGAACCGGCTTAAACCGGTTTAAACCAGATAAAACTGCATTGAACCGGATTAAACCGGTATAAACCGGATAAATCCGGAATGAACTGGTTTAAACCGGTTTAAAGCGGAGAGAACCGGATAGAAAAGGTTTAAACCGGATAGAACCGGATTGAACCGCTTTAAACCAGTTTAAACCGAATAGAACCGGATAGAACTGGTTTAAACTGGTTTAAACCGGATAGAACCGGATAGAACTGGTTTAAACCGGATAAAACCGGATTGAACCGGTTAAACCAGTTTCAACCGGATTGAACCGGATAGAAACAGTTTAAACTGGATAAAACTGGATTGAACCGGTTTAAACCTGATTAAACTGGATAAAACCGGATTGAACTGGATTAAACCGGTTTAAACCGGATGAAACCAGATTGAAACGGTTTAAACAGGATAAAACGGGATTGAACCGGCTTAAACCGGTTTAAACCTGATAAAACTGCATTGAACCGGTTTAAACTGGTATAAACCGGATAAATCCGGAATGAACTGGTTTAAACTGGTTTAAACCGGATAGAACCGGTTTAAGCCGGATAAAATCGGATTGAACCGGTTTAAACCGGTTTAAACCGGATAGAACCGGATTGAAACGCTTTAAACCAGTTTAAACCGAATAGAACCGGATAGAAATGGTTTAAACCGGTTTAATCTGGATAGAACCGGATAGAACCGGTTTAAACCGGTTTAAACCGGATAGAAACGGATTGAACCGGTTTAAACCGGATAAAACCGGATAGAACCGGTTTAAACTGGTTTAAACGGGATAGAACCGGGTAGAACCAGTTTAAAACGGATAAAACTAGATTGAACAGGTTTAAACCGGTTTAATCCGGATAAAACCGAATTGAACCGGTTGAAACCGGAGAAAAACGGATTGAACTGGTTGAACCGGTTTTAACCGGATAAAACCGGATTGAACCGGTTTAAACCGGTTTAAACCGGATAGAATCGGATTGAACAGGTTTAAACCGGATAAAAAAAGATAGAACTGGTATAAACCGGATAAAACTGGATTGAACCGGTTTAAACCGGTTTACACAGGATAAAATCGGATTGAACCGGTTTAAACTGGTTTAAATCGGTTAAAACCGGATTGAACCGGTTTAAACTTGATAAAACCAGATTGAACCAGTTTAAACCGGTTTAAACCGGATAAAAACGGATTGAACCGGTTTAAACCGGTTTAAACTAGATAAAACCGGATTGAACCGGTTTAAACAGGATAAAAACGGATAGGACCGGATTGAACCGGTTTAAACCGGTTTAAACCAGATGAAACTGGATAGAACTGGTTTAAAGCAGATACAAAGGGATTGAACCGTTTTAAACCGGTTTAAACCGGATAAAACCAGATTGAACCAGTTTAAACCGGTTTAAACCGGATAAAAACGGATTGAACCGGTTTAAACCGGTTTAAACTAGATAAAACCGGATTGAACCGGTTTAAACAGGATAAAAACGGATAGGACCGGATTGAACCGGTTTAAACCGGTTTAAACCAGATGAAACTGGATAGAACTGGTTTAAAGCAGATAGAAAGGGATTGAACCGTTTTAAACCGGTTTAAACCGGATAAAACCAGATTGAACCGGTTTAAACCAGATAAAACCGGATTGAACCGGTTTAAACCGGTGTGCACCGTATAGAACCGGATTGAACGTGATTAAACCGGATAAAACTGGATTGAACCAGTTTAAACCAGATAAAACCGGATGGAAACCTTTTAAACTGGATAGAACTGGATTGAACCGGTTTAAACCAGAAAAACCGGATTGAACCTGTTTAAACCGGATAAAACAGGACTGAACCGGTTTAAACCGGATTGATCCAGTTTAAACTGGTTTAAACCGGATAAAACCGGATAGAACCGGGTTGAACCAGATTGAAGCGGTTTAAACCGGTTTAAACCAGATAAAACCGGATAGAACGTGTTTAAAACGGAAAAAAGCAGATTTAACCGGATTAAACCAGTTTAAACAGGATTAAACTGGATTGAATAAGTTTAAACCGGATTGAACCGGTTTAAACCGGTTTAAAACGGATAGAACCGGATTGAACCGGTTTAAACCGCTTTAAACTACATAAAACCGGATTGAACTGTTTTAAACAGGATAAAACCGGATTGAACCGGTTTAAAAGGTTTAAACAGGATAAAACCGCATTGAACCGGTTTAAACCGGATAAAACCGGATCGATCCGGTTTAAACTGGTTTAAAACGGATAAAACAGGATCGAACTGCTTTAAAGCGGATAGAAAGGGTTTGAACCGGTTTAAACCGGATTGAACCGGATTGAACCGGTTTAAACCAGTTTGAACCGTATAGAACCGGATTGAACGTGTTTAAACCGGATAGAACCGGATTGAACCGGTTTAAACCAGAAAAACCGGATTGAACCTGTTTAAACTGGATAAAACCGGACTGAACCAGTTAAAACCGGATAAAACCGGATTGATCCGGTTTAAACTGGTTTAAATAGGATAAAACCGGATTGAACTGGTTTAAACCGGATAAAAACTGATAGAACCAGACTGAACCAGTATAAACCGGTTTAAGCCAGATGAAACCGGATAGAACCGGTTTAAACTGGATAAAATCGGATTGAACCAGTTTAAACCAGATTAAACTGGAAAGAACCGGTTTACACTGGATAGAAGAGGATTGAACCGGTATAAACCGGATAGAACCGGATTGAACCGGTTTAAAATGTTTTAAACAGGATTAAACCGGATTGAACCGGTTGAAACCGATTGATCCGGTTTAGACCGTTTTAAACCGGATAAAACCGGATAGAACTGGTTTAAAGCAGATAGAAAGGGATTGAACCGTTTTAAACCGGTTTAAACCGGATAAAACCAGATTGAACCAGTTTAAACTGGTTTAAACTGGATAAAACCGATTGAACCGGTTTAAACTGTATAAAACCGGATTGAACCGGTTTAAACCGGTGTGAACCGTATAGAACCGGATTGAACGTATTTAACCGGATGAAACCGGATTGAACCAGTTTAAACCGGATAAAACCGGATGGAAACCGTTTAAACTGGATAGAACTGGATTGAACCGGTTTAAACCAGAAAAACCGGATTGAACCTGTCTAAACCGGATAAAACCGGACTGAACCGGTTTAAACTGGATAAAACCGGATTGATCCGGTTTAAACTGGTTTAAACCAGATAAAACCGGATAGAACAGGGTTGAACCAGATTGAAGCGGTTGAAACCGGTTTAAACCAGATAAAACAGGATAGAACGGATTTAAACCGGAAAAAAGCAGATTGAAAAGGATTAAACCAGTTTAAACCGGATAAAACCGGATTGAATAAGTTTAAACCGGATTGAACCGGTTTAAACTGGTTTAAAATGGATAGAACGGGATTGAACCGGTTTAAACCAGTTTAAGGTGGATAAAACCGGATTGAACTGGTTTAAACAGGATAAAACCGAATTGAACCAGTTTAAAATGGTTTAAACAGGATAAAACCGCATTGAACCGGTTTAAACCGGATAAAACCGGATCCATCCTGTTTAAACTGGTTTAAACCGGATAAAACAGGATAGAACTAGTTTAAAGCGGATAGAAAGGGACTGAAACGGTTTAAACCGGATTAAACCGGATTAAACTGGATAAAACCAGATTGAAACGGTTTAAACCTGTTTAAACTGGATAAAACCGGATTGAACTGGTTTAAACCGGTTTGAACCGTATAGAACCGGATTGAACGTGTTTAAACTGGATAAAACCGGATTGAACCGGTTTAAACCGGATAAAACCATATTGAACCGGTTTAAATAGGTTTAAAGAGGACAAAACCGGATTGAACTGGTTTAAACAGGATAAAACCGGATTGAACCGGTTTAAAGCGGATAAAACAAGATAGAACTGGTTTATAACGGATAGAACCGGATTGAACTGGTTTAAACCGGTTTAAACCGGATAAAACCGGGTTGAACCGGTTTAAACCTGATTAAACCGGATAAAACCGGACTGATCTGGTTTAAACTTGTTAAAACCGGATTGAACCGGTTTAAACGGGTTTAAACCAGATAAAAGCGGATTGAACCGGTTTAAACAGGACAGAACCGTACTGAACCGGTTTAAACAGGTTTCAAGTGGATAAAACCGGATTGAACTGGTATAAACTGGATAAAACCGGATAGAACCGGGTTGAACCAGATTGAAGCGGTTTAAACCGGTTTAAACCAGATAAAACCGGATAGAACGTGTTTAAAACGGAAAAAAGCAGATTTAACCGGATTAAACTGGTCTAAACACGATAAAACCGGATTGAACCGGTTTAAAATGGTTTAAACAGGATAAAACCGCATTGAACCGGTTTAAACCGGATAAAACCGGATCGATCCGGTTTAAACCGGTTTAAAACGGATAAAACAGGATCGAAATGCTTTAAAGCGGATAGAAAGGGTTTGAACCAGTTTAAACCGGATTGAACCGGTTTAAACCGGATAAAACCGGATTGAACCGGTTTAAACCAGTTTGAACCGTATAGAACCGGATTGAACGTGTTTAAACCGGATAGAACCGGATTGAACCGGTTTAAACCAGAAAAACCGGATTGAACCTGTTTAAACTGGATAAAACCGGACTGAACCAGTTAAAACCGGATAAAACCGGATTGATCCGGTTTAAACTGGTTTAAATAGGATAAAACCGGATTGAAATGGTTTAAACCAGATAAAAACTGATAGAACCAGACTGAACCAGTATAAACCGGTTTAAGCCAGATGAAACCGGATAGAACCGGTTTAAACTGGATAAAATCGGATTGAACCAGTTTAAACCAGATGAAACTGGAAAGAACCGGTTTACACTGGATAGAAGAGGATTGAACCGGTATAAAACGGATAGAACCGGATTGAACCGGTTCCAACCGGTTTAAACCAGATAAAACCGGATAGAACCGGTTGAAACTGGATAAAACCGGATTGAACCGGTTGAAACCGGATGAAACCGGATTGAACCGGTTTAAACCAGATAAAACTGGATTGAACCCTTTTAAACCAGTTTAAACTGGATAGAACTGGATAGAACCGGTTCAAACCGGATAAAACCGGATTGAACCTGTTAAACCAGTTTCAACCGGATAAAACCGGATTGAACCGGTTTAAACCGGATAAAACCGGAGTGAACCGGTTTGAACCGGTTTAAACCTGATAAAACCGGATTGAGTCAGTTTAAACCGGTTTAAACCAGATAAAACTGGATTGAACCAGTTTAAACTGGTTTAAACCGGATAAAACCGGATTGAACCGGTTAAACCAGTTTCAACCGGATTGAACCGGATAGAACCAGTTTAAACTGGATAAAACCGGATTGAACCGGTTTAAACCTGATTAAACTGGATAAAACCGGATTGAACCGGATTAAACCGGTTTAAACCGGATGAAACCAGATTGAAACGGTTTAAACCGGATAAAACCGGATTGAACCGGTTAAACCAGTTTCAACCGGATTGAACCGGATAGAACCAGTTTAAACTGGATAAAACCGGATTGAACCGGTTTAAACCGGTTTAAATCGGATAGAACCGGATTGAACCGGTTTATTCCGGAGAAAACCGGATTGAACTGGTTGAACCGGTTTAAATCAGATAGAACCGGATTGAACCGGTTTAAACCGCATAAACCCGGATTGAACCGGTTTGAACCGGTTTAAACCGGAAAGAACCGGTTTAATCAGTATTAAAATGGATGGAACCGGTTTAAACCGGATAAAAGCGGATTGAACCGGTTTAAACCGGTTTCAACCGGATAGAACCGTATTGAACTGGTTTAAACCAGATAAAACCGGATTGAACTGGTTTAAACTGGATAAAACCGGATTGAACCGGTTTAAACCAGTTTAAACAGGATAGAGCCGGATAGAACGGGTTCAAACTGGATAAAACCGGATTGAACCGGTTAAACCAGTTTCAACAGGATAAAACCGGATTGAACCAGTTTACACCAGATAAAACCGGATTGAACTGGTTTAAACCGGTTTAAACCGGATGAAACCGGATTTAACCGGTTTAATCCGGTTTAAACGGGATACAACCGGATTGAACCGGTTTAAACCGGTTTAAACAGGATAAAACGGGATTGAACCGGTTTAAACCAGTTTAAACCAGATAGAACCGGATTGAACCAGTTTAAACCGGACAAAACCGGATAGAACCGGTTAAAACCAGTTTAAACAGGATAGAACCGGTTCAAACCGTTTTAAACCGGATGAAACCGGATTGAACCGGTTTAAACCAGATAAAACTGGATTGAACCCTTTTAAACGAGTTTAAACTGGATAGAACTGGATAGAACCGGTTCAAACTGGATAAAACCGGATTGAACCGGTTAAACCAGTTTCAACCGGATAAAACCGGATTGAACCGGTTTAAACCAGATAAAACCGGAGTGATCCGGTTTGAACCGGTTTAAACCTGATAAAACCGGATTGAGTCAGTTTAAACCGGTTTAAACCGGATAAAATTGGATTGAACCGGTTTAAACTGGTTTAAACCGGATAAAACCGGATTGAACCAGTTTCAACCGGATAAAAGCAGATTTAAAAGGATCAAACCGGTTTCAACCGGATTGAACCGGATAGAACCGGTTTAAACTGGATAAAACCGGATAGAACCGGTTTAAACTGGATAAAACCGGATTGAACCGGTTTAAACCTGTTTAAAACGGATAAAACCGGATTGAACCGGATTAAACCGGTTTAAAACCGGATGAAACCAGATTGAAACGGTTTAAACCGGATAAAACCGGATTGAACCGGCTTAAACCGGTTTAAAACAGATAAAACTGCATTGAACCGGTTTAAACCGGTATAAACCGGATAAATGCGGAATGAACTGGTTTAAACCGGTTTAAAGCGGAGAGAACCGGATAGAAAAGGTTTAAACCGGATAGAACCGGATTGAACCGCTTTAAACCAGTTTAAACCGAATAGAACCGGATAGAACTGGTTTAAACTGGTTTAAACCGGATAGAACCGGATAGAACTGGTTTAAACCGGATAAAACCGGATTGAACCGGTTAAACCAGTTTCAACCGGATTGAACCGGATAGAAACAGTTTAAACTGGATAAAACCGGATTGAACCGGTTTAAACCTGATTAAACTGGATAAAACCGGATTGAACTGGATTAAACCGGTTTAAACCGGATGAAACCAGATTGAAATGGTTTAAACCAGATAAAACGGGATTGAACCGGCTTAAACCGGTTTAAACCTGATAAAACTGCATTGAACCGGTTTAAACTGGTATAAACCAGATAAATCCGGAATGAACTGGTTTAAACTGGTTTAAACCGGATAGAACAGGTTTAAGCCGGATAAAATCGGATTGAACCGGTTTAAACCGGTTTAAACCGGATAGAACCGGATTGAAACGCTTTAAACCAGTTTAAACCGAATAGAACCGGATAGAAATGGTTTAAACCGGTTTAATCTGGATAGAACCGGATAGAACCGGTTTAAACCGGTTTAAACCGGATAGAAACGGATTGAACCGGTTTAAACCGGATAAAACCGGATAGACCCGGTTTAAACTGGTTTAAACGGGATAGAACCGGGTAGAACCAGTTTAAAACGGATAAAACTAGATTGAACAGGTTTAAACCGGTTTAATCCGGATAAAACCGAATTGAACCGGTTGAAACCGGAGAAAAACGGATTGAACTGGTTGAACCGGTTTAAATCGGATAGAACCGGACTGAACCGGTTTAAACCGCATAAACACGGATTGATCCGGTTTGAACCGCTTTAAACTGGATAGATCGTTTTAAACCGGATAAAAGAGGATTGAACCGGTTTAAACGGGTTTAAACCAGATAAAAGCGGATTGAACCAGTTTAAACCGGATAAAAACGGATTGAACCGGTTTAAACCGGTTTAAACCGGATAGAAACGGATTGAAACGGTATAAAACGGGTTAAACCGGATAAAACCGGATTGAACTGTTTTAAACCGTATAAAACCGGATTGAACCGGTTTAAACTGGTTTAAACAGGATAAAATCAGATTGAACCAGTTTAAACTGGTTTAATCCGTATAAAACCGGATTGAACCAGTTTAAACCGGTTTAAACCAGATAAAAGCAGATTGAACCGCTTTAGACCGGATAGAACTGGACTGAACCGGTTTAAACCGGTTTTAACCGGATAAAACCGGATTGAACCGGTTTAAACCGGTTTAAACCAGATGAAACTAGATTGAAACGGTTTAAACCGGATAAAACGGGATTGAACCAGCTTAAACCGGTTTAAACCTGATAAAACTGAATTGAACCGGTTTAAACTGGTATAAACCGGATAAATCCGGAATGAACTGGTTTAAACTGGTTTAAACCGGATAGAACCGGTTTAAGCCGGATAAAATCGGATTGAACCGGTTTAAACCAGTTTAAACCGGAAAGAACCGGATTGAAACGCTTTAAACCAGTTTAAACCGAATAGAACCGGATAGAAATGGTTTAAACCGGTTTAATCTGGATAGAACCGGATAGAACCGGTTTAAACCGGTTTAATCCGGATAGAAACGGATTGAACCGGTTTAAACCCGATAAAACCGGATAGAACCGGTTTAAACTGGTTTAAACGGGATAGAACCGGGTAGAACCAGTTTAAAACGGATAAAACTAGATTGAACAGGTTTAAACCGGTTTAATCCGGATAAAACCGAATTGAACCGGTTGAAACCGGAGAAAAACGGATTGAACTGGTTGAACCGGTTTAAATCGGATAGAACCGGATTGAACCGGTTTAAACCGCATAAACCCGGATTGATCCGGTTTGAACCGCTTTAAACCGGATAGATCGGTTTAAACCGGATGAAAGAGGATTGAACCGGTTTAAACGGGTTTAAACCAGATAAAAGCGGATTGAACCAGTTTAAACCGGATAAAAACGGATTGAACCGGTTTAAACCGGTTTAAACCGGATAGAAACGGATTGAAACGGTATAAAACGGGTTAAACCGGATAAAACCGGATTGAACTGTTTTAAACCGTATAAAACCGGATTGAACCGGTTTAAACTGGTTTAAACAGGATAAAATCAGATTGAACCAGTTTAAATTGGTTTAATCCGTATAAAACCGGATTGAACCAGTTTAAACCGGTTTAAACCAGATAAAAGCAGATTGAACCGCTTTAGACCGGATAGAACCGGACTGAACCGGTTTAAACAGGTTTTAACCGGATAAAACCGGATTGAACCGGTTTAAACCGGTTTAAACCGGATAGAATCGGATTGAACTGGTTTAAACCGGATAAAACAAGATAGAACTGGTATAAACCGGATAGAACTGGATTGAACTGGTTTAAACCGGTTTAAACAGGATAAAATCGGATTGAACCGGTTTAAACTGGTTTAAATCGGTTAAAACCGGATTGAACCGGTTTAAACTTGATAAAACCAGATTGAACCAGTTTAAACCGGATGAAATCGGATAGAACCGGTTTACACTGGATAGAAGAGGATTGAACCGGTATAAACCGGATAGAACCGGATTGAACCGGTTCCAACTGGTTTAAACCAGATAAAACCGGATAGAACCGGTTGAAACTGGATAAAACCAGATTGAACCGGTTGAAACCGGATGAAACCGGATAGAACCGGTTTAAACCGGATAGAACAGGATTGAACCGGTGTAAACCGTTTAAAAGTGGATAAAACCGGATTGAACTGGTTTAAACTGGATAAAACCGATTGAACCGGTTTAAACTGGATAAAACCGGATTGAACCGGTTTAAACCGGTGTGAACCGTATAGAACCGGATTGAACGTGTTTAACCGGATGAAACTGGATTGAACCGGTTTAAACCTGATTAAACTGGATAAAACCGGATTGAACTGGATTAAACCGGTTTAAACCGGATGAAACCAGATTGAAATGGTTTAAACCGGATAAAACGGGATTGAACCGGCTTAAACCGGTTTAAACCTGATAAAACTGCATTGAACCGGTTTAAACTGGTATAAACCGGATAAATCCGGAATGAACTGGTTTAAACTGGTTTAAACCGGATAGAACAGTTTTAAGCCGGATAAAATTGGATTGAACCGGTTTAAACCGGTTTAAACCGGATAGAACCGGATTGAAACGCTTTAAACCAGTTTAAACCGAATAGAACCGGATAGAAATGGTTTAAACCGGTTTAATCTGGATAGAACCGGATAGAACCGGTTTAAACCGGTTTAAACCGGATAGAAACGGATTGAACTGGTTTAAACCAGATAAAACCGGATAGAACCGGTTTAAACCGGATAGAACAGGATTGAACCGGTGTAAACCGTTTAAAAGTGGATAAAACCGGATTGAACTGGTTTAAACTGGATAAAACCGATTGAACCGGTTTAAACTGGATAAAACCGGATTGAACCGGTTTAAACCGGTGTGAACCGTGTAGAACCGGATTGAACGTGTTTAACCGGATGAAACCGGAGTGAACTGGTTTAAACCGGATAAAACCGGATGGAAACCGTTTAAACTGGATAGAACTGGATTGAACCGGTTTAAACCAGAAAAACCGGATTGAACCTGTCTAAACCGGATAAAACCGGACTGAACCGGTTTAAACTGGATAAAACCGGATTGATCCGGTTTAAACTGGTTTAAACCAGATAAAACCGGATAGAACCGGGTTGAACCAGATTGAAGCGGTTGAAACCGGTTTAAACCAGATAAAACAGGATAGAACGGATTTAAACCGGAAAAAAGCAGATTGAACCGGATTAAACCAGTTTAAACCGGATAAAACCGGATTGAATAAGTTTAATCCGGATAGAACCGGCTTAAACCGGTTTAAACCAGATAAAACTGCATTGAACCGGTTTAAACCGGTATAAACCGGATAAATCCGGAATGAACTGGTTTAAACCGGTTTAAACCGGATAGAACCGGATAGAAAAGGTTTAAACCGGATAAAACCGGATTGAACCGGTTAAACCAGTTTCAACCGGATTGAACCGGATAGAACCAGTTTAAACTGGATAAAACCGGATTGAACCGGTTTAAACCTGATTAAACTGGATAAAACCGGATTGAACCGGATTAAACCGGTTTAAACCGGATGAAACCAGATTGAAACGGTTTAAACCGGATAAAACCGGATTGAACCGGTTAAACCAGTTTCAACCGGATTGAACCGGATAGAACCAGTTTAAACTGGATAAAACCGGATTGAACCGGTTTAAACCGGTTTAAATCGGATAGAACCGGATTGAACCGGTTTATTCCGGAGAAAACCGGATTGAACTGGTTGAACCGGTTTAAATCGGATAGAACCGGATTGAACCGGTTTAAACCGCATAAACCCGGATTGAACCGGTTTGAACCGGTTTAAACCGGAAAGAACCGGTTTAATCAGGACTAAACTGGATGGAACCGGTTTAAACCGGATAAAAGCGGATTGAACCGGTTTAAACCGGTTTCAACCGGATAGAACCGTATTGACCTGGTTTAAACCAGATAAAACCGGATTGAACTGGTTTAAACTGGATAAAACCGGATTGAACCGGTTTAAACCAGTTTAAACAGGATAGAGCCGGATAGAACGGGTTCAAACTGGATAAAACCGGATTGAACCGGTTAAACCAGTTTCAACAGGATAAAACCGGATTGAACCAGTTTACACCAGATAAAAACGGATTGAACTGGTTTAAACCGGTTTAAACCGGATGATACCGGATTTAACCGGTTTAATCCGGTTTAAACGGGATAAAACCGGATTGAACCAGTTTAAACCGGTTTAAACAGGATAAAACGGGATTGAACCGGTTTAAACCAGTTTAAACCGGATAGAACCGGATTGAACCAGTTTAAACCGGACAAAACCGGATAGAACCGGTTAAAACCAGTTTAAACAGGATAGAACCGGTTCAAACCGTTTTAAACCGGATGAAACCGGATTGAACCGGTTTAAACCAGATAAAACTGGATTGAACCCTTTTAAACCAGTTTAAACTGGATAGAACTGGATAGAACCGGTTCAAACTGGATAAAACCGGATTGAACCGGTTAAACCAGTTTCAACCGGATAAAACCGGATTGAACCGGTTTAAACCAGATAAAACTGGAGTGATCCGGTTTGAACCGGTTTAAACCTGATAAAACCGGTTTGAGTCAGTTTAAACCGGTTTAAACCGGATAAAATTGGATTGAACCGGTTTAAACTGGTTTAAACCGGATAAAACCGGATTGAACCGGTTTCAACCGGATAAAAGCAGATTTAAAAGGATCAAACCGGTTTCAACCGGATTGAACCGGATAGAACCGGTTTAAACTGGATAAAACCGGATTGAACCGGTTTAAACCTGTTTAAAACGGATAAAACCGGATTGAACCGGATTAAACCGGTTTAAACCGGATGAAACCAGATTGAAACGGTTTAAACCGGATAAAACCCGATTGAACCGGCTTAAACCGGTTTAAACCAGATAAAACTGCATTGAACCGGTTTAAACCGGTATAAACCGGATAAATCCGGAATGAACTGGTTTAAACCGGTTTAAAGCGGAGAGAACCGGATAGAAAAGGTTTAAACCGGATAGAACCTGATTGAACCGCTTTAAACCAGTTTAAACCGAATAGAACCGGATAGAACTGGTTTAAACTGGTTTAAACCGGATAGAACTGGTTTAAACCGGATAAAACCGGATTGAACCGGTTAAACCAGTTTCAACCGGATTGAACCGGATAGAAACAGTTTAAACTGGATAAAACCGGATTGAACCGGTTTAAACCTGATTAAACTGGATAAAACCGGATTGAACTGGATTAAACCGGTTTAAACCGGATGAAACCAGATTGAAATGGTTTAAACCGGATAAAACGGGATTGAACTGGCTTAAACCTGTTTAAACCTGATAAAACTGCATTGAACCGGTTTAAACTGGTATAAACCGGATAAATCCGGAATGAACTGGTTTAAACTGGTTTAAACCGGGTAGAACCGGATAGAACCGGTTTAAGCCGGATAAAATCGGATTGAACCGGTTTAAACCGGTTTAAACCGGATAGAACCGGATTGAAACGCTTTAAACCAGTTTAAACCGAATAGAACCGGATAGAAATGGTTTAAACCGGTTTAATCTGGATAGAACCGGATAGAACCGGTTTAAACGGGTTTAAACCGGATAGAAACGGATTGAACCGGTTTAAACCGGATAAAACCGGATAGAACCGGTTTAAACTGGTTTAAACGGGATAGAACCGGGTAGAACCAGTTTAAAACGGATAAAAATAGATTGAACAGGTTTAAACCGGTTTAATCCGGATAAAACCTAATTGAACCGGTTGAAACCGGAGAAAAACGGATTGAACTGGTTGAACCGGTTTAAATCGGATAGAACCGGATTGAACCAGTTTAAACCGCATAAACCCGGATTGATCTGGTTTGAACCGCTTTAAACCGGATAGATCGGTTTAAACCGGATAAAAGAGGATTGAACCGGTTTAAACGGGTTTAAACCAGATAAAAGCGGATTGAACCAGTTTAAACCTGATAAAAACGGATTGAACCGGTTTAAACCGGTTTAAACCGGATAGAAACGGATTGAAACGGTATAAAACGGGTTAAACCGGATAATACCGGATTGAACTGTTTTAAACCGTATAAAACCGGATTGAACCGGTTTAAACTGGTTTAAACAGGATAAAATCAGATTGAACCAGTTTAAACTGGTTTAATCCATATAAAACCGGATTGAACCAGTTTAAACCGGTTTAAACAAGATAAAAGCAGATTGAACCGCTTTAGACCGGATAGAACTGGACTGAACCGGTTTAAACCGGTTTTAACCGGATAAAACCGGATTGAACCGATTTAAACCGGATAGAATCGGATTGAACTGGTTTAAACCGGATAAAACAAGATAGAACTGGTATAAACGGGATAGAACTGGATTGAACCGGTTTAAACCGGTTTAAACAGGATAAAATCGGATTGAACCGGTTTAAACCGGTTTAAACTAGATAAAACCGGATTGAACCGGTTTAAACAGGATAAAAACGGATAGGACCGGATTGAACCGGTTTAAACCGGTTTAAACCAGATGAAACTGGATAGAACTGGTTTAAAGCAGATAGAAAGGGATTGAACCGTTTTAAACCGTTTTAAACCGGATGAAACCAGATTGAAACGGTTTAAACCAGATAAAACCGGATTGAACCGGCTTAAACCGGTTTAAACCAGATAAAACTGCATTGAACCGGATTAAACCGGTATAAACCGGATAAATCCGGAATGAACTGGTTTAAACCGGTTTAAAGCGGAGAGAACCGGATAGAAAAGGTTTAAACCGGATAGAACCGGATTGAACCGCTTTAAACCAGTTTAAACCGAATAGAACCGGATAGAACTGGTTTAAACTGGTTTAAACCGGATAGAACCGGATAGAACTGGTTTAAACCGGATAAAACCGGATTGAACCGGTTAAACCAGTTTCAACCGGATTGAACCGGATAGAAACAGTTTAAACTGGATAAAACTGGATTGAACCGGTTTAAACCTGATTAAACTGGATAAAACCGGATTGAACTGGATTAAACCGGTTTAAACCGGATGAAACCAGATTGAAACGGTTTAAACCGGATAAAACGGGATTGAACCGGCTTAAACCGGTTTAAACCTGGTAAAACTGCATTGAACCGGTTTAAACTGGTATAAACCGGATAAATCCGGAATGAACTGGTTTAAACTGGTTTAAACCGGATAGAACCGGTTTAAGCCGGATAAAATCGGATTGAACCGGTTTAAACCGGTTTAAACCGGATAGAACCGGATTGAAACGCTTTAAACCAGTTTAAACCGAATAGAACCGGATAGAAATGGTTTAAACCGGTTTAATCTGGATAGAACCGGATAGAACCGGTTTAAACCGGATAGAAACGGATTGAACCGGTTTAAACCGGATAAAACCGGATAGAACCTGTTTAAACTGGTTTAAACGGGATAGAACCGGGTAGAACCAGTTTAAAACGGATAAAACTAGATTGAACAGGTTTAAACCGGTTTAATCCGGATAAAACCGAATTGAACCGGTTGAAACCGGAGAAAAACGGATTGAACTGGTTGAACCGGTTTTAACCGGATAAAACCGGATTGAACCGGTTTAAACCGGTTTAAACCGGATAGAATCGGATTGAACTGGTTTAAACCGGATAAAAAAAGATAGAACTGGTATAAACCGGATAGAACTGGATTGAACCGGTTTAAACCGGTTTACACAGGATAAAATCGGATTGAACCGGTTTAAACTGGTTTAAATCGGTTAAAACCGGATTGAACCGGTTTAAACTTGATAAAACCAGATTGAACCAGTTTAAACCGGTTTAAACCGGATAAAAACGGATTGAACCGGTTTAAACCGGTTTAAACTAGATAAAACCGGATTGAACCGGTTTAAACAGGATAAAAACGGATAGGACCGGATTGAACCGGTTTAAACCGGTTTAAACCAGATGAAACTGGATAGAACTGGTTTAAAGCAGATACAAAGGGATTGAACCGTTTTAAACCGGTTTAAACCGGATAAAACCAGATTGAACCAGTTTAAACCGGTTTAAACCGGATAAAAACGGATTGAACCGGTTTAAACCGGTTTAAACTAGATAAAACCGGATTGAACCGGTTTAAACAGGATAAAAACGGATAGGACCGGATTGAACCGGTTTAAACCGGTTTAAACCAGATGAAACTGGATAGAACTGGTTTAAAGCAGATAGAAAGGGATTGAACCGTTTTAAACCGGTTTAAACCGGATAAAACCAGATTGAACCGGTTTAAACCAGATAAAACCGGATTGAACCGGTTTAAACCGGTGTGCACCGTATAGAACCGGATTGAACGTGATTAAACCGGATAAAACTGGATTGAACCAGTTTAAACCGGATAAAACCGGATGGAAACCTTTTAAACTGGATAGAACTGGATTGAACCGGTTTAAACCAGAAAAACCGGATTGAACCTGTTTAAACCGGATAAAACAGGACTGAACCGGTTTAAACCGGATTGATCCAGTTTAAACTGGTTTAAACCGGATAAAACCGGATAGAACCGGGTTGAACCAGATTGAAGCGGTTTAAACCGGTTTAAACCAGATAAAACCGGATAGAACGTGTTTAAAACGGAAAAAAGCAGATTTAACCAGATTAAACCAGTTTAAACAGGATTAAACTGGATTGAATAAGTTTAAACCGGATTGAACCGGTTTAAACCGGTTTAAAACGGATAGAACCGGATTGAACCGGTTTAAACCGCTTTAAACTACATAAAACCGGATTGAACTGTTTTAAACAGGATAAAACCGGATTGAACCGGTTTAAAAGGTTTAAACAGGATAAAACCGCATTGAACCGGTTTAAACCGGATAAAACCGGATCGATCCGGTTTAAACTGGTTTAAAACGGATAAAACAGGATCGAACTGCTTTAAAGCGGATAGAAAGGGTTTGAACCGGTTTAAACCGGATTGAACCGGTTTAAACCGGATAAAACCGGATTGAACCGGTTTAAACCAGTTTGAACCGTATAGAACCGGATTGAACGTGTTTAAACCGGATAGAACCAGATTGAACCGGTTTAAACCAGAAAAACCGGATTGAACCTGTTTAAACTGGATAAAACCGGACTGAACCAGTTAAAACCGGATAAAACCGGATTGATCCGGTTTAAACTGGTTTAAATAGGATAAAACCGGATTGAACTGGTTTAAACCGGATAAAAACTGATAGAACCAGACTGAACCAGTATAAACCGGTTTAAGCCAGATGAAACCGGATAGAACCGGTTTAAACTGGATAAAATCGGATTGAACCAGTTTAAACCAGATTAAACTGGAAAGAACCGGTTTACACTGGATAGAAGAGGATTGAACCGGTATAAACCGGATAGAACCGGATTGAACCGGTTTAAACCGGTTTAAACCGGATAGAACCGGATTGAACCGGTTCCAACCGGTTTAAACCAGATAAAACCGGATAGAACCGGTTGAAACTGGATAAAACCGGATTGAACCGGTTGAAACCGGATGAAACCGGATAGAACCGGTTTAAACCGGATAGAACCGGATTGAACCGGTGTAAACCGTTTAAAAGTGGATAAAACCGGATTGAACTGGTTTAAACAGGATAAAACCGGATTGATCCGGTTTAAAATGTTTTAAACAGGATTAAACCGGATTGAACCGGTTGAAACCGATTGATCCGGTTTAGACCGTTTTAAACCGGATAAAACCGGATAGAACTGGTTTAAAGCAGATAGAAAGGGATTGAACCGTTTTAAACCGGTTTAAACCGGATAAAACCAGATTGAACCAGTTTAAACTGGTTTAAACTGGATAAAACCGGATTGAACCGGTTTAAACCGGTGTGAACCGTATAGAACCGGATTGAACGTGTTTAACCGGATGAAACCGGATTGAACCAGTTTAAACCGGATAAAACCGGATGGAAACCGTTTAAACTGGATAGAACTGGATTGAACCGGTTTAAACCAGAAAAACCGGATTGAACCTGTCTAAACCGGATAAAACCGGACTGAACCGGTTTAAACTGGATAAAACCGGATTGATCCGGTTTAAACTGGTTTAAACCAGATAAAACCGGATAGAACAGGGTTGAACCAGATTGAAGCGGTTGAAACCGGTTTAAACCAGATAAAACAGGATAGAACGGATTTAAACCGGAAAAAAGCAGATTGAAAAGGATTAAACCAGTTTAAACCGGATAAAACCGGATTGAATAAGTTTAAACCGGATTGAACCGGTTTAAACTGGTTTAAAATGGATAGAACGGGATTGAACCGGTTTAAACCAGTTTAAGGTGGATAAAACCGGATTGAACTGGTTTAAACAGGATAAAACCGAATTGAACCAGTTTAAAATGGTTTAAACAGGATAAAACCGCATTGAACCGGTTTAAACCGGATAAAACCGGATCCATCCTGTTTAAACTGGTTTAAACCGGATAAAACAGGATAGAACTAGTTTAAAGCGGATAGAAAGGGACTGAAACGGTTTAAACCGGATTAAACCGGATTAAACCGGATAAAACCAGATTGAAACGGTTTAAACCTGTTTAAACTGGATAAAACCGGATTGAACTGGTTTAAACCGGTTTGAACCGTATAGAACCGGATTGAACGTGTTTAAACTGGATAAAACCGGATTGAACCGGTTTAAACCGGATAAAACCATATTGAACCGGTTTAAATAGGTTTAAAGTGGACAAAACCGGATTGAACTGGTTTAAACAGGATAAAACCGGATTGAACCGGTTTAAAGCGGATAAAACAAGATAGAACTGGTTTATAACGGATAGAACCGGATTGAACTGGTTTAAACCGGTTTAAACCGTATAAAACCGGGTTGAACCGGTTTTAACCTGATTAAACCGGATAAAACCGGACTGATCTGGTTTAAACTTGTTAAAACCGGATTGAACCGGTTTAAATGGGTTTAAACCAGATAAAAGCGGATTGAACCGGTTTAAACAGGACAGAACCGTACTGAACCGGTTTAAACAGGTTTCAAGTGGATAAAACCGGATTGAACTGGTATAAACTGGATAAAACCGGATAGAACCGGGTTGAACCAGATTGAAGCGGTTTAAACCGGTTTAAACCAGATAAAACCGGATAGAACGTGTTTAAAACGGAAAAAAGCAGATTTAACCGGATTAAACTGGTCTAAACACGATAAAACCGGATTGAACCGGTTTAAAATGGTTTAAACAGGATAAAACCGCATTGAACCGGTTTAAACCGGATAAAACCGGATCGATCCGGTTTAAACCGGTTTAAAACGGATAAAACAGGATCGAAATGCTTTAAAGCGGATAGAAAGGGTTTGAACCAGTTTAAACCGGATTGAACCGGTTTAAACCGGATAAAACCGGATTGAACCGGTTTAAACCAGTTTGAACCGTATAGAACCGGATTGAACGTGTTTAAACCGGATAGAACCGGATTGAACCGGTTTAAACCAGAAAAACCGGATTGAACCTGTTTAAACTGGATAAAACCGGACTGAACCAGTTAAAACCGGATAAAACCGGATTGATCCGGTTTAAACTGGTTTAAATAGGATAAAACCGGATTGAACTGGTTTAAACCAGATAAAAACTGATAGAACCAGACTGAACCAGTATAAACCGGTTTAAGCCAGATGAAACCGGATAGAACCGGTTTAAACTGGATAAAATCGGATTGAACCAGTTTAAACCAGATGAAACTGGAAAGAACCGGTTTACACTGGATAGAAGAGGATTGAACCGGTATAAAACGGATAGAACCGGATTGAACCGGTTTAAACCAGATAAAACTGGATTGAACCCTTTTAAACCAGTTTAAACTGGATAGAACTGGATAGAACCGGTTCAAACCGGATAAAACCGGATTGAACCTGTTAAACCAGTTTCAACCGGATAAAACCGGATTGAACCGGTTTAAACCGGATAAAACCGGAGTGAACCGGTTTGAACCGGTTTAAACCTGATAAAACCGGATTGAGTCAGTTTAAACCGGTTTAAACCAGATAAAACTGGATTGAACCAGTTTAAACTGGTTTAAACCGGATAAAACCGGATTGAACCGGTTAAACCAGTTTCAACCGGATTGAACCGGATAGAACCAGTTTAAACTGGATAAAACCGGATTGAACCGGTTTAAACCTGATTAAACTGGATAAAACCGGATTGAACCGGATTAAACCGGTTTAAACCGGATGAAACCAGATTGAAACGGTTTAAACCGGATAAAACCGGATTGAACCGGTTAAACCAGTTTCAACCGGATTGAACCGGATAGAACCAGTTTAAACTGGATAAAACCGGATTGAACCGGTTTAAACCGGTTTAAATCGGATAGAACCGGATTGAACCGGTTTATTCCGGAGAAAACCGGATTGAACTGGTTGAACCGGTTTAAATCAGATAGAACCGGATTGAACCGGTTTAAACCGCATAAACCCGGATTGAACCGGTTTGAACCGGTTTAAACCGGAAAGAACCGGTTTAATCAGTATTAAACTGGATGGAACCGGTTTAAACCGGATAAAAGCGGATTGAACCGGTTTAAATCGGTTTCAACCGGATAGAACCGTATTGAACTGGTTTAAACCAGATAAAACCGGATTGAACTGGTTTAAACTGGACAAAACCGGATTGAACCGGTTTAAACCAGTTTAAACAGGATAGAGCCGGATAGAACGGGTTCAAACTGGATAAAACCGGATTGAACCGGTTAAACCAGTTTCAACAGGATAAAACCGGATTGAACCAGTTTACACCAGATAAAACCGGATTGAACTGGTTTAAACCGGTTTAAACCGGATGAAACCGGATTTAACCGGTTTCATCCGGTTTAAACGGGATACAACCGGATTGAACCGGTTTAAACCGGTTTAAACAGGATAAAACGGGATTGAACCGGTTTAAACCAGTTTAAACCAGATAGAACCGGATTGAACCAGTTTAAACCGGACAAAACCGGATAGAACCGGTTAAAACCAGTTTAAACAGGATAGAACCGGTTCAAACCGTTTTAAACCGGATGAAACCGGATTGAACCGGTTTAAACCAGATAAAACTGGATTGAACCCTTTTAAACGAGTTTAAACTGGATAGAACTGGATAGAACCGGTTCAAACTGGATAAAACCGGATTGAACCGGTTAAACCAGTTTCAACCGGATAAAACCGGATTGAACCGGTTTAAACCAGATAAAACCGGAGTGATCCGGTTTGAACCGGTTTAAACCTGATAAAACCGGATTGAGTCAGTTTAAACCGGTTTAAACCGGATAAAATTGGATTGAACCGGTTTAAACTGGTTTAAACCGGATAAAACCGGATTGAACCGGTTTCAACCGGATAAAAGCAGATTTAAAAGGATCAAACCGGTTTCAACCGGATTGAACCGGATAGAACCGGTTTAAACTGGATAAAACCGGATTGAACCGGTTTAAACCTGTTTAAAACGGATAAAACCGGATTGAACCGGATTAAACCGGTTTAAACCGGATGAAACCAGATTGAAATGGTTTAAACCGGATAAAACCGGATTGAACCGGCTTAAACCGGTTTAAAACAGATAAAACTGCATTGAACCGGTTTAAACCGGTATAAACCGGATAAATCCGGAATGAACTGGTTTAAACCGGTTTAAAGCGGAGAGAACCGGATAGAAAAGGTTTAAACCGGATAGAACCGGATTGAACCGCTTTAAACCAGTTTAAACCGAATAGAAACGGATAGAACTGGTTTAAACTGGTTTAAACCGGATAGAACCGGATAGAACTGGTTTAAACCGGATAAAACCGGATTGAACCGGTTAAACCAGTTTCAACCGGATTGAACCGGATAGAAACAGTTTAAACTGGATAAAACCGGATTGAACCGGTTTAAACCTGATTAAACTGGATAAAACCGGATTGAACTGGATTAAACCGGTTTAAACCGGATGAAACCAGATTGAAATGGTTTAAACCGGATAAAACGGGATTGAACCGGCTTAAACCGGTTTAAACCTGATAAAACTGCATTGAACCGGTTTAAACTGGTATAAACCGGATAAATCCGGAATGAACTGGTTTAAACTGGTTTAAACCGGATAGAACAGGTTTAAGCCGGATAAAATCGGATTGAACCGGTTTAAACCGGTTTAAACCGGATAGAACCGGATTGAAACGCTTTAAACCAGTTTAAACCGAATAGAACCGGATAGAAATGGTTTAAACCGGTTTAATCTGGATAGAACCGGATAGAACCGGTTTAAACCGGTTTAAACCGGATAGAAACGGATTGAACCGGTTTAAACCGGATAAAACCGGATAGACCCGGTTTAAACTGGTTTAAACGGGATAGAACCGGGTAGAACCAGTTTAAAACGGATAAAACTAGATTGAACAGGTTTAAACCGGTTTAATCCGGATAAAACCGAATTGAACCGGTTGAAACCGGAGAAAAACGGATTGAACTGGTTGAACCGGTTTAAATCGGATAGAACCGGACTGAACCGGTTTAAACCGCATAAACACGGATTGATCCGGTTTGAACCGCTTTAAACCGGATAGATCGTTTTAAACCGGATAAAAGAGGATTGAACCGGTTTAAACGGGTTTAAACCAGATAAAAGCGGATTGAACCAGTTTAAACCGGATAAAAACGGATTGAACCGGTTTAAACCGGTTTAAACCGGATAGAAACGGATTGAAACGGTATAAAACGGGTTAAACCGGATAAAACCGGATTGAACTGTTTTAAACCGTATAAAACCGGATTGAACCGGTTTAAACTGGTTTAAACAGGATAAAATCAGATTGAACCAGTTTAAACTGGTTTAATCCGTATAAAACCGGATTGAACCAGTTTAAACCGGTTTAAACCAGATAAAAGCAGATTGAACCGCTTTAGACCGGATAGAACTGGACTGAACCGGTTTAAACCGGTTTTAACCGGATAAAACCGGATTGAACCGGTTTAAACCGGTTTAAACCAGATGAAACCAGATTGAAACGGTTTAAACCGGATAAAACGGGATTGAACCAGCTTAAACCGGTTTAAACCTGATAAAACTGAATTGAACCGGTTTAAACTGGTATAAACCGGATAAATCCGGAATGAACTGGTTTAAACTGGTTTAAACCGGATAGAACCGGTTTAAGCCGGATAAAATCGGATTGAACCGGTTTAAACCGGTTTAAACCGGAAAGAACCGGATTGAAACGCTTTAAACCAGTTTAAACCGAATAGAACCGGATAGAAATGGTTTAAACCGGTTTAATCTGGATAGAACCGGATAGAACCGGTTTAAACCGGTTTAATCCGGATAGAAACGGATTGAACCGGTTTAAACCCGATAAAACCGGATAGAACCGGTTTAAACTGGTTTAAACGGGATAGAACCGGGTAGAACCAGTTTAAAACGGATAAAACTAGATTGAACAGGTTTAAACCGGTTTAATCCGGATAAAACCTAATTGAACCGGTTGAAACCGGAGAAAAACGGATTGAACTGGTTGAACCGGTTTAAATCGGATAGAACCGGATTGAACCGGTTTAAACCGCATAAACCCGGATTGATCCGGTTTGAACCGCTTTAAACCGGATAGATCGGTTTAAACCGGATGAAAGAGGATTGAACCGGTTTAAACGGGTTTAAACCAGATAAAAGCGGATTGAACCAGTTTAAACCGGATAAAAACGGATTGAACCGGTTTAAACCGGTTTAAACCGGATAGAATTGGATTGAAACGGTATAAAACGGGTTAAACCGGATAAAACCGGATTGAACTGTTTTAAACCGTATAAAACCGGATTGAACCGGTTTAAACTGGTTTAAACAGGATAAAATCAGATTGAACCAGTTTAAATTGGTTTAATCCGTATAAAACCGGATTGAACCAGTTTAAACCGGTTTAAACCAGATAAAAGCAGATTGAACCGCTTTAGACCGGATAGAACCGGACTGAACCGGTTTAAACAGGTTTTAACCGGATAAAACCGGATTGAACCGGTTTAAACCGGTTTAAACCGGATAGAATCGGATTGAACTGGTTTAAACCGGATAAAACAAGATAGAACTGGTATAAACCGGATAGAACTGGATTGAACTGGTTTAAACCGGTTTAAACAGGATAAAATCGGATTGAACCGGTTTAAACTGGTTTAAATCGGTTAAAACCGGATTGAACCGGTTTAAACTTGATAAAACCAGATTGAACCAGTTTAAACCGGATGAAACCGGATAGAACCGGTTTACACTGGATAGAAGAGGATTGAACCGGTATAAACCGGATAGAACAGGATTGAACCGGTTCCAACTGGTTTAAACCAGATAAAACCGGATAGAACCGGTTGAAACTGGATAAAACCAGATTGAACCGGTTGAAACCGGATGAAACCGGATAGAACCGGTTTAAACCGGATAGAACAGGATTGAACCGGTGTAAACCGTTTAAAAGTGGATAAAACCGGATTGAACTGGTTTAAACTGGATAAAACCGATTGAACCGGTTTAAACTGGATAAAACCGGATTGAACCGGTTTAAACCGGTGTGAACCGTATAGAACCGGATTGAACGTGTTTAACCGGATGAAACTGGATTGAACCGGTTTAAACCTGATTAAACTGGATAAAACCGGATTGAACTGGATTAAACCGGTTTAAACCGGATGAAACCAGATTGAAATGGTTTAAACCGGATAAAACGGGATTGAACCGGCTTAAACCGGTTTAAACCTGATAAAACTGCATTGAACCGGTTTAAACTGGTATAAACCGGATAAATCCGGAATGAACTGGTTTAAACTGGTTTAAACCGGATAGAACAGGTTTAAGCCGGATAAAATCGGATTGAACCGGTTTAAACCGGTTTAAACCGGATAGAACCGGATTGAAACGCTTTAAACCAGTTTAAACCGAATAGAACCGGATAGAAATGGTTTAAACCGGTTTAATCTGGATAGAACCGGATAGAACCGGTTTAAACCGGTTTAAACCGGATAGAAACGGATTGAACCGGTTTAAACCAGATAAAACCGGATAGAACCGGTTTAAACCGGATAGAACAGGATTGAACCGGTGTAAACCGTTTAAAAGTGGATAAAACCGGATTGAACTGGTTTAAACTGGATAAAACCGATTGAACCGGTTTAAACTGGATAAAACCGGATTGAACCGGTTTAAAACCGGTGTGAACCGTGTAGAACCGGATTGAACGTGTTTAACCGGATGAAACCGGAGTGAACTGGTTTAAACCGGATAAAACCGGATGGAAACCGTTTAAACTGGATAGAACTGGATTGAACCGGTTTAAACCAGAAAAACCGGATTGAACCTGTCTAAACCGGATAAAACCGGACTGAACCGGTTTAAACTGGATAAAACCGGATTGATCCGGTTTAAACTGGTTTAAACCAGATAAAACCGGATAGAACCGGGTTGAACCAGATTGAAGCGGTTGAAACCGGTTTAAACCAGATAAAACAGGATAGAACGGATTTAAACCGAAAAAAAGCAGATTGAACCGGATTAAACCAGTTTAAACCGGATAAAACCGGATTGAATAAGTTTAATCCGGATAGAACCGGCTTAAACCGGTTTAAACCAGATAAAACTGCATTGAACCGGTTTAAACCGGTATAAACCGGATAAATCCGGAATGAACTGGTTTAAACCGGTTTAAACCGGATAGAACCGGATAGAAAAGGTTTAAACCGGATAAAACCGGATTGAACCGGTTAAACCAGTTTCAACCGGATTGAACCGGATAGAACCAGTTTATACTGGATAAAACCGGATTGAACCGGTTTAAACCTGATTAAACTGGATAAAACCGGATTGAACCGGATTAAACCGGTTTAAACCGGATGAAACCAGATTGAAACGGTTTAAACCGGATAAAACCGGATTGAACCGGTTAAACCAGTTTCAACCGGATTGAACCGGATAGAACCAGTTTAAACTGGATAAAACCGGATTGAACCGGTTTAAACCGGTTTAAATCGGATAGAACCGGATTGAACCGGTTTATTCCGGAGAAAACCGGATTGAACTGGTTGAACCGGTTTAAATCGGATAGAACCGGATTGAACCGGTTTAAACCGCATAAACCCGGATTGAACCGGTTTGAACCGGTTTAAACCGGAAAGAACCGTTTTAATCAGGACTAAACTGGATGGAACCGGTTTAAACCGGATAAAAGCGGATTGAACCGGTTTAAACCGGTTTCAACCGGATAGAACCGTATTGACCTGGTTTAAACCAGATAAAACCGGATTGAACTGGTTTAAACTGGATAAAACCGGATTGAACCGGTTTAAACCAGTTTAAACAGGATAGAGCCGGATAGAACGGGTTCAAACTGGATAAAACCGGATTGAACCGGTTAAACCAGTTTCAACAGGATAAAACCGGATTGAACCAGTTTACACCAGATAAAAACGGATTGAACTGGTTTAAACCGGTTTAAACCGGATGATACCGGATTTAACCGGTTTAATCCGGTTTAAACGGGATAAAACCGGATTGAACCAGTTTAAACCGGTTTAAACAGGATAAAACGGGATTGAACCGGTTTAAACCAGTTTAAACCGGATAGAACCGGATTGAACCAGTTTAAACCGGACAAAACCGGATAGAACCGGTTAAAACCAGTTTAAACAGGATAGAACCGGTTCAAACCGTTTTAAACCGGATGAAACCGGATTGAACCGGTTTAAACCAGATAAAACTGGATTGAACCCTTTTAAACCAGTTTAAACTGGATAGAACTGGATAGAACCGGTTCAAACTGGATAAAACCGGATTGAACCGGTTAAACCAGTTTCAACCGGATAAAACCGGATTGAACCGCTTTAAACCAGATAAAACCGGAGTGATCCGGTTTGAACCGGTTTAAACCTGATAAAACCGGTTTGAGTCAGTTTAAACCGGTTTAAACCGGATAAAATTGGATTGAACCGGTTTAAACTGGTTTAAACCGGATAAAACCGGATTGAACCGGTTTCAACCGGATAAAAGCAGATTTAAAAGGATCAAACCGGTTTCAACCGGATTGAACCGGATAGAACCGGTTTAAACTGGATAAAACCGGATTGAACCGGTTTAAACCTGTTTAAAACGGATAAAACCGGATTGAACCGGATTAAACCGGTTTAAACCGGATGAAACCAGATTGAAACGGTTTAAACCGGATAAAACCCGATTGAACCGGCTTAAACCGGTTTAAACCAGATAAAACTGCATTGAACCGGTTTAAACCGGTATAAACCGGATAAATCCGGAATGAACTGGTTTAAACCGGTTTAAAGCGGAGAGAACCGGATAGAAAAGGTTTAAACCGGATAGAACCGGATTGAACCGCTTTAAACCAGTTTAAACCGAATAGAACCGGATAGAACTGGTTTAAACTGGTTTAAACCGGATAGAACCGGATAGAACTGGTTTAAACCGGATAAAACCGGATTGAACCGGTTAAACCAGTTTCAACCGGATTGAACCGGATAGAAACAGTTTAAACTGGATAAAACCGGATTGAACCGGTTTAAACCGGTTTAAACCAGATAGAACCGGATTGAAACGCTTTAAACCAGTTTAAACCGAATAGAACCGGATAGAAATGGTTTAAACCGGTTTCATCTGGATAGAACCGGATAGAACCGGTTTAAACGGGTTTAAACCAGATAGAAACGGATTGAACCGGTTTAAACCGGATAAAACTGGATAGAACCGGTTTAAACTGGTTTAAACGGGATAGAACCGGGTAGAACCAGTTTAAAACGGATAAAACTAGATTGAACAGGTTTAAACCGGTTTAATCCGGATAAAACCGAATTGAACCGGTTGAAACCGGAGAAAAACGGATTGAACTGGTTGAACTGGTTTAAATCGGATAGAACCGGATTGAACCGGTTTAAACCGCATAAACCCGGATTGATCTGGTTTGAACCGCTTTAAACCGGATAGATCGGTTTAAACCGGATAAAAGAGGATTGAGCCGGTTTAAACGGGTTTAAACCAGATAAAAGCGGATTGAACCAGTTTAAACCGGATAAAAACGGATTGAACCGGTTTAAACCGGTTTAAACCGGATAGAAACGGATTGAAACGGTATAAAACGGGTTAAACCGGATAAAACCGGATTGAACTGTTTTAAACCGGATAAAACCGGATTGAACCGGTTTAAACTGGTTTAAACAGGATAAAATCAGATTGAACCAGTTTAAACCGGTTTAAACCAGATAAAAGCAGATTGAACCGCTTTAGACCGGATAGAACCGGACTGAACCGGTTTAAACCGGTTTAAACCGGATAGAATCGGATTGAACTGGTTTAAACCGGATAAAACAAGATAGAACTGGTATAAACCGGATAGAACTGGATTGAACCGGTTTAAACCGGTTTAAACAGGATAAAATCGGATTGAACCGGTGTAAACCGTTTAAAAGTGGATAAAACCGGATTGAACTGGTTTAAACTGGATAAAACCGATTGAACCGGTTTAAACTGGATAAAACCAGATTGAACCGGTTTAAACCGGTGTGAACCGTATAGAACCGGATTGAAGGTGTTTAACCGGATGAAACCGGATTGAACCGGTTTAAACCGGATAAAACCGGATGGAAACCGTTTAAACTGGATAGAACTGGATTGAACCGGTTTAAACCAGAAAAACCGGATTGAACCTGTTTAAACCGGATAAAACCGGACTGAACCGGTTTAAACTGGATAAAACCGGATTGATCCGGTTTAAACTGGTTTAAACCAGATAAAACCGGATAGAACCGGGTTGAACCAGATTGAAGCGGTTGAAACCGGTTTAAACCAGATAAAACAGGATAGAACGGATTTAAACCGGAAAAAAGCAGATTGAACCGGATTAAACCAGTTTAAACCGGATAAAACCGGATTGAACTGTTTTAAACCGTATAAAACCGGATTGAACCGGTTTAAACTGGTTTAAACAGGATAAAATCAGATTGAACCAGTTTAAACTGGTTTAATCCATATAAAACCGGATTGAACCAGTTTAAACCGGTTTAAACAAGATAAAAGCAGATTGAACCGCTTTAGACCGGATAGAACTGGACTGAACCGGTTTAAACCGGTTTTAACCGGATAAAACCGGATTGAACCGGTTTAAACCGATTTAAACCGGATAGAATCGGATTGAACTGGTTTAAACCGGATAAAACAAGATAGAACTGGTATAAACGGGATAGAACTGGATTGAACCGGTTTAAACCGGTTTAAACAGGATAAAATCGGATTGAACCGGTTTAAACCGGTTTAAACTAGATAAAACCGGATTGAACCGGTTTAAACAGGATAAAAACGGATAGGACCGGATTGAACCGGTTTAAACCGGTTTAAACCAGATGAAACTGGATAGAACTGGTTTAAAGCAGATAGAAAGGGATTGAACCGTTTTAAACCGTTTTAAACCGGATGAAACCAGATTGAAACGGTTTAAACCAGATAAAACCGGATTGAACCGGCTTAAACCGGTTTAAACCAGATAAAACTGCATTGAACTGGATTAAACCGGTATAAACCGGATAAATCCGGAATGAACTGGTTTAAACCGGTTTAAAGCGGAGAGAACCGGATAGAAAAGGTTTAAACCGGATAGAACCGGATTGAACCGCTTTAAACCAGTTTAAACCGAATAGAACCGGATAGAACTGGTTTAAACTGGTTTAAACCGGATAGAACCGGATAGAACTGGTTTAAACCGGATAAAACCGGATTGAACCGGTTAAACCAGTTTCAACCGGATTGAACCGGATAGAAACAGTTTAAACTGGATAAAACTGGATTGAACCGGTTTAAACCTGATTAAACTGGATAAAACCGGATTGAACTGGATTAAACCGGTTTAAACCGGATGAAACCAGATTGAAACGGTTTAAACCGGATAAAACGGGATTGAACCGGCTTAAACCGGTTTAAACCTGATAAAACTGCATTGAACCGGTTTAAACTGGTATAAACCGGATAAATCCGGAATGAACTGGTTTAAATTGTTTTAAACAGGATAGAACCGGTTTAAGCCGGATAAAATCGGATTGAACCGGTTTAAACCGGTTTAAACCGGATAGAACCGGATTGAAACGCTTTAAACCAGTTTAAACCGAATAGAACCGGATAGAAATGGTTTAAACCGGTTTAATCTGGATAGAACCGGATAGAACCGGTTTAAACCGGTTTAAACCGGATAGAAACGGATTGAACCGGTTTAAACCGGATAAAACCGGATAGAACCGGTTTAAACTGGTTTAAACGGGATAGAACCGGGTAGAACCAGTTTAAAACGGATAAAACTAGATTGAACAGGTTTAAACCGGTTTAATCCGGATAAAACCGAATTGAACCGGTTGAAACCGGAGAAAAACGGATTGAACTGGTTGAACCGGTTTTAACCGGATAAAACCGGATTGAACCGGTTTAAACCGGTTTAAACCGTATAGAATCGGATTGAACTGGTTTAAACCGGATAAAAAAAGATAGAACTGGTATAAACCGGATAGAACTGGATTGAACCGGTTTAAACCGGTTTACACAGGATAAAATCGGATTGAACCGGTTTAAACTGGTTTAAATCGGTTAAAACCGGATTGAACCGGTTTAAACTTGATAAAACCAGATTGAACCAGTTTAAACCGGTTTAAACCGGATAAAAACGGATTGAACCGGTTTAAACCGGTTTAAACTAGATAAAACCGGATTGAACCGGTTTAAACAGGATAAAAACGGATAGGACCGGATTGAACCGGTTTAAACCGGTTTAAACCAGATGAAACTGGATAGAACTGGTTTAAAGCAGATACAAAGGGATTGAACCGTTTTAAACCGGTTTAAACCGGATAAAACCAGATTGAACCAGTTTAAACCGGTTTAAACCGGATAAAAACTGATTGAACCGGTTTAAACCGGTTTAAACTAGATAAAACCGGATTGAACCGGTTTAAACAGGATAAAAACGGATAGGACCGGATTGAACTGGTTTAAACCGGTTTAAACCAGATGAAACTGGATAGAACTGGTTTAAAGCAGATAGAAAGGGATTGAACCGTTTTAAACCGGTTTAAACCGGATAAAACCAGATTGAACCGGTTTAAACCAGATAAAACCGGATTGAACCGGTTTAAACCGGTGTGCACCGTATAGAACCGGATTGAACGTGATTAAACCGGATAAAACTGGATTGAACCAGTTTAAACCGGATAAAACCGGATGGAAACCTTTTAAACTGGATAGAACTGGATTGAACCGGTTTAAACCAGAAAAACCGGATTGAACCTGTTTAAACCGGATAAAACAGGACTGAACCGGTTTAAACCGGATTGATCCAGTTTAAACTGGTTTAAACCGGATAAAACCGGATAGAACCGGGTTGAACCAGATTGAAGCGGTTTAAACCGGTTTAAACCAGATAAAACCGGATAGAACGTGTTTAAAACGGAAAAAAGCAGATTTAACCGGATTAAACCAGTTTAAACAGGATTAAACTGGATTGAATAAGTTTAAACCGGATTGAACCGGTTTAAACCGGTTTAAAACGGATAGAACCGGATTGAACCGGTTTAAACCGCTTTAAACTACATAAAACCGGATTGAACTGTTTTAAACAGGATAAAACCGGATTGAACCGGTTTAAAAGGTTTAAACAGGATAAAACCGCATTGAACCGGTTTAAACCGGATAAAACCGGATCGATCCGGTTTAAACTGGTTTAAAACGGATAAAACAGGATCGAACTGCTTTAAAGCGGATAGAAAGGGTTTGAACCGGTTTAAACCGGATTGAACCGGTTTAAACCGGATAAAACCGGATTGAACCGGTTTAAACCAGTTTGAACCGTATAGAACCGGATTGAACGTGTTTAAACCGGATAGAACCAGATTGAACCGGTTTAAACCAGAAAAACCGGATTGAACCTGTTTAAACTGGATAAAACCGGACTGAACCAGTTAAAACCGGATAAAACCGGATTGATCCGGTTTAAACTGGTTTAAATAGGATAAAACCGGATTGAACTGGTTTAAACCGGATAAAAACTGATAGAACCAGACTGAACCAGTATAAACCGGTTTAAGCCAGATGAAACCGGATAGAACCGGTTTAAACTGGATAAAATCGGATTGAACCAGTTTAAACCAGATTAAACTGGAAAGAACAGGTTTACACTGGATAGAAGAGGATTGAACCGGTATAAACCGGATAGAACCGGATTGAACCGGTTTAAACCGGTTTAAACCGGATAGAACCGGATTGAACCGGTTCCAACCGGTTTAAACCAGATAAAACCGGATAGAACCGGTTGAAACTGGATAAAACCGGATTGAACCGGTTGAAACCGGATGAAACCGGATAGAACCGGTTTAAACCGGATAGAACCGGATTGAACCGGTGTAAACCGTTTAAAAGTGGATAAAACCGGATTGAACTGGTTTAAACAGGATAAAACCGGATTGATCCGGTTTAAAATGTTTTAAACAGGATTAAACCGGATTGAACCGGTTGAAACCGATTGATCCGGTTTAGACCGTTTTAAACCGGATAAAACCGGATAGAACTGGTTTAAAGCAGATAGAAAGGGATTGAACCGTTTTAAACCGGTTTAAACCAGATAAAACCAGATTGAACCAGTTTAAACTGGTTTAAACTGGATAAAACCGGATTGAACCGGTTTAAACCAGTGTGAACCGTATAGAACCGGATTGAACATGTTTAACCGGATGAAACCGGATTGAACCAGTTTAAACCGGATAAAACCGGATGGAAACCGTTTAAACTGGATAGAACTGGATTGAACCGGTTTAAACCAGAAAAACCGGATTGAACCTGTCTAAACCGGATAAAACCGGACTGAACCGGTTTAAACTGGATAAAACCGGATTGATCCGGTTTAAACTGGTTTAAACCAGATAAAACCGGATAGAACAGGGTTGAACCAGATTGAAGCGGTTGAAACCGGTTTAAACCAGATAAAACAGGATAGAACGGATTTAAACCGGAAAAAAGCAGATTGAAAAGGATTAAACCAGTTTAAACCGGATAAAACCGGATTGAATAAGTTTAAACCGGATTGAACCGGTTTAAACTGGTTTAAAATGGATAGAACGGGATTGAACCGGTTTAAACCAGTTTAAGGTGGATAAAACCGGATTGAACTGGTTTAAACAGGATAAAACCGAATTGAACCAGTTTAAAATGGTTTAAACAGGATAAAACCGCATTGAACCGGTTTAAACCGGATAAAACCGGATCCATCCTGTTTAAACTGGTTTAAACCGGATAAAACAGGATAGAACTAGTTTAAAGCGGATAGAAAGGGACTGAAACGGTTTAAACCGGATTAAACCGGATTAAACCGGATAAAACCAGATTGAAACGGTTTAAACCTGTTTAAACTGGATAAAACCGGATTGAACTGGTTTAAACCGGTTTGAACCGTATAGAACCGGATTGAACGTGTTTAAACTGGATAAAACCGGATTGAACCGGTTTAAACCGGATAAAACCATATTGAACCGGTTTAAATAGGTTTAAAGTGGACAAAACCGGATTGAACTGGTTTAAACAGGATAAAACCGGATTGAACCGGTTTAAAGCGGATAAAACAAGATAGAACTGGTTTATAACGGATAGAACCGGATTGAACTGGTTTAAACCGGTTTAAACCGTATAAAACCGGGTTGAACCGGTTTAAACCTGATTAAACCGGATAAAACCGGACTGATCTGGTTTAAACTTGTTTTTTTTTTTTTTTTTTTTTTTTTTTTTTTGTTTGTTTGTTTGTTTTTTTGTTTTTTTTTTTTTTTTTTTTTTAAATTTTATTTTGTCGATATACATTGTAGCTGATTAATGCTCCCCATCACCAAAACCTCCCTCCCTTCTCCCTCCCCCCTCCCCCCCAACAATGTCCTTTCTGTTTGCTTGTTGTATCAACTTCAAATAATTGTGGTTGTTATATCTTCTTCCCCCCCCCCCCCGGTTTGTGTGTGTATGTGTGTATGTGTGTGTGTGAATTTATATATTAATTTTTAGCTCCCACCAATAAGTGAGAACATGTGGTATTTCTCTTTCTGTGCCTGACTTGTTTCACTTAATATAATTCTCTCAAGGTCCATCCATGTTGTTGCAAATGGCAGTATTTCATTCGTTTTTATAGCTGAGTAGTATTCCATTGTGTAGATGTACCACATTTTCCGTATCCACTCATCTGATGATGGGCATTTGGGCTGGTTCCAACTCTTGGCTATTGTAAAGAGTGCTGCGATGAACATTGGGGAACAGGTATACCTTCGACTTGATGATTTCCATTCCTCTGGGTATATTCCCAACAGTGGGATGGCTGGGTCGTATGGTAGATCTATTTGCAATTGTTTAAGGAACCTCCATACCATTTTCCATAGGGGCTGCACCATTTTGCAGTCCCACCAACAATGTATGAGAGTTCCTTTTTCTCCGCAGCCTCGCCAGCATTTATCGTTCATAGTCTTTTGGATTTTAGCCATCCTAACTGGGGTTAGATGGTATCTCAATGTGGTTTTGATTTGCATTTCCCGGATGCTGAGTGATGTTGAGCATTTTTTCATATGTCTGTTGGCCATTTGGATATCTTCCTTAGAGAAATGCCTACTTAGCTCTTTTGCCCATTTTTTAATTGGGTTGCTAGTTTTCTTCTTGAAAAGTTGTTTGAGTTCCTTATATATTCTGGATATTAATCCTTTGTCAGATGTATATTTTGCAAATATTTTCTCCCACTCTGTTGGTTGTCTTTTAACTCTTTTAATTGTTTCTTTTGCTGTGCAGAAGCTTTTTAGTTTGATATAATCCCATTTGTTTATTTTTCCTTTGGTTGCCCGTGCTTTTGGGGTCGTATTCATGAAGTCTGTGCCCAGTCCTATTTCCTGAAGTGTTTCCCCTATGTTTTCTTTAAGAAGTTTTATTGTCTCAGGGTGTATATTTAAATCCTTAATCCATTTTGAGTTGATTTTAGTATACGGTGAGAGGTATGGATCTAGTTTCATTCTCCTGCATATCGATATCCAGTTATCCCAGCACCACTTGCTGAAGAGGCAGTCCCTTCCCCAGTGAATAGGCTTGGTGCCTTTGTCAAAGATCAGATGGCAGTAAGTGTGAGGGTTGATTTCTGGATTCTCTATTCTATTCCATTGGTCAGTGTGTCTGTTTTTATGCCAGTACCATACTGTTTTGGTTATTATAGCTTTGTAGTATAGCTTAAAGTCAGGTAGTGTTATGCCTCCAGCTTTATTTTTTTTGCTGAGCATTGCTTTGGCTATTCGTGGTCTTTTATTGTTCCATATAAATGTCTGAATAGTTTTTTCCATTTCTGAGAAAAATGTCTTTGGGATTTTGATGGGGATTGCATTGAATTTGTATATCACTTTGGGTAGTATGGACATTTTCACTATGTTGATTCTTCCAATCCAAGAGCATGGAATATCTTTCCATCTTCTTGTATCCTCTCTAATTTCTCTCAGCAGTGGTTTGTAGTTCTCATTATAGAGATTTTTCACCTCCTTGGTTAACTCAATTCCTAAGTATTTTATTTTTTTGGTGGCTATTGTAAATGGGCAGGCTTTCTTGATTTCTCCTTCTGCATGTTCACTATTGGAGAAAAGAAATGCTACTGATTTTTGTGTGTTGATTTTGTATCCTGCTACTGTGCTGAAATCATTTATCAATTCCAACAGTTTTTTTGTAGAGGTTTTAGGCTGTTCGATATATAGGATCATGTCATCTGCAAACAGGGACAGTTTGACTTCATCTTTTCCAATCTGGATGCCCTTTATTTCCTTCTCTTCTCTAATTGCTCTGGCTAGTACTTCCAACACTATGTTGAATAGGAGTGGTGAGAGTGGGCATCCTTGTCTAGTGCCTGTTCTTAAAGGAAAAGCTTTCAGCTTTTCCCCATTCAGGATGATATTGGCAGTGGGTTTGGCATATATGGCTTTAATTATGTTGAGATACTTTCCCTCTATACCTAACTTATAGAGGGTCTTTGTCATGAATGAGTGCTGAACTTTATCAAATGCTTTTTCAGCATCTATAGAGATGATCATTTGGGAGGGCTAGGAAGTACGGGCGGGCCGACTGTCACTCCACCACACCCTGGACTCAGGCCCCGGTAAACTTCCTGTTACTGGGAGGCAGATACCATCTCTGCAACCACCAGTTTGGAAAAAAGCCTAACGAATTTCTGGTTGGGAATAGTGTGGTAGGACAGTTCCCAGGTCCGCTTGAACCTGCCGGAGAGCAGGCTGCAGGCGGGCACTAGACTCGGTTTATACCGGGGGGATACAAAGGTGAACAAGACCCGAGAAAGATCTACACAGTGCTACAAAGGCACCCAGAGAGACCGGTCGTCTGTGCCTAGCAGAAACCTGGTAGACTTCCTGGGCGAGGCGGTGCTGAGCAGGGTCTTGAAGGCCCAGCTGATAGACGAGGGGTGCAGAAGACACGCCCCAACCCAGCACAGTGTGCACAGAGGGGGGAGACGTGCGGCCAGGGTGGCGGAGACTCGACAGAAACCATACACCCGGTGGGGTCGCCACTGCACGATCTAACAGCCTGGGCCAGAGCACACGGAACGGGGAGAAGTCCTGTACAGAAAGTGAAAGCTCAACAGAGATCACACACCCTGTGGTACGTGATCCACCAGCCCAGCAGAGTACAAGCTGACCAGAAAGGTGGATCCCCAGAGAAGCCCAAGACCCGAGGCAACCACACACACAAGACACTAGAGGCCAACTGAGCAGTCACGGCGGGAGCCATACCAAATTGGCAACCACAGCAACATCCTAGTTAGTCATTAGTCTTAAACCGGTGGACTGTGAAACCCCCTGCCACAATGAATAAACACCAAAAAAAAGACACCAGAAATACAAAAAATCAAGAAAGTACACCACCAAAAGTTAATAAATCTCATACTCTAGATCCTATAGAACAAGAAGCCCTTGAATTAACTGACAAGGAATTTCGAGTGATAATTCTAAGGAAACTGAATGAGATACAAGAAAACTCAGCTAGACATCATGATGAAATGAGGAAAAGTATACAGGATCTGAAAGAGGAAATATACAAGGAAATCAATGTCCTGAAAAAAAATGTAGCAGAACTTGCTGAACTGAAGAAGTTATTCAGCGAAATAAAAAACACAACGGAGAGTTTAACCAGCAGGCTTGTCGAAGTTGAAGAGAGAACCTCTGAACTTGAAGATGGGCTGTTTGAAATAACACAAGCAGACAAAAAGAAAGAAAAAAGAATCAAGGACATGGAAGAAAATCTGAGAGAGATATTAGACAACCTCAAGCGCTCAAATATCCGAGTCATGGGTATTCCAGAAGGGGAGGAAAATGGAGATTCCATTGAAAACATATTCAACAAAATAGTGGCAGAAAACTTCCCAGGTATAGGAAAAATCACAAATCTTCAGATCCAGGAAGCTCAACGATCTCCAAACGTATTCAACCCCAAAAGGCCTTCTCCAAGACATGTCATAGTCAAATTGGCAAAACTCAGAGACAAAGAGAGAATCTTAAAAGCTGCAAGAGAGAAGCGTCAAATCACCTATAAGGGAGCCCCAATCAGGTTAACATCAGACTTCTCATCACAAACCCTAAAAGCTAGAAAGGAATGGGATGATATTTTCAAAATACTAAAAGACAAAGATTGCCAGCCAAGAATACTCTACCCTGCAAGGCTATCCTTCCGAAATGAGGGGCAAATAGTATATTTCTCAGACAAACAAAAACTGCGGGAGTTCACTACCACAAGACCACCCTTACAAGAAATCCTCAAGGGAGTACTGGGTTTGGTTCCTGAAAAATAACTACCACTGCCATAAAAACCTAAGAAAAATCTAAACCCGCTAGTACAATAAAAATGGCATTCATGAAGAGAAAACAAGCTAACAAAAACACTATCTACAACCTAAGGAACCAACAAACAAAGAAACCAAACAGTAAATCAGAAAGCAAGGAACGAAAGACACCTAAGACAACCAAACAACCAATAAAATGCTAGGAATAAATCAACACCTTTCAATAAACTTGTTAAAACCGGATTGAACCGGTTTAAACGGGTTTAAACCAGATAAAAGCGGATTGAACCGGTTTAAACAGGACAGAACCGTACTGAACCGGTTTAAACAGGTTTCAAGTGGATAAAACCGGATTGAACTGGTATAAACTGGATAAAACCGGATAGAACCGGGTTGAACCAGATTGAAGCGGTTTAAACCGGTTTAAACCAGATAAAACCGGATAGAACGTGTTTAAAACGGAAAAAAGCAGATTTAACCGGATTAAACTGGTCTAAACACGATAAAACCGGATTGAACCGGTTTAAAATGGTTTGAACAGGATAAAACCGCATTGAACCGGTTTAAACCGGATAAAACCGGATCGATCCGGTTTAAACCGGTTTAAAACGGATAAAACAGGATCGAAATGCTTTAAAGCGGATAGAAAGGGTTTGAACCAGTTTAAACCGGATTGAACCGGTTTAAACCGGATAAAACCGGATTGAACCGGTTTAAACCAGTTTGAACCGTATAGAACCGGATTGAACGTGTTTAAACCGGATAGAACCGGATTGAACCGGTTTAAACCAGAAAAACCGGATTGAACCTGTTTAAACTGGATAAAACCGGACTGAACCAGTTAAAACCGGATAAAACCGGATTGATCCGGTTTAAACTGGTTTAAATAGGATAAAACCGGATTGAACTGGTTTAAACCAGATAAAAACTGATAGAACCAGACTGAACCAGTATAAACCGGTTTAAGCCAGATGAAACCGGATAGAACCGGTTTAAACTGGATAAAATCGGATTGAACCAGTTTAAACCAGATTAAACTGGAAAGAACCGGTTTACACTGGATAGAAGAGGATTGAACCGGTATAAACCGGATAGAACCGGATTGAACCGGTTTAAACCGGTTTAAAACAGATAAAACTGCATTGAACCGGTTTAATCCGGTTTAAACGGGATACAACCGGATTGAACCGGTTTAAACCAGTTTAAACAGGATAAAACGGGATTGAACCGGTTTAAACCAGTTTAAACCAGATAGAACCGGATTGAACCAGTTTAAACCGGACAAAACCGGATAGAACCGGTTAAAACCAGTTTAAACAGGATAGAACCGGTTCAAACCGTTTTAAACCGGATGAAACCGGATTGAACCGGTTTAAACCAGATAAAACTGGATTGAACCCTTTTAAACGAGTTTAAACTGGATAGAACTGGATAGAACCGGTTCAAACTGGATAAAACCGGATTGAACCGGTTAAACCAGTTTCAACCGGATAAAACCGGATTGAACCGGTTTAAACCAGATAAAACCGGAGTGATCCGGTTTGAACCGGTTTAAACCTGATAAAACCGGATTGAGTCAGTTTAAACCGGTTTAAACCGGATAAAATTGGATTGAACCGGTTTAAACTGGTTTAAACCGGATAAAACCGGATTGAACCGGTTTCAACCGGATAAAAGCAGATTTAAAAGGATCAAACCGGTTTCAACCGGATTGAACCGGATAGAACCGGTTTAAACTGGATAAAACCGGATTGAACCGGTTTAAACCTGTTTAAAACGTATAAAACCGGATTGAACCGGATTAAACCGGTTTAAACCGGATGAAACCAGATTGAAATGGTTTAAACCGGATAAAACCGGATTGAACCGGCTTAAACCGGTTTAAAACAGATAAAACTGCATTGAACCGGTTTAAACCGGTATAAACCGGATAAATCCGGAATGAACTGGTTTAAACCGGTTTAAAGCGGAGAGAACCGGATAGAAAAGGTTTAAACCGGATAGAACCGGATTGAACCGCTTTAAACCAGTTTAAACCGAATAGAACCGGATAGAACTGGTTTAAACTGGTTTAAACCGGATAGAACCGGATAGAACTGGTTTAAACCGGATAAAACCGGATTGAACCGGTTAAACCAGTTTCAACCGGATTGAACCGGATAGAAACAGTTTAAACTGGATAAAACCGGATTGAACCGGTTTAAACCTGATTAAACTGGATAAAACCGGATTGAACTGGATTAAACCGGTTTAAACCGGATGAAACCAGATTGAAATGGTTTAAACCGGATAAAACGGGATTGAACTGGCTTAAACCTGTTTAAACCTGATAAAACTGCATTGAACCGGTTTAAACTGGTATAAACCGGATAAATCCAGAATGAACTGGTTTAAACTGGTTTAAACCGGATAGAACCGGATAGAACCGGTTTAAGCCGGATAAAATCGGATTGAACCGGTTTAAACCGGTTTAATCTGGATAGAACCGGATAGAACCGGTTTAAACGGGTTTAAACCGGATAGAAACGGATTGAACCGGTTTAAACCGGATAAAACCGGATAGAACCGGTTTAAACTGGTTTAAACGGGATAGAACCGGGTAGAACCAGTTTAAAACGGATAAAAATAGATTGAACAGGTTTAAACCGGTTTAATCCGGATAAAACCGAATTGAACCGGTTGAAACCGGAGAAAAACGGATTGAACTGGTTGAACCGGTTTAAATCGGATAGAACCGGATTGAACCGGTTTAAACCGCATAAACCCGGATTGATCTGGTTTGAACCGCTTTAAACCGGATAGATCGGTTTAAACCGGATAAAAGAGGATTGAACCGGTTTAAACGGGTTTAAACCAGATAAAAGCGGATTGAACCAGTTTAAACCGGATAAAAACGGATTGAACCGGTTTAAACCGGTTTAAACCGGATAGAAACGGATTGAAACGGTATAAAACGGGTTAAACCGGATAATACCGGATTGAACTGTTTTAAACCGTATAAAACCGGATTGAACCGGTTTAAACTGGTTTAAACAGGATAAAATCAGATTGAACCAGTTTAAACTGGTTTAATCCATATAAAACCGGATTGAACCAGTTTAAACCGGTTTAAACAAGATAAAAGCAGATTGAACCGCTTTAGACCGGATAGAACTGGACTGAACCGGTTTAAACCGGTTTTAACCGGATAAAACCGGATTGAACCGGTTTAAACCGATTTAAACCGGATAGAATCGGATTGAACTGGTTTAAACCGGATAAAACAAGATAGAACTGGTATAAACGGGATAGAACTGGATTGAACCGGTTTAAACCGGTTTAAACAGGATAAAATCGGATTGAACCGGTTTAAACCGGTTTAAACTAGATAAAACCGGATTGAACTGGTTTAAACAGGATAAAAACGGATAGGACCGGATTGAACCGGTTTAAACCGGTTTAAACCAGATGAAACTGGATAGAACTGGTTTAAAGCAGATAGAAAGGGATTGAACCGTTTTAAACCGTTTTAAACCGGATGAAACCAGATTGAAACGGTTTAAACCAGATAAAACCGGATTGAACCGGCTTAAACCGGTTTAAACCAGATAAAACTGCATTGAACCGGATTAAACCGGTATAAACCGGATAAATCCGGAATGAACTGGTTTAAACCGGTTTAAAGCGGAGAGAACCGGATAGAAAAGGTTTAAACCGGATAGAACCGGATTGAACCGCTTTAAACCAGTTTAAACCGAATAGAACCGGATAGAACTGGTTTAAACTGGTTTAAACCGGATAGAACCGGATAGAACTGGTTTAAACCGGATAAAACCGGATTGAACCGGTTAAACCAGTTTCAACCGGATTGAACCGGATAGAAACAGTTTAAACTGGATAAAACTGGATTGAACCGGTTTAAACCTGATTAAACTGGATAAAACCGGATTGAACTGGATTAAACCGGTTTAAACCGGATGAAACCAGATTGAAACGGTTTAAACAGGATAAAACGGGATTGAACTGGCTTAAACCGGTTTAAACCTGATAAAACTGCATTGAACCGGTTTAAACTGGTATAAACCGGATAAATCCGGAATGAACTGGTTTAAACTGGTTTAAACCGGATAGAACCGGTTTAAGCCGGATAAAATCGGATTGAACCGGTTTAAACCGGTTTAAACCGGATAGAACCGGATTGAAACGCTTTAAACCAGTTTAAACCGAATAGAACCGGATAGAAATGGTTTAAACCGGTTTAATCTGGATAGAACCGGATAGAACCGGTTTAAACCGGTTTAAACCGGATAGAAACGGATTGAACCGGTTTAAACCGGATAAAACCGGATAGAACCGGTTTAAACTGGTTTAAACGGGATAGAACCGGGTAGAACCAGTTTAAAACGGATAAAACTAGATTGAACAGGTTTAAACCGGTTTAATCCGGATAAAACCGAATTGAACCGGTTGAAACCGGAGAAAAACGGATTGAACTGGTTGAACCGGTTTTAACCGGATAAAACCGGATTGAACCGGTTTAAACCGGTTTAAACCGGATAGAATCGGATTGAACAGGTTTAAACCGGATAAAAAAAGATAGAACTGGTATAAACCGGATAAAACTGGATTGAACCGGTTTAAACCGGTTTACACAGGATAAAATCGGATTGAACCGGTTTAAACTGGTTTAAATCGGTTAAAACCGGATTGAACCGGTTTAAACTTGATAAAACCAGATTGAACCAGTTTAAACCGGTTTAAACCGGATAAAAACGGATTGAACCGGTTTAAACCGGTTTAAACTAGATAAAACCGGATTGAACCGGTTTAAACAGGATAAAAACGGATAGGACCGGATTGAACCGGTTTAAACCGGTTTAAACCAGATGAAACTGGATAGAACTGGTTTAAAGCAGATACAAAGGGATTGAACCGTTTTAAACCGGTTTAAACCGGATAAAACCAGATTGAACCAGTTTAAACCGGTTTAAACCGGATAAAAACGGATTGAACCGGTTTAAACCGGTTTAAACTAGATAAAACCGGATTGAACCGGTTTAAACAGGATAAAAACGGATAGGACCGGATTGAACCGGTTTAAACCGGTTTAAACCAGATGAAACTGGATAGAACTGGTTTAAAGCAGATAGAAAGGGATTGAACCGTTTTAAACCGGTTTAAACCGGATAAAACCAGATTGAACCGGTTTAAACCAGATAAAACCGGATTGAACCGGTTTAAACCGGTGTGCACCGTATAGAACCGGATTGAACGTGATTAAACCGGATAAAACTGGATTGAACCAGTTTAAACCAGATAAAACCGGATGGAAACCTTTTAAACTGGATAGAACTGGATTGAACCGGTTTAAACCAGAAAAACCGGATTGAACCTGTTTAAACCGGATAAAACAGGACTGAACCGGTTTAAACCGGATTGATCCAGTTTAAACTGGTTTAAACCGGATAAAACCGGATAGAACCGGGTTGAACCAGATTGAAGCGGTTTAAACCGGTTTAAACCAGATAAAACCGGATAGAACGTGTTTAAAACGGAAAAAAGCAGATTTAACCGGATTAAACCAGTTTAAACAGGATTAAACTGGATTGAATAAGTTTAAACCGGATTGAACCGGTTTAAACCGGTTTAAAACGGATAGAACCGGATTGAACCGGTTTAAACCGCTTTAAACTACATAAAACCGGATTGAACTGTTTTAAACAGGATAAAACCGGATTGAACCGGTTTAAAAGGTTTAAACAGGATAAAACCGCATTGAACCGGTTTAAACCGGATAAAACCGGATCGATCCGGTTTAAACTGGTTTAAAACGGATAAAACAGGATCGAACTGCTTTAAAGCGGATAGAAAGGGTTTGAACCGGTTTAAACCGGATTGAACCGGATTGAACCGGTTTAAACCAGTTTGAACCGTATAGAACCGGATTGAACGTGTTTAAACCGGATAGAACCGGATTGAACCGGTTTAAACCAGAAAAACCGGATTGAACCTGTTTAAACTGGATAAAACCGGACTGAACCAGTTAAAACCGGATAAAACCGGATTGATCCGGTTTAAACTGGTTTAAATAGGATAAAACCGGATTGAACTGGTTTAAACCGGATAAAAACTGATAGAACCAGACTGAACCAGTATAAACCGGTTTAAGCCAGATGAAACCGGATAGAACCGGTTTAAACTGGATAAAATCGGATTGAACCAGTTTAAACCAGATTAAACTGGAAAGAACCGGTTTACACTGGATAGAAGAGGATTGAACCGGTATAAACCGGATAGAACCGGATTGAACCGGTTTAAAATGTTTTAAACAGGATTAAACCGGATTGAACCGGTTGAAACCGATTGATCCGGTTTAGACCGTTTTAAACCGGATAAAACCGGATAGAACTGGTTTAAAGCAGATAGAAAGGGATTGAACCGTTTTAAACCGGTTTAAACCGGATAAAACCAGATTGAACCAGTTTAAACTGGTTTAAACTGGATAAAACCGATTGAACCGGTTTAAACTGTATAAAACCGGATTGAACCGGTTTAAACCGGTGTGAACCGTATAGAACCGGATTGAACGTATTTAACCGGATGAAACCGGATTGAACCAGTTTAAACCGGATAAAACCGGATGGAAACCGTTTAAACTGGATAGAACTGGATTGAACCGGTTTAAACCAGAAAAACCGGATTGAACCTGTCTAAACCGGATAAAACCGGACTGAACCGGTTTAAACTGGATAAAACCGGATTGATCCGGTTTAAACTGGTTTAAACCAGATAAAACCGGATAGAACAGGGTTGAACCAGATTGAAGCGGTTGAAACCGGTTTAAACCAGATAAAACAGGATAGAACGGATTTAAACCGGAAAAAAGCAGATTGAAAAGGATTAAACCAGTTTAAACCGGATAAAACCGGATTGAATAAGTTTAAACCGGATTGAACCGGTTTAAACTGGTTTAAAATGGATAGAACGGGATTGAACCGGTTTAAACCAGTTTAAGGTGGATAAAACCGGATTGAACTGGTTTAAACAGGATAAAACCGAATTGAACCAGTTTAAAATGGTTTAAACAGGATAAAACCGCATTGAACCGGTTTAAACCGGATAAAACCGGATCCATCCTGTTTAAACTGGTTTAAACCGGATAAAACAGGATAGAACTAGTTTAAAGCGGATAGAAAGGGACTGAAACGGTTTAAACCGGATTAAACCGGATTAAACCGGATAAAACCAGATTGAAACGGTTTAAACCTGTTTAAACTGGATAAAACCGGATTGAACTGGTTTAAACCGGTTTGAACCGTATAGAACCGGATTGAACGTGTTTAAACTGGATAAAACCGGATTGAACCGGTTTAAACCGGATAAAACCATATTGAACCGGTTTAAATAGGTTTAAAGAGGACAAAACCGGATTGAACTGGTTTAAACAGGATAAAACCGGATTGAACCGGTTTAAAGCGGATAAAACAAGATAGAACTGGTTTATAACGGATAGAACCGGATTGAACTGGTTTAAACCGGTTTAAACCGGATAAAACCGGGTTGAACCGGTTTAAACCTGATTAAACCGGATAAAACCGGACTGATCTGGTTTAAACTTGTTAAAACCGGATTGAACCGGTTTAAACGGGTTTAAACCAGATAAAAGCGGATTGAACCGGTTTAAACAGGACAGAACCGTACTGAACCGGTTTAAACAGGTTTCAAGTGGATAAAACCGGATTGAACTGGTATAAACTGGATAAAACCGGATAGAACCGGGTTGAACCAGATTGAAGCGGTTTAAACCGGTTTAAACCAGATAAAACCGGATAGAACGTGTTTAAAACGGAAAAAAGCAGATTTAACCGGATTAAACTGGTCTAAACACGATAAAACCGGATTGAACCGGTTTAAAATGGTTTAAACAGGATAAAACCGCATTGAACCGGTTTAAACCGGATAAAACCGGATCGATCCGGTTTAAACCGGTTTAAAACGGATAAAACAGGATCGAAATGCTTTAAAGCGGATAGAAAGGGTTTGAACCAGTTTAAACCGGATTGAACCGGTTTAAACCGGATAAAACCGGATTGAACCGGTTTAAACCAGTTTGAACCGTATAGAACCGGATTGAACGTGTTTAAACCGGATAGAACCGGATTGAACCGGTTTAAACCAGAAAAACCGGATTGAACCTGTTTAAACTGGATAAAACCGGACTGAACCAGTTAAAACCGGATAAAACCGGATTGATCCGGTTTAAACTGGTTTAAATAGGATAAAACCGGATTGAAATGGTTTAAACCAGATAAAAACTGATAGAACCAGACTGAACCAGTATAAACCGGTTTAAGCCAGATGAAACCGGATAGAACCGGTTTAAACTGGATAAAATCGGATTGAACCAGTTTAAACCAGATGAAACTGGAAAGAACCGGTTTACACTGGATAGAAGAGGATTGAACCGGTATAAAACGGATAGAACCGGATTGAACCGGTTCCAACCGGTTTAAACCAGATAAAACCGGATAGAACCGGTTGAAACTGGATAAAACCGGATTGAACCGGTTGAAACCGGATGAAACCGGATTGAACCGGTTTAAACCAGATAAAACTGGATTGAACCCTTTTAAACCAGTTTAAACTGGATAGAACTGGATAGAACCGGTTCAAACCGGATAAAACCGGATTGAACCTGTTAAACCAGTTTCAACCGGATAAAACCGGATTGAACCGGTTTAAACCGGATAAAACCGGAGTGAACCGGTTTGAACCGGTTTAAACCTGATAAAATCGGATTGAGTCAGTTTAAACCGGTTTAAACCAGATAAAACTGGATTGAACCAGTTTAAACTGGTTTAAACCGGATAAAACCGGATTGAACCGGTTAAACCAGTTTCAACCGGATTGAACCGGATAGAACCAGTTTAAACTGGATAAAACCGGATTGAACCGGTTTAAACCTGATTAAACTGGATAAAACCGGATTGAACCGGATTAAACCGGTTTAAACCGGATGAAACCAGATTGAAACGGTTTAAACCGGATAAAACCGGATTGAACCGGTTAAACCAGTTTCAACCGGATTGAACCGGATAGAACCAGTTTAAACTGGATAAAACCGGATTGAACCGGTTTAAACCGGTTTAAATCGGATAGAACCGGATTGAACCGGTTTATTCCGGAGAAAACCGGATTGAACTGGTTGAACCGGTTTAAATCAGATAGAACCGGATTGAACCGGTTTAAACCGCATAAACCCGGATTGAACCGGTTTGAACCGGTTTAAACCGGAAAGAACCGGTTTAATCAGTATTAAAATGGATGGAACCGGTTTAAACCGGATAAAAGCGGATTGAACCGGTTTAAACCGGTTTCAACCGGATCGAACCGTATTGAACTGGTTTAAACCAGATAAAACCGGATTGAACTGGTTTAAACTGGATAAAACCGGATTGAACCGGTTTAAACCAGTTTAAACAGGATAGAGCCGGATAGAACGGGTTCAAACTGGATAAAACCGGATTGAACCGGTTAAACCAGTTTCAACAGGATAAAACCGGATTGAACCAGTTTACACCAGATAAAACCGGATTGAACTGGTTTAAACCGGTTTAAACCGGATGAAACCGGATTTAACCGGTTTAATCCGGTTTAAACGGGATACAACCGGATTGAACCGGTTTAAACCGGTTTAAACAGGATAAAACGGGATTGAACCGGTTTAAACCAGTTTAAACCAGATAGAACCGGATTGAACCAGTTTAAACCGGACAAAACCGGATAGAACCGGTTAAAACCAGTTTAAACAGGATAGAACCGGTTCAAACCGTTTTAAACCGGATGAAACCGGATTGAACCGGTTTAAACCAGATAAAACTGGATTGAACCCTTTTAAACGAGTTTAAACTGGATAGAACTGGATAGAACCGGTTCAAACTGGATAAAACCGGATTGAACCGGTTAAACCAGTTTCAACCGGATAAAACCGGATTGAACCGGTTTAAACCAGATAAAACCGGAGTGATCCGGTTTGAACCGGTTTAAACCTGATAAAACCGGATTGAGTCAGTTTAAACCGGTTTAAACCGGATAAAATTGGATTGAACCGGTTTAAACTGGTTTAAACCGGATAAAACCGGATTGAACCAGTTTCAACCGGATAAAAGCAGATTTAAAAGGATCAAACCGGTTTCAACCGGATTGAACCGGATAGAACCGGTTTAAACTGGATAAAACCGGATAGAACCGGTTTAAACTGGATAAAACCGGATTGAACCGGTTTAAACCTGTTTAAAACGGATAAAACCGGATTGAACCGGATTAAACCGGTTTAAACCGGATGAAACCAGATTGAAACGGTTTAAACCGGATAAAACCGGATTGAACCGGCTTAAACCGGTTTAAAACAGATAAAACTGCATTGAACCGGTTTAAACCGGTATAAACCGGATAAATGCGGAATGAACTGGTTTAAACCGGTTTAAAGCGGAGAGAACCGGATAGAAAAGGTTTAAACCGGATAGAACCGGATTGAACCGCTTTAAACCAGTTTAAACCGAATAGAACCGGATAGAACTGGTTTAAACTGGTTTAAACCGGATAGAACCGGATAGAACTGGTTTAAACCGGATAAAACCGGATTGAACCGGTTAAACCAGTTTCAACCGGATTGAACCGGATAGAAACAGTTTAAACTGGATAAAACCGGATTGAACCGGTTTAAACCTGATTAAACTGGATAAAACCGGATTGAACTGGATTAAACCGGTTTAAACCGGATGAAACCAGATTGAAATGGTTTAAACCAGATAAAACGGGATTGAACCGGCTTAAACCGGTTTAAACCTGATAAAACTGCATTGAACCGGTTTAAACTGGTATAAACCAGATAAATCCGGAATGAACTGGTTTTAACTGGTTTAAACCGGATAGAACAGGTTTAAGCCGGATAAAATCGGATTGAACCGGTTTAAACCGGTTTAAACCGGATAGAACCGGATTGAAACGCTTTAAACCAGTTTAAACCGAATAGAACCGGATAGAAATGGTTTAAACCGGTTTAATCTGGATAGAACCGGATAGAACCGGTTTAAACCGGTTTAAACCGGATAGAAACGGATTGAACCGGTTTAAACCGGATAAAACCGGATAGACCCGGTTTAAACTGGTTTAAACGGGATAGAACCGGGTAGAACCAGTTTAAAACGGATAAAACTAGATTGAACAGGTTTAAACCGGTTTAATCCGGATAAAACCGAATTGAACCGGTTGAAACCGGAGAAAAACGGATTGAACTGGTTGAACCGGTTTAAATCGGATAGAACCGGACTGAACCGGTTTAAACCGCATAAACACGGATTGATCCGGTTTGAACCGCTTTAAACTGGATAGATCGTTTTAAACCGGATAAAAGAGGATTGAACCGGTTTAAACGGGTTTAAACCAGATAAAAGCGGATTGAACCAGTTTAAACCGGATAAAAACGGATTGAACCGGTTTAAACCGGTTTAAACCGGATAGAAACGGATTGAAACGGTATAAAACGGGTTAAACCGGATAAAACCGGATTGAACTGTTTTAAACCGTATAAAACCGGATTGAACCGGTTTAAACTGGTTTAAACAGGATAAAATCAGATTGAACCAGTTTAAACTGGTTTAATCCGTATAAAACCGGATTGAACCAGTTTAAACCGGTTTAAACCAGATAAAAGCAGATTGAACCGCTTTAGACCGGATAGAACTGGACTGAACCGGTTTAAACCGGTTTTAACCGGATAAAACCGGATTGAACCGGTTTAAACCGGTTTAAACCAGATGAAACTAGATTGAAACGGTTTAAACCGGATAAAACGGGATTGAACCAGCTTAAACCGGTTTAAACCTGATAAAACTGAATTGAACCGGTTTAAACTGGTATAAACCGGATAAATCCGGAATGAACTGGTTTAAACTGGTTTAAACCGGATAGAACCGGTTTAAGCCGGATAAAATCGGATTGAACCGGTTTAAACCAGTTTAAACCGGAAAGAACCGGATTGAAACGCTTTAAACCAGTTTAAACCGAATAGAACCGGATAGAAATGGTTTAAACCGGTTTAATCTGGATAGAACCGGATAGAACCGGTTTAAACCGGTTTAATCCGGATAGAAACGGATTGAACCGGTTTAAACCCGATAAAACCGGATAGAACCGGTTTAAACTGGTTTAAACGGGATAGAACCGGGTAGAACCAGTTTAAAACGGATAAAACTAGATTGAACAGGTTTAAACCGGTTTAATCCGGATAAAACCGAATTGAACCGGTTGAAACCGGAGAAAAACGGATTGAACTGGTTGAACCGGTTTAAATCGGATAGAACCGGATTGAACCGGTTTAAACCGCATAAACCCGGATTGATCCGGTTTGAACCGCTTTAAACCGGATAGATCGGTTTAAACCGGATGAAAGAGGATTGAACCGGTTTAAACGGGTTTAAACCAGATAAAAGCGGATTGAACCAGTTTAAACCGGATAAAAACGGATTGAACCGGTTTAAACCGGTTTAAACCGGATAGAAACGGATTGAAACGGTATAAAACGGGTTAAACCGGATAAAACCGGATTGAACTGTTTTAAACCGTATAAAACCGGATTGAACCGGTTTAAACTGGTTTAAACAGGATAAAATCAGATTGAACCAGTTTAAATTGGTTTAATCCGTATAAAACCGGATTGAACCAGTTTAAACCGGTTTAAACCAGATAAAAGCAGATTGAACCGCTTTAGACCGGATAGAACCGGACTGAACCGGTTTAAACAGGTTTTAACCGGATAAAACCGGATTGAACCGGTTTAAACCGGTTTAAACCGGATAGAATCGGATTGAACTGGTTTAAACCGGATAAAACAAGATAGAACTGGTATAAACCGGATAGAACTGGATTGAACTGGTTTAAACCGGTTTAAACAGGATAAAATCGGATTGAACCGGTTTAAACTGGTTTAAATCGGTTAAAACCGGATTGAACCGGTTTAAACTTGATAAAACCAGATTGAACCAGTTTAAACCGGATGAAATCGGATAGAACCGGTTTACACTGGATAGAAGAGGATTGAACCGGTATAAACCGGATAGAACCGGATTGAACCGGTTCCAACTGGTTTAAACCAGATAAAACCGGATAGAACCGGTTGAAACTGGATAAAACCAGATTGAACCGGTTGAAACCGGATGAAACCGGATAGAACCGGTTTAAACCGGATAGAACAGGATTGAACCGGTGTAAACCGTTTAAAAGTGGATAAAACCGGATTGAACTGGTTTAAACTGGATAAAACCGATTGAACCGGTTTAAACTGGATAAAACCGGATTGAACCGGTTTAAACCGGTGTGAACCGTATAGAACCGGATTGAACGTGTTTAACCGGATGAAACTGGATTGAACCGGTTTAAACCTGATTAAACTGGATAAAACCGGATTGAACTGGATTAAACCGGTTTAAACCGGATGAAACCAGATTGAAATGGTTTAAACCGGATAAAACGGGATTGAACCGGCTTAAACCGGTTTAAACCTGATAAAACTGCATTGAACCGGTTTAAACTGGTATAAACCGGATAAATCCGGAATGAACTGGTTTAAACTGGTTTAAACCGGATAGAACAGTTTTAAGCCGGATAAAATTGGATTGAACCGGTTTAAACCGGTTTAAACCGGATAGAACCGGATTGAAACGCTTTAAACCAGTTTAAACCGAATAGAACCGGATAGAAATGGTTTAAACCGGTTTAATCTGGATAGAACCGGATAGAACCGGTTTAAACCGGTTTAAACCGGATAGAAACGGATTGAACTGGTTTAAACCAGATAAAACCGGATAGAACCGGTTTAAACCGGATAGAACAGGATTGAACCGGTGTAAACCGTTTAAAAGTGGATAAAACCGGATTGAACTGGTTTAAACTGGATAAAACCGATTGAACCGGTTTAAACTGGATAAAACCGGATTGAACCGGTTTAAACCGGTGTGAACCGTGTAGAACCGGATTGAACGTGTTTAACCGGATGAAACCGGAGTGAACTGGTTTAAACCGGATAAAACCGGATGGAAACCGTTTAAACTGGATAGAACTGGATTGAACCGGTTTAAACCAGAAAAACCGGATTGAACCTGTCTAAACCGGATAAAACCGGACTGAACCGGTTTAAACTGGATAAAACCGGATTGATCCGGTTTAAACTGGTTTAAACCAGATAAAACCGGATAGAACCGGGTTGAACCAGATTGAAGCGGTTGAAACCGGTTTAAACCAGATAAAACAGGATAGAACGGATTTAAACCGGAAAAAAGCAGATTGAACCGGATTAAACCAGTTTAAACCGGATAAAACCGGATTGAATAAGTTTAATCCGGATAGAACCGGCTTAAACCGGTTTAAACCAGATAAAACTGCATTGAACCGGTTTAAACCGGTATAAACCGGATAAATCCGGAATGAACTGGTTTAAACCGGTTTAAACCGGATAGAACCGGATAGAAAAGGTTTAAACCGGATAAAACCGGATTGAACCGGTTAAACCAGTTTCAACCGGATTGAACCGGATAGAACCAGTTTAAACTGGATAAAACCGGATTGAACCGGTTTAAACCTGATTAAACTGGATAAAACCGGATTGAACCGGATTAAACCGGTTTAAACCGGATGAAACCAGATTGAAACGGTTTAAACCGGATAAAACCGGATTGAACCGGTTAAACCAGTTTCAACCGGATTGAACCGGATAGAACCAGTTTAAACTGGATAAAACCGGATTGAACCGGTTTAAACCGGTTTAAATCGGATAGAACCGGATTGAACCGGTTTATTCCGGAGAAAACCGGATTGAACTGGTTGAACCGGTTTAAATCGGATAGAACCGGATTGAACCGGTTTAAACCGCATAAACCCGGATTGAACCGGTTTGAACCGGTTTAAACCGGAAAGAACCGGTTTAATCAGGACTAAACTGGATGGAACCGGTTTAAACCGGATAAAAGCGGATTGAACCGGTTTAAACCGGTTTCAACCGGATAGAACCGTATTGACCTGGTTTAAACCAGATAAAACCGGATTGAACGGGTTTAAACTGGATAAAACCGGATTGAACCGGTTTAAACCAGTTTAAACAGGATAGAGCCGGATAGAACGGGTTCAAACTGGATAAAACCGGATTGAACCGGTTAAACCAGTTTCAACAGGATAAAACCGGATTGAACCAGTTTACACCAGATAAAAACGGATTGAACTGGTTTAAACCGGTTTAAACCGGATGATACCGGATTTAACCGGTTTAATCCGGTTTAAACGGGATAAAACCGGATTGAACCAGTTTAAACCGGTTTAAACAGGATAAAACGGGATTGAACCGGTTTAAACCAGTTTAAACCGGATAGAACCGGATTGAACCAGTTTAAACCGGACAAAACCGGATAGAACCGGTTAAAACCAGTTTAAACAGGATAGAACCGGTTCAAACCGTTTTAAACCGGATGAAACCGGATTGATCCGGTTTAAACCAGATAAAACTGGATTGAACCCTTTTAAACCAGTTTAAACTGGATAGAACTGGATAGAACCGGTTCAAACTGGATAAAACCGGATTGAACCGGTTAAACCAGTTTCAACCGGATAAAACCGGATTGAACCGGTTTAAACCAGATAAAACTGGAGTGATCCGGTTTGAACCGGTTTAAACCTGATAAAACCGGTTTGAGTCAGTTTAAACCGGTTTAAACCGGATAAAATTGGATTGAACCGGTTTAAACTGGTTTAAACCGGATAAAACCGGATTGAACCGGTTTCAACCGGATAAAAGCAGATTTAAAAGGATCAAACCGGTTTCAACCGGATTGAACCGGATAGAACCGGTTTAAACTGGATAAAACCGGATTGAACCGGTTTAAACCTGTTTAAAACGGATAAAACCGGATTGAACCGGATTAAACCGGTTTAAACCGGATGAAACCAGATTGAAACGGTTTAAACCGGATAAAACCCGATTGAACCGGCTTAAACCGGTTTAAACCAGATAAAACTGCATTGAACCGGTTTAAACCGGTATAAACCGGATAAATCCGGAATGAACTGGTTTAAACCGGTTTAAAGCGGAGAGAACCGGATAGAAAAGGTTTAAACCGGATAGAACCTGATTGAACCGCTTTAAACCAGTTTAAACCGAATAGAACCGGATAGAACTGGTTTAAACTGGTTTAAACCGGATAGAACTGGTTTAAACCGGATAAAACCGGATTGAACCGGTTAAACCAGTTTCAACCGGATTGAACCGGATAGAAACAGTTTAAACTGGATAAAACCGGATTGAACCGGTTTAAACCTGATTAAACTGGATAAAACCGGATTGAACTGGATTAAACCGGTTTAAACCGGATGAAACCAGATTGAAATGGTTTAAACCGGATAAAACGGGATTGAACTGGCTTAAACCTGTTTAAACCTGATAAAACTGCATTGAACCGGTTTAAACTGGTATAAACCGGATAAATCCGGAATGAACTGGTTTAAACTGGTTTAAACCGGGTAGAACCGGATAGAACCGGTTTAAGCCGGATAAAATCGGATTGAACCGGTTTAAACCGGTTTAAACCGGATAGAACCGGATTGAAACGCTTTAAACCAGTTTAAACCGAATAGAACCGGATAGAAATGGTTTAAACCGGTTTAATCTGGATAGAACCGGATAGAACCGGTTTAAACGGGTTTAAACCGGATAGAAACGGATTGAACCGGTTTAAACCGGATAAAACCGGATAGAACCGGTTTAAACTGGTTTAAACGGGATAGAACCGGGTAGAACCAGTTTAAAACGGATAAAAATAGATTGAACAGGTTTAAACCGGTTTAATCCGGATAAAACCTAATTGAACCGGTTGAAACCGGAGAAAAACGGATTGAACTGGTTGAACCGGTTTAAATCGGATAGAACCGGATTGAACCAGTTTAAACCGCATAAACCCGGATTGATCTGGTTTGAACCGCTTTAAACCGGATAGATCGGTTTAAACCGGATAAAAGAGGATTGAACCGGTTTAAACGGGTTTAAACCAGATAAAAGCGGATTGAACCAGTTTAAACCTGATAAAAACGGATTGAACCGGTTTAAACCGGTTTAAACCGGATAGAAACGGATTGAAACGGTATAAAACGGGTTAAACCGGATAATACCGGATTGAACTGTTTTAAACCGTATAAAACCGGATTGAACCGGTTTAAACTGGTTTAAACAGGATAAAATCAGATTGAACCAGTTTAAACTGGTTTAATCCATATAAAACCGGATTGAACCAGTTTAAACCGGTTTAAACAAGATAAAAGCAGATTGAACCGCTTTAGACCGGATAGAACTGGACTGAACCGGTTTAAACCGGTTTTAACCGGATAAAACCGGATTGAACCGATTTAAACCGGATAGAATCGGATTGAACTGGTTTAAACCGGATAAAACAAGATAGAACTGGTATAAACGGGATAGAACTGGATTGAACCGGTTTAAACCGGTTTAAACAGGATAAAATCGGATTGAACCGGTTTAAACCGGTTTAAACTAGATAAAACCGGATTGAACCGGTTTAAACAGGATAAAAACGGATAGGACCGGATTGAAACGGTTTAAACCGGTTTAAACCAGATGAAACTGGATAGAACTGGTTTAAAGCAGATAGAAAGGGATTGAACCGTTTTAAACCGTTTTAAACCGGATGAAACCAGATTGAAACGGTTTAAACCAGATAAAACCGGATTGAACCGGCTTAAACCGGTTTAAACCAGATAAAACTGCATTGAACCGGATTAAACCGGTATAAACCGGATAAATCCGGAATGAACTGGTTTAAACCGGTTTAAAGCGGAGAGAACCGGATAGAAAAGGTTTAAACCGGATAGAACCGGATTGAACCGCTTTAAACCAGTTTAAACCGAATAGAACCGGATAGAACTGGTTTAAACTGGTTTAAACCGGATAGAACCGGATAGAACTGGTTTAAACCGGATAAAACCGGATTGAACCGGTTAAACCAGTTTCAACCGGATTGAACCGGATAGAAACAGTTTAAACTGGATAAAACTGGATTGAACCGGTTTAAACCTGATTAAACTGGATAAAACCGGATTGAACTGGATTAAACCGGTTTAAACCGGATGAAACCAGATTGAAACGGTTTAAACCGGATAAAACGGGATTGAACCGGCTTAAACCGGTTTAAACCTGGTAAAACTGCATTGAACCGGTTTAAACTGGTATAAACCGGATAAATCCGGAATGAACTGGTTTAAACTGGTTTAAACCGGATAGAACCGGTTTAAGCCGGATAAAATCGGATTGAACCGGTTTAAACCGGTTTAAACCGGATAGAACCGGATTGAAACGCTTTAAACCAGTTTAAACCGAATAGAACCGGATAGAAATGGTTTAAACCGGTTTAATCTGGATAGAACCGGATAGAACCGGTTTAAACCGGATAGAAACGGATTGAACCGGTTTAAACCGGATAAAACCGGATAGAACCTGTTTAAACTGGTTTAAACGGGATAGAACCGGGTAGAACCAGTTTAAAACAGATAAAACTAGATTGAACAGGTTTAAACCGGTTTAATCCGGATAAAACCGAATTGAACCGGTTGAAACCGGAGAAAAACGGATTGAACTGGTTGAACCGGTTTTAACCGGATAAAACCGGATTGAACCGGTTTAAACCGGTTTAAACCGGATAGAATCGGATTGAACTGGTTTAAACCGGATAAAAAAAGATAGAACTGGTATAAACCGGATAGAACTGGATTGAACCGGTTTAAACCGGTTTACACAGGATAAAATCGGATTGAACCGGTTTAAACTGGTTTAAATCGGTTAAAACCGGATTGAACCGGTTTAAACTTGATAAAACCAGATTGAACCAGTTTAAACCGGTTTAAACCGGATAAAAACGGATTGAACCGGTTTAAACCGGTTTAAACTAGATAAAACCGGATTGAACCGGTTTAAACAGGATAAAAACGGATAGGACCGGATTGAACCGGTTTAAACCGGTTTAAACCAGATGAAACTGGATAGAACTGGTTTAAAGCAGATACAAAGGGATTGAACCGTTTTAAACCGGTTTAAACCGGATAAAACCAGATTGAACCAGTTTAAACCGGTTTAAACCGGATAAAAACGGATTGAACCGGTTTAAACCGGTTTAAACTAGATAAAACCGGATTGAACCGGTTTAAACAGGATAAAAACGGATAGGACCGGATTGAACCGGTTTAAACCGGTTTAAACCAGATGAAACTGGATAGAACTGGTTTAAAGCAGATAGAAAGGGATTGAACTGTTTTAAACCGGTTTAAACCGGATAAAACCAGATTGAACCGGTTTAAACCAGATAAAACCGGATTGAACCGGTTTAAACCGGTGTGCACCGTATAGAACCGGATTGAACGTGATTAAACCGGATAAAACTGGATTGAACCAGTTTAAACCGGATAAAACCGGATGGAAACCTTTTAAACTGGATAGAACTGGATTGAACCGGTTTAAACCAGAAAAACCGGATTGAACCTGTTTAAACCGGATAAAACAGGACTGAACCGGTTTAAACCGGATTGATCCAGTTTAAACTGGTTTAAACCGGATAAAACCGGATAGAACCGGGTTGAACCAGATTGAAGCGGTTTAAACCGGTTTAAACCAGATAAAACCGGATAGAACGTGTTTAAAACGGAAAAAAGCAGATTTAACCAGATTAAACCAGTTTAAACAGGATTAAACTGGATTGAATAAGTTTAAACCGGATTGAACCGGTTTAAACCGGTTTAAAACGGATAGAACCGGATTGAACCGGTTTAAACCGCTTTAAACTACATAAAACCGGATTGAACTGTTTTAAACAGGATAAAACCGGATTGAACCGGTTTAAAAGGTTTAAACAGGATAAAACCGCATTGAACCGGTTTAAACCGGATAAAACCGGATCGATCCGGTTTAAACTGGTTTAAAACGGATAAAACAGGATCGAACTGCTTTAAAGCGGATAGAAAGGGTTTGAACCGGTTTAAACCGGATTGAACCGGTTTAAACCGGATAAAACCGGATTGAACCGGTTTAAACCAGTTTGAACCGTATAGAACCGGATTGAACGTGTTTAAACCGGATAGAACCAGATTGAACCGGTTTAAACCAGAAAAACCGGATTGAACCTGTTTAAACTGGATAAAACCGGACTGAACCAGTTAAAACCGGATAAAACCGGATTGATCCGGTTTAAACTGGTTTAAATAGGATAAAACCGGATTGAACTGGTTTAAACCGGATAAAAACTGATAGAACCAGACTGAACCAGTATAAACCGGTTTAAGCCAGATGAAACCGGATAGAACCGGTTTAAACTGGATAAAATCGGATTGAACCAGTTTAAACCAGATTAAACTGGAAAGAACCGGTTTACACTGGATAGAAGAGGATTGAACCGGTATAAACCGGATAGAACCGGATTGAACCGGTTTAAACCGGTTTAAACCGGATAGAACCGGATTGAACCGGTTCCAACCGGTTTAAACCAGATAAAACCGGATAGAACCGGTTGAAACTGGATAAAACCGGATTGAACCGGTTGAAACCGGATGAAACCGGATAGAACCGGTTTAAACCGGATAGAACCGGATTGAACCGGTGTAAACCGTTTAAAAGTGGATAAAACCGGATTGAACTGGTTTAAACAGGATAAAACCGGATTGATCCGGTTTAAAATGTTTTAAACAGGATTAAACCGGATTGAACCGGTTGAAACCGATTGATCCGGTTTAGACCGTTTTAAACCGGATAAAACCGGATAGAACTGGTTTAAAGCAGATAGAAAGGGATTGAACCGTTTTAAACCGGTTTAAACCGGATAAAACCAGATTGAACCAGTTTAAACTGGTTTAAACTGGATAAAACCGGATTGAACCGGTTTAAACCGGTGTGAACCGTATAGAACCGGATTGAACGTGTTTAACCGGATGAAACCGGATTGAACCAGTTTAAACCGGATAAAACCGGATGGAAACCGTTTAAACTGGATAGAACTGGATTGAACCGGTTTAAACCAGAAAAACCGGATTGAACCTGTCTAAACCGGATAAAACCGGACTGAACCGGTTTAAACTGGATAAAACCGGATTGATCCGGTTTAAACTGGTTTAAACCAGATAAAACCGGATAGAACAGGGTTGAACCAGATTGAAGCGGTTGAAACCGGTTTAAACCAGATAAAACAGGATAGAACGGATTTAAACCGGAAAAAAGCAGATTGAAAAGGATTAAACCAGTTTAAACCGGATAAAACCGGATTGAATAAGTTTAAACCGGATTGAACCGGTTTAAACTGGTTTAAAATGGATAGAACGGGATTGAACCGGTTTAAACCAGTTTAAGGTGGATAAAACCGGATTGAACTGGTTTAAACAGGATAAAACCGAATTGAACCAGTTTAAAATGGTTTAAACAGGATAAAACCGCATTGAACCGGTTTAAACCGGATAAAACCGGATCCATCCTGTTTAAACTGGTTTAAACCGGATAAAACAGGATAGAACTAGTTTAAAGCGGATAGAAAGGGACTGAAACGGTTTAAACCGGATTAAACCGGATTAAACCGGATAAAACCAGATTGAAACGGTTTAAACCTGTTTAAACTGGATAAAACCGGATTGAACTGGTTTAAACCGGTTTGAACCGTATAGAACCGGATTGAACGTGTTTAAACTGGATAAAACCGGATTGAACCGGTTTAAACCGGATAAAACCATATTGAACCGGTTTAAATAGGTTTAAAGTGGACAAAACCGGATTGAACTGGTTTAAACAGGATAAAACCGGATTGAACCGGTTTAAAGCGGATAAAACAAGATAGAACTGGTTTATAACGGATAGAACCGGATTGAACTGGTTTAAACCGGTTTAAACCGTATAAAACCGGGTTGAACCGGTTTTAACCTGATTAAACCGGATAAAACCGGACTGATCTGGTTTAAACTTGTTAAAACCGGATTGAACCGGTTTAAACGGGTTTAAACCAGATAAAAGCGGATTGAACCGGTTTAAACAGGACAGAACCGTACTGAACCGGTTTAAACAGGTTTCAAGTGGATAAAACCGGATTGAACTGGTATAAACTGGATAAAACCGGATAGAACCGGGTTGAACCAGATTGAAGCGGTTTAAACCGGTTTAAACCAGATAAAACCGGATAGAACGTGTTTAAAACGGAAAAAAGCAGATTTAACCGGATTAAACTGGTCTAAACACGATAAAACCGGATTGAACCGGTTTAAAATGGTTTAAACAGGATAAAACCGCATTGAACCGGTTTAAACCGGATAAAACCGGATCGATCCGGTTTAAACCGGTTTAAAACGGATAAAACAGGATCGAAATGCTTTAAAGCGGATAGAAAGGGTTTGAACCAGTTTAAACCGGATTGAACCGGTTTAAACCGGATAAAACCGGATTGAACCGGTTTAAACCAGTTTGAACCGTATAGAACCGGATTGAACGTGTTTAAACCGGATAGAACCGGATTGAACCGGTTTAAACCAGAAAAACCGGATTGAACCTGTTTAAACTGGATAAAACCGGACTGAACCAGTTAAAACCGGATAAAACCGGATTGATCCGGTTTAAACTGGTTTAAATAGGATAAAACCGGATTGAACTGGTTTAAACCAGATAAAAACTGATAGAACCAGACTGAACCAGTATAAACCGGTTTAAGCCAGATGAAACCGGATAGAACCGGTTTAAACTGGATAAAATCGGATTGAACCAGTTTAAACCAGATGAAACTGGAAAGAACCGGTTTACACTGGATAGAAGAGGATTGAACCGGTATAAAACGGATAGAACCGGATTGAACCGGTTTAAACCAGATAAAACTGGATTGAACCCTTTTAAACCAGTTTAAACTGGATAGAACTGGATAGAACCGGTTCAAACCGGATAAAACCGGATTGAACCTGTTAAACCAGTTTCAACCGGATAAAACCGGATTGAACCGGTTTAAACCGGATAAAACCGGAGTGAACCGGTTTGAACCGGTTTAAACCTGATAAAACCGGATTGAGTCAGTTTAAACCGGTTTAAACCAGATAAAACTGGATTGAACCAGTTTAAACTGGTTTAAACCGGATAAAACCGGATTGAACCGGTTAAACCAGTTTCAACCGGATTGAACCGGATAGAACCAGTTTAAACTGGATAAAACCGGATTGAACCGGTTTAAACCTGATTAAACTGGATAAAACCGGATTGAACCGGATTAAACCGGTTTAAACCGGATGAAACCAGATTGAAACGGTTTAAACCGGATAAAACCGGATTGAACCGGTTAAACCAGTTTCAACCGGATTGAACCGGATAGAACCAGTTTAAACTGGGTAAAACCGGATTGAACCGGTTTAAACCGGTTTAAATCGGATAGAACCGGATTGAACCGGTTTATTCCGGAGAAAACCGGATTGAACTGGTTGAACCGGTTTAAATCAGATAGAACCGGATTGAACCGGTTTAAACCGCATAAACCCGGATTGAACCGGTTTGAACCGGTTTAAACCGGAAAGAACCGGTTTAATCAGTATTAAACTGGATGGAACCGGTTTAAACCGGATAAAAGCGGATTGAACCGGTTTAAATCGGTTTCAACCGGATAGAACCGTATTGAACTGGTTTAAACCAGATAAAACCGGATTGAACTGGTTTAAACTGGACAAAACCGGATTGAACCGGTTTAAACCAGTTTAAACAGGATAGAGCCGGATAGAACGGGTTCAAACTGGATAAAACCGGATTGAACCGGTTAAACCAGTTTCAACAGGATAAAACCGGATTGAACCAGTTTACACCAGATAAAACCGGATTGAACTGGTTTAAACCGGTTTAAACCGGATGAAACCGGATTTAACCGGTTTCATCCGGTTTAAACGGGATACAACCGGATTGAACCGGTTTAAACCGGTTTAAACAGGATAAAACGGGATTGAACCGGTTTAAACCAGTTTAAACCAGATAGAACCGGATTGAACCAGTTTAAACCGGACAAAACCGGATAGAACCGGTTAAAACCAGTTTAAACAGGATAGAACCGGTTCAAACCGTTTTAAACCGGATGAAACCGGATTGAACCGGTTTAAACCAGATAAAACTGGATTGAACCCTTTTAAACGAGTTTAAACTGGATAGAACTGGATAGAACCGGTTCAAACTGGATAAAACCGGATTGAACCGGTTAAACCAGTTTCAACCGGATAAAACCGGATTGAACCGGTTTAAACCAGATAAAACCGGAGTGATCCGGTTTGAACCGGTTTAAACCTGATAAAACCGGATTGAGTCAGTTTAAACCGGTTTAAACCGGATAAAATTGGATTGAACCGGTTTAAACTGGTTTAAACCGGATAAAACCGGATTGAACCGGTTTCAACCGGATAAAAGCAGATTTAAAAGGATCAAACCGGTTTCAACCGGATTGAACCGGATAGAACCGGTTTAAACTGGATAAAACCGGATTGAACCGGTTTAAACCTGTTTAAAACGGATAAAACCGGATTGAACCGGATTAAACCGGTTTAAACCGGATGAAACCAGATTGAAATGGTTTAAACCGGATAAAACCGGATTGAACCGGCTTAAACCGGTTTAAAACAGATAAAACTGCATTGAACCGGTTTAAACCGGTATAAACCGGATAAATCCGGAATGAACTGGTTTAAACCGGTTTAAAGCGGAGAGAACCGGATAGAAAAGGTTTAAACCGGATAGAACCGGATTGAACCGCTTTAAACCAGTTTAAACCGAATAGAACCGGATAGAACTGGTTTAAACTGGTTTAAACCGGATAGAACCGGATAGAACTGGTTTAAACCGGATAAAACCGGATTGAACCGGTTAAACCAGTTTCAACCGGATTGAACCGGATAGAAACAGTTTAAACTGGATAAAACCGGATTGAACCGGTTTAAACCTGATTAAACTGGATAAAACCGGATTGAACTGGATTAAACCGGTTTAAACCGGATGAAACCAGATTGAAATGGTTTAAACCGGATAAAACGGGATTGAACCGGCTTAAACCGGTTTAAACCTGATAAAACTGCATTGAACCGGTTTAAACTGGTATAAACCGGATAAATCCGGAATGAACTGGTTTAAACTGGTTTTAACCGGATAGAACAGGTTTAAGCCGGATAAAATCGGATTGAACCGGTTTAAACCGGTTTAAACCGGATAGAACCGGATTGAAACGCTTTAAACCAGTTTAAACCGAATAGAACCGGATAGAAATGGTTTAAACCGGTTTAATCTGGATAGAACCGGATAGAACCGGTTTAAACCGGTTTAAACCGGATAGAAACGGATTGAACCGGTTTAAACCGGATAAAACCGGATAGACCCGGTTTAAACTGGTTTAAACGGGATAGAACCGGGTAGAACCAGTTTAAAACGGATAAAACTAGATTGAACAGGTTTAAACCGGTTTAATCCGGATAAAACCGAATTGAACCGGTTGAAACCGGAGAAAAACGGATTGAACTGGTTGAACCGGTTTAAATCGGATAGAACCGGACTGAACCGGTTTAAACCGCATAAACACGGATTGATCCGGTTTGAACCGCTTTAAACCGGATAGATCGTTTTAAACCGGATAAAAGAGGATTGAACCGGTTTAAACGGGTTTAAACCAGATAAAAGCGGATTGAACCAGTTTAAACCGGATAAAAACGGATTGAACCGGTTTAAACCGGTTTAAACCGGATAGAAACGGATTGAAACGGTATAAAACGGGTTAAACCGGATAAAACCGGATTGAACTGTTTTAAACCGTATAAAACCGGATTGAACCGGTTTAAACTGGTTTAAACAGGATAAAATCAGATTGAACCAGTTTAAACTGGTTTAATCCGTATAAAACCGGATTGAACCAGTTTAAACCGGTTTAAACCAGATAAAAGCAGATTGAACCGCTTTAGACCGGATAGAACTGGACTGAACCGGTTTAAACCGGTTTTAACCGGATAAAACCGGATTGAACCGGTTTAAACCGGTTTAAACCAGATGAAACCAGATTGAAACGGTTTAAACCGGATAAAACGGGATTGAACCAGCTTAAACCGGTTTAAACCTGATAAAACTGAATTGAACCGGTTTAAACTGGTATAAACCGGATAAATCCGGAATGAACTGGTTTAAACTGGTTTAAACCGGATAGAACCGGTTTAAGCCGGATAAAATCGGATTGAACCGGTTTAAACCGGTTTAAACCGGAAAGAACCGGATTGAAACGCTTTAAACCAGTTTAAACCGAATAGAACCGGATAGAAATGGTTTAAACCGGTTTAATCTGGATAGAACCGGATAGAACCGGTTTAAACCGGTTTAATCCGGATAGAAACGGATTGAACCGGTTTAAACCCGATAAAACCGGATAGAACCGGTTTAAACTGGTTTAAACGGGATAGAACCGGGTAGAACCAGTTTAAAACGGATAAAACTAGATTGAACAGGTTTAAACCGGTTTAATCCGGATAAAACCTAATTGAACCGGTTGAAACCGGAGAAAAACGGATTGAACTGGTTGAACCGGTTTAAATCGGATAGAACCGGATTGAACCGGTTTAAACCGCATAAACCCGGATTGATCCGGTTTGAACCGCTTTAAACCGGATAGATCGGTTTAAACCGGATGAAAGAGGATTGAACCGGTTTAAACGGGTTTAAACCAGATAAAAGCGGATTGAACCAGTTTAAACCGGATAAAAACGGATTGAACCGGTTTAAACCGGTTTAAACCGGATAGAATTGGATTGAAACGGTATAAAACGGGTTAAACCGGATAAAACCGGATTGAACTGTTTTAAACCGTATAAAACCGGATTGAACCGGTTTAAACTGGTTTAAACAGGATAAAATCAGATTGAACCAGTTTAAATTGGTTTAATCCGTATAAAACCGGATTGAACCAGTTTAAACCGGTTTAAACCAGATAAAAGCAGATTGAACCGCTTTAGACCGGATAGAACCGGACTGAACCGGTTTAAACAGGTTTTAACCGGATAAAACCGGATTGAACCGGTTTAAACCGGTTTAAACCGGATAGAACCGGATAGAACTGGTTTAAACCGGATAAAACCGGATTGAACCGGTTAAACCAGTTTCAACCGGATTGAACCGGATAGAAACAGTTTAAACTGGATAAAACTGGATTGAACCGGTTTAAACCTGATTAAACTGGATAAAACCGGATTGAACTGGATTAAACCGGTTTAAACCGGATGAAACCAGATTGAAACGGTTTAAACCGGATAAAACGGGATTGAACCGGCTTAAACCGGTTTAAACCTGGTAAAACTGCATTGAACCGGTTTAAACTGGTATAAACCGGATAAATCCGGAATGAACTGGTTTAAACTGGTTTAAACCGGATAGAACCGGTTTAAGCCGGATAAAATCGGATTGAACCGGTTTAAACCGGTTTAAACCGGATAGAACCGGATTGAAACGCTTTAAACCAGTTTAAACCGAATAGAACCGGATAGAAATGGTTTAAACCGGTTTAATCTGGATAGAACCGGATAGAACCGGTTTAAACCGGATAGAAACGGATTGAACCGGTTTAAACCGGATAAAACCGGATAGAACCTGTTTAAACTGGTTTAAACGGGATAGAACCGGGTAGAACCAGTTTAAAACGGATAAAACTAGATTGAACAGGTTTAAACCGGTTTAATCCGGATAAAACCGAATTGAACCGGTTGAAACCGGAGAAAAACGGATTGAACTGGTTGAACCGGTTTTAACCGGATAAAACCGGATTGAACCGGTTTAAACCGGTTTAAACCGGATAGAATCGGATTGAACTGGTTTAAACCGGATAAAAAAAGATAGAACTGGTATAAACCGGATAGAACTGGATTGAACCGGTTTAAACCGGTTTACACAGGATAAAATCGGATTGAACCGGTTTAAACTGGTTTAAATCGGTTAAAACCGGATTGAACCGGTTTAAACTTGATAAAACCAGATTGAACCAGTTTAAACCGGTTTAAACCGGATAAAAACGGATTGAACCGGTTTAAACCGGTTTAAACTAGATAAAACCGGATTGAACCGGTTTAAACAGGATAAAAACGGATAGGACCGGATTGAACCGGTTTAAACCGGTTTAAACCAGATGAAACTGGATAGAACTGGTTTAAAGCAGATACAAAGGGATTGAACCGTTTTAAACCGGTTTAAACCGGATAAAACCAGATTGAACCAGTTTAAACCGGTTTAAACCGGATAAAAACGGATTGAACCGGTTTAAACCGGTTTAAACTAGATAAAACCGGATTGAACCGGTTTAAACAGGATAAAAACGGATAGGACCGGATTGAACCGGTTTAAACCGGTTTAAACCAGATGAAACTGGATAGAACTGGTTTAAAGCAGATAGAAAGGGATTGAACCGTTTTAAACCGGTTTAAACCGGATAAAACCAGATTGAACCGGTTTAAACCAGATAAAACCGGATTGAACCGGTTTAAACCGGTGTGCACCGTATAGAACCGGATTGAACGTGATTAAACCGGATAAAACTGGATTGAACCAGTTTAAACCGGATAAAACCGGATGGAAACCTTTTAAACTGGATAGAACTGGATTGAACCGGTTTAAACCAGAAAAACCGGATTGAACCTGTTTAAACCGGATAAAACAGGACTGAACCGGTTTAAACCGGATTGATCCAGTTTAAACTGGTTTAAACCGGATAAAACCGGATAGAACCGGGTTGAACCAGATTGAAGCGGTTTAAACCGGTTTAAACCAGATAAAACCGGATAGAACGTGTTTAAAACGGAAAAAAGCAGATTTAACCAGATTAAACCAGTTTAAACAGGATTAAACTGGATTGAATAAGTTTAAACCGGATTGAACCGGTTTAAACCGGTTTAAAACGGATAGAACCGGATTGAACCGGTTTAAACCGCTTTAAACTACATAAAACCGGATTGAACTGTTTTAAACAGGATAAAACCGGATTGAACCGGTTTAAAAGGTTTAAACAGGATAAAACCGCATTGAACCGGTTTAAACCGGATAAAACCGGATCGATCCGGTTTAAACTGGTTTAAAACGGATAAAACAGGATCGAACTGCTTTAAAGCGGATAGAAAGGGTTTGAACCGGTTTAAACCGGATTGAACCGGTTTAAACCGGATAAAACCGGATTGAACCGGTTTAAACCAGTTTGAACCGTATAGAACCGGATTGAACGTGTTTAAACCGGATAGAACCAGATTGAACCGGTTTAAACCAGAAAAACCGGATTGAACCTGTTTAAACTGGATAAAACCGGACTGAACCAGTTAAAACCGGATAAAACCGGATTGATCCGGTTTAAACTGGTTTAAATAGGATAAAACCGGATTGAACTGGTTTAAACCGGATAAAAACTGATAGAACCAGACTGAACCAGTATAAACCGGTTTAAGCCAGATGAAACCGGATAGAACCGGTTTAAACTGGATAAAATCGGATTGAACCAGTTTAAACCAGATTAAACTGGAAAGAACCGGTTTACACTGGATAGAAGAGGATTGAACCGGTATAAACCGGATAGAACCGGATTGAACCGGTTTAAACCGGTTTAAACCGGATAGAACCGGATTGAACCGGTTCCAACCGGTTTAAACCAGATAAAACCGGATAGAACCGGTTGAAACTGGATAAAACCGGATTGAACCGGTTGAAACCGGATGAAACCGGATAGAACCGGTTTAAACCGGATAGAACCGGATTGAACCGGTGTAAACCGTTTAAAAGTGGATAAAACCGGATTGAACTGGTTTAAACAGGATAAAACCGGATTGATCCGGTTTAAAATGTTTTAAACAGGATTAAACCGGATTGAACCGGTTGAAACCGATTGATCCGGTTTAGACCGTTTTAAACCGGATAAAACCGGATAGAACTGGTTTAAAGCAGATAGAAAGGGATTGAACCGTTTTAAACCGGTTTAAACCGGATAAAACCAGATTGAACCAGTTTAAACTGGTTTAAACTGGATAAAACCGGATTGAACCGGTTTAAACCAGTGTGAACCGTATAGAACCGGATTGAACGTGTTTAACCGGATGAAACCGGATTGAACCAGTTTAAACCGGATAAAACCGGATGGAAACCGTTTAAACTGGATAGAACTGGATTGAACCGGTTTAAACCAGAAAAACCGGATTGAACCTGTCTAAACCGGATAAAACCGGACTGAACCGGTTTAAACTGGATAAAACCGGATTGATCCGGTTTAAACTGGTTTAAACCAGATAAAACCGGATAGAACAGGGTTGAACCAGATTGAAGCGGTTGAAACCGGTTTAAACCAGATAAAACAGGATAGAACGGATTTAAACCGGAAAAAAGCAGATTGAAAAGGATTAAACCAGTTTAAACCGGATAAAACCGGATTGAATAAGTTTAAACCGGATTGAACCGGTTTAAACTGGTTTAAAATGGATAGAACGGGATTGAACCGGTTTAAACCAGTTTAAGGTGGATAAAACCGGATTGAACTGGTTTAAACAGGATAAAACCGAATTGAACCAGTTTAAAATGGTTTAAACAGGATAAAACCGCATTGAACCGGTTTAAACCGGATAAAACCGGATCCATCCTGTTTAAACTGGTTTAAACCGGATAAAACAGGATAGAACTAGTTTAAAGCGGATAGAAAGGGACTGAAACGGTTTAAACCGGATTAAACCGGATTAAACCGGATAAAACCAGATTGAAACGGTTTAAACCTGTTTAAACTGGATAAAACCGGATTGAACTGGTTTAAACCGGTTTGAACCGTATAGAACCGGATTGAACGTGTTTAAACTGGATAAAACCGGATTGAACCGGTTTAAACCGGATAAAACCATATTGAACCGGTTTAAATAGGTTTAAAGTGGACAAAACCGGATTGAACTGGTTTAAACAGGATAAAACCGGATTGAACCGGTTTAAAGCGGATAAAACAAGATAGAACTGGTTTATAACGGATAGAACCGGATTGAACTGGTTTAAACCGGTTTAAACCGTATAAAACCGGGTTGAACCGGTTTTAACCTGATTAAACCGGATAAAACCGGACTGATCTGGTTTAAACTTGTTAAAACCGGATTGAACCGGTTTAAACGGGTTTAAACCAGATAAAAGCGGATTGAACCGGTTTAAACAGGACAGAACCGTACTGAACCGGTTTAAACAGGTTTCAAGTGGATAAAACCGGATTGAACTGGTATAAACTGGATAAAACCGGATAGAACCGGGTTGAACCAGATTGAAGCGGTTTAAACCGGTTTAAACCAGATAAAACCGGATAGAACGTGTTTAAAACGGAAAAAAGCAGATTTAACCGGATTAAACTGGTCTAAACACGATAAAACCGGATTGAACCGGTTTAAAATGGTTTAAACAGGATAAAACCGCATTGAACCGGTTTAAACCGGATAAAACCGGATCGATCCGGTTTAAACCGGTTTAAAACGGATAAAACAGGATCGAAATGCTTTAAAGCGGATAGAAAGGGTTTGAACCAGTTTAAACCGGATTGAACCGGTTTAAACCGGATAAAACCGGATTGAACCGGTTTAAACCAGTTTGAACCGTATAGAACCGGATTGAACGTGTTTAAACCGGATAGAACCGGATTGAACCGGTTTAAACCAGAAAAACCGGATTGAACCTGTTTAAACTGGATAAAACCGGACTGAACCAGTTAAAACCGGATAAAACCGGATTGATCCGGTTTAAACTGGTTTAAATAGGATAAAACCGGATTGAACTGGTTTAAACCAGATAAAAACTGATAGAACCAGACTGAACCAGTATAAACCGGTTTAAGCCAGATGAAACCGGATAGAACCGGTTTAAACTGGATAAAATCGGATTGAACCAGTTTAAACCAGATGAAACTGGAAAGAACCGGTTTACACTGGATAGAAGAGGATTGAACCGGTATAAAACGGATAGAACCGGATTGAACCGGTTTAAACCAGATAAAACTGGATTGAACCCTTTTAAACCAGTTTAAACTGGATAGAACTGGATAGAACCGGTTCAAACCGGATAAAACCGGATTGAACCTGTTAAACCAGTTTCAACCGGATAAAACCGGATTGAACCGGTTTAAACCGGATAAAACCGGAGTGAACCGGTTTGAACCGGTTTAAACCTGATAAAACCGGATTGAGTCAGTTTAAACCGGTTTAAACCAGATAAAACTGGATTGAACCAGTTTAAACTGGTTTAAACCGGATAAAACCGGATTGAACCGGTTAAACCAGTTTCAACCGGATTGAACCGGATAGAACCAGTTTAAACTGGATAAAACCGGATTGAACCGGTTTAAACCTGATTAAACTGGATAAAACCGGATTGAACCGGATTAAACCGGTTTAAACCGGATGAAACCAGATTGAAACGGTTTAAACCGGATAAAACCGGATTGAACCGGTTAAACCAGTTTCAACCGGATTGAACCGGATAGAACCAGTTTAAACTGGGTAAAACCGGATTGAACCGGTTTAAACCGGTTTAAATCGGATAGAACCGGATTGAACCGGTTTATTCCGGAGAAAACCGGATTGAACTGGTTGAACCGGTTTAAATCAGATAGAACCGGATTGAACCGGTTTAAACCGCATAAACCCGGATTGAACCGGTTTGAACCGGTTTAAACCGGAAAGAACCGGTTTAATCAGTATTAAACTGGATGGAACCGGTTTAAACCGGATAAAAGCGGATTGAACCGGTTTAAATCGGTTTCAACCGGATAGAACCGTATTGAACTGGTTTAAACCAGATAAAACCGGATTGAACTGGTTTAAACTGGACAAAACCGGATTGAACCGGTTTAAACCAGTTTAAACAGGATAGAGCCGGATAGAACGGGTTCAAACTGGATAAAACCGGATTGAACCGGTTAAACCAGTTTCAACAGGATAAAACCGGATTGAACCAGTTTACACCAGATAAAACCGGATTGAACTGGTTTAAACCGGTTTAAACCGGATGAAACCGGATTTAACCGGTTTCATCCGGTTTAAACGGGATACAACCGGATTGAACCGGTTTAAACCGGTTTAAACAGGATAAAACGGGATTGAACCGGTTTAAACCAGTTTAAACCAGATAGAACCGGATTGAACCAGTTTAAACCGGACAAAACCGGATAGAACCGGTTAAAACCAGTTTAAACAGGATAGAACCGGTTCAAACCGTTTTAAACCGGATGAAACCGGATTGAACCGGTTTAAACCAGATAAAACTGGATTGAACCCTTTTAAACGAGTTTAAACTGGATAGAACTGGATAGAACCGGTTCAAACTGGATAAAACCGGATTGAACCGGTTAAACCAGTTTCAACCGGATAAAACCGGATTGAACCGGTTTAAACCAGATAAAACCGGAGTGATCCGGTTTGAACCGGTTTAAACCTGATAAAACCGGATTGAGTCAGTTTAAACCGGTTTAAACCGGATAAAATTGGATTGAACCGGTTTAAACTGGTTTAAACCGGATAAAACCGGATTGAACCGGTTTCAACCGGATAAAAGCAGATTTAAAAGGATCAAACCGGTTTCAACCGGATTGAACCGGATAGAACCGGTTTAAACTGGATAAAACCGGATTGAACCGGTTTAAACCTGTTTAAAACGGATAAAACCGGATTGAACCGGATTAAACCGGTTTAAACCGGATGAAACCAGATTGAAATGGTTTAAACCGGATAAAACCGGATTGAACCGGCTTAAACCGGTTTAAAACAGATAAAACTGCATTGAACCGGTTTAAACCGGTATAAACCGGATAAATCCGGAATGAACTGGTTTAAACCGGTTTAAAGCGGAGAGAACCGGATAGAAAAGGTTTAAACCGGATAGAACCGGATTGAACCGCTTTAAACCAGTTTAAACCGAATAGAACCGGATAGAACTGGTTTAAACTGGTTTAAACCGGATAGAACCGGATAGAACTGGTTTAAACCGGATAAAACCGGATTGAACCGGTTAAACCAGTTTCAACCGGATTGAACCGGATAGAAACAGTTTAAACTGGATAAAACCGGATTGAACCGGTTTAAACCTGATTAAACTGGATAAAACCGGATTGAACTGGATTAAACCGGTTTAAACCGGATGAAACCAGATTGAAATGGTTTAAACCGGATAAAACGGGATTGAACCGGCTTAAACCGGTTTAAACCTGATAAAACTGCATTGAACCGGTTTAAACTGGTATAAACCGGATAAATCCGGAATGAACTGGTTTAAACTGGTTTAAACCGGATAGAACAGGTTTAAGCCGGATAAAATCGGATTGAACCGGTTTAAACCGGTTTAAACCGGATAGAACCGGATTGAAACGCTTTAAACCAGTTTAAACCGAATAGAACCGGATAGAAATGGTTTAAACCGGTTTAATCTGGATAGAACCGGATAGAACCGGTTTAAACCGGTTTAAACCGGATAGAAACGGATTGAACCGGTTTAAACCGGATAAAACCGGATAGACCCGGTTTAAACTGGTTTAAACGGGATAGAACCGGGTAGAACCAGTTTAAAACGGATAAAACTAGATTGAACAGGTTTAAACCGGTTTAATCCGGATAAAACCGAATTGAACCGGTTGAAACCGGAGAAAAACGGATTGAACTGGTTGAACCGGTTTAAATCGGATAGAACCGGACTGAACCGGTTTAAACCGCATAAACACGGATTGATCCGGTTTGAACCGCTTTAAACCGGATAGATCGTTTTAAACCGGATAAAAGAGGATTGAACCGGTTTAAACGGGTTTAAACCAGATAAAAGCGGATTGAACCAGTTTAAACCGGATAAAAACGGATTGAACCGGTTTAAACCGGTTTAAACCGGATAGAAACGGATTGAAACGGTATAAAACGGGTTAAACCGGATAAAACCGGATTGAACTGTTTTAAACCGTATAAAACCGGATTGAACCGGTTTAAACTGGTTTAAACAGGATAAAATCAGATTGAACCAGTTTAAACTGGTTTAATCCGTATAAAACCGGATTGAACCAGTTTAAACCGGTTTAAACCAGATAAAAGCAGATTGAACCGCTTTAGACCGGATAGAACTGGACTGAACCGGTTTAAACCGGTTTTAACCGGATAAAACCGGATTGAACCGGTTTAAACCGGTTTAAACCAGATGAAACCAGATTGAAACGGTTTAAACCGGATAAAACGGGATTGAACCAGCTTAAACCGGTTTAAACCTGATAAAACTGAATTGAACCGGTTTAAACTGGTATAAACCGGATAAATCCGGAATGAACTGGTTTAAACTGGTTTAAACCGGATAGAACCGGTTTAAGCCGGATAAAATCGGATTGAACCGGTTTAAACCGGTTTAAACCGGAAAGAACCGGATTGAAACGCTTTAAACCAGTTTAAACCGAATAGAACCGGATAGAAATGGTTTAAACCGGTTTAATCTGGATAGAACCGGATAGAACCGGTTTAAACCGGTTTAATCCGGATAGAAACGGATTGAACCGGTTTAAACCCGATAAAACCGGATAGAACCGGTTTAAACTGGTTTAAACGGGATAGAACCGGGTAGAACCAGTTTAAAACGGATAAAACTAGATTGAACAGGTTTAAACCGGTTTAATCCGGATAAAACCTAATTGAACCGGTTGAAACCGGAGAAAAACGGATTGAACTGGTTGAACCGGTTTAAATCGGATAGAACCGGATTGAACCGGTTTAAACCGCATAAACCCGGATTGATCCGGTTTGAACCGCTTTAAACCGGATAGATCGGTTTAAACCGGATGAAAGAGGATTGAACCGGTTTAAACGGGTTTAAACCAGATAAAAGCGGATTGAACCAGTTTAAACCGGATAAAAACGGATTGAACCGGTTTAAACCGGTTTAAACCGGATAGAATTGGATTGAAACGGTATAAAACGGGTTAAACCGGATAAAACCGGATTGAACTGTTTTAAACCGTATAAAACCGGATTGAACCGGTTTAAACTGGTTTAAACAGGATAAAATCAGATTGAACCAGTTTAAATTGGTTTAATCCGTATAAAACCGGATTGAACCAGTTTAAACCGGTTTAAACCAGATAAAAGCAGATTGAACCGCTTTAGACCGGATAGAACCGGACTGAACCGGTTTAAACAGGTTTTAACCGGATAAAACCGGATTGAACCGGTTTAAACCGGTTTAAACCGGATAGAATCGGATTGAACTGGTTTAAACCGGATAAAACAAGATAGAACTGGTATAAACCGGATAGAACTGGATTGAACTGGTTTAAACCGGTTTAAACAGGATAAAATCGGATTGAACCGGTTTAAACTGGTTTAAATCGGTTAAAACCGGATTGAACCGGTTTAAACTTGATAAAACCAGATTGAACCAGTTTAAACCGGATGAAACCGGATAGAACCGGTTTACACTGGATAGAAGAGGATTGAACCGGTATAAACCGGATAGAACCGGATTGAACCGGTTCCAACTGGTTTAAACCAGATAAAACCGGATAGAACCGGTTGAAACTGGATAAAACCAGATTGAACCGGTTGAAACCGGATGAAACCGGATAGAACCGGTTTAAACCGGATAGAACAGGATTGAACCGGTGTAAACCGTTTAAAAGTGGATAAAACCGGATTGAACTGGTTTAAACTGGATAAAACCGATTGAACCGGTTTAAACTGGATAAAACCGGATTGAACCGGTTTAAACCGGTGTGAACCGTATAGAACCGGATTGAACGTGTTTAACCGGATGAAACTGGATTGAACCGGTTTAAACCTGATTAAACTGGATAAAACCGGATTGAACTGGATTAAACCGGTTTAAACCGGATGAAACCAGATTGAAATGGTTTAAACCGGATAAAACGGGATTGAACCGGCTTAAACCGGTTTAAACCTGATAAAACTGCATTGAACCGGTTTAAACTGGTATAAACCGGATAAATCCGGAATGAACTGGTTTAAACTGGTTTAAACCGGATAGAACAGGTTTAAGCCGGATAAAATCGGATTGAACCGGTTTAAACCGGTTTAAACTGGATAGAACCGGATTGAAACGCTTTAAACCAGTTTAAACCGAATAGAACCGGATAGAAATGGTTTAAACCGGTTTAATCTGGATAGAACCGGATAGAACCGGTTTAAACCGGTTTAAACCGGATAGAAACGGATTGAACCGGTTTAAACCAGATAAAACCGGATAGAACCGGTTTAAACCGGATAGAACAGGATTGAACCGGTGTAAACCGTTTAAAAGTGGATAAAACCGGATTGAACTGGTTTAAACTGGATAAAACCGATTGAACCGGTTTAAACTGGATAAAACCGGATTGAACCGGTTTAAACCGGTGTGAACCGTGTAGAACCGGATTGAACGTGTTTAACCGGATGAAACCGGAGTGAACTGGTTTAAACCGGATAAAACCGGATGGAAACCGTTTAAACTGGATAGAACTGGATTGAACCGGTTTAAACCAGAAAAACCGGATTGAACCTGTCTAAACCGGATAAAACCGGACTGAACCGGTTTAAACTGGATAAAACCGGATTGATCCGGTTTAAACTGGTTTAAACCAGATAAAACCGGATAGAACCGGGTTGAACCAGATTGAAGCGGTTGAAACCGGTTTAAACCAGATAAAACAGGATAGAACGGATTTAAACCGAAAAAAAGCAGATTGAACCGGATTAAACCAGTTTAAACCGGATAAAACCGGATTGAATAAGTTTAATCCGGATAGAACCGGCTTAAACCGGTTTAAACCAGATAAAACTGCATTGAACCGGTTTAAACCGGTATAAACCGGATAAATCCGGAATGAACTGGTTTAAACCGGTTTAAACCGGATAGAACCGGATAGAAAAGGTTTAAACCGGATAAAACCGGATTGAACCGGTTAAACCAGTTTCAACCGGATTGAACCGGATAGAACCAGTTTATACTGGATAAAACCGGATTGAACCGGTTTAAACCTGATTAAACTGGATAAAACCGGATTGAACCGGATTAAACCGGTTTAAACCGGATGAAACCAGATTGAAACGGTTTAAACCGGATAAAACCGGATTGAACCGGTTAAACCAGTTTCAACCGGATTGAACCGGATAGAACCAGTTTAAACTGGATAAAACCGGATTGAACCGGTTTAAACCGGTTTAAATCGGATAGAACCGGATTGAACCGGTTTATTCCGGAGAAAACCGGATTGAACTGGTTGAACCGGTTTAAATCGGATAGAACCGGATTGAACCGGTTTAAACCGCATAAACCCGGATTGAACCGGTTTGAACCGGTTTAAACCGGAAAGAACCGTTTTAATCAGGACTAAACTGGATGGAACCGGTTTAAACCGGATAAAAGCGGATTGAACCGGTTTAAACCGGTTTCAACCGGATAGAACCGTATTGACCTGGTTTAAACCAGATAAAACCGGATTGAACTGGTTTAAACTGGATAAAACCGGATTGAACCGGTTTAAACCAGTTTAAACAGGATAGAGCCGGATAGAACGGGTTCAAACTGGATAAAACCGGATTGAACCGGTTAAACCAGTTTCAACAGGATAAAACCGGATTGAACCAGTTTACACCAGATAAAAACGGATTGAACTGGTTTAAACCGGTTTAAACCGGATGATACCGGATTTAACCGGTTTAATCCGGTTTAAACGGGATAAAACCGGATTGAACCAGTTTAAACCGGTTTAAACAGGATAAAACGGGATTGAACCGGTTTAAACCAGTTTAAACCGGATAGAACCGGATTGAACCAGTTTAAACCGGACAAAACCGGATAGAACCGGTTAAAACCAGTTTAAACAGGATAGAACCGGTTCAAACCGTTTTAAACCGGATGAAACCGGATTGAACCGGTTTAAACCAGATAAAACTGGATTGAACCCTTTTAAACCAGTTTAAACTGGATAGAACTGGATAGAACCGGTTCAAACTGGATAAAACCGGATTGAACCGGTTAAACCAGTTTCAACCGGATAAAACCGGATTGAACCGGTTTAAACCAGATAAAACCGGAGTGATCCGGTTTGAACCGGTTTAAACCTGATAAAACCGGTTTGAGTCAGTTTAAACCGGTTTAAACCGGATAAAATTGGATTGAACCGGTTTAAACTGGTTTAAACCGGATAAAACCGGATTGAACCGGTTTCAACCGGATAAAAGCAGATTTAAAAGGATCAAACCGGTTTCAACCGGATTGAACCGGATAGAACCGGTTTAAACTGGATAAAACCGGATTGAACCGGTTTAAACCTGTTTAAAACGGATAAAACCGGATTGAACCGGATTAAACCGGTTTAAACCGGATGAAACCAGATTGAAACGGTTTAAACCGGATAAAACCCGATTGAACCGGCTTAAACCGGTTTAAACCAGATAAAACTGCATTGAACCGGTTTAAACCGGTATAAACCGGATAAATCCGGAATGAACTGGTTTAAACCGGTTTAAAGCGGAGAGAACCGGATAGAAAAGGTTTAAACCGGATAGAACCGGATTGAACCGCTTTAAACCAGTTTAAACCGAATAGAACCGGATAGAACTGGTTTAAACTGGTTTAAACCGGATAGAACCGGATAGAACTGGTTTAAACCGGATAAAACCGGATTGAACCGGTTAAACCAGTTTCAACCGGATTGAACCGGATAGAAACAGTTTAAACTGGATAAAACCGGATTGAACCGGTTTAAACCGGTTTAAACCAGATAGAACCGGATTGAAACGCTTTAAACCAGTTTAAACCGAATAGAACCGGATAGAAATGGTTTAAACCGGTTTCATCTGGATAGAACCGGATAGAACCGGTTTAAACGGGTTTAAACCAGATAGAAACGGATTGAACCGGTTTAAACCGGATAAAACTGGATAGAACCGGTTTAAACTGGTTTAAACGGGATAGAACCGGGTAGAACCAGTTTAAAACGGATAAAACTAGATTGAACAGGTTTAAACCGGTTTAATCCGGATAAAACCGAATTGAACCGGTTGAAACCGGAGAAAAACGGATTGAACTGGTTGAACTGGTTTAAATCGGATAGAACCGGATTGAACCGGTTTAAACCGCATAAACCCGGATTGATCTGGTTTGAACCGCTTTAAACCGGATAGATCGGTTTAAACCGGATAAAAGAGGATTGAGCCGGTTTAAACGGGTTTAAACCAGATAAAAGCGGATTGAACCAGTTTAAACCGGATAAAAACGGATTGAACCGGTTTAAACCGGTTTAAACCGGATAGAAACGGATTGAAACGGTATAAAACGGGTTAAACCGGATAAAACCGGATTGAACTGTTTTAAACCGGATAAAACCGGATTGAACCGGTTTAAACTGGTTTAAACAGGATAAAATCAGATTGAACCAGTTTAAACCGGTTTAAACCAGATAAAAGCAGATTGAACCGCTTTAGACCGGATAGAACCGGACTGAACCGGTTTAAACCGGTTTAAACCGGATAGAATCGGATTGAACTGGTTTAAACCGGATAAAACAAGATAGAACTGGTATAAACCGGATAGAACTGGATTGAACCGGTTTAAACCGGTTTAAACAGGATAAAATCGGATTGAACCGGTGTAAACCGTTTAAAAGTGGATAAAACCGGATTGAACTGGTTTAAACTGGATAAAACCGATTGAACCGGTTTAAACTGGATAAAACCAGATTGAACCGGTTTAAACCGGTGTGAACCGTATAGAACCGGATTGAACGTGTTTAACCGGATGAAACCGGATTGAACCGGTTTAAACCGGATAAAACCGGATGGAAACCGTTTAAACTGGATAGAACTGGATTGAACCGGTTTAAACCAGAAAAACCGGATTGAACCTGTTTAAACCGGATAAAACCGGACTGAACCGGTTTAAACTGGATAAAACCGGATTGATCCGGTTTAAACTGGTTTAAACCAGATAAAACCGGATAGAACCGGGTTGAACCAGATTGAAGCGGTTGAAACCGGTTTAAACCAGATAAAACAGGATAGAACGGATTTAAACCGGAAAAAAGCAGATTGAACCGGATTAAACCAGTTTAAACCGGATAAAACCGGATTGAACCGGTTTAAACTGGTTTAAACAGGATAAAATCAGATTGAACCAGTTTAAACTGGTTTAATCCATATAAAACCGGATTGAACCAGTTTAAACCGGTTTAAACAAGATAAAAGCAGATTGAACCGCTTTAGACCGGATAGAACTGGACTGAACCGGTTTAAACCGGTTTTAACCGGATAAAACCGGATTGAACCGGTTTAAACCGATTTAAACCGGATAGAATCGGATTGAACTGGTTTAAACCGGATAAAACAAGATAGAACTGGTATAAACGGGATAGAACTGGATTGAACCGGTTTAAACCGGTTTAAACAGGATAAAATCGGATTGAACCGGTTTAAACCGGTTTAAACTAGATAAAACCGGATTGAACCGGTTTAAACAGGATAAAAACGGATAGGACCGGATTGAACCGGTTTAAACCGGTTTAAACCAGATGAAACTGGATAGAACTGGTTTAAAGCAGATAGAAAGGGATTGAACCGTTTTAAACCGTTTTAAACCGGATGAAACCAGATTGAAACGGTTTAAACCAGATAAAACCGGATTGAACCGGCTTAAACCGGTTTAAACCAGATAAAACTGCATTGAACTGGATTAAACCGGTATAAACCGGATAAATCCGGAATGAACTGGTTTAAACCGGTTTAAAGCGGAGAGAACCGGATAGAAAAGGTTTAAACCGGATAGAACCGGATTGAACCGCTTTAAACCAGTTTAAACCGAATAGAACCGGATAGAACTGGTTTAAACTGGTTTAAACCGGATAGAACCGGATAGAACTGGTTTAAACCGGATAAAACCGGATTGAACCGGTTAAACCAGTTTCAACCGGATTGAACCGGATAGAAACAGTTTAAACTGGATAAAACTGGATTGAACCGGTTTAAACCTGATTAAACTGGATAAAACCGGATTGAACTGGATTAAACCGGTTTAAACCGGATGAAACCAGATTGAAACGGTTTAAACCGGATAAAACGGGATTGAACCGGCTTAAACCGGTTTAAACCTGATAAAACTGCATTGAACCGGTTTAAACTGGTATAAACCGGATAAATCCGGAATGAACTGGTTTAAATTGTTTTAAACAGGATAGAACCGGTTTAAGCCGGATAAAATCGGATTGAACCGGTTTAAACCGGTTTAAACCGGATAGAACCGGATGGAAACCGTTTAAACTGGATAGAACTGGATTGAACCGGTTTAAACCAGAAAAACCGGATTGAACCTGTTTAAACCGGATAAAACCGGACTGAACCGGTTTAAACTGGATAAAACCGGATTGATCCGGTTTAAACTGGTTTAAACCAGATAAAACCGGATAGAACCGGGTTGAACCAGATTGAAGCGGTTGAAACCGGTTTAAACCAGATAAAACAGGATAGAACGGATTTAAACCGGAAAAAAGCAGATTGAACCGGATTAAACCAGTTTAAACCGGATAAAACCGGATTGAACTGTTTTAAACCGTATAAAACCGGATTGAACCGGTTTAAACTGGTTTAAACAGGATAAAATCAGATTGAACCAGTTTAAACTGGTTTAATCCATATAAAACCGGATTGAACCAGTTTAAACCGGTTTAAACAAGATAAAAGCAGATTGAACCGCTTTAGACCGGATAGAACTGGACTGAACCGGTTTAAACCGGTTTTAACCGGATAAAACCGGATTGAACCGGTTTAAACCGATTTAAACCGGATAGAATCGGATTGAACTGGTTTAAACCGGATAAAACAAGATAGAACTGGTATAAACGGGATAGAACTGGATTGAACCGGTTTAAACCGGTTTAAACAGGATAAAATCGGATTGAACCGGTTTAAACCGGTTTAAACTAGATAAAACCGGATTGAACCGGTTTAAACAGGATAAAAACGGATAGGACCGGATTGAACCGGTTTAAACCGGTTTAAACCAGATGAAACTGGATAGAACTGGTTTAAAGCAGATAGAAAGGGATTGAACCGTTTTAAACCGTTTTAAACCGGATGAAACCAGATTGAAACGGTTTAAACCAGATAAAACCGGATTGAACCGGCTTAAACCGGTTTAAACCAGATAAAACTGCATTGAACTGGATTAAACCGGTATAAACCGGATAAATCCGGAATGAACTGGTTTAAACCGGTTTAAAGCGGAGAGAACCGGATAGAAAAGGTTTAAACCGGATAGAACCGGATTGAACCGCTTTAAACCAGTTTAAACCGAATAGAACCGGATAGAACTGGTTTAAACTGGTTTAAACCGGATAGAACCGGATAGAACTGGTTTAAACCGGATAAAACCGGATTGAACCGGTTAAACCAGTTTCAACCGGATTGAACCGGATAGAAACAGTTTAAACTGGATAAAACTGGATTGAACCGGTTTAAACCTGATTAAACTGGATAAAACCGGATTGAACTGGATTAAACCGGTTTAAACCGGATGAAACCAGATTGAAACGGTTTAAACCGGATAAAACGGGATTGAACCGGCTTAAACCGGTTTAAACCTGATAAAACTGCATTGAACCGGTTTAAACTGGTATAAACCGGATAAATCCGGAATGAACTGGTTTAAATTGTTTTAAACAGGATAGAACCGGTTTAAGCCGGATAAAATCGGATTGAACCGGTTTAAACCGGTTTAAACCGGATAGAACCGGATTGAAACGCTTTAAACCAGTTTAAACCGAATAGAACCGGATAGAAATGGTTTAAACCGGTTTAATCTGGATAGAACCGGATAGAACCGGTTTAAACCGGTTTAAACCGGATAGAAACGGATTGAACCGGTTTAAACCGGATAAAACCGGATAGAACCGGTTTAAACTGGTTTAAACGGGATAGAACCGGGTAGAACCAGTTTAAAACGGATAAAACTAGATTGAACAGGTTTAAACCGGTTTAATCCGGATAAAACCGAATTGAACCGGTTGAAACCGGAGAAAAACGGATTGAACTGGTTGAACCGGTTTTAACCGGATAAAACCGGATTGAACCGGTTTAAACCGGTTTAAACCGTATAGAATCGGATTGAACTGGTTTAAACCGGATAAAAAAAGATAGAACTGGTATAAACCGGATAGAACTGGATTGAACCGGTTTAAACCGGTTTACACAGGATAAAATCGGATTGAACCGGTTTAAACTGGTTTAAATCGGTTAAAACCGGATTGAACCGGTTTAAACTTGATAAAACCAGATTGAACCAGTTTAAACCGGTTTAAACCGGATAAAAACGGATTGAACCGGTTTAAACCGGTTTAAACTAGATAAAACCGGATTGAACCGGTTTAAACAGGATAAAAACGGATAGGACCGGATTGAACCGGTTTAAACCGGTTTAAACCAGATGAAACTGGATAGAACTGGTTTAAAGCAGATACAAAGGGATTGAACCGTTTTAAACCGGTTTAAACCGGATAAAACCAGATTGAACCAGTTTAAACCGGTTTAAACCGGATAAAAACTGATTGAACCGGTTTAAACCGGTTTAAACTAGATAAAACCGGATTGAACCGGTTTAAACAGGATAAAAACGGATAGGACCGGATTGAACTGGTTTAAACCGGTTTAAACCAGATGAAACTGGATAGAACTGGTTTAAAGCAGATAGAAAGGGATTGAACCGTTTTAAACCGGTTTAAACCGGATAAAACCAGATTGAACCGGTTTAAACCAGATAAAACCGGATTGAACCGGTTTAAACCGGTGTGCACCGTATAGAACCGGATTGAACGTGATTAAACCGGATAAAACTGGATTGAACCAGTTTAAACCGGATAAAACCGGATGGAAACCTTTTAAACTGGATAGAACTGGATTGAACCGGTTTAAACCAGAAAAACCGGATTGAACCTGTTTAAACCGGATAAAACAGGACTGAACCGGTTTAAACCGGATTGATCCAGTTTAAACTGGTTTAAACCGGATAAAACCGGATAGAACCGGGTTGAACCAGATTGAAGCGGTTTAAACCGGTTTAAACCAGATAAAACCGGATAGAACGTGTTTAAAACGGAAAAAAGCAGATTTAACCGGATTAAACCAGTTTAAACAGGATTAAACTGGATTGAATAAGTTTAAACCGGATTGAACCGGTTTAAACCGGTTTAAAACGGATAGAACCGGATTGAACCGGTTTAAACCGCTTTAAACTACATAAAACCGGATTGAACTGTTTTAAACAGGATAAAACCGGATTGAACCGGTTTAAAAGGTTTAAACAGGATAAAACCGCATTGAACCGGTTTAAACCGGATAAAACCGGATCGATCCGGTTTAAACTGGTTTAAAACGGATAAAACAGGATCGAACTGCTTTAAAGCGGATAGAAAGGGTTTGAACCGGTTTAAACCGGATTGAACCGGTTTAAACCGGATAAAACCGGATTGAACCGGTTTAAACCAGTTTGAACCGTATAGAACCGGATTGAACGTGTTTAAACCGGATAGAACCAGATTGAACCGGTTTAAACCAGAAAAACCGGATTGAACCTGTTTAAACTGGATAAAACTGGACTGAACCAGTTAAAACCGGATAAAACCGGATTGATCCGGTTTAAACTGGTTTAAATAGGATAAAACCGGATTGAACTGGTTTAAACCGGATAAAAACTGATAGAACCAGACTGAACCAGTATAAACCGGTTTAAGCCAGATGAAACCGAATAGAACCGGTTTAAACTGGATAAAATCGGATTGAACCAGTTTAAACCAGATTAAACTGGAAAGAACAGGTTTACACTGGATAGAAGAGGATTGAACCGGTATAAACCGGATAGAACCGGATTGAACCGGTTTAAACCGGTTTAAACCGGATAGAACCGGATTGAACCGGTTCCAACCGGTTTAAACCAGATAAAACCGGATAGAACCGGTTGAAACTGGATAAAACCGGATTGAACCGGTTGAAACCGGATGAAACCGGATAGAACCGGTTTAAAACCGGATAGAACCGGATTGAACCGGTGTAAACCGTTTAAAAGTGGATAAAACCGGATTGAACTGGTTTAAACAGGATAAAACCGGATTGATCCGGTTTAAAATGTTTTAAACAGGATTAAACCGGATTGAACCGGTTGAAACCGATTGATCCGGTTTAGACCGTTTTAAACCGGATAAAACCGGATAGAACTGGTTTAAAGCAGATAGAAAGGGATTGAACCGTTTTAAACCGGTTTAAACCAGATAAAACCAGATTGAACCAGTTTAAACTGGTTTAAACTGGATAAAACCGGATTGAACCGGTTTAAACCGGTGTGAACCGTATAGAACCGGATTGAACGTGTTTAACCGGATGAAACCGGATTGAACCAGTTTAAACCGGATAAAACCGGATGGAAACCGTTTAAACTGGATAGAACTGGATTGAACCGGTTTAAACCAGAAAAATCGGATTGAACCTGTCTAAACCGGATAAAACCGGACTGAACCGGTTTAAACTGGATAAAACCGGATTGATCCGGTTTAAACTGGTTTAAACCAGATAAAACCGGATAGAACAGGGTTGAACCAGATTGAAGCGGTTGAAACCGGTTTAAACCAGATAAAACAGGATAGAACGGATTTAAACCGGAAAAAAGCAGATTGAAAAGGATTAAACCAGTTTAAACCGGATAAAACCGGATTGAATAAGTTTAAACCGGATTGAACCGGTTTAAACTGGTTTAAAATGGATAGAACGGGATTGAACCGGTTTAAACCAGTTTAAGGTGGATAAAACCGGATTGAACTGGTTTAAACAGGATAAAACCGAATTGAACCAGTTTAAAATGGTTTAAACAGGATAAAACCGCATTGAACCGGTTTAAACCGGATAAAACCGGATCCATCCTGTTTAAACTGGTTTAAACCGGATAAAACAGGATAGAACTAGTTTAAAGCGGATAGAAAGGGACTGAAACGGTTTAAACCGGATTAAACCGGATTAAACCGGATAAAACCAGATTGAAACGGTTTAAACCTGTTTAAACTGGATAAAACCGGATTGAACTGGTTTAAACCGGTTTGAACCGTATAGAACCGGATTGAACGTGTTTAAACTGGATAAAACCGGATTGAACCGGTTTAAACCGGATAAAACCATATTGAACCGGTTTAAATAGGTTTAAAGTGGACAAAACCGGATTGAACTGGTTTAAACAGGATAAAACCGGATTGAACCGGTTTAAAGCGGATAAAACAAGATAGAACTGGTTTATAACGGATAGAACCGGATTGAACTGGTTTAAACCGGTTTAAACCGTATAAAACCGGGTTGAACCGGTTTAAACCTGATTAAACCGGATAAAACCGGACTGATCTGGTTTAAACTTGTTTTTTTTTTTTTTTTTTTTTTTTTTTTTTTTTGTTTGTTTGTTTGTTTTTTTTTTTTTTTTTTTTTTTTTTTTTAAATTTTATTTTGTCGATATACATTGTAGCTGATTAATGCTCCCCATCACCAAAACCTCCCTCCCTTCTCCCTCCCCCCTCCCCCCCAACAATGTCCTTTCTGTTTGCTTGTTGTATCAACTTCAAATAATTGTGGTTGTTATATCTTCTTCCCCCCCCCCCCCGGTTTGTGTGTGTATGTGTGTATGTGTGTGTGTGAATTTATATATTAATTTTTAGCTCCCACCAATAAGTGAGAACATGTGGTATTTCTCTTTCTGTGCCTGACTTGTTTCACTTAATATAATTCTCTCAAGGTCCATCCATGTTGTTGCAAATGGCAGTATTTCATTCGTTTTTATAGCTGAGTAGTATTCCATTGTGTAGATGTACCACATTTTCCGTATCCACTCATCTGATGATGGGCATTTGGGCTGGTTCCAACTCTTGGCTATTGTAAAGAGTGCTGCGATGAACATTGGGGAACAGGTATACCTTCGACTTGATGATTTCCATTCCTCTGGGTATATTCCCAACAGTGGGATGGCTGGGTCGTATGGTAGATCTATTTGCAATTGTTTAAGGAACCTCCATACCATTTTCCATAGGGGCTGCACCATTTTGCAGTCCCACCAACAATGTATGAGAGTTCCTTTTTCTCCGCAGCCTCGCCAGCATTTATCGTTCATAGTCTTTTGGATTTTAGCCATCCTAACTGGGGTTAGATGGTATCTCAATGTGGTTTTGATTTGCATTTCCCGGATGCTGAGTGATGTTGAGCATTTTTTCATATGTCTGTTGGCCATTTGGATATCTTCCTTAGAGAAATGCCTACTTAGCTCTTTTGCCCATTTTTTAATTGGGTTGCTAGTTTTCTTCTTGAAAAGTTGTTTGAGTTCCTTATATATTCTGGATATTAATCCTTTGTCAGATGTATATTTTGCAAATATTTTCTCCCACTCTGTTGGTTGTCTTTTAACTCTTTTAATTGTTTCTTTTGCTGTGCAGAAGCTTTTTAGTTTGATATAATCCCATTTGTTTATTTTTCCTTTGGTTGCCCGTGCTTTTGGGGTCGTATTCATGAAGTCTGTGCCCAGTCCTATTTCCTGAAGTGTTTCCCCTATGTTTTCTTTAAGAAGTTTTATTGTCTCAGGGTGTATATTTAAATCCTTAATCCATTTTGAGTTGATTTTAGTATACGGTGAGAGGTATGGATCTAGTTTCATTCTCCTGCATATCGATATCCAGTTATCCCAGCACCACTTGCTGAAGAGGCAGTCCCTTCCCCAGTGAATAGGCTTGGTGCCTTTGTCAAAGATCAGATGGCAGTAAGTGTGAGGGTTGATTTCTGGATTCTCTATTCTATTCCATTGGTCAGTGTGTCTGTTTTTATGCCAGTACCATACTGTTTTGGTTATTATAGCTTTGTAGTATAGCTTAAAGTCAGGTAGTGTTATGCCTCCAGCTTTATTTTTTTTGCTGAGCATTGCTTTGGCTATTCGTGGTCTTTTATTGTTCCATATAAATGTCTGAATAGTTTTTTCCATTTCTGAGAAAAATGTCTTTGGGATTTTGATGGGGATTGCATTGAATTTGTATATCACTTTGGGTAGTATGGACATTTTCACTATGTTGATTCTTCCAATCCAAGAGCATGGAATATCTTTCCATCTTCTTGTATCCTCTCTAATTTCTCTCAGCAGTGGTTTGTAGTTCTCATTATAGAGATTTTTCACCTCCTTGGTTAACTCAATTCCTAAGTATTTTATTTTTTTGGTGGCTATTGTAAATGGGCAGGCTTTCTTGATTTCTCCTTCTGCATGTTCACTATTGGAGAAAAGAAATGCTACTGATTTTTGTGTGTTGATTTTGTATCCTGCTACTGTGCTGAAATCATTTATCAATTCCAACAGTTTTTTTGTAGAGGTTTTAGGCTGTTCGATATATAGGATCATGTCATCTGCAAACAGGGACAGTTTGACTTCATCTTTTCCAATCTGGATGCCCTTTATTTCCTTCTCTTCTCTAATTGCTCTGGCTAGTACTTCCAACACTATGTTGAATAGGAGTGGTGAGAGTGGGCATCCTTGTCTAGTGCCTGTTCTTAAAGGAAAAGCTTTCAGCTTTTCCCCATTCAGGATGATATTGGCAGTGGGTTTGGCATATATGGCTTTAATTATGTTGAGATACTTTCCCTCTATACCTAACTTATAGAGGGTCTTTGTCATGAATGAGTGCTGAACTTTATCAAATGCTTTTTCAGCATCTATAGAGATGATCATTTGGGAGGGCTAGGAAGTACGGGCGGGCCGACTGTCACTCCACCACACCCTGGACTCAGGCCCCGGTAAACTTCCTGTTACTGGGAGGCAGATACCATCTCTGCGACCACCAGTTTGGAAAAAAGCCTAACGAATTTCTGGTTGGGAATAGTGTGGTAGGACAGTTCCCAGGTCCGCTTGAACCTGCCGGAGAGCAGGCTGCAGGCGGGCACTAGACTCGGTTTATACCGGGGGGATACAAAGGTGAACAAGACCCGAGAAAGATCTACACAGTGCTACAAAGGCACCCAGAGAGACCGGTCGTCTGTGCCTAGCAGAAACCTGGTAGACTTCCTGGGCGAGGCGGTGCTGAGCAGGGTCTTGAAGGCCCAGCTGATAGACGAGGGGTGCAGAAGACACGCCCCAACCCAGCACAGTGTGCACAGAGGGGGGAGACGTGCGGCCAGGGTGGCGGAGACTCGACAGAAACCATACACCCGGTGGGGTCGCCACTGCACGATCTAACAGCCTGGGCCAGAGCACACGGAACGGGGAGAAGTCCTGTACAGAAAGTGAAAGCTCAACAGAGATCACACACCCTGTGGTACGTGATCCACCAGCCCAGCAGAGTACAAGCTGACCAGAAAGGTGGATCCCCAGAGAAGCCCAAGACCCGAGGCAACCACACACACAAGACACTAGAGGCCAACTGAGCAGTCACGGCGGGAGCCATACCAAATTGGCAACCACAGCAACATCCTAGTTAGTCATTAGTCTTAAACCGGTGGACTGTGAAACCCCCTGCCACAATGAATAAACACCAAAAAAAAGACACCAGAAATACAAAAAATCAAGAAAGTACACCACCAAAAGTTAATAAATCTCATACTCTAGATCCTATAGAACAAGAAGCCCTTGAATTAACTGACAAGGAATTTCGAGTGATAATTCTAAGGAAACTGAATGAGATACAAGAAAACTCAGCTAGACATCATGATGAAATGAGGAAAAGTATACAGGATCTGAAAGAGGAAATATACAAGGAAATCAATGTCCTGAAAAAAAATGTAGCAGAACTTGCTGAACTGAAGAAGTTATTCAGCGAAATAAAAAACACAACGGAGAGTTTAACCAGCAGGCTTGTCGAAGTTGAAGAGAGAACCTCTGAACTTGAAGATGGGCTGTTTGAAATAACACAAGCAGACAAAAAGAAAGAAAAAAGAATCAAGGACATGGAAGAAAATCTGAGAGAGATATTAGACAACCTCAAGCGCTCAAATATCCGAGTCATGGGTATTCCAGAAGGGGAGGAAAATGGAGATTCCATTGAAAACATATTCAACAAAATAGTGGCAGAAAACTTCCCAGGTATAGGAAAAATCACAAATCTTCAGATCCAGGAAGCTCAACGATCTCCAAACGTATTCAACCCCAAAAGGCCTTCTCCAAGACATGTCATAGTCAAATTGGCAAAACTCAGAGACAAAGAGAGAATCTTAAAAGCTGCAAGAGAGAAGCGTCAAATCACCTATAAGGGAGCCCCAATCAGGTTAACATCAGACTTCTCATCACAAACCCTAAAAGCTAGAAAGGAATGGGATGATATTTTCAAAATACTAAAAGACAAAGATTGCCAGCCAAGAATACTCTACCCTGCAAGGCTATCCTTCCGAAATGAGGGGCAAATAGTATATTTCTCAGACAAACAAAAACTGCGGGAGTTCACTACCACAAGACCACCCTTACAAGAAATCCTCAAGGGAGTACTGGGTTTGGTTCCTGAAAAATAACTACCACTGCCATAAAAACCTAAGAAAAATCTAAACCCGCTAGTACAATAAAAATGGCATTCATGAAGAGAAAACAAGCTAACAAAAACACTATCTACATCCTAAGGAACCAACAAACAAAGAAACCAAACAGTAAATCAGAAAGCAAGGAACGAAAGACACCTAAGACAACCAAACAACCAATAAAATGCTAGGAATAAATCAACACCTTTCAATAAACTTGTTAAAACCGGATTGAACCGGTTTAAACGGGTTTAAACCAGATAAAAGCGGATTGAACCGGTTTAAACAGGACAGAACCGTACTGAACCGGTTTAAACAGGTTTCAAGTGGATAAAACCGGATTGAACTGGTATAAACTGGATAAAACCGGATAGAACCGGGTTGAACCAGATTGAAGCGGTTTAAACCGGTTTAAACCAGATAAAACCGGATAGAACGTGTTTAAAACGGAAAAAAGCAGATTTAACCGGATTAAACTGGTCTAAACACGATAAAACCGGATTGAACCGGTTTAAAATGGTTTAAACAGGATAAAACCGCATTGAACCGGTTTAAACCGGATAAAACCGGATCGATCCGGTTTAAACCGGTTTAAAACGGATAAAACAGGATCGAAATGCTTTAAAGCGGATAGAAAGGGTTTGAACCAGTTTAAACCGGATTGAACCGGTTTAAACCGGATAAAACCGGATTGAACCGGTTTAAACCAGTTTGAACCGTATAGAACCGGATTGAACGTGTTTAAACCGGATAGAACCGGATTGAACCGGTTTAAACCAGAAAAACCGGATTGAACCTGTTTAAACTGGATAAAACCGGACTGAACCAGTTAAAACCGGATAAAACCGGATTGATCCGGTTTAAACTGGTTTAAATAGGATAAAACCGGATTGAACTGGTTTAAACCAGATAAAAACTGATAGAACCAGACTGAACCAGTATAAACCGGTTTAAGCCAGATGAAACCGGATAGAACCGGTTTAAACTGGATAAAATCGGATTGAACCAGTTTAAACCAGATTAAACTGGAAAGAACCGGTTTACACTGGATAGAAGAGGATTGAACCGGTATAAACCGGATAGAACCGGATTGAACCGGTTTAAACCGGTTTAAAACAGATAAAACTGCATTGAACCGGTTTAATCCGGTTTAAACGGGATACAACCGGATTGAACCGGTTTAAACCGGTTTAAACAGGATAAAACGGGATTGAACCGGTTTAAACCAGTTTAAACCAGATAGAACCGGATTGAACCAGTTTAAACCGGACAAAACCGGATAGAACCGGTTAAAACCAGTTTAAACAGGATAGAACCGGTTCAAACCGTTTTAAACCGGATGAAACCGGATTGAACCGGTTTAAACCAGATAAAACTGGATTGAACCCTTTTAAACGAGTTTAAACTGGATAGAACTGGATAGAACCGGTTCAAACTGGATAAAACCGGATTGAACCGGTTAAACCAGTTTCAACCGGATAAAACCGGATTGAACCGGTTTAAACCAGATAAAATCGGAGTGATCCGGTTTGAACCGGTGTAAACCTGATAAAACCGGATTGAGTCAGTTTAAACCGGTTTAAACCGGATAAAATTGGATTGAACCGGTTTAAACTGGTTTAAACCGGATAAAACCGGATTGAACCGGTTTCAACCGGATAAAAGCAGATTTAAAAGGATCAAACCGGTTTCAACCGGATTGAACCGGATAGAACCGGTTTAAACTGGATAAAACCGGATTGAACCGGTTTAAACCTGTTTAAAACGGATAAAACCGGATTGAACCGGATTAAACCGGTTTAAACCGGATGAAACCAGATTGAAATGGTTTAAACCGGATAAAACCGGATTGAACCGGCTTAAACCGGTTTAAAACAGATAAAACTGCATTGAACCGGTTTAAACCGGTATAAACCGGATAAATCCGGAATGAACTGGTTTAAACCGGTTTAAAGCGGAGAGAACCGGATAGAAAAGGTTTAAACCGGATAGAACCGGATTGAACCGCTTTAAACCAGTTTAAACCGAATAGAACCGGATAGAACTGGTTTAAACTGGTTTAAACCGGATAGAACCGGATAGAACTGGTTTAAACCGGATAAAACCGGATTGAACCGGTTAAACCAGTTTCAACCGGATTGAACCGGATAGAAACAGTTTAAACTGGATAAAACCGGATTGAACCGGTTTAAACCTGATTAAACTGGATAAAACCGGATTGAACTGGATTAAACCGGTTTAAACCGGATGAAACCAGATTGAAATGGTTTAAACCGGATAAAACGGGATTGAACCGGCTTAAACCGGTTTAAACCTGATAAAACTGCATTGAACCGGTTTAAACTGGTATAAACCGGATAAATCCGGAATGAACTGGTTTAAACTGGTTTAAACCGGATAGAACAGGTTTAAGCCGGATAAAATCGGATTGAACCGGTTTAAACTGGTTTAAACCGGATAGAACCGGATTGAAACGCTTTAAACCAGTTTAAACCGAATAGAACCGGATAGAAATGGTTTAAACCGGTTTAATCTGGATAGAACCGGATAGAACCGGTTTAAACCGGTTTAAACCGGATAGAAACGGATTGAACCGGTTTAAACCGGATAAAACCGGATAGACCCGGTTTAAACTGGTTTAAACGGGATAGAACCGGGTAGAACCAGTTTAAAACGGATAAAACTAGATTGAACAGGTTTAAACCGGTTTAATCCGGATAAAACCGAATTGAACCGGTTGAAACCGGAGAAAAACGGATTGAACTGGTTGAACCGGTTTAAATCGGATAGAACCGGACTGAACCGGTTTAAACCGCATAAACACGGATTGATCCGGTTTGAACCGCTTTAAACCGGATAGATCGTTTTAAACCGGATAAAAGAGGATTGAACCGGTTTAAACGGGTTTAAACCAGATAAAAGCGGATTGAACCAGTTTAAACCGGATAAAAACGGATTGAACCGGTTTAAACCGGTTTAAACCGGATAGAAACGGATTGAAACGGTATAAAACGGGTTAAACCGGATAAAACCGGATTGAACTGTTTTAAACCGTATAAAACCGGATTGAACCGGTTTAAACTGGTTTAAACAGGATAAAATCAGATTGAACCAGTTTAAACTGGTTTAATCCGTATAAAACCGGATTGAACCAGTTTAAACCGGTTTAAACCAGATAAAAGCAGATTGAACCGCTTTAGACCGGATAGAACTGGACTGAACCGGTTTAAACCGGTTTTAACCGGATAAAACCGGATTGAACCGGTTTAAACCGGTTTAAACCAGATGAAACCAGATTGAAACGGTTTAAACCGGATAAAACGGGATTGAACCAGCTTAAACCGGTTTAAACCTGATAAAACTGAATTGAACCGGTTTAAACTGGTATAAACCGGATAAATCCGGAATGAACTGGTTTAAACTGGTTTAAACCGGATAGAACCGGTTTAAGCCGGATAAAATCGGATTGAACCGGTTTAAACCGGTTTAAACCGGAAAGAACCGGATTGAAACGCTTTAAACCAGTTTAAACCGAATAGAACCGGATAGAAATGGTTTAAACCGGTTTAATCTGGATAGAACCGGATAGAACCGGTTTAAACCGGTTTAATCCGGATAGAAACGGATTGAACCGGTTTAAACCCGATAAAACCGGATAGAACCGGTTTAAACTGGTTTAAACGGGATAGAACCGGGTAGAACCAGTTTAAAACGGATAAAACTAGATTGAACACGTTTAAACCGGTTTAATCCGGATAAAACCGAATTGAACCGGTTGAAACCGGAGAAAAACGGATTGAACTGGTTGAACCGGTTTAAATCGGATAGAACCGGATTGAACCGGTTTAAACCGCATAAACCCGGATTGATCCGGTTTGAACCGCTTTAAACCGGATAGATCAGTTTAAACCGGATGAAAGAGGATTGAACCGGTTTAAACGGGTTTAAACCAGATAAAAGCGGATTGAACCAGTTTAAACCGGATAAAAACGGATTGAACCGGTTTAAACCGGTTTAAACCGGATAGAAACGGATTGAAACGGTATAAAACGGGTTAAACCGGATAAAACCGGATTGAACTGTTTTAAACCGTATAAAACCGGATTGAACCGGTTTAAACTGGTTTAAACAGGATAAAATCAGATTGAACCAGTTTAAATTGGTTTAATCCGTATAAAACCGGATTGAACCAGTTTAAACCGGTTTAAACCAGATAAAAGCAGATTGAACCGCTTTAGACCGGATAGAACCGGACTGAACCGGTTTAAACAGGTTTTAACCGGATAAAACCGGATTGAACCGGTTTAAACCGGTTTAAACCGGATAGAATCGGATTGAACTGGTTTAAACCGGATAAAACAAGATAGAACTGGTATAAACCGGATAGAACTGGATTGAACTGGTTTAAACCGGTTTAAACAGGATAAAATCGGATTGAACCGGTTTAAACTGGTTTAAATCGGTTAAAACCGGATTGAACCGGTTTAAACTTGATAAAACCAGATTGAACCAGTTTAAACCGGATGAAACCGGATAGAACCGGTTTACACTGGATAGAAGAGGATTGAACCGGTATAAACCGGATAGAACAGGATTGAACCGGTTCCAACTGGTTTAAACCAGATAAAACCGGATAGAACCGGTTGAAACTGGATAAAACCAGATTGAACCGGTTGAAACCGGATGAAACCGGATAGAACCGGTTTAAACCGGATAGAACAGGATTGAACCGGTGTAAACCGTTTAAAAGTGGATAAAACCGGATTGAACTGGTTTAAACTGGATAAAACCGATTGAACCGGTTTAAACTGGATAAAACCGGATTGAACCGGTTTAAACCGGTGTGAACCGTATAGAACCGGATTGAACGTGTTTAACCGGATGAAACTGGATTGAACCGGTTTAAACCTGATTAAACTGGATAAAACCGGATTGAACTGGATTAAACCGGTTTAAACCGGATGAAACCAGATTGAAATGGTTTAAACCGGATAAAACGGGATTGAACCGGCTTAAACCGGTTTAAACCTGATAAAACTGCATTGAACCGGTTTAAACTGGTATAAACCGGATAAATCCGGAATGAACTGGTTTAAACTGGTTTAAACCGGATAGAACAGGTTTAAGCCGGATAAAATCGGATTGAACCGGGTTAAACCGGTTTAAACCGGATAGAACCGGATTGAAACGCTTTAAACCAGTTTAAACCGAATAGAACCGGATAGAAATGGTTTAAACCGGTTTAATCTGGATAGAACCGGATAGAACCGGTTTAAACCGGTTTAAACCGGATAGAAACGGATTGAACCGGTTTAAACCAGATAAAACCGGATAGAACCGGTTTAAACCGGATAGAACAGGATTGAACCGGTGTAAACCGTTTAAAAGTGGATAAAACCGGATTGAACTGGTTTAAACTGGATAAAACCGATTGAACCGGTTTAAACTGGATAAAACCGGATTGAACCGGTTTAAACCGGTGTGAACCGTGTAGAACCGGATTGAACGTGTTTAACCGGATGAAACCGGAGTGAACTGGTTTAAACCGGATAAAACCGGATGGAAACCGTTTAAACTGGATAGAACTGGATTGAACCGGTTTAAACCAGAAAAACCGGATTGAACCTGTCTAAACCGGATAAAACCGGACTGAACCGGTTTAAACTGGATAAAACCGGATTGATCCGGTTTAAACTGGTTTAAACCAGATAAAACCGGATAGAACCGGGTTGAACCAGATTGAAGCGGTTGAAACCGGTTTAAACCAGATAAAACAGGATAGAACGGATTTAAACCGGAAAAAAGCAGATTGAACCGGATTAAACCAGTTTAAACCGGATAAAACCGGATTGAATAAGTTTAATCCGGATAGAACCGGCTTAAACCGGTTTAAACCAGATAAAACTGCATTGAACCGGTTTAAACCGGTATAAACCGGATAAATCCGGAATGAACTGGTTTAAACCGGTTTAAACCGGATAGAACCGGATAGAAAAGGTTTAAACCGGATAAAACCGGATTGAACCGGTTAAACCAGTTTCAACCGGATTGAACCGGATAGAACCAGTTTATACTGGATAAAACCGGATTGAACCGGTTTAAACCTGATTAAACTGGATAAAACCGGATTGAACCGGATTAAACCGGTTTAAACCGGATGAAACCAGATTGAAACGGTTTAAACCGGATAAAACCGGATTGAACCGGTTAAACCAGTTTCAACCGGATTGAACCGGATAGAACCAGTTTAAACTGGATAAAACCGGATTGAACCGGTTTAAACCGGTTTAAATCGGATAGAACCGGATTGAACCGGTTTATTCCGGAGAAAACCGGATTGAACTGGTTGAACCGGTTTAAATCGGATAGAACCGGATTGAACCGGTTTAAACCGCATAAACCCGGATTGAACCGGTTTGAACCGGTTTAAACCGGAAAGAACCGGTTTAATCAGGACTAAACTGGATGGAACCGGTTTAAACCGGATAAAAGCGGATTGAACCGGTTTAAACCGGTTTCAACCGGATAGAACCGTATTGACCTGGTTTAAACCAGATAAAACCGGATTGAACTGGTTTAAACTGGATAAAACCGGATTGAACCAGTTTAAACCGGACAAAACCGGATAGAACCGGTTAAAACCAGTTTAAACAGGATAGAACCGGTTCAAACCGTTTGAAACCGGATGAAACCGGATTGAACCGGTTTAAACCAGATAAAACTGGATTGAACCCTTTTAAACCAGTTTAAACTGGATAGAACTGGATAGAACCGGTTCAAACTGGATAAAACCGGATTGAACCGGTTAAACCAGTTTCAACCGGATAAAACCGGATTGAACCGGTTTAAACCAGATAAAACCGGAGTGATCCGGTTTGAACCGGTTTAAACCTGATAAAACCGGTTTGAGTCAGTTTAAACCGGTTTAAACCGGATAAAATTGGATTGAACCGGTTTAAACTGGTTTAAACCGGATAAAACCGGATTGAACCGGTTAAACCAGTTTCAACCGGATTGAACCGGATAGAAACAGTTTAAACTGGATAAAACCGGATTGAACCGGTTTAAACCTGATTAAACTGGATAAAACCGGATTGAACCGGATTAAACCGGTTTAAACCGGATGAAACCAGATTGAAACGGTTTAAACCGGATAAAACCCGATTGAACCGGCTTAAACCGGTTTAAACCAGATAAAACTGCATTGAACCGGTTTAAACCGGTATAAACCGGATAAATCCGGAATGAACTGGTTTAAACCGGTTTAAAGCGGAGAGAACCGGATAGAAAAGGTTTAAACCGGATAGAACCTGATTGAACCGCTTTAAACCAGTTTAAACCGAATAGAACCGGATAGAACTGGTTTAAACTGGTTTAAACCGGATAGAACTGGTTTAAACCGGATAAAACCGGATTGAACCGGTTAAACCAGTTTCAACCGGATTGAACCGGATAGAAACAGTTTAAACTGGATAAAACCGGATTGAACCGGTTTAAACCTGATTAAACTGGATAAAACCGGATTGAACTGGATTAAACCGGTTTAAACCGGATGAAACCAGATTGAAATGGTTTAAACCGGATAAAACGGGATTGAACTGGCTTAAACCTGTTTAAACCTGATAAAACTGCATTGAACCGGTTTAAACTGGTATAAACCGGATAAATCCGGAATGAACTGGTTTAAACTGGTTTAAACCGGATAGAACCGGATAGAACCGGTTTAAGCCGGATAAAATCGGATTGAACCGGTTTAAACCGGTTTAAACCGGATAGAACCGGATTGAAACGCTTTAAACCAGTTTAAACCGAATAGAACCGGATAGAAATGGTTTAAACCGGTTTAATCTGGATAGAACCGGATAGAACCGGTTTAAACGGGTTTAAACCGGATAGAAACGGATTGAACCGGTTTAAACCGGATAAAACCGGATAGAACCGGTTTAAACTGGTTTAAACGGGATAGAACCGGGTAGAACCAGTTTAAAACGGATAAAAATAGATTGAACAGGTTTAAACCGGTTTAATCCGGATAAAACCGAATTGAACCGGTTGAAACCGGAGAAAAACGGATTGAACTGGTTGAACCGGTTTAAATCGGATAGAACCGGATTGAACCGGTTTAAACCGCATAAACCCGGATTGATCTGGTTTGAACCGCTTTAAACCGGATAGATCGGTTTAAACCGGATAAAAGAGGATTGAACCGGTTTAAACGGGTTTAAACCAGATAAAAGCGGATTGAACCAGTTTAAACCGGATAAAAACGGATTGAACCGGTTTAAACCGGTTTAAACCGGATAGAAACGGATTGAAACGGTATAAAACGGGTTAAACCGGATAATACCGGATTGAACTGTTTTAAACCGTATAAAACCGGATTGAACCGGTTTAAACTGGTTTAAACAGGATAAAATCAGATTGAACCAGTTTAAACTGGTTTAATCCATATAAAACCGGATTGAACCAGTTTAAACCGGTTTAAACAAGATAAAAGCAGATTGAACCGCTTTAGACCGGATAGAACTGGACTGAACCGGTTTAAACCGGTTTTAACCAGATAAAACCGGATTGAACCGGTTTAAACCCATTTAAACCGGATAGAATCGGATTGAACTGGTTTAAACCGGATAAAACAAGATAGAACTGGTATAAACGGGACAGAACTGGATTGAACCGGTTTAAACCGGTTTAAACAGGATAAAATCGGATTGAACCGGTTTAAACCGGTTTAAACTAGATAAAACCGGATTGAACCGGTTTAAACAGGATAAAAACGGATAGGACCGGATTGAACCGGTTTAAACCGGTTTAAACCAGATGAAACTGGATAGAACTGGTTTAAAGCAGATAGAAAGGGATTGAACCGTTTTAAACCGTTTTAAACCGGATGAAACCAGATTGAAACGGTTTAAACCAGATAAAACCGGATTGAACCGGCTTAAACCGGTTTAAACCAGATAAAACTGCATTGAACCGGATTAAACCGGTATAAACCGGATAAATCCGGAATGAACTGGTTTAAACCGGTTTAAAGCGGAGAGAACCGGATAGAAAAGGTTTAAACCGGATAGAACCGGATTGAACCGCTTTAAACCAGTTTAAACCGAATAGAACCGGATAGAACTGGTTTAAACTGGTTTAAACCGGATAGAACCGGATAGAACTGGTTTAAACCGGATAAAACCGGATTGAACCGGTTAAACCAGTTTCAACCGGATTGAACCGGATAGAAACAGTTTAAACTGGATAAAACTGGATTGAACCGGTTTAAACCTGATTAAACTGGATAAAACCGGATTGAACTGGATTAAACCGGTTTAAACCGGATGAAACCAGATTGAAACGGTTTAAACCGGATAAAACGGGATTGAACCGGCTTAAACCGGTTTAAACCTGATAAAACTGCATTGAACCGGTTTAAACTGGTATAAACCGGATAAATCCGGAATGAACTGGTTTAAACTGGTTTAAACCGGATAGAACCGGTTTAAGCCGGATAAAATCGGATTGAACCGGTTTAAACCGGTTTAAACCGGATAGAACCGGATTGAAACGCTTTAAACCAGTTTAAACCGAATAGAACCGGATAGAAATGGTTTAAACCGGTTTAATCTGGATAGAACCGGATAGAACCGGTTTAAACCGGTTTAAACCGGATAGAAACGGATTGAACCGGTTTAAACCGGATAAAACCGGATAGAACCGGTTTAAACTGGTTTAAACGGGATAGACCCGGGTAGAACCAGTTTAAAACGGATAAAACTAGATTGAACAGGTTTAAACCGGTTTAATCCGGATAAAACCGAATTGAACCGGTTGAAACCGGAGAAAAACGGATTGAACTGGTTGAACCGGTTTTAACCGGATAAAACCGGATTGAACCGGTTTAAACCGGTTTAAACCGGATAGAATCGGATTGAACTGGTTTAAACCGGATAAAAAAAGATAGAACTCGTATAAACCGGATAGAACTGGATTGAACCGGTATAAACCGGTTTACACAGGATAAAATCGGATTGAACCGGTTTAAACTGGTTTAAATCGGTTAAAACCGGATTGAACCGGTTTAAACTTGATAAAACCAGATTGAACCAGTTTAAACCGGTTTAAACCGGATAAAAACGGATTGAACCGGTTTAAACCGGTTTAAACTAGATAAAACCGGATTGAACCGGTTTAAACAGGATAAAAACGGATAGGACCGGATTGAACCGGTTTAAACCGGTTTAAACCAGATGAAACTGGATAGAACTGGTTTAAAGCAGATACAAAGGGATTGAACCGTTTTAAACCTGTTTAAACCGGATAAAACCAGATTGAACCAGTTTAAACCGGTTTAAACCGGATAAAAACGGATTGAACCGGTTTAAACCGGTTTAAACTAGATAAAACCGGATTGAACCGGTTTAAACAGGATAAAAACGGATAGGACCGGATTGAACCGGTTTAAACCGGTTTAAACCAGATGAAACTGGATAGAACTGGTTTAAAGCAGATAGAAAGGGATTGAACCGTTTTAAACCGGTTTAAACCGGATAAAACCAGATTGAACCGGTTTAAACCAGATAAAACCGGATTGAACCGGTTTAAACCGGTGTGCACCGTATAGAACCGGATTGAACGTGATTAAACCGGATAAAACTGGATTGAACCAGTTTAAACCGGATAAAACCGGATGGAAACCTTTTAAACTGGATAGAACTGGATTGAACCGGTTTAAACCAGAGAAACCGGATTGAACCTGTTTAAACCGGATAAAACAGGACTGAACCGGTTTAAACCGGATTGATCCAGTTTAAACTGGTTTAAACCGGATAAAACCGGATAGAACCGGGTTGAACCAGATTGAAGCGGTTTAAACCGGTTTAAACCAGATAAAACCGGATAGAACGTGTTTAAAACGGAAAAAAGCAGATTTAACCGGATTAAACCAGTTTAAACAGGATTAAACTGGATTGAATAAGTTTAAACCGGATTGAACCGGTTTAAACCGGTTTAAAACGGATAGAACCGGATTGAACCGGTTTAAACCGCTTTAAACTACATAAAACCGGATTGAACTGTTTTAAACAGGATAAAACCGGATTGAACCGGTTTAAAAGGTTTAAACAGGATAAAACCGCATTGAACCGGTTTAAACCGGATAAAACCGGATCGATCCGGTTTAAACTGGTTTAAAACGGATAAAACAGGATCGAACTGCTTTAAAGCGGATAGAAAGGGTTTGAACCGGTTTAAACCGGATTGAACCGGTTTAAACCGGATAAAACCGGATTGAACCGGTTTAAACCAGTTTGAACCGTATAGAACCGGATTGAACGTGTTTAAACCGGATAGAACCGGATTGAACCGGTTTAAACCAGAAAAACCGGATTGAACCTGTTTAAACTGGATAAAACCGGACTGAACCAGTTAAAACCGGATAAAACCGGATTGATCCGGTTTAAACTGGTTTAAATAGGATAAAACCGGATTGAACTGGTTTAAACCGGATAAAAACTGATAGAACCAGACTGAACCAGTATAAACCGGTTTAAGCCAGATGAAACCGGATAGAACCGGTTTAAACTGGATAAAATCGGATTGAACCAGTTTAAACCAGATTAAACTGGAAAGAACCGGTTTACACTGGATAGAAGAGGATTGAACCGGTATAAACCGGATAGAACCGGATTGAACCGGTTTAAACCGGTTTAAACCGGATAGAACCGGATTGAACCGGTTCCAACCGGTTTAAACCAGATAAAACCGGATAGAACCGGTTGAAACTGGATAAAACCGGATTGAACCGGTTGAAACCGGATGAAACCGGATAGAACCGGTTTAAACCGGATAGAACCGGATTGAACCGGTGTAAACCGTTTAAAAGTGGATAAAACCGGATTGAACTGGTTTAAACAGGATAAAACCGGATTGATCCGGTTTAAAATGTTTTAAACAGGATTAAACCGGATTGAACCGGTTGAAACCGATTGATCCGGTTTAGACCGTTTTAAACCAGATAAAACCGGATAGAACTGGTTTAAAGCAGATAGAAAGGGATTGAACCGTTTTAAACCGGTTTAAACCGGATAAAAACGGATTGAACCGGTTTAAACCGGTTTAAACTAGATAAAACCGGATTGAACCGGTTTAAACAGGATAAAAACGGATAGGACCGGATTGAACCGGTTTAAACCGGTTTAAACCAGATGAAACTGGATAGAACTGGTTTAAAGCAGATAGAAAGGGATTGAACCGTTTTAAACCGGTTTAAACCGGATAAAACCAGATTGAACCGGTTTAAACCAGATAAAACCGGATTGAACCGGTTTAAACCGGTGTGCACCGTATAGAACCGGATTGAACGTGATTAAACCGGATAAAACTGGATTGAACCAGTTTAAACCGGATAAAACCGGATGGAAACCTTTTAAACTGGATAGAACTGGATTGAACCGGTTTAAACCAGAGAAACCGGATTGAACCTGTTTAAACCGGATAAAACAGGACTGAACCGGTTTAAACCGGATTGATCCAGTTTAAACTGGTTTAAACCGGATAAAACCGGATAGAACCGGGTTGAACCAGATTGAAGCGGTTTAAACCGGTTTAAACCAGATAAAACCGGATAGAACGTGTTTAAAACGGAAAAAAGCAGATTTAACCGGATTAAACCAGTTTAAACAGGATTAAACTGGATTGAATAAGTTTAAACCGGATTGAACCGGTTTAAACCGGTTTAAAACGGATAGAACCGGATTGAACCGGTTTAAACCGCTTTAAACTACATAAAACCGGATTGAACTGTTTTAAACAGGATAAAACCGGATTGAACCGGTTTAAAAGGTTTAAACAGGATAAAACCGCATTGAACCGGTTTAAACCGGATAAAACCGGATCGATCCGGTTTAAACTGGTTTAAAACGGATAAAACAGGATCGAACTGCTTTAAAGCGGATAGAAAGGGTTTGAACCGGTTTAAACCGGATTGAACCGGTTTAAACCGGATAAAACCGGATTGAACCGGTTTAAACCAGTTTGAACCGTATAGAACCGGATTGAACGTGTTTAAACCGGATAGAACCGGATTGAACCGGTTTAAACCAGAAAAACCGGATTGAACCTGTTTAAACTGGATAAAACCGGACTGAACCAGTTAAAACCGGATAAAACCGGATTGATCCGGTTTAAACTGGTTTAAATAGGATAAAACCGGATTGAACTGGTTTAAACCGGATAAAAACTGATAGAACCAGACTGAACCAGTATAAACCGGTTTAAGCCAGATGAAACCGGATAGAACCGGTTTAAACTGGATAAAATCGGATTGAACCAGTTTAAACCAGATTAAACTGGAAAGAACCGGTTTACACTGGATAGAAGAGGATTGAACCGGTATAAACCGGATAGAACCGGATTGAACCGGTTTAAAATGTTTTAAACAGGATTAAACCGGATTGAACCGGTTGAAACCGATTGATCCGGTTTAGACCGTTTTAAACCGGATAAAACCGGATAGAACTGGTTTAAAGCAGATAGAAAGGGATTGAACCGTTTTAAACCGGTTTAAACCGGATAAAACCAGATTGAACCAGTTTAAACTGGTTTAAACTGGATAAAACCGATTGAACCGGTTTAAACTGGATAAAACCGGATTGAACCGGTTTAAACCGGTGTGAACCGTATAGAACCGGATTGAACGTATTTAACCGGATGAAACCGGATTGAACCAGTTTAAACCGGATAAAACCGGATGGAAACCGTTTAAACTGGATAGAACTGGATTGAACCGGTTTAAACCAGAAAAACCGGATTGAACCTGTCTAAACCGGATAAAACCGGACTGAACCGGTTTAAACTGGATAAAACCGGATTGATCCGGTTTAAACTGGTTTAAACCAGATAAAACCGGATAGAACAGGGTTGAACCAGATTGAAGCGGTTGAAACCGGTTTAAACCAGATAAAACAGGATAGAACGGATTTAAACCGGAAAAAAGCAGATTGAAAAGGATTAAACCAGTTTAAACCGGATAAAACCGGATTGAATAAGTTTAAACCGGATTGAACCGGTTTAAACTGGTTTAAAATGGATAGAACGGGATTGAACCGGTTTAAACCAGTTTAAGGTGGATAAAACCGGATTGAACTGGTTTAAACAGGATAAAACCGAATTGAACCAGTTTAAAATGGTTTAAACAGGATAAAACCGCATTGAACCGGTTTAAACCGGATAAAACCGGATCCATCCTGTTTAAACTGGTTTAAACCGGATAAAACAGGATAGAACTAGTTTAAAGCGGATAGAAAGGGACTGAAACGGTTTAAACCGGATTAAACCGGATTAAACCGGATAAAACCAGATTGAAACGGTTTAAACCTGTTTAAACTGGATAAAACCGGATTGAACTGGTTTAAACCGGTTTGAACCGTATAGAACCGGATTGAACGTGTTTAAACTGGATAAAACCGGATTGAACCGGTTTAAACCGGATAAAACCATATTGAACCGGTTTAAATAGGTTTAAAGTGGACAAAACCGGATTGAACTGGTTTAAACAGGATAAAACCGGATTGAACCGGTTTAAAGCGGATAAAACAAGATAGAACTGGTTTATAACGGATAGAACCGGATTGAACTGGTTTAAACCGGTTTAAACCGGATAAAACCGGGTTGAACCGGTTTAAACCTGATTAAACCGGATAAAACCGGACTGATCTGGTTTAAACTTGTTAAAACCGGATTGAACCGGTTTAAACGGGTTTAAACCAGATAAAAGCGGATTGAACCGGTTTAAACAGGACAGAACCGTACTGAACCGGTTTAAACAGGTTTCAAGTGGATAAAACCGGATTGAACTGGTATAAACTGGATAAAACCGGATAGAACCGGGTTGAACCAGATTGAAGCGGTTTAAACCGGTTTAAACCAGATAAAACCGGATAGAACGTGTTTAAAACGGAAAAAAGCAGATTTAACCGGATTAAACTGGTCTAAACACGATAAAACCGGATTGAACCGGTTTAAAATGGTTTAAACAGGATAAAACCGCATTGAACCGGTTTAAACCGGATAAAACCGGATCGATCCGGTTTAAACCGGTTTAAAACGGATAAAACAGGATCGAAATGCTTTAAAGCGGATAGAAAGGGTTTGAACCAGTTTAAACCGGATTGAACCGGTTTAAACCGGATAAAACCGGATTGAACCGGTTTAAACCAGTTTGAACCGTATAGAACCGGATTGAACGTGTTTAAACCGGATAGAACCGGATTGAACCGGTTTAAACCAGAAAAACCGGATTGAACCTGTTTAAACTGGATAAAACCGGACTGAACCAGTTAAAACCGGATAAAACCGGATTGATCCGGTTTAAACTGGTTTAAATAGGATAAAACCGGATTGAAATGGTTTAAACCAGATAAAAACTGATAGAACCAGACTGAACCAGTATAAACCGGTTTAAGCCAGATGAAACCGGATAGAACCGGTTTAAACTGGATAAAATCGGATTGAACCAGTTTAAACCAGATGAAACTGGAAAGAACCGGTTTACACTGGATAGAAGAGGATTGAACCGGTATAAAACGGATAGAACCGGATTGAACCGGTTCCAACCGGTTTAAACCAGATAAAACCGGATAGAACCGGTTGAAACTGGATAAAACCGGATTGAACAGGTTGAAACCGGATGAAACCGGATTGAACCGGTTTAAACCAGATAAAACTGGATTGAACCCTTTTAAACCAGTTTAAACTGGATAGAACTGGATAGAACCGGTTCAAACCGGATAAAACCGGATTGAACCTGTTAAACCAGTTTCAACCGGATAAAACCGGATTGAACCGGTTTAAACCGGATAAAACCGGAGTGAACCGGTTTGAACCGGTTTAAACCTGATAAAACCGGATTGAGTCAGTTTAAACCGGTTTAAACCAGATAAAACTGGATTGAACCAGTTTAAACTGGTTTAAACCGGATAAAACCGGATTGAACCGGTTAAACCAGTTTCAACCGGATTGAACCGGATAGAACCAGTTTAAACTGGATAAAACCGGATTGAACCGGTTTAAACCTGATTAAACTGGATAAAACCGGATTGAACCGGATTAAACCGGTTTAAACCGGATGAAACCAGATTGAAACGGTTTAAACCGGATAAAACCGGATTGAACCGGTTAAACCAGTTTCAACCGGATTGAACCGGATAGAACCAGTTTAAACTGGATAAAACCGGATTGAACCGGTTTAAACCGGTTTAAATCGGATAGAACCGGATTGAACCGGTTTATTCCGGAGAAAACCGGATTGAACTGGTTGAAACGGTGTAAATCAGATAGAACCGGATTGAACCGGTTTAAACCGCATAAACCCGGATTGAACCGGTTTGAACCGGTTTAAACCGGAAAGAACCGGTTTAATCAGTATTAAAATGGATGGAACCGGTTTAAACCGGATAAAAGCGGATTGAACCGGTTTAAACCGGTTTCAACCGGATAGAACCGTATTGAACTGGTTTAAACCAGATAAAACCGGATTGAACTGGTTTAAACTGGATAAAACCGGATTGAACCGGTTTAAACCAGTTTAAACAGGATAGAGCCGGATAGAACGGGTTCAAACTGGATAAAACCGGATTGAACCGGTTAAACCAGTTTCAACAGGATAAAACCGGATTGAACCAGTTTACACCAGATAAAACCGGATTGAACTGGTTTAAACCGGTTTAAACCGGATGAAACCGGATTTAACCGGTTTAATCCGGTTTAAACGGGATACAACCGGATTGAACCGGTTTAAACCGGTTTAAACAGGATAAAACGGGATTGAACCGGTTTAAACCAGTTTAAACCAGATAGAACCGGATTGAACCAGTTTAAACCGGACAAAACCGGATAGAACCGGTTAAAACCAGTTTAAACAGGATAGAACCGGTTCAAACCGTTTTAAACCGGATGAAACCGGATTGAACCGGTTTAAACCAGATAAAACTGGATTGAACCCTTTTAAACGAGTTTAAACTGGATAGAACTGGATAGAACCGGTTCAAACTGGATAAAACCGGATTGAACCGGTTAAACCAGTTTCAACCGGATAAAACCGGATTGAACCGGTTTAAACCAGATAAAACCGGAGTGATCCGGTTTGAACCGGTTTAAACCTGATAAAACCGGATTGAGTCAGTTTAAACCGGTTTAAACCGGATAAAATTGGATTGAACCGGTTTAAACTGGTTTAAACCGGATAAAACCGGATTGAACCAGTTTCAACCGGATAAAAGCAGATTTAAAAGGATCAAACCGGTTTCAACCGGATTGAACCGGATAGAACCGGTTTAAACTGGATAAAACCGGATAGAACCGGTTTAAACTGGATAAAACCGGATTGAACCGGTTTAAACCTGTTTAAAACGGATAAAACCGGATTGAACCGGATTAAACCGGTTTAAACCGGATGAAACCAGATTGAAACGGTTTAAACCGGATAAAACCGGATTGAACCGGCTTAAACCGGTTTAAAACAGATAAAACTGCATTGAACCGGTTTAAACCGGTATAAACCGGATAAATCCGGAATGAACTGGTTTAAACCGGTTTAAAGCGGAGAGAACCGGATAGAAAAGGTTTAAACCGGATAGAACCGGATTGAACCGCTTTAAACCAGTTTAAACCGAATAGAACCGGATAGAACTGGTTTAAACTGGTTAAAACCGGATAGAACCGGATAGAACTGGTTTAAACCGGATAAAACCGGATTGAACCGGTTAAACCAGTTTCAACCGGATTGAACCGGATAGAAACAGTTTAAACTGGATAAAACCGGATTGAACCGGTTTAAACCTGATTAAACTGGATAAAACCGGATTGAACTGGATTAAACCGGTTTAAACCGGATGAAACCAGATTGAAATGGTTTAAACCAGATAAAACGGGATTGAACCGGCTTAAACCGGTTTAAACCTGATAAAACTGCATTGAACCGGTTTAAACTGGTATAAACCAGATAAATCCGGAATGAACTGGTTTAAACTGGTTTAAACCGGATAGAACAGGTTTAAGCCGGATAAAATCGGATTGAACCGGTTTAAACCGGTTTAAACCGGATAGAACCGGATTGAAACGCTTTAAACCAGTTTAAACCGAATAGAACCGGATAGAAATGGTTTAAACTGGTTTAATCTGGATAGAACCGGATAGAACCGGTTTAAACCGGTTTAAACCGGATAGAAACGGATTGAACCGGTTTAAACCGGATAAAACCGGATAGACCCGGTTTAAACTGGTTTAAACGGGATAGAACCGGGTAGAACCAGTTTAAAACGGATAAAACTAGATTGAACAGGTTTAAACCGGTTTAATCCGGATAAAACCGAATTGAACCGGTTGAAACCGGAGAAAAACGGATTGAACTGGTTGAACCGGTTTAAATCGGATAGAACCGGACTGAACCGGTTTAAACCGCATAAACACGGATTGATCCGGTTTGAACCGCTTTAAACTGGATAGATCGTTTTAAACCGGATAAAAGAGGATTGAACCGGTTTAAACGGGTTTAAACCAGATAAAAGCGGATTGAACCAGTTTAAACCGGATAAAAACGGATTGAACCGGTTTAAACCGGTTTAAACCGGATAGAAACGGATTGAAACGGTATAAAATGGGTTAAACCGGATAAAACCGGATTGAACTGTTTTAAACCGTATAAAACCGGATTGAACCGGTTTAAACTGGTTTAAACAGGATAAAATCAGATTGAACCAGTTTAAACTGGTTTAATCCGTATAAAACCGGATTGAACCAGTTTAAACCGGTTTAAACCAGATAAAAGCAGATTGAACCGCTTTAGACCGGATAGAACTGGACTGAACCGGTTTAAACCGGTTTTAACCGGATAAAACCGGATTGAACCGGTTTAAACCGGTTTAAACCAGATGAAACCAGATTGAAACGGTTTAAACCGGATAAAACGGGATTGAACCAGCTTAAACCGGTTTAAACCTGATAAAACTGAATTGAACCGGTTTAAACTGGTATAAACCGGATAAATCCGGAATGAACTGGTTTAAACTGGTTTAAACCGGATAGAACCGGTTTAAGCCGGATAAAATCGGATTGAACCGGTTTAAACCGGTTTAAACCGGATAGAACCGGATTGAAACGCTTTAAACCAGTTTAAACCGAATAGAACCGGATAGAAATGGTTTAAACCGGTTTAATCTGGATAGAACCGGATAGAACCGGTTTAAACCGGTTTAATCCGGATAGAAACGGATTGAACCGGTTTAAACCCGATAAAACCGGATAGAACCGGTTTAAACTGGTTTAAACGGGATAGAACCGGGTAGAACCAGTTTAAAACGGATAAAACTAGATTGAACAGGTTTAAACCGGTTTAATCCGGATAAAACCGAATTGAACCGGTTGAAACCGGAGAAAAACGGATTGAACTGGTTGAACCGGTTTAAATCGGATAGAACCGGATTGAACCGGTTTAAACCGCATAAACCCGGATTGATCCGGTTTGAACCGCTTTAAACCGGATAGATCGGTTTAAACCGGATGAAAGAGGATTGAACCGGTTTAAACGGGTTTAAACCAGATAAAAGCGGATTGAACCAGTTTAAACCGGATAAAAACGGATTGAACCGGTTTAAACCGGTTTAAACCGGATAGAAACGGATTGAAACGGTATAAAACGGGTTAAACCGGATAAAACCGGATTGAACTGTTTTAAACCGTATAAAACCGGATTGAACCGGTTTAAACTGGTTTAAACAGGATAAAATCAGATTGAACCAGTTTAAATTGGTTTAATCCGTATAAAACCGGATTGAACCAGTTTAAACCGGTTTAAACCAGATAAAAGCAGATTGAACCGCTTTAGACCGGATAGAACCGGACTGAACCGGTTTAAACAGGTTTTAACCGGATAAAACCGGATTGAACCGGTTTAAACCGGTTTAAACCGGATAGAATCGGATTGAACTGGTTTAAACCGGATAAAACAAGATAGAACTGGTATAAACCGGATAGAACTGGATTGAACTGGTTTAAACCGGTTTAAACAGGATAAAATCGGATTGAACCGGTTTAAACTGGTTTAAATCGGTTAAAACCGGATTGAACCGGTTTAAACTTGATAAAACCAGATTGAACCAGTTTAAACCGGATGAAATCGGATAGAACCGGTTTACACTGGATAGAAGAGGATTGAACCGGTATAAACCGGATAGAACCGGATTGAACCGGTTCCAACTGGTTTAAACCAGATAAAACCGGATAGAACCGGTTGAAACTGGATAAAACCAGATTGAACCGGTTGAAACCGGATGAAACCGGATAGAACCGGTTTAAACCGGATAGAACAGGATTGAACCGGTGTAAACCGTTTAAAAGTGGATAAAACCGGATTGAACTGGTTTAAACTGGATAAAACCGATTGAACCGGTTTAAACTGGATAAAACCGGATTGAACCGGTTTAAACCGGTGTGAACCGTATAGAACCGGATTGAACGTGTTTAACCGGATGAAACTGGATTGAACCGGTTTAAACCTGATTAAACTGGATAAAACCGGATTGAACTGGATTAAACCGGTTTAAACCGGATGAAACCAGATTGAAATGGTTTAAACCGGATAAAACGGGATTGAACCGGCTTAAACCGGTTTAAACCTGATAAAACTGCATTGAACCGGTTTAAACTGGTATAAACCGGATAAATCCGGAATGAACTGGTTTAAACTGGTTTAAACCGGATAGAACAGTTTTAAGCCGGATAAAATCGGATTGAACCGGTTTAAACCGGTTTAAACCGGATAGAACCGGATTGAAACGCTTTAAACCAGTTTAAACCGAATAGAACCGGATAGAAATGGTTTAAACCGGTTTAATCTGGATAGAACCGGATAGAACCGGTTTAAACCGGTTTAAACCGGATAGAAACGGATTGAACTGGTTTAAACCAGATAAAACCGGATAGAACCGGTTTAAACCGGATAGAACAGGATTGAACCGGTGTAAACCGTTTAAAAGTGGATAAAACCGGATTGAACTGGTTTAAACTGGATAAAACCGATTGAACCGGTTTAAACTGGATAAAACCAGATTGAACCGGTTTAAACCGGTGTGAACCGTGTAGAACCGGATTGAACGTGTTTAACCGGATGAAACCGGAGTGAACTGGTTTAAACCGGATAAAACCGGATGGAAACCGTTTAAACTGGATAGAACTGGATTGAACCGGTTTAAACCAGAAAAACCGGATTGAACCTGTCTAAACCGGATAAAACCGGACTGAACCGGTTTAAACTGGATAAAACCGGATTGATCCGGTTTAAACTGGTTTAAACCAGATAAAACCGGATAGAACCGGGTTGAACCAGATTGAAGCGGTTGAAACCGGTTTAAACCAGATAAAACAGGATAGAACGGATTTAAACCGGAAAAAAGCAGATTGAACCGGATTAAACCAGTTTAAACCGGATAAAACCGGATTGAATAAGTTTAATCCGGATAGAACCGGCTTAAACCGGTTTAAACCAGATAAAACTGCATTGAACCGGTTTAAACCGGTATAAACCGGATAAATCCGGAATGAACTGGTTTAAACCGGTTTAAACCGGATAGAACCGGATAGAAAAGGTTTAAACCGGATAAAACCGGATTGAACCGGTTAAACCAGTTTCAACCGGATTGAACCGGATAGAACCAGTTTAAACTGGATAAAACCGGATTGAACCGGTTTAAACCTGATTAAACTGGATAAAACCGGATTGAACCGGATTAAACCGGTTTAAACCGGATGAAACCAGATTGAAACGGTTTAAACCGGATAAAACCGGATTGAACCGGTTAAACCAGTTTCAACCGGATTGAACCGGATAGAACCAGTTTAAACTGGATAAAACCGGATTGAACCGGTTTAAACCGGTTTAAATCGGATAGAACCGGATTGAACCGGTTTATTCCGGAGAAAACCGGATTGAACTGGTTGAACCGGTTTAAATCGGATAGAACCGGATTGAACCGGTTTAAACCGCATAAACCCGGATTGAACCGGTTTGAACCGGTTTAAACCGGAAAGAACCGGTTTAATCAGGACTAAACTGGATGGAACCGGTTTAAACCGGATAAAAGCGGATTGAACCGGTTTAAACCGGTTTCAACCGGATAGAACCGTATTGACCTGGTTTAAACCAGATAAAACCGGATTGAACTGGTTTAAACTGGATAAAACCGGATTGAACCGGTTTAAACCAGTTTAAACAGGATAGAGCCGGATAGAACGGGTTCAAACTGGATAAAACCGGATTGAACCGGTTAAACCAGTTTCAACAGGATAAAACCGGATTGAACCAGTTTACACCAGATAAAAACGGATTGAACTGGTTTAAACCGGTTTAAACCGGATGATACCGGATTTAACCGGTTTAATCCGGTTTAAACGGGATAAAACCGGATTGAACCAGTTTAAACCGGTTTAAACAGGATAAAACGGGATTGAACCGGTTTAAACCAGTTTAAACCGGATAGAACCGGATTGAACCAGTTTAAACCGGACAAAACCGGATAGAACCGGTTAAAACCAGTTTAAACAGGATAGAACCGGTTCAAACCGTTTGAAACCGGATGAAACCGGATTGAACCGGTTTAAACCAGATAAAACTGGATTGAACCCTTTTAAACCAGTTTAAACTGGATAGAACTGGATAGAACCGGTTCAAACTGGATAAAACCGGATTGAACCGGTTAAACCAGTTTCAACCGGATAAAACCGGATTGAACCGGTTTAAACCAGATAAAACCGGAGTGATCCGGTTTGAACCGGTTTAAACCTGATAAAACTGGTTTGAGTCAGTTTAAACCGGTTTAAACCGGATAAAATTGGATTGAACCAGTTTAAACTGGTTTAAACCGGATAAAACCGGATTGAACCGGTTTCAACCGGATAAAAGCAGATTTAAAAGGATCAAACCGGTTTCAACCGGATTGAACCGGATAGAACCGGTTTAAACTGGATAAAACCGGATTGAACCGGTTTAAACCTGTTTAAAACGGATAAAACCGGATTGAACCGGATTAAACCGGTTTAAACCGGATGAAACCAGATTGAAACGGTTTAAACCGGATAAAACCCGATTGAACCGGCTTAAACCGGTTTAAACCAGATAAAACTGCATTGAACCGGTTTAAACCGGTATAAACCGGATAAATCCGGAATGAACTGGTTTAAACCGGTTTAAAGCGGAGAGAACCGGATAGAAAAGGTTTAAACCGGATAGAACCGGATTGAACCGCTTTAAACCAGTTTAAACCGAATAGAACCGGATAGAACTGGTTTAAACTGGTTTAAACCGGATAGAACCGGATAGAACTGGTTTAAACCGGATAAAACCGGATTGAACCGGTTAAACCAGTTTCAACCGGATTGAACCGGATAGAAACAGTTTAAACTGGATAAAACCGGATTGAACCGGTTTAAACCGGTTTAAACCAGATAGAACCGGATTGAAACGCTTTAAACCAGTTTAAACCGAATAGAACCGGATAGAAATGGTTTAAACCGGTTTCATCTGGATAGAACCGGATAGAACCGGTTTAAACGGGTTTAAACCAGATAGAAACGGATTGAACCGGTTTAAACCGGATAAAACTGGATAGAACCGGTTTAAACTGGTTTAAACGGGATAGAACCGGGTAGAACCAGTTTAAAACGGATAAAACTAGATTGAACAGGTTTAAACCGGTTTAATCCGGATAAAACCGAATTGAACCGGTTGAAACCGGAGAAAAACGGATTGAACTGGTTGAACCGGTTTAAATCGGATAGAACCGGATTGAACCGGTTTAAACCGCATAAACCCGGATTGATCTGGTTTGAACCGCTTTAAACCGGATAGATCGGTTTAAACCGGATAAAAGAGGATTGAGCCGGTTTAAACGGGTTTAAACCAGATAAAAGCGGATTGAACCAGTTTAAACCGGATAAAAACGGATTGAACCGGTTTAAACCGGTTTAAACCGGATAGAAACGGATTGAAACGGTATAAAACGGGTTAAACCGGATAAAACCGGATTGAACTGTTTTAAAACGGATAAAACCGGATTGAACCGGTTTAAACTGGTTTAAACAGGATAAAATCAGATTGAACCAGTTTAAACCGGTTTAAACCAGATAAAAGCAGATTGAACCGCTTTAGACCGGATAGAACCGGACTGAACCGGTTTAAACCGGTTTTAACCGGATAAAACCGGATTGAACCGGTTTAAACCGGTTTAAACCGGATAGAATCGGATTGAACTGGTTTAAACCGGATAAAACAAGATAGAACTGGTATAAACCGGATAGAACTGGATTGAACCGGTTTAAACCGGTTTAAACAGGATAAAATCGGATTGAACCGGTGTAAACCGTTTAAAAGTGGATAAAACCGGATTGAACTGGTTTAAACTGGATAAAACCGATTGAACCGGTTTAAACTGGATAAAACCAGATTGAACCGGTTTAAACCGGTGTGAACCGTATAGAACCGGATTGAACGTGTTTAACCGGATGAAACCGGATTGAACCGGTTTAAACCGGATAAAACCGGATGGAAACCGTTTAAACTGGATAGAACTGGATTGAACCGGTTTAAACCAGAAAAAACGGATTGAACCTGTTTAAACCGGATAAAACCGGACTGAACCGGTTTAAACTGGATAAAACAGGATTGATCCGGTTTAAACTGGTTTAAACCAGATAAAACCGGATAGAACCGGGTTGAACCAGATTGAAGCGGTTGAAACCGGTTTAAACCAGATAAAACAGGATAGAACGGATTTAAACCGGAAAAAAGCAGATTGAACCGGATTAAACCAGTTTAAACCGGATAAAACCGGATTGAATAAGTTTAAACCGGATTGAACCGGTTTAAACTGGTTTAAAACGGATAGAACCGGATTGAACCAGTTTAAACCAGTTTAAGGTGGATAAAACCGGATTGAACTGGTTTAAACAGGATAAAACCGAATTGAACCAGTTTAAAATGGTTTAAACAGGATAAAACCGCATTGAACCGGTTTAAACCGGATAAAACCGGATCCATCCTGTTTAAACTGGTTTAAACCGGATAAAACAGGATAGAACTAGTTTAAAGCGGATAGAAAGCGACTGAAACGGTTTAAACCGGATTAAACCGGATTAAACCGGATAAAACCAGATTGAACCGGTTTAAACCAGTTTAAACTGGATAAAACCGGATTGAACTGGTTTAAACCGGTTTGAACCGTATAGAACCGGATTGAACGTGTTTAAACTGGATAAAACCGGATTGAACCGGTTTAAACCGGATAAAACCATATTGAACCGGTTTAAACAGGTTTAAAGTGGACAAAAACGGATTGAACTGGTTTAAACAGGATAAAACCGGATTGAACCGGTTTAAAGCGGATAAAACAAGATAGAACTGGTTTATAACGGATAGAACCGGATTGAACTGGTTTAAACCGGTTTAAACCGGATAAAACCGGATTGAACCGCTTTAAACCAGTTTAAACCGAATAGAAACGGATAGAACTGGTTTAAACCGGTTTGAACTGGATAGAACCGGATAGAACCGGTTTAAACCGGATAAAACCGGATTGAACTGGTTTAAACCGGTTTAAACCGGATGATACCGGATTTAACCGGTTTAATCCGGTTTAAACGGGATAAAACCGGATTGAACCAGTTTAAACCGGTTTAAACAGGATAAAACGGGATTGAACCGGTTTAAACCAGTTTAAACCGGATAGAACCGGATTGAACCAGTTTAAACCGGACAAAACCGGATAGAACCGGTTAAAACCAGTTTAAACAGGATAGAACCGGTTCAAACCGTTTTAAACCGGATGAAACCGGATTGAACCGGTTTAAACCAGATAAAACTGGATTGAACCCTTTTAAACCAGTTTAAACTGGATAGAACTGGATAGAACCGGTTCAAACTGGATAAAACCGGATTGAACCGGTTAAACCAGTTTCAACCGGATAAAACCGGATTGAACCGGTTTAAACCAGATAAAACCGGAGTGATCCGGTTTGAACCGGTTTAAACCTGATAAAACCGGTTTGAGTCAGTTTAAACCGGTTTAAACCGGATAAAATTGGATTGAACCGGTTTAAACTGGTTTAAACCGGATAAAACCGGATTGAACCGGTTTCAACCGGATAAAAGCAGATTTAAAAGGATCAAACCGGTTTCAACCGGATTGAACCGGATAGAACCGGTTTAAACTGGATAAAACCGGATTGAACCGGTTTAAACCTGTTTAAAACGGATAAAACCGGATTGAACCGGATTAAACCGGTTTAAACCGGATGAAACCAGATTGAAACGGTTTAAACCGGATAAAACCCGATTGAACCGGCTTAAACCGGTTTAAACCAGATAAAACTGCATTGAACCGGTTTAAACCGGTATAAACCGGATAAATCCGGAATGAACTGGTTTAAACCGGTTTAAAGCGGAGAGAACCGGATAGAAAAGTTTTAAACCGGATAGAACCTGATTGAACCGCTTTAAACCAGTTTAAACCGAATAGAACCGGATAGAACTGGTTTAAACTGGTTTAAACCGGATAGAACTGGTTTAAACCGGATAAAACCGGATTGAACCGGTTAAACCAGTTTCAACCGGATTGAACCGGATAGAAACAGTTTAAACTGGATAAAACCGGATTGAACCGGTTTAAACCTGATTAAACTGGATAAAACCGGATTGAACTGGATTAAACCGGTTTAAACCGGATGAAACCAGATTGAAATGGTTTAAACCGGATAAAACGGGATTGAACTGGCTTAAACCTGTTTAAACCTGATAAAACTGCATTGAACCGGTTTAAACTGGTATAAACCGGATAAATCCGGAATGAACTGGTTTAAACTGGTTTAAACCGGGTAGAACCGGATAGAACCGGTTTAAGCCGGATAAAATCGGATTGAACCGGTTTAAACCGGTTTAAACCGGATAGAACCGGATTGAAACGCTTTAAACCAGTTTAAACCGAATAGAACCGGATAGAAATGGTTTAATCCGGTTTAATCTGGATAGAACCGGATAGAACCGGTTTAAACGGGTTTAAACCGGATAGAAACGGATTGAACCGGTTTAAACCGGATAAAACCGGATAGAACCGGTTTAAACTGGTTTAAACGGGATAGAACCGGGTAGAACCAGTTTAAAACGGATAAAAATAGATTGAACAGGTTTAAACCGGTTTAATCCGGATAAAACCGAATTGAACCGGTTGAAACCGGAGAAAAACGGATTGAACTGGTTGAACCGGTTTAAATCGGATAGAACCGGATTGAACCGGTTTAAACCGCATAAACCCGGATTGATCTGGTTTGAACCGCTTTAAACCGGATAGATCGGTTTAAACCGGATAAAAGAGGATTGAACCGGTTTAAACGGGTTTAAACCAGATAAAAGCGGATTGAACCAGTTTAAACCTGATAAAAACGGATTGAACCGGTTTAAACCGGTTTAAACCGGATAGAAACGGATTGAAACGGTATAAAACGGGTTAAACCGGATAATACCGGATTGAACTGTTTTAAACCGTATAAAACCGGATTGAACCGGTTTAAACTGGTTTAAACAGGATAAAATCAGATTGAACCAGTTTAAACTGGTTTAATCCATATAAAACCGGATTGAACCAGTTTAAACCGGTTTAAACAAGATAAAAGCAGATTGAACCGCTTTAGACCGGATAGAACTGGACTGAACCGGTTTAAACCGGTTTTAACCGGATAAAACCGGATTGAACCGGTTTAAACCGATTTAAACCGGATAGAATCGGATTGAACTGGTTTAAACCGGATAAAACAAGATAGAACTGGTATAAACGGGATAGAACTGGATTGAACCGGTTTAAACCGGTTTAAACAGGATAAAATCGGATTGAACCGGTTTAAACCGGTTTAAACTAGATAAAACCGGATTGAACCGGTTTAAACAGGATAAAAACGGATAGGACCGGATTGAACCGGTTTAAACCGGTTTAAACCAGATGAAACTGGATAGAACTGGTTTAAAGCAGATAGAAAGGGATTGAACCGTTTTAAACCGTTTTAAACCGGATGAAACCAGATTGAAACGGTTTAAACCAGATAAAACCGGATTGAACCGGCTTAAACCGGTTTAAACCAGATAAAACTGCATTGAACCGGATTAAACCGGTATAAACCGGATAAATCCGGAATGAACTGGTTTAAACCGGTTTAAAGCGGAGAGAACCGGATAGAAAAGGTTTAAACCGGATAGAACCGGATTGAACCGCTTTAAACCAGTTTAAACCGAATAGAACCGGATAGAACTGGTTTAAACTGGTTTAAACCGGATAGAACCGGATAGAACTGGTTTAAACCGGATAAAACCGGATTGAACCGGTTAAACCAGTTTCAACCGGATTGAACCGGATAGAAACAGTTTAAACTGGATAAAACTGGATTGAACCGGTTTAAACCTGATTAAACTGGATAAAACCGGATTGAACTGGATTAAACCGGTTTAAACCGGATGAAACCAGATTGAAACGGTTTAAACCGGATAAAACGGGATTGAACCGGCTTAAACCGGTTTAAACCTGATAAAACTGCATTGAACCGGTTTAAACTGGTATAAACCGGATAAATCCGGAATGAACTGGTTTAAACTGGTTTAAACCGGATAGAACCGGTTTAAGCCGGATAAAATCGGATTGAACCGGTTTAAACCGGTTTAAACCGGATAGAACCGGATTGAAACGCTTTAAACCAGTTTAAACCGAATAGAACCGGATAGAAATGGTTTAAACCGGTTTAATCTGGATAGAACCGGATAGAACCGGTTTAAACCGGTTTAAACCGGATAGAAACGGATTGAACCGGTTTAAACCGGATAAAACCGGATAGAACCGGTTTAAACCGGTTTAAACCGGATAAAACCGAATTGAACCGGTTGAAACCGGAGAAAAACGGATTGAACTGGTTGAACCGGTTTTAACCGGATAAAACCGGATTGAACCGGTTTAAACCGGTTTAAACCGTATAGAATCGGATTGAACTGGTTTAAACCGGATAAAAAAAGATAGAACTGGTATAAACCGGATAGAACTGGATTGAACCGGTTTAAACCGGTTTACACAGGATAAAATCGGATTGAACCGGTTTAAACTGGTTTAAATCGGTTAAAACCGGGTTGAACCGGTTTAAACTTGATAAAACCAGATTGAACCAGTTTAAACCGGTTTAAACCGGATAAAAACGGATTGAACCGGTTTAAACCGGTTTAAACTAGATAAAACCGGATTGAACCGGTTTAAACAGGATAAAAACGGATAGGACCGGATTGAACCGGTTTAAACCGGTTTAAACCAGATGAAACTGGATAGAACTGGTTTAAAGCAGATACAAAGGGATTGAACCGTTTTAAACCGGTTTAAACCGGATAAAACCAGATTGAACCAGTTTAAACCGGTTTAAACCGGATAAAAACTGATTGAACCGGTTTAAACCGGTTTAAACTAGATAAAACCGGATTGAACCGGTTTAAACAGGATAAAAACGGATAGGACCGGATTGAACCGGTTTAAACCGGTTTAAACGAGATGAAACTGGATAGAACTGGTTTAAAGCAGATAGAAAGGGATTGAACCGTTTTAAACCGGTTTAAACCGGATAAAACCAGATTGAACCGGTTTAAACCAGATAAAACCGGATTGAACCGGTTTAAACCGGTGTGCACCGTATAGAACCGGATTGAACGTGATTAAACCGGATAAAACTGGATTGAACCAGTTTAAACCGGATAAAACCGGATGGAAACCTTTTAAACTGGATAGAACTGGATTGAACCGGTTTAAACCAGAAAAACCGGATTGAACCTGTTTAAACCGGATTAAACAGGACTGAACCGGTTTAAACCGGATTGATCCAGTTTAAACTGGTTTAAACCGGATAAAACCGGATAGAACCGGGTTGAACCAGATTGAAGCGGTTTAAACCGGTGTAAACCAGATAAAACCGGATAGAACGTGTTTAAAACGGAAAAAAGCAGATTTAACCGGATTAAACCAGTTTAAACAGGATTAAACTGGATTGAATAAGTTTAAACCGGATTGAACCGGTTTAAACCGGTTTAAAACGGATAGAACCGGATTGAACCGGTTTAAACCGCTTTAAACTACATAAAACCGGATTGAACTGTTTTAAACAGGATAAAACCGGATTGAACCGGTTTAAAAGGTTTAAACAGGATAAAACCGCATTGAACCGGTTTAAACCGGATAAAACCGGATCGATCCGGTTTAAACTGGTTTAAAACGGATAAAACAGGATCGAACTGCTTTAAAGCGGATAGAAAGGGTTTGAACCGGTTTAAACCGGATTGAACCGGTTTAAACCGGATAAAACCGGATTGAACCGGTTTAAACCAGTTTGAACCGTATAGAACCGGATTGAACGTGTTTAAACCGGATAGAACCAGATTGAACCGGTTTAAACCAGAAAAACCGGATTGAACCTGTTTAAACTGGATAAAACCGGACTGAACCAGTTAAAACCGGATAAAACCGGATTGATCCGGTTTAAACTGGTTTAAATAGGATAAAACCGGATTGAACTGGTTTAAACCGGATAAAAACTGATAGAACCAGACTGAACCAGTATAAACCGGTTTAAGCCAGATGAAACCGGATAGAACCGGTTTAAACTGGATAAAATCGGATTGAACCAGTTTAAACCAGATTAAACTGGAAAGAACCGGTTTACACTGGATAGAAGAGGATTGAACCGGTATAAACCGGATAGAACCGGATTGAACCGGTTTAAACCGGTTTAAACCGGATAGAACCGGATTGAACCGGTTCCAACCGGTTTAAACCAGATAAAACCGGATAGAACCGGTTGAAACTGGATAAAACCGGATTGAACCGGTTGAAACCGGATGAAACCGGATAGAACCGGTTTAAACCGGATAGAACCGGATTGAACCGGTGTAAACCGTTTAAAAGTGGATAAAACCGGATTGAACTGGTTTAAACAGGATAAAACCGGATTGATCCGGTTTAAAATGTTTTAAACAGGATTAAACCGGATTGAACCGGTTGAAACCGATTGATCCGGTTTAGACCGTTTTAAACCGGATAAAACCGGATAGAACTGGTTTAAAGCAGATAGAAAGGGATTGAACCGTTTTAAACCGGTTTAAACCGGATAAAACCAGATTGAACCAGTTTAAACTGGTTTAAACTGGATAAAACCGGATTGAACCGGTTTAAACCGGTGTGAACCGTATAGAACCGGATTGAACGTGTTTAACCGGATGAAACCGGATTGAACCAGTTTAAACCGGATAAAACCGGATGGAAACCGTTTAAACTGGATAGAACTGGATTGAACCGGTTTAAACCAGAAAAACCGGATTGAACCTGTCTAAACCGGATAAAACCGGACTGAACCGGTTTAAACTGGATAAAACCGGATTGATCCGGTTTAAACTGGTTTAAACCAGATAAAACCGGATAGAACAGGGTTGAACCAGATTGAAGCGGTTGAAACCGGTTTAAACCAGATAAAACAGGATAGAACGGATTTAAACCGGAAAAAAGCAGATTGAAAAGGATTAAACCAGTTTAAACCGGATAAAACCGGATTGAATAAGTTTAAACCGGATTGAACCGGTTTAAACTGGTTTAAAATGGATAGAACGGGATTGAACCGGTTTAAACCAGTTTAAGGTGGATAAAACCGGATTGAACTGGTTTAAACAGGATAAAACCGAATTGAACCAGTTTAAAATGGTTTAAACAGGATAAAACCGCATTGAACCGGTTTAAACCGGATAAAACCGGATCCATCCTGTTTAAACTGGTTTAAACCGGATAAAACAGGATAGAACTAGTTTAAAGCGGATAGAAAGGGACTGAAACGGTTTAAACCGGATTAAACCGGATTAAACCGGATAAAACCAGATTGAAACGGTTTAAACCTGTTTAAAACGGATAAAACCGGATTGAACCGGATTAAACCGGTTTAAACCGGATGAAACCAGATTGAAATGGTTTAAACCAGATAAAACTGGATTGAACCCTTTTAAACGAGTTTAAACTGGATAGAACTGGATAGAACCGGTTCAAACTGGATAAAACCGGATTGAACCGGTTAAACCAGTTTCAACCGGATAAAACCGGATTGAACCGGTTTAAACCAGATAAAACCGGAGTGATCCGGTTTGAACCGGTTTAAACCTGATAAAACCGGATTGAGTCAGTTTAAACCGGTTTAAACCGGATAAAATTGGATTGAACCGGTTTAAACTGGTTTAAACCGGATAAAACCGGATTGAACCGGTTTCAACCGGATAAAAGCAGATTTAAAAGGATCAAACCGGTTTCAACCGGATTGAACCGGATAGAACCGGTTTAAACTGGATAAAACCGGATTGAACCGGTTTAAACCTGTTTAAAACGGATAAAACCGGATTGAACCGGATTAAACCGGTTTAAACCGGATGAAACCAGATTGAAATGGTTTAAACCGGATAAAACCGGATTGAACCGGCTTAAACCGGTTTAAAACAGATAAAACTGCATTGAACCGGTTTAAACCGGTATAAACCGGATAAATCCGGAATGAACTGGTTTAAACCGGTTTAAAGCGGAGAGAACCGGATAGAAAAGGTTTAAACCGGATAGAACCGGATTGAACCGCTTTAAACCAGTTTAAACCGAATAGAACCGGATAGAACTGGTTTAAACTGGTTTAAACCGGATAGAACCGGATAGAACTGGTTTAAACCGGATAAAACCGGATTGAACCGGTTAAACCAGTTTCAACCGGATTGAACCGGATAGAAACAGTTTAAACTGGATAAAACCGGATTGAACCGGTTTAAACCTGATTAAACTGGATAAAACCGGATTGAACTGGATTAAACCGGTTTAAACCGGATGAAACCAGATTGAAATGGTTTAAACCGGATAAAACGGGATTGAACCGGCTTAAACCGGTTTAAACCTGATAAAACTGCATTGAACCGGTTTAAACTGGTATAAACCGGATAAATCCGGAATGAACTGGTTTAAACTGGTTTAAACCGGATAGAACAGGTTTAAGCCGGATAAAATCGGATTGAACCGGTTTAAACCGGTTTAAACCGGATAGAACCGGATTGAAACGCTTTAAACCAGTTTAAACCGAATAGAACCGGATAGAAATGGTTTAAACCGGTTTAATCTGGATAGAACCGGATAGAACCGGTTTAAACCGGTTTAAACCGGATAGAAACGGATTGAACCGGTTTAAACCGGATAAAACCGGATAGACCCGGTTTAAACTGGTTTAAACGGGATAGAACCGGGTAGAACCAGTTTAAAACGGATAAAACTAGATTGAACAGGTTTAAACCGGTTTAATCCGGATAAAACCGAATTGAACCGGTTGAAACCGGAGAAAAACGGATTGAACTGGTTGAACCGGTTTAAATCGGATAGAACCGGACTGAACCGGTTTAAACCGCATAAACACGGATTGATCCGGTTTGAACCGCTTTAAACCGGATAGATCGTTTTAAACCGGATAAAAGAGGATTGAACCGGTTTAAACGGGTTTAAACCAGATAAAAGCGGATTGAACAAGTTTAAACCGGATAAAAACGGATTGAACCGGTTTAAACCGGTTTAAACCGGATAGAAACGGATTGAAACGGTATAAAACGGGTTAAACCGGATAAAACCGGATTGAACTGTTTTAAACCGTATAAAACCGGATTGAACCGGTTTAAACTGGTTTAAACAGGATACAATCAGATTGAACCAGTTTAAACTGGTTTAATCCGTATAAAACCGGATTGAACCAGTTTAAACCGGTTTAAACCAGATAAAAGCAGATTGAACCGCTTTAGACCGGATAGAACTGGACTGAACCGGTTTAAACCGGTTTTAACCGGATAAAACCGGATTGAACCGGTTTAAACCGGTTTAAACCAGATGAAACCAGATTGAAACGGTTTAAACCGGATAAAACGGGATTGAACCAGCTTAAACCGGTTTAAACCTGATAAAACTGAATTGAACCGGTTTAAACTGGTATAAACCGGATAAATCCGGAATGAACTGGTTTAAACTGGTTTAAACCGGATAGAACCGGTTTAAGCCGGATAAAATCGGATTGAACCGGTTTAAACCGGTTTAAACCGGAAAGAACCGGATTGAAACGCTTTAAACCAGTTTAAACCGAATAGAACCGGATAGAAATGGTTTAAACCGGTTTAATCTGGATAGAACCGGATAGAACCGGTTTAAACCGGTTTAATCCGGATAGAAACGGATTGAACCGGTTTAAACCCGATAAAACCGGATAGAACCGGTTTAAACTGGTTTAAACGGGATAGAACCGGGTAGAACCAGTTTAAAACGGATAAAACTAGATTGAACAGGTTTAAACCGGTTTAATCCGGATAAAACCGAATTGAACCGGTTGAAACCGGAGAAAAACGGATTGAACTGGTTGAACCGGTTTAAATCGGATAGAACCGGATTGAACCGGTTTAAACCGCATAAACCCGGATTGATCCGGTTTGAACCGCTTTAAACCGGATAGATCAGTTTAAACCGGATGAAAGAGGATTGAACCGGTTTAAACGGGTTTAAACCAGATAAAAGCGGATTGAACCAGTTTAAACCGGATAAAAACGGATTGAACCGGTTTAAACCGGTTTAAACCGGATAGAAACGGATTGAAACGGTATAAAACGGGTTAAACCGGATAAAACCGGATTGAACTGTTTTAAACCGTATAAAACCGGATTGAACCGGTTTAAACTGGTTTAAACAGGATAAAATCAGATTGAACCAGTTTAAATTGGTTTAATCCGTATAAAACCGGATTGAACCAGTTTAAACCGGTTTAAACCAGATAAAAGCAGATTGAACCGCTTTAGACCGGATAGAACCGGACTGAACCGGTTTAAACAGGTTTTAACCGGATAAAACCGGATTGAACCGGTTTAAACCGGTTTAAACCGGATAGAATCGGATTGAACTGGTTTAAACCGGATAAAACAAGATAGAACTGGTATAAACCGGATAGAACTGGATTGAACTGGTTTAAACCGGTTTAAACAGGATAAAATCGGATTGAACCGGTTTAAACTGGTTTAAATCGGTTAAAACCGGATTGAACCGGTTTAAACTTGATAAAACCAGATTGAACCAGTTTAAACCGGATGAAACCGGATAGAACCGGTTTACACTGGATAGAAGAGGATTGAACCGGTATAAACCGGATAGAACAGGATTGAACCGGTTCCAACTGGTTTAAACCAGATAAAACCGGATAGAACCGGTTGAAACTGGATAAAACCAGATTGAACCGGTTGAAACCGGATGAAACCGGATAGAACCGGTTTAAACCGGATAGAACAGGATTGAACCGGTGTAAACCGTTTAAAAGTGGATAAAACCGGATTGAACTGGTTTAAACTGGATAAAACCGATTGAACCGGTTTAAACTGGATAAAACCGGATTGAACCGGTTTAAACCGGTGTGAACCGTATAGAACCGGATTGAACGTGTTTAACCGGATGAAACTGGATTGAACCGGTTTAAACCTGATTAAACTGGATAAAACCGGATTGAACTGGATTAAACCGGTTTAAACCGGATGAAACCAGATTGAAATGGTTTAAACCGGATAAAACGGGATTGAACCGGCTTAAACCGGTTTAAACCTGATAAAACTGCATTGAACCGGTTTAAACTGGTATAAACCGGATAAATCCGGAATGAACTGGTTTAAACTGGTTTAAACCGGATAGAACAGGTTTAAGCCGGATAAAATCGGATTGAACCGGTTTAAACCGGTTTAAACCGGATAGAACCGGATTGAAACGCTTTAAACCAGTTTAAACCGAATAGAACCGGATAGAAATGGTTTAAACCGGTTTAATCTGGATAGAACCGGATAGAACCGGTTTAAACCGGTTTAACCCGGATAGAAACGTATTGAACCGGTTTAAACCAGATAAAACCGGATAGAACCGGTTTAAACCGGATAGAACAGGATTGAACCGGTGTAAACCGTTTAAAAGTGGATAAAACCGGATTGAACTGGTTTAAACTGGATAAAACCGATTGAACCGGTTTAAACTGGATAAAACCGGATTGAACCGGTTTAAACCGGTGTGAACCGTGTAGAACCGGATTGAACGTGTTTAACCGGATGAAACCGGAGTGAACTGGTTTAAACCGGATAAAACCGGATGGAAACCGTTTAAACTGGATAGAACTGGATTGAACCGGTTTAAACCAGAAAAACCGGATTGAACCTGTCTAAACCGGATAAAACCGGACTGAACCGGTTTAAACTGGATAAAACCGGATTGATCCGGTTTAAACTGGTTTAAACCAGATAAAACCGGATAGAACCGGGTTGAACCAGATTGAAGCGGTTGAAACCGGTTTAAACCAGATAAAACAGGATAGAACGGATTTAAACCGGAAAAAAGCAGATTGAACCGGATTAAACCAGTTTAAACCGGATAAAACCGGATTGAATAAGTTTAATCCGGATAGAACCGGCTTAAACCGGTTTAAACCAGATAAAACTGCATTGAACCGGTTTAAACCGGTATAAACCGGATAAATCCGGAATGAACTGGTTTAAACCGGTTTAAACCGGATAGAACCGGATAGAAAAGGTTTAAACCGGATAAAACCGGATTGAACCGGTTAAACCAGTTTCAACCGGATTGAACCGGATAGAACCAGTTTATACTGGATAAAACCGGATTGAACCGGTTTAAACCTGATTAAACTGGATAAAACCGGATTGAACCGGATTAAACCGGTTTAAACCGGATGAAACCAGATTGAAACGGTTTAAACCGGATAAAACCGGATTGAACCGGTTAAACCAGTTTCAACCGGATTGAACCGGATAGAACCAGTTTAAACTGGATAAAACCGGATTGAACCGGTTTAAACCGGTTTAAATCGGATAGAACCGGATTGAACCGGTTTATTCCGGAGAAAACCGGATTGAACTGGTTGAACCGGTTTAAATCGGATAGAACCGGATTGAACCGGTTTAAACCGCATAAACCCGGATTGAACCGGTTTGAACCGGTTTAAACCGGAAAGAACCGGTTTAATCAGGACTAAACTGGATGGAACCGGTTTAAACCGGATAAAAGCGGATTGAACCGGTTTAAACCGGTTTCAACCGGATAGAACCGTATTGACCTGGTTTAAACCAGATAAAACCGGATTGAACTGGTTTAAACTGGATAAAACCGGATTGAACCGGTTTAAACCAGTTTAAACAGGATAGAGCCGGATAGAACGGGTTCAAACTGGATAAAACCGGATTGAACCGGTTAAACCAGTTTCAACAGGATAAAACCGGATTGAACCAGTTTACACCAGATAAAAACGGATTGAACTGGTTTAAACCGGTTTAAACCGGATGATACCGGATTTAACCGGTTTAATCCGGTTTAAACGGGATAAAACCGGATTGAACCAGTTTAAACCAGTTTAAACAGGATAAAACGGGATTGAACCGGTTTAAACCAGTTTAAACCGGATAGAACCGGATTGAACCAGTTTAAACCGGACAAAACCGGATAGAACCGGTTAAAACCAGTTTAAACAGGATAGAACCGGTTCAAACCGTTTTAAACCGGATGAAACCGGATTGAACCGGTTTAAACCAGATAAAACTGGATTGAACCCTTTTAAACCAGTTTAAACTGGATAGAACTGGATAGAACCGGTTCAAACTGGATAAAACCGGATTGAACCGGTTAAACCAGTTTCAACCGGATAAAACCGGATTGAACCGGTTTAAACCAGATAAAACCGGAGTGATCCGGTTTGAACCGGTTTAAACCTGATAAAACCGGTTTGAGTCAGTTTAAACCGGTTTAAACCGGATAAAATTGGATTGAACCGGTTTAAACTGGTTTAAACCGGATAAAACCGGATTGAACCGGTTTCAACCGGATAAAAGCAGATTTAAAAGGATCAAACCGGTTTCAACCGGATTGAACCGGATAGAACCGGTTTAAACTGGATAAAACCGGATTGAACCGGTTTAAACCTGTTTAAAACGGATAAAACCGGATTGAACCGGATTAAACCGGTTTAAACCGGATGAAACCAGATTGAAACGGTTTAAACCGGATAAAACCCGATTGAACCGGCTTAAACCGGTTTAAACGAGATAAAACTGCATTGAACCGGTTTAAACCGGTATAAACCGGATAAATCCGGAATGAACTGGTTTAAACCGGTTTAAAGCGGAGAGAACCAGATAGAAAAGGTTTAAACTGGATAGAACCGGATTGAACCGCTTTAAACCAGTTTAAACCGAATAGAACCGGATAGAACTGGTTTAAACTGGTTTAAACCGGATAGAACCGGATAGAACTGGTTTAAACCGGATAAAACCGGATTGAACCGGTTAAACCAGTTTCAACCGGATTGAACCGGATAGAAACAGTTTAAACTGGATAAAACCGGATTGAACCGGTTTAAACCGGTTTAAACCAGATAGAACCGGATTGAAACGCTTTAAACCAGTTTAAACCGAATAGAACCGGATAGAAATGGTTTAAACCGGTTTCATCTGGATAGAACCGGATAGAACCGGTTTAAACGGGTTTAAACCAGATAGAAACGGATTGAACCGGTTTAAACCGGATAAAACTGGATAGAACCGGTTTAAACTGGTTTAAACGGGATAGAACCGGGTAGAACCAGTTTAAAACGGATAAAACTAGATTGAACAGGTTTAAACCGGTTTAATCCGGATAAAACCGAATTGAACCGGTTGAAACCGGAGAAAAACGGATTGAACTGGTTGAACCGGGTTAAATCGGATAGAACCGGATTGAACCGGTTTAAACCGCATAAACCCGGATTGATCTGGTTTGAACCGCTTTAAACCGGATAGATCGGTTTAAACCGGATAAAAGAGGATTGAGCCGGTTTAAACGGGTTTAAACCAGATAAAAGCGGATTGAACCAGTTTAAACCGGATAAAAACGGATTGAACCGGTTTAAACCGGTTTAAACCGGATAGAAACGGATTGAAACGGTATAAAACGGGTTAAACCGGATAAAACCGGATTGAACTGTTTTAAACCGGATAAAACCGGATTGAACCGGTTTAAACTGGTTTAAACAGGATAAAATCAGATTGAACCAGTTTAAACCGGTTTAAACCAGATAAAAGCAGATTGAACCGCTTTAGACCGGATAGAACCGGACTGAACCGGTTTAAACCGGTTTTAACCGGATAAAACCGGATTGAACCGGTTTAAACCGGTTTAAACCGGATAGAATCGGATTGAACTGGTTTAAACCGGATAAAACAAGATAGAACTGGTATAAACCGGATAGAACTGGATTGAACCGGTTTAAACCGGTTTAAACAGGATAAAATCGGATTGAACCGGTGTAAACCGTTTAAAAGTGGATAAAACCGGATTGAACTGGTTTAAACTGGATAAAACCGATTGAACCGGTTTAAACTGGATAAAACCAGATTGAACCGGTTTAAACCGGTGTGAACCGTATAGAACCGGATTGAACGTGTTTAACCGGATGAAACCGGATTGAACCGGTTTAAACCGGATAAAACCGGATGGAAACCGTTTAAACTGGATAGAACTGGATTGAACCGGTTTAAACCAGAAAAACCGGATTGAACCTGTTTAAACCGGATAAAACCGGACTGAACCGGTTTAAACTGGATAAAACCGGATTGATCCGGTTTAAACTGGTTTAAACCAGATAAAACCGGATAGATCCGGGTTGAACCAGATTGAAGCGGTTGAAACCGGTTTAAACCAGATAAAACAGGATAGAACGGATTTAAACCGGAAAAAAGCAGATTGAACCGGATTAAACCAGTTTAAACCGGATAAAACCGGATTGAATAAGTTTAAACCGGATTGAACCGGTTTAAACTGGTTTAAAACGGATAGAACCGGATTGAACCAGTTTAAACCAGTTTAAGGTGGATAAAACCGGATTGAACTGGTTTAAACAGGATAAAACCGAATTGAACCAGTTTAAAATGGTTTAAACAGGATAAAACCGCATTGAACCGGTTTAAACCGGATAAAACCGGATCCATCCTGTTTAAACTGGTTTAAACCGGATAAAACAGGATAGAACTAGTTTAAAGCGGATAGAAAGGGACTGAAACGGTTTAAACCGGATTAAACCGGATTAAACCGGATAAAACCAGATTGAACCGGTTTAAACCAGTTTAAACTGGATAAAACCGGATTGAACTGGTTTAAACCGGTTTGAACCGTATAGAACCGGATTGAACGTGTTTAAACTGGATAAAACCGGATTGAACCGGTTTAAACCGGATAAAACCATATTGAACCGGTTTAAACAGGTTTAAAGTGGACAAAAACGGATTGAACTGGTTTAAACAGGATAAAACCGGATTGAACCGGTTTAAAGCGGATAAAACAAGATAGAACTGGTTTATAACGGATAGAACCGGATTGAACTGGTTTAAACCGGTTTAAACCGGATAAAACCGGATTGAACCGGTTAAACCAGTTTCAACCGGATTGAACCGGATAGAACCAGTTTAAACTGGATAAAACCGGATTGAACCGGTTTAAACCTGATTAAACTGGATAAAACCGGATTGAACCGGATTAAACCGGTTTAAACCGGATGAAACCAGATTGAAACGGTTTAAACCGGATAAAACTGGATTGAAACCGGGTTAAACCGGTTTAAACCAGATAAAAATGCATTAAACCGGTTTAAACTGGTATAAACCAGATAAATCCGGAATGAACTGGTTTAAACCGGTTTAAACCGGATAGAACCGGTTTAAACCGGATAAAACCGGATTGAACCGGTTTAAACCGGTTTAAACCGGAGAGAACCGGATTGAACCGCTTTAAACCAGTTTAAACCGAATAGAAACGGATAGAACTGGTTTAAACCGGTTTGAACTGGATAGAACCGGATAGAACCGGTTTAAACCGGATAAAACCGGATTGAACTGGTTTAAACCGGTTTAAACCGGATGATACCGGATTTAACCGGTTTAATCCGGTTTAAACGGGATAAAACCGGATTGAACCAGTTTAAACCGGTTTAAACAGGATAAAACGGGATTGAACCGGTTTAAACCAGTTTAAACCGGATAGAACCGGATTGAACCAGTTTAAACCGGACAAAACCGGATAGAACCGGTTAAAACCAGTTTAAACAGGATAGAACCGGTTCAAACCGTTTTAAACCGGATGAAACCGGATTGAACCGGTTTAAACCAGATAAAACTGGATTGAACCCTTTTAAACCAGTTTAAACTGGATAGAACTGGATAGAACCGGTTCAAACTGGATAAAACCGGATTGAACCGGTTAAACCAGTTTCAACCGGATAAAACCGGATTGAACCGGTTTAAACCAGATAAAACCGGAGTGATCCGGTTTGAACCGGTTTAAACCTGATAAAACCGGTTTGTGTCAGTTGAAACCGGTTTAAACCGGATAAAATTGGATTGAACCAGTTTAAACTGGTTTAAACCGGATAAAACCGGATTGAACCGGTTTCAACCGGATAAAAGCAGATTTAAAAGGATCAAACCGGTTTCAACCGGATTGAACCGGATAGAACCGGTTTAAACTGGATAAAACCGGATTGAACCGGTTTAAACCTGTTTAAAACGGATAAAACCGGATTGAACCGGATTAAACCGGTTTAAACCGGATGAAACCAGATTGAAACGGTTTAAACCGGATAAAACCCGATTGAACCGGCTTAAACCGGTTTAAACCAGATAAAACTGCATTGAACCGGTTTAAACCGGTATAAACCGGATAAATCCGGAATGAACTGGTTTAAACCGGTTTAAAGCGGAGAGAACCGGATAGAAAAGGTTTAAACCGGATAGAACCTGATTGAACCGCTTTAAACCAGTTTAAACCGAATAGAACCGGATAGAACTGGTTTAAACTGGTTTAAACCGGATAGAACTGGTTTAAACCGGATAAAACCGGATTGAACCGGTTAAACCAGTTTCAACCGGATTGAACCGGATAGAAACAGTTTAAACTGGATAAAACCGGATTGAACCGGTTTAAACCTGATTAAACTGGATAAAACCGGATTGAACTGGATTAAACCGGTTTAAACCGGATGAAACCAGATTGAAATGGTTTAAACCGGATAAAACGGGATTGAACTGGCTTAAACCTGTTTAAACCTGATAAAACTGCATTGAACCGGTTTAAACTGGTATAAACCGGATAAATCCGGAATGAACTGGTTTAAACTGGTTTAAACCGGATAGAACCGGATAGAACCGGTTTAAGCCGGATAAAATCGGATTGAACCGGTTTAAACCGGTTTAAACCGGATAGAACCGGATTGAAACGCTTTAAACCAGTTTAAACCGAATAGAACCGGATAGAAATGGTTTAAACCGGTTTAATCTGGATAGAACCGGATAGAACCGGTTTAAACGGGTTTAAACCGGATAGAAACGGATTGAACCGGTTTAAACCGGATAAAACCGGATAGAACCGGTTTAAACTGGTTTAAACGGGATAGAACCGGGTAGAACCAGTTTAAAACGGATAAAAATAGATTGAACAGGTTTAAACCGGTTTAATCCGGATAAAACCGAATTGAACCGGTTGAAACCGGAGAAAAACGGATTGAACTGGTTGAACCGGTTTAAATCGGATAGAACCGGATTGAACCGGTTTAAACCGCATAAACCCGGATTGATCTGGTTTGAACCGCTTTAAACCGGATAGATCGGTTTAAACCGGATAAAAGAGGATTGAACCGGTTTAAACGGGTTTAAACCAGATAAAAGCGGATTGAACCAGTTTAAACCGGATAAAAACGGATTGAACCGGTTTAAACCGGTTTAAACCGGATAGAAACGGATTGAAACGGTATAAAACGGGTTAAACCGGATAATACCGGATTGAACTGTTTTAAACCGTATAAAACCGGATTGAACCGGTTTAAACTGGTTTAAACAGGATAAAATCAGATTGAACCAGTTTAAACTGGTTTAATCCATATAAAACCGGATTGAACCAGTTTAAACCGGTTTAAACAAGATAAAAGCAGATTGAACCGCTTTAGACCGAATAGAACTGGACTGAACCGGTTTAAACCGGTTTTAACCAGATAAAACCGGATTGAACCGGTTTAAACCCATTTAAACCGGATAGAATCGGATTGAACTGGTTTAAACCGGATAAAACAAGATAGAACTGGTATAAACGGGACAGAACTGGATTGAACCGGTTTAAACCGGTTTAAACAGGATAAAATCGGATTGAACCGGTTTAAACCGGTTTAAACTAGATAAAACCGGATTGAACCGGTTTAAACAGGATAAAAACGGATAGGACCGGATTGAACCGGTTTAAACCGGTTTAAACCAGATGAAACTGGATAGAACTGGTTTAAAGCAGATAGAAAGGGATTGAACCGTTTTAAACCGTTTTAAACCGGATGAAACCAGATTGAAACGGTTTAAACCAGATAAAACCGGATTGAACCGGCTTAAACCGGTTTAAACCAGATAAAACTGCATTGAACCGGATTAAACCGGTATAAACCGGATAAATCCGGAATGAACTGGTTTAAACCGGTTTAAAGCGGAGAGAACCGGATAGAAAAGGTTTAAACCGGATAGAACCGGATTGAACCGCTTTAAACCAGTTTAAACCGAATAGAACCGGATAGAACTGGTTTAAACTGGTTTAAACCGGATAGAACCGGATAGAACTGGTTTAAACCGGATAAAACCGGATTGAACCGGTTAAACCAGTTTCAACCGGATTGAACCGGATAGAAACAGTTTAAACTGGATAAAACTGGATTGAACCGGTTTAAACCTGATTAAACTGGATAAAACCGGATTGAACTGGATTAAACCGGTTTAAACCGGATGAAACCAGATTGAAACGGTTTAAACCGGATAAAACGGGATTGAACCGGCTTAAACCGGTTTAAACCTGATAAAACTGCATTGAACCGGTTTAAACTGGTATAAACCGGATAAATCCGGAATGAACTGGTTTAAACTGGTTTAAACCGGATAGAACCGGTTTAAGCCGGATAAAATCGGATTGAACCGGTTTAAACCGGTTTAAACCGGATAGAACCGGATTGAAACGCTTTAAACCAGTTTAAACCGAATAGAACCGGATAGAAATGGTTTAAACCGGTTTAATCTGGATAGAACCGGATAGAACCGGTTTAAACCGGTTTAAACCGGATAGAAACGGATTGAACCGGTTTAAACCGGATAAAACCGGATAGAACCGGTTTAAACTGGTTTAAACGGGATAGACCCGGGTAGAACCAGTTTAAAACGGATAAAACTAGATTGAACAGGTTTAAACCGGTTTAATCCGGATAAAACCGAATTGAACCGGTTGAAACCGGAGAAAAACGGATTGAACTGGTTGAACCGGTTTTAACCGGATAAAACCGGATTGAACCGGTTTAAACCGGTTTAAACCGGATAGAATCGGATTGAACTGGTTTAAACCGGATAAAAAAAGATAGAACTGGTATAAACCGGATAGAACTGGATTGAACCGGTTTAAACCGGTTTACACAGGATAAAATCGGATTGAACCGGTTTAAACTGGTTTAAATCGGTTAAAACCGGATTGAACCGGTTTAAACTTGATAAAACCAGATTGAACCAGTTTAAACCGGTTTAAACCGGATAAAAACGGATTGAACCGGTTTAAACCGGTTTAAACTAGATAAAACCGGATTGAACCGGTTTAAACAGGATAAAAACGGATAGGACCGGATTGAACCGGTTTAAACCGGTTTAAACCAGATGAAACTGGATAGAACTGGTTTAAAGCAGATACAAAGGGATTGAACCGTTTTAAACCTGTTTAAACCGGATAAAACCAGATTGAACCAGTTTAAACCGGTTTAAACCGGATAAAAACGGATTGAACCGGTTTAAACCGGTTTAAACTAGATAAAACCGGATTGAACCGGTTTAAACAGGATAAAAAGGGATAGGACCGGATTGAACCGGTTTAAACCGGTTTAAACCAGATGAAACTGGATAGAACTGGTTTAAAGCAGATAGAAAGGGATTGAACCGTTTTAAACCGGTTTAAACCGGATAAAACCAGATTGAACCGGTTTAAACCAGATAAAACCGGATTGAACCGGTTTAAACCGGTGTGCACCGTATAGAACCGGATTGAACGTGATTAAACCGGATAAAACTGGATTGAACCAGTTTAAACCGGATAAAACCGGATGGAAACCTTTTAAACTGGATAGAACTGGATTGAACCGGTTTAAACCAGAGAAACCGGATTGAACCTGTTTAAACCGGATAAAACAGGACTGAACCGGTTTAAACCGGATTGATCCAGTTTAAACTGGTTTAAACCGGATAAAACCGGATAGAACCGGGTTGAACCAGATTGAAGCGGTTTAAACCGGTTTAAACCAGATAAAACCGGATAGAACGTGTTTAAAACGGAAAAAAGCAGATTTAACCGGATTAAACCAGTTTAAACAGGATTAAACTGGATTGAATAAGTTTAAACCGGATTGAACCGGTTTAAACCGGTTTAAAACGGATAGAACCGGATTGAACCGGTTTAAACCGCTTTAAACTACATAAAACCGGATTGAACTGTTTTAAACAGGATAAAACCGGATTGAACCGGTTTAAAAGGTTTAAACAGGATAAAACCGCATTGAACCGGTTTAAACCGGATAAAACCGGATCGATCCGGTTTAAACTGGTTTAAAACGGATAAAACAGGATCGAACTGCTTTAAAGCGGATAGAAAGGGTTTGAACCGGTTTAAACCGGATTGAACCGGTTTAAACCGGATAAAACCGGATTGAACCGGTTTAAACCAGTTTGAACCGTATAGAACCGGATTGAACGTGTTTAAACCGGATAGAACCGGATTGAACCGGTTTAAACCAGAAAAACCGGATTGAACCTGTTTAAACTGGATAAAACCGGACTGAACCAGTTAAAACCGGATAAAACCGGATTGATCCGGTTTAAACTGGTTTAAATAGGATAAAACCGGATTGAACTGGTTTAAACCGGATAAAAACTGATAGAACCAGACTGAACCAGTATAAACCGGTTTAAGCCAGATGAAACCGGATAGAACCGGTTTAAACTGGATAAAATCGGATTGAACCAGTTTAAACCAGATTAAACTGGAAAGAACCGGTTTACACTGGATAGAAGAGGATTGAACCGTTATAAACCGGATAGAACCGGATTGAACCGGTTTAAAATGTTTTAAACAGGATTAAACCGGATTGAACCGGTTGAAACCGATTGATCCGGTTTAGACCGTTTTAAACCGGATAAAACCGGATAGAACTGGTTTAAAGCAGATAGAAAGGGATTGAACCGTTTTAAACCGGTTTAAACCGGATAAAACCAGATTGAACCAGTTTAAACTGGTTTAAACTGGATAAAACCGATTGAACCGGTTTAAACTGGATAAAACCGGATTGAACCGGTTTAAACCGGTGTGAACCGTATAGAACCGGATTGAACGTATTTAACCGGATGAAACCGGATTGAACCAGTTTAAACCGGATAAAACCGGATGGAAACCGTTTAAACTGGATAGAACTGGATTGAACCGGTTTAAACCAGAAAAACCGGATTGAACCTGTCTAAACCGGATAAAACCGGACTGAACCGGTTTAAACTGGATAAAACCGGATTGATCCGGTTTAAACTGGTTTAAACCAGATAAAACCGGATAGAACAGGGTTGAACCAGATTGAAGCGGTTGAAACCGGTTTAAACCAGATAAAACAGGATAGAACGGATTTAAACCGGAAAAAAGCAGATTGAAAAGGATTAAACCAGTTTAAACCGGATAAAACCGGATTGAATAAGTTTAAACCGGATTGAACCGGTTTAAACTGGTTTAAAATGGATAGAACGGGATTGAACCGGTTTAAACCAGTTTAAGGTGGATAAAACCGGATTGAACTGGTTTAAACAGGATAAAACCGAATTGAACCAGTTTAAAATGGTTTAAACAGGATAAAACCGCATTGAACCGGTTTAAACCGGATAAAACCGGATCCATCCTGTTTAAACTGGTTTAAACCGGATAAAACAGGATAGAACTAGTTTAAAGCGGATAGAAAGGGACTGAAACGGTTTAAACCGGATTAAACCGGATTAAACCGGATAAAACCAGATTGAAACGGTTTAAACCTGTTTAAACTGGATAAAACCGGATTGAACTGGTTTAAACCGGTTTGAACCGTATAGAACCGGATTGAACGTGTTTAAACTGGATAAAACCGGATTGAACCGGTTTAAACCGGATAAAACCATATTGAACCGGTTTAAATAGGTTTAAAGTGGACAAAACCGGATTGAACTGGTTTAAACAGGATAAAACCGGATTGAACCGGTTTAAAGCGGATAAAACAAGATAGAACTGGTTTATAACGGATAGAACCGGATTGAACTGGTTTAAACCGGTTTAAACCGGATAAAACCGGGTTGAACCGGTTTAAACCTGATTAAACCGGATAAAACCGGACTGATCTGGTTTAAACTTGTTAAAACCGGATTGAACCGGTTTAAACGGGTTTAAACCAGATAAAAGCGGATTGAACCGGTTTAAACAGGACAGAACCGTACTGAACCGGTTTAAACAGGTTTCAAGTGGATAAAACCGGATTGAACTGGTATAAACTGGATAAAACCGGATAGAACCGGGTTGAACCAGATTGAAGCGGTTTAAACCGGTTTAAACCAGATAAAACCGGATAGAACGTGTTTAAAACGGAAAAAAGCAGATTTAACCGGATTAAACTGGTCTAAACACGATAAAACCGGATTGAACCGGTTTAAAATGGTTTAAACAGGATAAAACCGCATTGAACCGGTTTAAACCGGATAAAACCGGATCGATCCGGTTTAAACCGGTTTAAAACGGATAAAACAGGATCGAAATGCTTTAAAGCGGATAGAAAGGGTTTGAACCAGTTTAAACCGGATTGAACCGGTTTAAACCGGATAAAACCGGATTGAACCGGTTTAAACCAGTTTGAACCGTATAGAACCGGATTGAACGTGTTTAAACCGGATAGAACCGGATTGAACCGGTTTAAACCAGAAAAACCGGATTGAACCTGTTTAAACTGGATAAAACCGGACTGAACCAGTTAAAACCGGATAAAACCGGATTGATCCGGTTTAAACTGGTTTAAATAGGATAAAACCGGATTGAAATGGTTTAAACCAGATAAAAACTGATAGAACCAGACTGAACCAGTATAAACCGGTTTAAGCCAGATGAAACCGGATAGAACCGGTTTAAACTGGATAAAATCGGATTGAACCAGTTTAAACCAGATGAAACTGGAAAGAACCGGTTTACACTGGATAGAAGAGGATTGAACCGGTATAAAACGGATAGAACCGGATTGAACCGGTTCCAACCGGTTTAAACCAGATAAAACCGGATAGAACCGGTTGAAACTGGATAAAACCGGATTGAACCGGTTGAAACCGGATGAAACCGGATTGAACCGGTTTAAACCAGATAAAACTGGATTGAACCCTTTTAAACCAGTTTAAACTGGATAGAACTGGATAGAACCGGTTCAAACCGGATAAAACCGGATTGAACCTGTTAAACCAGTTTCAACCGGATAAAACCGGATTGAACCGGTTTAAACCGGATAAAACCGGATTAAACCGGTTTAAACCGGATGAAACCAGATTGAAACGGTTTAAACCGGATAAAACCGGATTGAACCGGTTAAACCAGTTTCAACCGGATTGAACCGGATAGAACCAGTTTAAACTGGATAAAACCGGATTGAACCGGTTTAAACCGGTTTAAATCGGATAGAACCGGATTGAACCGGTTTATTCCGGAGAAAACCGGATTGAACTGGTTGAAACGGTTTAAATCAGATAGAACCGGATTGAACCGGTTTAAACCGCATAAACCCGGATTGAACCGGTTTGAACCGGTTTAAACCGGAAAGAACCGGTTTAATCAGTATTAAACTGGATGGAACCGGTTTAAACCGGATAAAAGCGGATTGAACCGGTTTAAACTGGTTTCAACCGGATAGAACCGTATTGAACTGGTTTAAACCAGATAAAACCGGATTGAACTGGTTTAAACTGGATAAAACCGGATTGAACTGGTTTAAACCAGTTTAAACAGGATAGAGCCGGATAGAACGGGTTCAAACTGGATAAAACCGGATTGAACCGGTTAAACCAGTTTCAACAGGATAAAACCGGATTGAACCAGTTTACACCAGATAAAACCGGATTGAACTGGTTTAAACCGGTTTAAACCGGATGAAACCGGATTTAACCGGTTTAATCCGGTTTAAACGGGATACAACCGGATTGAACCGGTTTAAACCGGTTTAAACAGGATAAAACGGGATTGAACCGGTTTAAACCAGTTTAAACCAGATAGAACCGGATTGAACCAGTTTAAACCGGACAAAACCGGATAGAACCGGTTAAAACCAGTTTAAACAGGATAGAACCGGTTCAAACCGTTTTAAACCGGATGAAACCGGATTGAACCGGTTTAAACCAGATAAAACTGGATTGAACCCTTTTAAACGAGTTTAAACTGGATAGAACTGGATAGAACCGGTTCAAACTGGATAAAACCGGATTGAACCGGTTAAACCAGTTTCAACCGGATAAAACCGGATTGAACCGGTTTAAACCAGATAAAACCGGAGTGATCCGGTTTGAACCGGTTTAAACCTGATAAAACCGGATTGAGTCAGTTTAAACCGGTTTAAACCGGATAAAATTGGATTGAACCGGTTTAAACTGGATTAAACTGGATAAAACCGGATTGAACCAGTTTCAACCGGATAAAAGCAGATTTAAAAGGATCAAACCGGTTTCAACCGGATTGAACCGGATAGAACCGGTTTAAACTGGATAAAACCGGATAGAACCGGTTTAAACTGGATAAAACCGGATTGAACCGGTTTAAACCTGTTTAAAACGGATAAAACCGGATTGAACCGGATTAAACCGGTTTAAACCGGATGAAACCAGATTGAAACGGTTTAAACCGGATAAAACCGGATTGAACCGGCTTAAACCGGTTTAAAACAGATAAAACTGCATTGAACCGGTTTAAACCGGTATAAACCGGATAAATCCGGAATGAACTGGTTTAAACCGGTTTAAAGCGGAGAGAACCGGATAGAAAAGGTTTAAACCGGATAGAACCGGATTGAACCGCTTTAAACCAGTTTAAACCGAATAGAACCGGATAGAACTGGTTTAAACTGGTTAAAACCGGATAGAACCGGATAGAACTGGTTTAAACCGGATAAAACCGGATTGAACCGGTTAAACCAGTTTCAACCGGATTGAACCGGATAGAAACAGTTTAAACTGGATAAAACCGGATTGAACCGGTTTAAACCTGATTAAACTGGATAAAACCGGATTGAACTGGATTAAACCGGTTTAAACCGGATGAAACCAGATTGAAATGGTTTAAACCAGATAAAACGGGATTGAACCGGCTTAAACCGGTTTAAACCTGATAAAACTGCATTGAACCGGTTTAAACTGGTATAAACCAGATAAATCCGGAATGAACTGGTTTAAACTGGTTTAAACCGGATAGAACAGGTTTAAGCCGGATAAAATCGGATTGAACCGGTTTAAACCGGTTTAAACCGGATAGAACCGGATTGAAACGCTTTAAACCAGTTTAAACCGAATAGAACCGGATAGAAATGGTTTAAACCGGTTTAATCTGGATAGAACCGGATAGAACCGGTTTAAACCGGTTTAAACCGGATAGAAACGGATTGAACCGGTTTAAACCGGATAAAACCGGATAGACCCGGTTTAAACTGGTTTAAACGGGATAGAACCGGGTAGAACCAGTTTAAAACGGATAAAACTAGATTGAACAGGTTTAAACCGGTTTAATCCGGATAAAACCGAATTGAACCGGTTGAAACCGGAGAAAAACGGATTGAACTGGTTGAACCGGTTTAAATCGGATAGAACCGGACTGAACCGGTTTAAACCGCATAAACACGGATTGATCCGGTTTGAACCGCTTTAAACTGGATAGATCGTTTTAAACCGGATAAAAGAGGATTGAACCGGTTTAAACGGGTTTAAACCAGATAAAAGCGGATTGAACCAGTTTAAACCGGATAAAAACGGATTGAACCGGTGTAAACCGGTTTAAACCGGATAGAAACGGATTGAAACGGTATAAAACGGGTTAAACCGGATAAAACCGGATTGAACTGTTTTAAACCGTATAAAACCGATTGAACCGGTTTAAACTGGTTTAAACAGGATAAAATCAGATTGAACCAGTTTAAACTGGTTTAATCCGTATAAAACCGGATTGAACCAGTTTAAACCGGTTTAAACCAGATAAAAGCAGATTGAACCGCTTTAGACCGGATAGAACTGGACTGAACCGGTTTAAACCGGTTTTAACCGGATAAAACCGGATTGAACCGGTTTAAACCGGTTTAAACCAGATGAAACCAGATTGAAACGGTTTAAACCGGATAAAACGGGATTGAACCAGCTTAAACCGGTTTAAACCTGATAAAACTGAATTGAACCGGTTTAAACTGGTATAAACCGGATAAATCCGGAATGAACTGGTTTAAACTGGTTTAAACCGGATAGAACCGGTTTAAGCCGGATAAAATCGGATTGAACCGGTTTAAACCGGTTTAAACCGGAAAGAACCGGATTGAAACGCTTTAAACCAGTTTAAACCGAATAGAACCGGATAGAAATGGTTTAAACCGGTTTAATCTGGATAGAACCGGATAGAACCGGTTTAAACCGGTTTAATCCGGATAGAAACGGATTGAACCGGTTTAAACCCGATAAAACCGGATAGAACCGGTTTAAACTGGTTTAAACGGGATAGAACCGGGTAGAACCAGTTTAAAACGGATAAAACTAGATTGAACAGGTTTAAACCGGTTTAATCCGGATAAAACCGAATTGAACCGGTTGAAACCGGAGAAAAACGGATTGAACTGGTTGAACCGGTTTAAATCGGATAGAACCGGATTGAACCGGTTTAAACCGCATAAACCCGGATTGATCCGGTTTGAACCGCTTTAAACCGGATAGATCGGTTTAAACCGGATGAAAGAGGATTGAACCGGTTTAAACGGGTTTAAACCAGATAAAAGCGGATTGAACCAGTTTAAACCGGATAAAAACGGATTGAACCGGTTTAAACCGGTTTAAACCGGATAGAAACGGATTGAAACGGTATAAAACGGGTTAAACCGGATAAAACCGGATTGAACTGTTTTAAACCGTATAAAACCGGATTGAACCGGTTTAAACTGGTTTAAACAGGATAAAATCAGATTGAACCAGTTTAAATTGGTTTAATCCGTATAAAACCGGATTGAACCAGTTTAAACCGGTTTAAACCAGATAAAAGCAGATTGAACCGCTTTAGACCGGATAGAACCGGACTGAACCGGTTTAAACAGGTTTTAACCGGATAAAACCGGATTGAACCGGTTTAAACCGGTTTAAACCGGATAGAATCGGATTGAACTGGTTTAAACCGGATAAAACAAGATAGAACTGGTATAAACCGGATAGAACTGGATTGAACTGGTTTAAACCGGTTTAAACAGGATAAAATCGGATTGAACCGGTTTAAACTGGTTTAAATCGGTTAAAACCGGATTGAACCGGTTTAAACTTGATAAAACCAGATTGAACCAGTTTAAACCGGATGAAATCGGATAGAACCGGTTTACACTGGATAGAATAGGATTGAACCGGTATAAACCGGATAGAACCGGATTGAACCGGTTCCAACTGGTTTAAACCAGATAAAACCGGATAGAACCGGTTGAAACTGGATAAAACCAGATTGAACCGGTTGAAACCGGATGAAACCGGATAGAACCGGTTTAAACCGGATAGAACAGGATTGAACCGGTGTAAACCGGATAGAATCGGATTGAACTGGTTTAAACCGGATAAAACAAGATAGAACTGGTATAAACCGGATAGAACTGGATTGAACCGGTTTAAACCGGTTTAAACAGGATAAAATCGGATTGAACCGGTGTAAACCGTTTAAAAGTGGATAAAACCGGATTGAACTGGTTTAAACTGGATAAAACCGATTGAACCGGTTTAAACTGGATAAAACCAGATTGAACCGGTTTAAACCGGTGTGAACCGTATAGAACCGGATTGAACGTGTTTAACCGGATGAAACCGGATTGAACCGGTTTAAACCGGATAAAACCGGATGGAAACCGTTTAAACTGGATAGAACTGGATTGAACCGGTTTAAACCAGAAAAAACGGATTGAACCTGTTTAAACCGGATAAAACCGGACTGAACCGGTTTAAACTGGATAAAACAGGATTGATCCGGTTTAAACTGGTTTAAACCAGATAAAACCGGATAGAACCGGGTTGAACCAGATTGAAGCGGTTGAAACCGGTTTAAACCAGATAAAACAGGATAGAACGGATTTAAACCGGAAAAAAGCAGATTGAACCGGATTAAACCAGTTTAAACCGGATAAAACCGGATTGAATAAGTTTAAACCGGATTGAACCGGTTTAAACTGGTTTAAAACGGATAGAACCGGATTGAACCAGTTTAAACCAGTTTAAGGTGGATAAAACCGGATTGAACTGGTTTAAACAGGATAAAACCGAATTGAACCAGTTTAAAATGGTTTAAACAGGATAAAACCGCATTGAACCGGTTTAAACCGGATAAAACCGGATCCATCCTGTTTAAACTGGTTTAAACCGGATAAAACAGGATAGAACTAGTTTAAAGCGGATAGAAAGCGACTGAAACGGTTTAAACCGGATTAAACCGGATTAAACCGGATAAAACCAGATTGAACCGGTTTAAACCAGTTTAAACTGGATAAAACCGGATTGAACTGGTTTAAACCGGTTTGAACCGTATAGAACCGGATTGAACGTGTTTAAACTGGATAAAACCGGATTGAACCGGTTTAAACCGGATAAAACCATATTGAACCGGTTTAAACAGGTTTAAAGTGGACAAAAACGGATTGAACTGGTTTAAACAGGATAAAACCGGATTGAACCGGTTTAAAGCGGATAAAACAAGATAGAACTGGTTTATAACGGATAGAACCGGATTGAACTGGTTTAAACCGGTTTAAACCGGATAAAACCGGATTGAACCGGTTAAACCAGTTTCAACCGGATTGAACCGGATAGAACCAGTTTAAACTGGATAAAACCGGATTGAACCGGTTTAAACCTGATTAAACTGGATAAAACCGGATTGAACCGGATTAAACCGGTTTAAACCGGATGAAACCAGATTGAAACGGTTTAAACCGGATAAAACTGGATTGAAACCGGGTTAAACCGGTTTAAACCAGATAAAAATGCATTAAACCGGTTTAAACCGGTATAAACCGGATAAATCCGGAATGAACTGGTTTAAACCGGTTTAAACCGGATAGAACCGGTTTAAACCGGATAAAACCGGATTGAACCGGTTTAAACCGGTTTAAACCGGAGAGAACCAGATTGAACCGCTTTAAACCAGTTTAAACCGAATAGAAACGGATAGAACTGGTTTAAACCGGTTTGAACTGGATAGAACCGGATAGAACCGGTTTAAACCGGATAAAACCGGATTGAACTGGTTTAAACCGGTTTAAACCGGATGATACCGGATTTAACCGGTTTAATCCGGTTTAAACGGGATAAAACCGGATTGAACCAGTTTAAACCGGTTTAAACAGGATAAAACGGGATTGAACCGGTTTAAACCAGTTTCAACCGGATAGAACCGGATTGAACCAGTTTAAACCGGACAAAACCGGATAGAACCGGTTAAAACCAGTTTAAACAGGATAGAACCGGTTCAAACCGTTTTAAACCGGATGAAACCGGATTGAACCGGTTTAAACCAGATAAAACTGGATTGAACCCTTTTAAACCAGTTTAAACTGGATAGAACTGGATAGAACCGGTTCAAACTGGATAAAACCGGATTGAACCGGTTAAACCAGTTTCAACCGGATAAAACCGGATTGAACCGGTTTAAACCAGATAAAACCGGAGTGATCCGGTTTGAACCGGTTTAAACCTGATAAAACCGGTTTGAGTCAGTTTAAACCGGTTTAAACCGGATAAAATTGGATTGAACCGGTTTAAACTGGTTTAAACCGGATAAAACCGGATTGAACCGGTTTCAACCGGATAAAAGCAGATTTAAAAGGATCAAACCGGTTTCAACCGGATTGAACCGGATAGAACCGGTTTAAACTGGATAAAACCGGATTGAACCGGTTTAAACCTGTTTAAAACGGATAAAACCGGATTGAACCGGATTAAACCGGTTTAAACCGGATGAAACCAGATTGAAACGGTTTAAACCGGATAAAACCCGATTGAACCGGCTTAAACCGGTTTAAACCAGATAAAACTGCATTGAACCGGTTTAAACCGGTATAAACCGGATAAATCCGGAATGAACTGGTTTAAACCGGTTTAAAGCGGAGAGAACCGGATAGAAAAGGTTTAAACCGGATAGAACCTGATTGAACCGCTTTAAACCAGTTTAAACCGAATAGAACCGGATAGAACTGGTTTAAACTGGTTTAAACCGGATAGAACTGGTTTAAACCGGATAAAACCGGATTGAACCGGTTAAACCAGTTTCAACCGGATTGAACCGGATAGAAACAGTTTAAACTGGATAAAACCGGATTGAACTGGTTTAAACCTGATTAAACTGGATAAAACCGGATTGAACTGGATTAAACCGGTTTAAACCGGATGAAACCAGATTGAAATGGTTTAAACCGGATAAAACGGGATTGAACTGGCTTAAACCTGTTTAAACCTGATAAAACTGCATTGAACCGGTTTAAACTGGTATAAACCGGATAAATCCGGAATGAACTGGTTTAAACTGGTTTAAACCGGGTAGAACCGGATAGAACCGGTTTAAGCCGGATAAAATCGGATTGAACCGGTTTAAACCGGTTTAAACCGGATAGAACCGGATTGAAACGCTTTAAACCAGTTTAAACCGAATAGAACCGGATAGAAATGGTTTAAACCGGTTTAATCTGGATAGAACCGGATAGAACCGGTTTAAACCGGTTTAAACCGGATAGAAACGGATTGAACCGGTTTAAACCGGATAAAACCGGATAGAACCGGTTTAAACTGGTTTAAACGGGATAGAACCGGGTAGAACCAGTTTAAAACGGATAAAAATAGATTGAACAGGTTTAAACCGGTTTAATCCGGATAAAACCGAATTGAACCGGTTGAAACCGGAGAAAAACGGATTGAACTGGTTGAACCGGTTTAAATCGGATAGAACCGGATTGAACCGGTTTAAACCGCATAAACCCGGATTGATCTGGTTTGAACCGCTTTAAACCGGATAGATCGTTTTAAACCGGATAAAAGAGGATTGAACCGGTTTAAACGGGTTTAAACCAGATAAAAGCGGATTGAACCAGTTTAAACCGGATAAAAACGGATTGAACCGGTGTAAACCGGTTTAAACCGGATAGAAACGGATTGAAACGGTATAAAACGGGTTAAACCGGATAAAACCGGATTGAACTGTTTTAAACCGTATAAAACCGATTGAACCGGTTTAAACTGGTTTAAACAGGATAAAATCAGATTGAACCAGTTTAAACTGGTTTAATCCGTATAAAACCGGATTGAACCAGTTTAAACCGGTTTAAACCAGATAAAAGCAGATTGAACCGCTTTAGACCGGATAGAACTGGACTGAACCGGTTTAAACCGGTTTTAACCGGATAAAACCGGATTGAACCGGTTTAAACCGGTTTAAACCAGATGAAACCAGATTGAAACGGTTTAAACCGGATAAAACGGGATTGAACCAGCTTAAACCGGTTTAAACCTGATAAAACTGAATTGAACCGGTTTAAACTGGTATAAACCGGATAAATCCGGAATGAACTGGTTTAAACTGGTTTAAACCGGATAGAACCGGTTTAAGCCGGATAAAATCGGATTGAACCGGTTTAAACCGGTTTAAACCGGAAAGAACCGGATTGAAACGCTTTAAACCAGTTTAAACCGAATAGAACCGGATAGAAATGGTTTAAACCGGTTTAATCTGGATAGAACCGGATAGAACCGGTTTAAACCGGTTTAATCCGGATAGAAACGGATTGAACCGGTTTAAACCCGATAAAACCGGATAGAACCGGTTTAAACTGGTTTAAACGGGATAGAACCGGGTAGAACCAGTTTAAAACGGATAAAACTAGATTGAACAGGTTTAAACCGGTTTAATCCGGATAAAACCGAATTGAACCGGTTGAAACCGGAGAAAAACGGATTGAACTGGTTGAACCGGTTTAAATCGGATAGAACCGGATTGAACCGGTTTAAACCGCATAAACCCGGATTGATCCGGTTTGAACCGCTTTAAACCGGATAGATCGGTTTAAACCGGATGAAAGAGGATTGAACCGGTTTAAACGGGTTTAAACCAGATAAAAGCGGATTGAACCAGTTTAAACCGGATAAAAACGGATTGAACCGGTTTAAACCGGTTTAAACCGGATAGAAACGGATTGAAACGGTATAAAACGGGTTAAACCGGATAAAACCGGATTGAACTGTTTTAAACCGTATAAAACCGGATTGAACCGGTTTAAACTGGTTTAAACAGGATAAAATCAGATTGAACCAGTTTAAATTGGTTTAATCCGTATAAAACCGGATTGAACCAGTTTAAACCGGTTTAAACCAGATAAAAGCAGATTGAACCGCTTTAGACCGGATAGAACCGGACTGAACCGGTTTAAACAGGTTTTAACCGGATAAAACCGGATTGAACCGGTTTAAACCGGTTTAAACCGGATAGAATCGGATTGAACTGGTTTAAACCGGATAAAACAAGATAGAACTGGTATAAACCGGATAGAACTGGATTGAACTGGTTTAAACCGGTTTAAACAGGATAAAATCGGATTGAACCGGTTTAAACTGGTTTAAATCGGTTAAAACCGGATTGAACCGGTTTAAACTTGATAAAACCAGATTGAACCAGTTTAAACCGGATGAAATCGGATAGAACCGGTTTACACTGGATAGAATAGGATTGAACCGGTATAAACCGGATAGAACCGGATTGAACCGGTTCCAACTGGTTTAAACCAGATAAAACCGGATAGAACCGGTTGAAACTGGATAAAACCAGATTGAACCGGTTGAAACCGGATGAAACCGGATAGAACCGGTTTAAACCGGATAGAACAGGATTGAACCGGTGTAAACCGGATAGAATCGGATTGAACTGGTTTAAACCGGATAAAACAAGATAGAACTGGTATAAACCGGATAGAACTGGATTGAACCGGTTTAAACCGGTTTAAACAGGATAAAATCGGATTGAACCGGTGTAAACCGTTTAAAAGTGGATAAAACCGGATTGAACTGGTTTAAACTGGATAAAACCGATTGAACCGGTTTAAACTGGATAAAACCAGATTGAACCGGTTTAAACCGGTGTGAACCGTATAGAACCGGATTGAACGTGTTTAACCGGATGAAACCGGATTGAACCGGTTTAAACCGGATAAAACCGGATGGAAACCGTTTAAACTGGATAGAACTGGATTGAACCGGTTTAAACCAGAAAAAACGGATTGAACCTGTTTAAACCGGATAAAACCGGACTGAACCGGTTTAAACTGGATAAAACAGGATTGATCCGGTTTAAACTGGTTTAAACCAGATAAAACCGGATAGAACCGGGTTGAACCAGATTGAAGCGGTTGAAACCGGTTTAAACCAGATAAAACAGGATAGAACGGATTTAAACCGGAAAAAAGCAGATTGAACCGGATTAAACCAGTTTAAACCGGATAAAACCGGATTGAATAAGTTTAAACCGGATTGAACCGGTTTAAACTGGTTTAAAACGGATAGAACCGGATTGAACCAGTTTAAACCAGTTTAAGGTGGATAAAACCGGATTGAACTGGTTTAAACAGGATAAAACCGAATTGAACCAGTTTAAAATGGTTTAAACAGGATAAAACCGCATTGAACCGGTTTAAACCGGATAAAACCGGATCCATCCTGTTTAAACTGGTTTAAACCGGATAAAACAGGATAGAACTAGTTTAAAGCGGATAGAAAGCGACTGAAACGGTTTAAACCGGATTAAACCGGATTAAACCGGATAAAACCAGATTGAACCGGTTTAAACCAGTTTAAACTGGATAAAACCGGATTGAACTGGTTTAAACCGGTTTGAACCGTATAGAACCGGATTGAACGTGTTTAAACTGGATAAAACCGGATTGAACCGGTTTAAACCGGATAAAACCATATTGAACCGGTTTAAACAGGTTTAAAGTGGACAAAAACGGATTGAACTGGTTTAAACAGGATAAAACCGGATTGAACCGGTTTAAAGCGGATAAAACAAGATAGAACTGGTTTATAACGGATAGAACCGGATTGAACTGGTTTAAACCGGTTTAAACCGGATAAAACCGGATTGAACCGGTTAAACCAGTTTCAACCGGATTGAACCGGATAGAACCAGTTTAAACTGGATAAAACCGGATTGAACCGGTTTAAACCTGATTAAACTGGATAAAACCGGATTGAACCGGATTAAACCGGTTTAAACCGGATGAAACCAGATTGAAACGGTTTAAACCGGATAAAACTGGATTGAAACCGGGTTAAACCGGTTTAAACCAGATAAAAATGCATTAAACCGGTTTAAACCGGTATAAACCGGATAAATCCGGAATGAACTGGTTTAAACCGGTTTAAACCGGATAGAACCGGTTTAAACCGGATAAAACCGGATTGAACCGGTTTAAACCGGTTTAAACCGGAGAGAACCAGATTGAACCGCTTTAAACCAGTTTAAACCGAATAGAAACGGATAGAACTGGTTTAAACCGGTTTGAACTGGATAGAACCGGATAGAACCGGTTTAAACCGGATAAAACCGGATTGAACTGGTTTAAACCGGTTTAAACCGGATGATACCGGATTTAACCGGTTTAATCCGGTTTAAACGGGATAAAACCGGATTGAACCAGTTTAAACCGGTTTAAACAGGATAAAACGGGATTGAACCGGTTTAAACCAGTTTCAACCGGATAGAACCGGATTGAACCAGTTTAAACCGGACAAAACCGGATAGAACCGGTTAAAACCAGTTTAAACAGGATAGAACCGGTTCAAACCGTTTTAAACCGGATGAAACCGGATTGAACCGGTTTAAACCAGATAAAACTGGATTGAACCCTTTTAAACCAGTTTAAACTGGATAGAACTGGATAGAACCGGTTCAAACTGGATAAAACCGGATTGAACCGGTTAAACCAGTTTCAACCGGATAAAACCGGATTGAACCGGTTTAAACCAGATAAAACCGGAGTGATCCGGTTTGAACCGGTTTAAACCTGATAAAACCGGTTTGAGTCAGTTTAAACCGGTTTAAACCGGATAAAATTGGATTGAACCGGTTTAAACTGGTTTAAACCGGATAAAACCGGATTGAACCGGTTTCAACCGGATAAAAGCAGATTTAAAAGGATCAAACCGGTTTCAACCGGATTGAACCGGATAGAACCGGTTTAAACTGGATAAAACCGGATTGAACCGGTTTAAACCTGTTTAAAACGGATAAAACCGGATTGAACCGGATTAAACCGGTTTAAACCGGATGAAACCAGATTGAAACGGTTTAAACCGGATAAAACCCGATTGAACCGGCTTAAACCGGTTTAAACCAGATAAAACTGCATTGAACCGGTTTAAACCGGTATAAACCGGATAAATCCGGAATGAACTGGTTTAAACCGGTTTAAAGCGGAGAGAACCGGATAGAAAAGGTTTAAACCGGATAGAACCTGATTGAACCGCTTTAAACCAGTTTAAACCGAATAGAACCGGATAGAACTGGTTTAAACTGGTTTAAACCGGATAGAACTGGTTTAAACCGGATAAAACCGGATTGAACCGGTTAAACCAGTTTCAACCGGATTGAACCGGATAGAAACAGTTTAAACTGGATAAAACCGGATTGAACTGGTTTAAACCTGATTAAACTGGATAAAACCGGATTGAACTGGATTAAACCGGTTTAAACCGGATGAAACCAGATTGAAATGGTTTAAACCGGATAAAACGGGATTGAACTGGCTTAAACCTGTTTAAACCTGATAAAACTGCATTGAACCGGTTTAAACTGGTATAAACCGGATAAATCCGGAATGAACTGGTTTAAACTGGTTTAAACCGGGTAGAACCGGATAGAACCGGTTTAAGCCGGATAAAATCGGATTGAACCGGTTTAAACCGGTTTAAACCGGATAGAACCGGATTGAAACGCTTTAAACCAGTTTAAACCGAATAGAACCGGATAGAAATGGTTTAAACCGGTTTAATCTGGATAGAACCGGATAGAACCGGTTTAAACCGGTTTAAACCGGATAGAAACGGATTGAACCGGTTTAAACCGGATAAAACCGGATAGAACCGGTTTAAACTGGTTTAAACGGGATAGAACCGGGTAGAACCAGTTTAAAACGGATAAAAATAGATTGAACAGGTTTAAACCGGTTTAATCCGGATAAAACCGAATTGAACCGGTTGAAACCGGAGAAAAACGGATTGAACTGGTTGAACCGGTTTAAATCGGATAGAACCGGATTGAACCGGTTTAAACCGCATAAACCCGGATTGATCTGGTTTGAACCGCTTTAAACCGGATAGATCGGTTTAAACCGGATAAAAGAGGATTGAACCGGTTTAAACGGGTTTAAACCAGATAAAAGCGGATTGAACCAGTTCAAACCTGATAAAAACGGATTGAACCGGTTTAAACCGGTTTAAACCGGATAGAAACGGATTGAAACGGTATAAAACGGGTTAAACCGGATAATACCGGATTGAACTGTTTTAAACCGTATAAAACCGGATTGAACCGGTTTAAACTGGTTTAAACAGGATAAAATCAGATTGAACCAGTTTAAACTGGTTTAATCCATATAAAACCGGATTGAACCAGTTTAAACCGGTTTAAACAAGATAAAAGCAGATTGAACCGCTTTAGACCGGATAGAACTGGACTGAACCGGTTTAAACCGGTTTTAACCGGATAAAACCGGATTGAACCGGTTTAAACCGATTTAAACCGGATAGAATCGGATTGAACTGGTTTAAACCGGATAAAACAAGATAGAACTGGTATAAACGGGATAGAACTGGATTGAACCGGTTTAAACCGGTTTAAACAGGATAAAATCGGATTGAACCGGTTTAAACCGGTTTAAACTAGATAAAACCGGATTGAACCGGTTTAAACAGGATAAAAACGGATAGGACCGGATTGAACCGGTTTAAACCGGTTTAAACCAGATGAAACTGGATAGAACTGGTTTAAAGCAGATAGAATGGGATTGAACCGTTTTAAACAGTTTTAAACCGGATGAAACCAGATTGAAACGGTTTAAACCAGATAAAACCGGATTGAACCGGCTTAAACCGGTTTAAACCAGATAAAACTGCATTGAACCGGATTAAACCGGTATAAAACGGATAAATCCGGAATGAACTGGTTTAAACCGGTTTAAAGCGGAGAGAACCGGATAGAAAAGGTTTAAACCGGATAGAACCGGATTGAACCGCTTTAAACCAGTTTAAACCGAATAGAACCGGATAGAACTGGTTTAAACTGGTTTAAACCGGATAGAACCGGATAGAACTGGTTTAAACCGGATAAAACTGGATTGAACCGGTTAAACCAGTTTCAACCGGATTGAACCGGATAGAAACAGTTTAAACTGGATAAAACTGGATTGAACCGGTTTAAACCTGATTAAACTGGATAAAACCGGATTGAACTGGATTAAACCGGTTTAAACCGGATGAAACCAGATTGAAACGGTTTAAACCGGATAAAACGGGATTGAACCGGCTTAAACCGGTTTAAACCTGATAAAACTGCATTGAACCGGTTTAAACTGGTATAAACCGGATAAATCCGGAATGAACTGGTTTAAACTGGTTTAAACCGGATAGAACCGGTTTAAGCCGGATAAAATCGGATTGAACCGGTTTAAACCGGTTTAAACCGGATAGAACCGGATTGAAACGCTTTAAACCAGTTTAAACCGAATAGAACCGGATAGAAATGGTTTAAACCGGTTTAATCTGGATAGAACCGGATAGAACCGGTTTAAACCGGTTTAAACCGGATAGAAACGGATTGAACCGGTTTAAACCGGATAAAACCGGATAGAACCAGTTTAAACTGGTTTAAACGGGATAGAACCGGGTAGAACCAGTTTAAAACGGATAAAACTAGATTGAACAGGTTTAAACCGGTTTAATCCGGATAAAACCGAATTGAACCGGTTGAAACCGGAGAAAAACGGATTGAACTGGTTGAACCGGTTTTAACCGGATAAAACCGGATTGAACCGGTTTAAACCGGTTTAAACCGGATAGAATCGGATTGAACTGGTTTAAACCGGATAAAAAAAGATAGAACTGGTATAAACCGGATAGAACTGGATTGAACCGGTTTAAACCGGTTTACACAGGATAAAATCGGATTGAACCGGTTTAAACTGGTTTAAATCGGTTAAAACCGGATTGAACCGGTTTAAACTTGATAAAACCAGATTGAACCAGTTTAAACCGGTTTAAACCGGATAAAAACGGATTGAACCGGTTTAAACCGGTTTAAACTAGATAAAACCGGATTGAACCGGTTTAAACAGGATAAAAACGGATAGGACCGGATTGAACCGGTTTAAACCGGTTTAAACCAGATGAAACTGGATAGAACTGGTTTAAAGCAGATACAAAGGGATTGAACCGTTTTAAACCGGTTTAAACCGGATAAAACCAGATTGAACCAGTTTAAACCGGTTTAAACCGGATAAAAACGGATTGAACCGGTTTAAACCGGTTTAAACTAGATAAAACCGGATTGAACCGGTTTAAACAGGATAAAAACGGATAGGACCGGATTGAACCGGTTTAAACCGGTTTAAACCAGATGAAACTGGATAGAACTGGTTTAAAGCAGATAGAAAGGGATTGAACCGTTTTAAACCGGTTTAAACCGGATAAAACCAGATTGAACCGGTTTAAACCAGATAAAACCGGATTGAACCGGTTTAAACCGGTGTGCACCGTATAGAACCGGATTGAACGTGATTAAACCGGATAAAACTGGATTGAACCAGTTTAAACCGGATAAAACCGGATGGAAACCTTTTAAACTGGATAGAACTGGATTGAACCGGTTTAAACCAGAAAAACCGGATTGAACCTGTTTAAACCGGATAAAACAGGACTGAACCGGTTTAAACCGGATTGATCCAGTTTAAACTGGTTTAAACCGGATAAAACCGGATAGAACCGGGTTGAACCAGATTGAAGCGGTTTAAACCGGTTTAAACCAGATAAAACCGGATAGAACGTGTTTAAAACGGAAAAAAGCAGATTTAACCAGATTAAACCAGTTTAAACAGGATTAAACTGGATTGAATAAGTTTAAACCGGATTGAACCGGTTTAAACCGGTTTAAAACGGATAGAACCGGATTGAACCGGTTTAAACCGCTTTAAACTACATAAAACCGGATTGAACTGTTTTAAACAGGATAAAACCGGATTGAACCGGTTTAAAAGGTTTAAACAGGATAAAACCGCATTGAACCGGTTTAAACCGGATAAAACCGGATCGATCCGGTTTAAACTGGTTTAAAACGGATAAAACAGGATCGAACTGCTTTAAAGCGGATAGAAAGGGTTTGAACCGGTTTAAACCGGATTGAACCGGTTTAAACCGGATAAAACCGGATTGAACCGGTTTAAACCAGTTTGAACCGTATAGAACCGGATTGAACGTGTTTAAACCGGATAGAACCAGATTGAACCGGTTTAAACCAGAAAAACCGGATTGAACCTGTTTAAACTGGATAAAACCGGACTGAACCAGTTAAAACCGGATAAAACCGGATTGATCCGGTTTAAACTGGTTTAAATAGGATAAAACCGGATTGAACTGGTTTAAACCGGATAAAAACTGATAGAACCAGACTGAACCAGTATAAACCGGTTTAAGCCAGATGAAACCGGATAGAACCGGTTTAAACTGGATAAAATCAGATTGAACCAGTTTAAACCAGATTAAACTGGAAAGAACCGGTTTACACTGGATAGAAGAGGATTGAACCGGTATAAACCGGATAGAACCGGATTGAACCGGTTTAAACCGGTTTAAACCGGATAGAACCGGATTGAACCGGTTCCAACCGGTTTAAACCAGATAAAACCGGATAGAACCGGTTGAAACTGGATAAAACCGGATTGAACCGGTTGAAACCGGATGAAACCGGATAGAACCGGTTTAAACCGGATAGAACCGGATTGAACCGGTGTAAACCGTTTAAAAGTGGATAAAACCGGATTGAACTGGTTTAAACAGGATAAAACCGGATTGATCCGGTTTAAAATGTTTTAAACAGGATTAAACCGGATTGAACCGGTTGAAACCGATTGATCCGGTTTAGACCGTTTTAAACCGGATAAAACCGGATAGAACTGGTTTAAAGCAGATAGAAAGGGATTGAACCGTTTTAAACCGGTTTAAACCGGATAAAACCAGATTGAACCAGTTTAAACTGGTTTAAACTGGATAAAACCGGATTGAACCGGTTTAAACCGGTGTGAACCGTATAGAACCGGATTGAACGTGTTTAACCGGATGAAACCGGATTGAACCAGTTTAAACCGGATAAAACCGGATGGAAACCGTTTAAACTGGATAGAACTGGATTGAACCGGTTTAAACCAGAAAAACCGGATTGAACCTGTCTAAACCGGATAAAACCGGACTGAACCGGTTTAAACTGGATAAAACCGGATTGATCCGGTTTAAACTGGTTTAAACCAGATAAAACCGGATAGAACAGGGTTGAACCAGATTGAAGCGGTTGAAACCGGTTTAAACCAGATAAAACAGGATAGAACGGATTTAAACCGGAAAAAAGCAGATTGAAAAGGATTAAACCAGTTTAAACCGGATAAAACCGGATTGAATAAGTTTAAACCGGATTGAACCGGTTTAAACTGGTTTAAAATGGATAGAACGGGATTGAACCGGTTTAAACCAGTTTAAGGTGGATAAAACCGGATTGAACTGGTTTAAACAGGATAAAACCGAATTGAACCAGTTTAAAATGGTTTAAACAGGATAAAACCGCATTGAACCGGTTTAAACCGGATAAAACCGGATCCATCCTGTTTAAACTGGTTTAAACCGGATAAAACAGGATAGAACTAGTTTAAAGCGGATAGAAAGGGACTGAAACGGTTTAAACCGGATTAAACCGGATTAAACCGGATAAAACCAGATTGAAACGGTTTAAACCTGTTTAAACTGGATAAAACCGGATTGAACTGGTTTAAACCGGTTTGAACCGTATAGAACCGGATTGAACGTGTTTAAACTGGATAAAACCGGATTGAACCGGTTTAAACCGGATAAAACCATATTGAACCGGTTTAAATAGGTTTAAAGTGGACAAAACCGGATTGAACTGGTTTAAACAGGATAAAACCGGATTGAACCGGTTTAAAGCGGATAAAACAAGATAGAACTGGTTTATAACGGATAGAACCGGATTGAACTGGTCTAAACGGGTTTAAACCGTATAAAACCGGGTTGAACCGGTTTAAACCTGATTAAACCGGATAAAACCGGACTGATCTGGTTTAAACTTGTTAAAACCGGATTGAACCGGTTTAAACGGGTTTAAACCAGATAAAAGCGGATTGAACCGGTTTAAACAGGACAGAACCGTACTGAACCGGTTTAAACAGGTTTCAAGTGGATAAAACCGGATTGAACTGGTATAAACTGGATAAAACCGGATAGAACCGGGTTGAACCAGGTTGAAGCGGTTTAAACCGGTTTAAACCAGATAAAACCGGATAGAACGTGTTTAAAACGGAAAAAAGCAGATTTAACCGGATTAAACTGGTCTAAACACGATAAAACCGGATTGAACCGGTTTAAAATGTTTTAAACAGGATAAAACCGCATTGAACCGGTTTAAACCGGATAAAACCGGATCGATCCGGTTTAAACCGGTTTAAAACGGATAAAACAGGATCGAAATGCTTTAAAGCGGATAGAAAGGGTTTGAACCAGTTTAAACCGGATTGAACCGGTTTAAACCGGATAAAACCGGATTGAACCGGTTTAAACCAGTTTGAACCGTATAGAACCGGATTGAACGTGTTTAAACCGGATAGAACCGGATTGAACCGGTTTAAACCAGAAAAACCGGATTGAACCTGTTTAAACTGGATAAAACCGGACTGAAACACTTAAAACCGGATAAAACCGGATTGATCCGGTTTAAACTGGTTTAAATAGGATAAAACCGGATTGAACTGGTTTAAACCAGATAAAAACTGATAGAACCAGACTGAACCAGTATAAACCAGTTTAAGCCAGATGAAACCGGATAGAACCGGTTTAAACTGGATAAAATAGGATTGAACCAGTTTAAACCAGATGAAACTGGAAAGAACCGGTTTACACTGGATAGAAGAGGATTGAACCGGTATAAAACGGATAGAACCGGATTGAACCGGTTTAAACCAGATAAAACTGGATTGAACCCTTTTAAACCAGTTTAAACTGGATAGAACTGGATAGAACCGGTTCAAACCGGATAAAACCGGATTGAACCTGTTAAACCAGTTTCAACCGGATAAAACCGGATTGAACCGGTTTAAACCGGATAAAACCGGAGTGAACCGGTTTGAACCGGTTTAAACCTGATAAAACCGGATTGAGTCAGTTTAAACCGGTTTAAACCAGATAAAACTGGATTGAACCAGTTTAAACTGGTTTAAACCGGATAAAACCGGATTGAACCGGTTAAACCAGTTTCAACCGGATTGAACCGGATAGAACCAGAACTGGATAAAACCGGATTGAACCGGTTTAAACCTGATTAAACTGGATAAAACCGGATTGAACCGGATTAAACCGGTTTAAACCGGATGAAACCAGATTGAAACGGTTTAAACCGGATAATACCGGATTGAACCGGTTAAACCAGTTTCAACCGGATTGAACCGGATAGAACCAGTTTAAACTGGATAAAACCGGATTGAACCGGTTTAAACCGGTTTAAATCGGATAGAACCGGATTGAACCGGTTTATTCCGGAGAATACCGGATTGAACTGGTTGAACCGGTTTAAATCAGATAGAACCGGATTGAACCGGTTTAAACCGCATAAACCCGGATTGAACCGGTTTGAACCGGTTTAAACCGGAAAGAACCGGTTTAATCAGGACTAAACTGGATGGAACCGGTTTAAACCGGATAAAAGCGGATTGAACCGGTTTAAATCGGTTTCAACCGGATAGAACCGTATTGAACTGGTTTAAACCAGATAAAACCGGATTGAACTGGTTTAAACTGGATAAAACCGGATTGAACCGGTTTAAACCAGTTTAAACAGGATAGAGACGGATAGAACGGGTTCAAACTGGATAAAACCGGATTGAACCGGTTAAACCAGTTTCAACAGGATAAAACCGGATTGAACCAGTTTACACCAGATAAAACCGGATTGAACTGGTTTAAACCGGTTTAAACCGGATGAAACCGGATTTAACCGGTTTCATCCGGTTTAAACGGGATACAACCGGTTTGAACCGGTTTAAACCGGTTTAAACAGGATAAAACGGGATTGAACCGGTTTAAACCAGTTTAAACCAGATAGAACCGGATTGAACCAGTTTAAACCGGACAAAACCGGATAGAACCGGTTAAAACCAGTTTAAACAGGATAGAACCGGTTCAAACCGTTTTAAACCGGATGAAACCGGATTGAACCGGTTTAAACCAGATAAAACTGGATTGAACCCTTTTAAACGAGTTTAAACTGGATAGAACTGGATAGAACCGGTTCAAACTGGATAAAACCGGATTGAACCGGTTAAACCAGTTTCAACCGGATAAAACCGGATTGAACCGGTTTAAACCAGATAAAACCGGAGTGATCCGGTTTGAACCGGTTTAAACCTGATAAAACCGGATTGAGTCAGTTTAAACCGGTTTAAACCGGATAAAATTGGATTGAACCGGTTTAAACTGGTTTAAACCGGATAAAACCGGATTGAACCGGTTTCAACCGGATAAAAGCAGATTTAAAAGGATCAAACCGGTTTCAACCGGATTGAACCGGATAGAACCGGTTTAAACTGGATAAAACCGGATTGAACCGGTTTAAACCTGTTTAAAACGGATAAAACCGGATTGAACCGGATTAAACCGGTTTAAACCGGATGAAACCAGATTGAAATGGTTTAAACCGGATAAAACCGGATTGAACCGGCTTAAACCGGTTTAAAACAGATAAAACTGCATTGAACCGGTTTAAACCGGTATAAACCGGATAAATCCGGAATGAACTGGTTTAAACCGGTTTAAAGCGGAGAGAACCGGATAGAAAAGGTTTAAACCGGATAGAACCGGATTGAACCGCTTTAAACCAGTTTAAACCGAATAGAACCGGATAGAACTGGTTTAAACTGGTTTAAACCGGATAGAACCGGATAGAACTGGTTTAAACCGGATAAAACCGGATTGAACCGGTTAAACCAGTTTCAACCGGATTGAACCGGATAGAAACAGTTTAAACTGGATAAAACCGGATTGAACCGGTTTAAACCTGATTAAACTGGATAAAACCGGATTGAACTGGATTAAACCGGTTTAAACCGGATGAAACCAGATTGAAATGGTTTAAACCGGATAAAACGGGATTGAACCGGCTTAAACCGGTTTAAACCTGATAAAACTGCATTGAACCGGTTTAAACTGGTATAAACCGGATAAATCCGGAATGAACTGGTTTAAACTGGTTTAAACCGGATAGAACAGGTTTAAGCCGGATAAAATCGGATTGAACCGGTTTAAACCGGTTTAAACCGGATAGAACCGGATTGAAACGCTTTAAACCAGTTTAAACCGAATAGAACCGGATAGAAATGGTTTAAACCGGTTTAATCTGGATAGAACCGGATAGAACCGGTTTAAACCGGTTTAAACCGGATAGAAACGGATTGAACCGGTTTAAACCGGATAAAACCGGATAGACCCGGTTTAAACTGGTTTAAACGGGATAGAACCGGGTAGAACCAGTTTAAAACGGATAAAACTAGATTGAACAGGTTTAAACCGGTTTAATCCGGATAAAACCGAATTGAACCGGTTGAAACCGGAGAAAAACGGATTGAACTGGTTGAACCGGTTTAAATCGGATAGAACCGGACTGAACCGGTTTAAACCGCATAAACACGGATTGATCCGGTTTGAACCGCTTTAAACCGGATAGATCGTTTTAAACCGGATAAAAGAGGATTGAACCGGTTTAAACGGGTTTAAACCAGATAAAAGCGGATTGAACCAGTTTAAACCGGATAAAAACGGATTGAACCGGTTTAAACCGGTTTAAACCGGATAGAAACGGATTGAAACGGTATAAAACGGGTTAAACCGGATAAAACCGGATTGAACTGTTTTAAACCGTATAAAACCGGATTGAACCGGTTTAAACTGGTTTAAACAGGATAAAATCAGATTGAACCAGTTTAAACTGGTTTAATCCGTATAAAACCGGATTGAACCAGTTTAAACCGGTTTAAACCAGATAAAAGCAGATTGAACCGCTTTAGACCGGATAGAACTGGACTGAACCGGTTTAAACCGGTTTTAACCGGATAAAACCGGATTGAACCGGTTTAAACCGGTTTAAACCAGATGAAACCAGATTGAAACGGTTTAAACCGGATAAAACGGGATTGAACCAGCTTAAACCGGTTTAAACCTGATAAAACTGAATTGAACCGGTTTAAACTGGTATAAACCGGATAAATCCGGAATGAACTGGTTTAAACTGGTTTAAACCGGATAGAACCGGTTTAAGCCGGATAAAATCGGATTGAACCGGTTTAAACCGGTTTAAACCGGAAAGAACCGGATTGAAACGCTTTAAACCAGTTTAAACCGAATAGAACCGGATAGAAATGGTTTAAACCGGTTTAATCTGGATAGAACCGGATAGAACCGGTTTAAACCGGTTTAATCCGGATAGAAACGGATTGAACCGGTTTAAACCCGATAAAACCGGATAGAACCGGTTTAAACTGGTTTAAACGGGATAGAACCGGGTAGAACCAGTTTAAAACGGATAAAACTAGATTGAACAGGTTTAAACCGGTTTAATCCGGATAAAACCGAATTGAACCGGTTGAAACCGGAGAAAAACGGATTGAACTGGTTGAACCGGTTTAAATCGGATAGAACCGGATTGAACCGGTTTAAACCGCATAAACCCGGATTGATCCGGTTTGAACCGCTTTAAACCGGATAGATCGGTTTAAACCGGATGAAAGAGGATTGAACCGGTTTAAACGGGTTTAAACCAGATAAAAGCGGATTGAACCAGTTTAAACCGGATAAAAACGGATTGAACCGGTTTAAACCGGTTTAAACCGGATAGAAACGGATTGAAACGGTATAAAACGGGTTAAACCGGATAAAACCGGATTGAACTGTTTTAAACCGTATAAAACCGGATTGAACCGGTTTAAACTGGTTTAAACAGGATAAAATCAGATTGAACCAGTTTAAATTGGTTTAATCCGTATAAAACCGGATTGAACCAGTTTAAACCGGTTTAAACCAGATAAAAGCAGATTGAACCGCTTTAGACCGGATAGAACCGGACTGAACCGGTTTAAACAGGTTTTAACCGGATAAAACCGGATTGAACCGGTTTAAACCGGTTTAAACCGGATAGAATCGGATTGAACTGGTTTAAACCGGATAAAACAAGATAGAACTGGTATAAACCGGATAGAACTGGATTGAACTGGTTTAAACCGGTTTAAACAGGATAAAATCGGATTGAACCGGTTTAAACTGGTTTAAATCGGTTAAAACCGGATTGAACCGGTTTAAACTTGATAAAACCAGATTGAACCAGTTTAAACCGGATGAAACCGGATAGAACCGGTTTACACTGGATAGAAGAGGATTGAACCGGTATAAACCGGATAGAACCGGATTGAACCGGTTCCAACTGGTTTAAACCAGATAAAACCGGATAGAACCGGTTGAAACTGGATAAAACCAGATTGAACCGGTTGAAACCGGATGAAACCGGATAGAACCGGTTTAAACCGGATAGAACAGGATTGAACCGGTGTAAACCGTTTAAAAGTGGATAAAACCGGATTGAACTGGTTTAAACTGGATAAAACCGATTGAACCGGTTTAAACTGGATAAAACCGGATTGAACCGGTTTAAACCGGTGTGAACCGTATAGAACCGGATTGAACGTGTTTAACCGGATGAAACTGGATTGAACCGGTTTAAACCTGATTAAACTGGATAAAACCGGATTGAACTGGATTAAACCGGTTTAAACCGGATGAAACCAGATTGAAATGGTTTAAACCGGATAAAACGGGATTGAACCGGCTTAAACCGGTTTAAACCTGATAAAACTGCATTGAACCGGTTTAAACTGGTATAAACCGGATAAATCCGGAATGAACTGGTTTAAACTGGTTTAAACCGGATAGAACAGGTTTAAGCCGGATAAAATCGGATTGAACCGGTTTAAACCGGTTTAAACCGGATAGAACCGGATTGAAACGCTTTAAACCAGTTTAAACCGAATAGAACCGGATAGAAATGGTTTAAACCGGTTTAATCTGGATAGAACCGGATAGAACCGGTTTAAACCGGTTTAAACCGGATAGAAACGGATTGAACCGGTTTAAACCAGATAAAACCGGATAGAACCGGTTTAAACCGGATAGAACAGGATTGAACCGGTGTAAACCGTTTAAAAGTGGATAAAACCGGATTGAACTGGTTTAAACTGGATAAAACCGATTGAACCGGTTTAAACTGGATAAAACCGGATTGAACCGGTTTAAACCGGTGTGAACCGTGTAGAACCGGATTGAACGTGTTTAACCGGATGAAACCGGAGTGAACTGGTTTAAACCGGATAAAACCGGATGGAAACCGTTTAAACTGGATAGAACTGGATTGAACCGGTTTAAACCAGAAAAACCGGATTGAACCTGTCTAAACCGGATAAAACCGGACTGAACCGGTTTAAACTGGATAAAACCGGATTGATCCGGTTTAAACTGGTTTAAACCAGATAAAACCGGATAGAACCGGGTTGAACCAGATTGAAGCGGTTGAAACCGGTTTAAACCAGATAAAACAGGATAGAACGGATTTAAACCGGAAAAAAGCAGATTGAACCGGATTAAACCAGTTTAAACCGGATAAAACCGGATTGAATAAGTTTAATCCGGATAGAACCGGCTTAAACCGGTTTAAACCAGATAAAACTGCATTGAACCGGTTTAAACCGGTATAAACCGGATAAATCCGGAATGAACTGGTTTAAACCGGTTTAAACCGGATAGAACCGGATAGAAAAGGTTTAAACCGGATAAAACCGGATTGAACCGGTTAAACCAGTTTCAACCGGATTGAACCGGATAGAACCAGTTTATACTGGATAAAACCGGATTGAACCGGTTTAAACCTGATTAAACTGGATAAAACTGGATTGAACCGGATTAAACCGGTTTAAACCGGATGAAACCAGATTGAAACGGTTTAAACCGGATAAAACCGGATTGAACCGGTTAAACCAGTTTCAACCGGATTGAACCGGATAGAACCAGTTTAAACTGGATAAAACCGGATTGAACCGGTTTAAACCGGTTTAAATCGGATAGAACCGGATTGAACCGGTTTATTCCGGAGAAAACCGGATTGAACTGGTTGAACCGCTTTAAATCGGATAGAACCGGATTGAACCGGTTTAAACCGCATAAACCCGGATTGAACCGGTTTGAACCGGTTTAAACCGGAAAGAACCGGTTTAATCAGGACTAACCTGGATGGAACCGGTTTAAACCGGATAAAAGCGGATTGAACCGGTTTAAACCGGTTTCAACCGGATAGAACCGTATTGACCTGGTTTAAACCAGATAAAACCGGATTGAACTGGTTTAAACTGGATAAAACCGGATTGAACCGGTTTAAACCAGTTTAAACAGGATAGAGCCGGATAGAACGGGTTCAAACTGGATAAAACCGGATTGAACCGGTTAAACCAGTTTCAACAGGATAAAACCGGATTGAACCAGTTTACACCAGATAAAAACGGATTGAACTGGTTTAAACCGGTTTAAACCGGATGATACCGGATTTAACCGGTTTAATCCGGTTTAAACGGGATAAAACCGGATTGAACCAGTTTAAACCGGTTTAAACAGGATAAAACGGGATTGAACCGGTTTAAACCAGTTTAAACCGGATAGAACCGGATTGAACCAGTTTAAACCGGACAAAACCGGATAGAACCGGTTAAAACCAGTTTAAACAGGATAGAACCGGTTCAAACCGTTTTAAACCGGATGAAACCGGATTGAACCGGTTTAAACCAGATAAAACTGGATTGAACCCTTTTAAACCAGTTTAAACTGGATAGAACTGGATAGAACCGGTTCAAACTGGATAAAACCGGATTGAACCGGTTAAACCAGTTTCAACCGGATAAAACCGGATTGAACCGGTTTAAACCAGATAAAACCGGAGTGATCCGGTTTGAACCGGTTTAAACCTGATAAAACCGGTTTGAGTCAGTTTAAACCGGTTTAAACCGGATAAAATTGGATTGAACCGGTTTAAACTGGTTTAAACCGGATAAAACCGGATTGAACCGGTTTCAACCGGATAAAAGCAGATTTAAAAGGATCAAACCGGTTTCAACCGGATTGAACCGGATAGAACCGGTTTAAACTGGATAAAACCGGATTGAACCGGTTTAAACCTGTTTAAAACGGATAAAACCGGATTGAACCGGATTAAACCGGTTTAAACCGGATGAAACCAGATTGAAACGGTTTAAACCGGATAAAACCCGATTGAACCGGCTTAAACCGGTTTAAACCAGATAAAACTGCATTGAACCGGTTTAAACCGGTATAAACCGGATAAATCCGGAATGAACTGGTTTAAACCGGTTTAAAGCGGAGAGAACCGGATAGAAAAGGTTTAAACCGGATAGAACCGGATTGAACCGCTTTAAACCAGTTTAAACCGAATAGAACCGGATAGAACTGGTTTAAACTGGTTTAAACCGGATAGAACCGGATAGAACTGGTTTAAACCGGATAAAACCGGTTTGAACCGGTTAAACCAGTTTCAACCGGATTGAACCGGATAGAAACAGTTTAAACTGGATAAAACCGGATTGAACCGGTTTAAACCGGTTTAAACCAGATAGAACCGGATTGAAACGCTTTAAACCAGTTTAAACCGAATAGAACCGGATAGAAATGGTTTAAACCGGTTTCATCTGGATAGAACCGGATAGAACCGGTTTAAACGGGTTTAAACCAGATAGAAACGGATTGAACCGGTTTAAACCGGATAAAACTGGATAGAACCGGTTTAAACTGGTTTAAACGGGATAGAACCGGGTAGAACCAGTTTAAAACGGATAAAACTAGATTGAACAGGTTTAAACCGGTTTAATCCGGATAAAACCGAATTGAACCGGTTGAAACCGGAGAAAAACGGATTGAACTGGTTGACCTGGTTTAAATCGGATAGAACCGGATTGAACCGGTTTAAACCGCATAAACCCGGATTGATCTGGTTTGAACCGCTTTAAACCGGATAGATCGGTTTAAACCGGATAAAAGAGGATTGAGCCGGTTTAAACGGGTTTAAACCAGATAAAAGCGGATTGAACCAGTTTAAACCGGATAAAAACGGATTGAACCGGTTTAAACCGGTTTAAACCGGATAGAAACGGATTGAAACGGTATAAAACGGGTTAAACCGGATAAAACCGGATTGAACTGTTTTAAACCGGATAAAACCGGATTGAACCGGTTTAAACTGGTTTAAACAGGATAAAATCAGATTGAACCAGTTTAAACCGGTTTAAACCAGATAAAAGCAGATTGAACCGCTTTAGACCGGATAGAACCGGACTGAACCGGTTTAAACCGGTTTAAACCGGATAGAATCGGATTGAACTGGTTTAAACCGGATAAAACAAGATAGAACTGGTATAAACCGGATAGAACTGGATTGAACCGGTTTAAACCGGTTTAAACAGGATAAAATCGGATTGAACCGGTGTAAACCGTTTAAAAGTGGATAAAACCGGATTGAACTGGTTTAAACTGGATAAAACCGATTGAACCGGTTTAAACTGGATAAAACCAGATTGAACCGGTTTAAACCGGTGTGAACCGTATAGAACCGGATTGAACGTGTTTAACCGGATGAAACCGGATTGAACCGGTTTAAACCGGATAAAACCGGATGGAAACCGTTTAAACTGGATAGAACTGGATTGAACCGGTTTAAACCAGAAAAACCGGATTGAACCTGTTTAAACCGGATAAAACCGGACTGAACCGGTTTAAACTGGATAAAACCGGATTGATCCGGTTTAAACTGGTTTAAACCAGATAAAACCGGATAGAACCGGGTTGAACCAGATTGAAGCGGTTGAAACCGGTTTAAACCAGATAAAACAGGATAGAACGGATTTAAACCGGAAAAAAGCAGATTGAACCGGATTAAACCAGTTTAAACCGGATAAAACCGGATTGAACTGTTTTAAACCGTATAAAACCGGATTGAACCGGTTTAAACTGGTTTAAACAGGATAAAATCAGATTGAACCAGTTTAAACTGGTTTAATCCATATAAAACCGGATTGAACCAGTTTAAACCGGTTTAAACAAGATAAAAGCAGATTGAACCGCTTTAGACCGGATAGAACTGGACTGAACCGGTTTAAACCGGTTTTAACCGGATAAAACCGGATTGAACCGGTTTAAACCGATTTAAACCGGATAGAATCGGATTGAACTGGTTTAAACCGGATAAAACAAGATAGAACTGGTATAAACGGGATAGAACTGGATTGAACCGGTTTAAACCGGTTTAAACAGGATAAAATCGGATTGAACCGGTTTAAACCGGTTTAAACTAGATAAAACCGGATTGAACCGGTTTAAACAGGATAAAAACGGATAGGACCGGATTGAACCGGTTTAAACCGGTTTAAACCAGATGAAACTGGATAGAACTGGTTTAAAGCAGATAGAAAGGGATTGAACCGTTTTAAACCGTTTTAAACCGGATGAAACCAGATTGAAACGGTTTAAACCAGATAAAACCGGATTGAACCGGCTTAAACCGGTTTAAACCAGATAAAACTGCATTGAACTGGATTAAACCGGTATAAACCGGATAAATCCGGAATGAACTGGTTTAAACCGGTTTAAAGCGGAGAGAACCGGATAGAAAAGGTTTAAACCGGATAGAACCGGATTGAACCGCTTTAAACCAGTTTAAACCGAATAGAACCGGATAGAACTGGTTTAAACTGGTTTAAACCGGATAGAACCGGATAGAACTGGTTTAAACCGGATAAAACCGGATTGAACCGGTTAAACCAGTTTCAACCGGATTGAACCGGATAGAAACAGTTTAAACTGGATAAAACTGGATTGAACCGGTTTAAACCTGATTAAACTGGATAAAACCGGATTGAACTGGATTAAACCGGTTTAAACCGGATGAAACCAGATTGAAACGGTTTAAACCGGATAAAACGGGATTGAACCGGCTTAAACCGGTTTAAACCTGATAAAACTGCATTGAACCGGTTTAAACTGGTATAAACCGGATAAATCCGGAATGAACTGGTTTAAACTGGTTTAAACCGGATAGAACCGGTTTAAGCCGGATAAAATCGGATTGAACCGGTTTAAACCGGTTTAAACCGGATAGAACCGGATTGAAACGCTTTAAACCAGTTTAAACCGAATAGAACCGGATAGAAATGGTTTAAACCGGTTTAATCTGGATAGAACCGGATAGAACCGGTTTAAACCGGTTTAAACCGGATAGAAACGGATTGAACCGGTTTAAACCGGATAAAACCGGATAGAACCGGTTTAAACTGGTTTAAACGGGATAGAACCGGGTAGAACCAGTTTAAAACGGATAAAACTAGATTGAACAGGTTTAAACCGGTTTAATCCGGATAAAACCGAATTGAACCGGTTGAAACCGGAGAAAAACGGATTGAACTGGTTGAACCGGTTTTAACCGGATAAAACCGGATTGAACCGGTTTAAACCGGTTTAAACCGTATAGAATCGGATTGAACTGGTTTAAACCGGATAAAAAAAGATAGAACTGGTATAAACCGGATAGAACTGGATTGAACCGGTTTAAACCGGTTTACACAGGATAAAATCGGATTGAACCGGTTTAAACTGGTTTAAATCGGTTAAAACCGGATTGAACCGGTTTAAACTTGATAAAACCAGATTGAACCAGTTTAAACCGGTTTAAACCGGATAAAAACGGATTGAACCGGTTTAAACAGGTTTAAACTAGATAAAACCGGATTGAACCGGTTTAAACAGGATAAAAACGGATAGGACCGGATTGAACCGGTTTAAACCGGTTTAAACCAGATGAAACTGGATAGAACTGGTTTAAAGCAGATACAAAGGGATTGAACCGTTTTAAACCGGTTTAAACCGGATAAAACCAGATTGAACCAGTTTAAACCGGTTTAAACCGGATAAAAACTGATTGAACCGGTTTAAACCGGTTTAAACTAGATAAAACCGGATTGAACCGGTTTAAACAGGATAAAAACGGATAGGACCGGATTGAACCGGTTTAAACCGGTTTAAACCAGATGAAACTGGATAGAACTGGTTTAAAGCAGATAGAAAGGGATTGAACCGTTTTAAACCGGTTTAAACCGGATAAAACCAGATTGAACCGGTTTAAACCAGATAAAACCGGATTGAACCGGTTTAAACCGGTGTGCACCGTATAGAACCGGATTGAACGTGATTAAACCGGATAAAACTGGATTGAACCAGTTTAAACCGGATAAAACCGGATGGAAACCTTTTAAACTGGATAGAACTGGATTGAACCGGTTTAAACCAGAAAAACCGGATTGAACCTGTTTAAACCGGATAAAACAGGACTGAACCGGTTTAAACCGGATTGATCCAGTTTAAACTGGTTTAAACCGGATAAAACCGGATAGAACCGGGTTGAACCAGATTGAAGCGGTTTAAACCGGTTTAAACCAGATAAAACCGGATAGAACGTGTTTAAAACGGAAAAAAGCAGATTTAACCGGATTAAACCAGTTTAAACAGGATTAAACTGGATTGAATAAGTTTAAACCGGATTGAACCGGTTTAAACCGGTTTAAAACGGATAGAACCGGATTGAACCGGTTTAAACCGCTTTAAACTACATAAAACCGGATTGAACTGTTTTAAACAGGATAAAACCGGATTGAACCGGTTTAAAAGGTTTAAACAGGATAAAACCGCATTGAACCGGTTTAAACCGGATAAAACCGGATCGATCCGGTTTAAACTGGTTTAAAACGGATAAAACAGGATCGAACTGCTTTAAAGCGGATAGAAAGGGTTTGAACCGGTTTAAACCGGATTGAACCGGTTTAAACCGGATAAAACCGGATTGAACCGGTTTAAACCAGTTTGAACCGTATAGAACCGGATTGAACGTGTTTAAACCGGATAGAACCAGATTGAACCGGTTTAAACCAGAAAAACCGGATTGAACCTGTTTAAACTGGATAAAACCGGACTGAACCAGTTAAAACCGGATAAAACCGGATTGATCCGGTTTAAACTGGTTTAAATAGGATAAAACCGGATTGAACTGGTTTAAACCGGATAAAAACTGATAGAACCAGACTGAACCAGTATAAACCGGTTTAAGCCAGATGAAACCGGATAGAACCGGTTTAAACTGGATAAAATCGGATTGAACCAGTTTAAACCAGATTAAACTGGAAAGAACCGGTTTACACTGGATAGAAGAGGATTGAACCGGTATAAACCGGATAGAACCGGATTGAACCGGTTTAAACCGGTTTAAACCGGATAGAACCGGATTGAACCGGTTCCAACCGGTTTAAACCAGATAAAACCGGATAGAACCGGTTGAAACTGGATAAAACCGGATTGAACCGGTTGAAACCGGATGAAACCGGATAGAACCGGTTTAAACCGGATAGAACCGGATTGAACCGGTGTAAACCGTTTAAAAGTGGATAAAACCGGATTGAACTGGTTTAAACAGGATAAAACCGGATTGATCCGGTTTAAAATGTTTTAAACAGGATTAAACCGGATTGAACCGGTTGAAACCGATTGATCCGGTTTAGACCGTTTTAAACCGGATAAAACCGGATAGAACTGGTTTAAAGCAGATAGAAAGGGATTGAACCGTTTTAAACCGGTTTAAACCGGATAAAACCAGATTGAACCAGTTTAAACTGGTTTAAACTGGATAAAACCGGATTGAACCGGTTTAAACCGGTGTGAACCGTATAGAACCGGATTGAACGTGTTTAACCGGATGAAACCGGATTGAACCAGTTTAAACCGGATAAAACCGGATGGAAACCGTTTAAACTGGATAGAACTGGATTGAACCGGTTTAAACCAGAAAAACCGGATTGAACCTGTCTAAACCGGATAAAACCGGACTGAACCGGTTTAAACTGGATAAAACCGGATTGATCCGGTTTAAACTGGTTTAAACCAGATAAAACCGGATAGAACAGGGTTGAACCAGATTGAAGCGGTTGAAACCGGTTTAAACCAGATAAAACAGGATAGAACGGATTTAAACCGGAAAAAAGCAGATTGAAAAGGATTAAACCAGTTTCAACCGGATAAAACCGGATTGAACCGGTTTAAACCAGATAAAACCGGAGTGATCCGGTTTGAACCGGTTTAAACCTGATAAAACCGGATTGAGTCAGTTTAAACCGGTTTAAACCGGATAAAATTGGATTGAACCGGTTTAAACTGGTTTAAACCGGATAAAACCGGATTGAACCGGTTTCAACCGGATAAAAGCAGATTTAAAAGGATCAAACCGGTTTCAACCGGATTGAACCGGATAGAACCGGTTTAAACTGGATAAAACCGGATTGAACCGGTTTAAACCTGTTTAAAACGGATAAAACCGGATTGAACCGGGTTGAACCAGATTGAAGCGGTTGAAACCAGATTGAAATGGTTTAAACCGGATAAAACCGGATTGAACCGGCTTAAACCGGTTTAAAACAGATAAAACTGCATTGAACCGGTTTAAACCGGTATAAACCGGATAAATCCGGAATGAACTGGTTTAAACCGGTTTAAAGCGGAGAGAACCGGATAGAAAAGGTTTAAACCGGATAGAACCGGATTGAACCGCTTTAAACCAGTTTAAACCGAATAGAACCGGATAGAACTGGTTTAAACTGGTTTAAACCGGATAGAACCGGATAGAACTGGTTTAAACCGGATAAAACCGGATTGAACCGGTTAAACCAGTTTCAACCGGATTGAACCGGATAGAAACAGTTTAAACTGGATAAAACCGGATTGAACCGGTTTAAACCTGATTAAACTGGATAAAACCGGATTGAACTGGATTAAACCGGTTTAAACCGGATGAAACCAGATTGAAATGGTTTAAACCGGATAAAACGGGATTGAACCGGCTTAAACCGGTTTAAACCTGATAAAACTGCATTGAACCGGTTTAAACTGGTATAAACCGGATAAATCCGGAATGAACTGGTTTAAACTGGTTTAAACCGGATAGAACAGGTTTAAGCCGGATAAAATCGGATTGAACCGGTTTAAACCGGTTTAAACCGGATAGAACCGGATTGAAACGCTTTAAACCAGTTTAAACCGAATAGAACCGGATAGAAATGGTTTAAACCGGTTTAATCTGGATAGAACCGGATAGAACCGGTTTAAACCGGTTTAAACCGGATAGAAACGGATTGAACCGGTTTAAACCGGATAAAACCGGATAGACCCGGTTTAAACTGGTTTAAACGGGATAGAACCGGGTAGAACCAGTTTAAAACGGATAAAACTAGATTGAACAGGTTTAAACCGGTTTAATCCGGATAAAACCGAATTGAACCGGTTGAAACCGGAGAAAAACGGATTGAACTGGTTGAACCGGTTTAAATCGGATAGAACCGGACTGAACCGGTTTAAACCGCATAAACACGGATTGATCCGGTTTGAACCGCTTTAAACCGGATAGATCGTTTTAAACCGGATAAAAGAGGATTGAACCGGTTTAAACGGGTTTAAACCAGATAAAAGCGGATTGAACCAGTTTAAACCGGATAAAAACGGATTGAACCGGTTTAAACCGGTTTAAACCGGATAGAAACGGATTGAAACGGTATAAAACGGGTTAAACCGGATAAAACCGGATTGAACTGTTTTAAACCGTATAAAACCGGATTGAACCGGTTTAAACTGGTTTAAACAGGATAAAATCAGATTGAACCAGTTTAAACTGGTTTAATCCGTATAAAACCGGATTGAACCAGTTTAAACCGGTTTAAACCAGATAAAAGCAGATTGAACCGCTTTAGACCGGATAGAACTGGACTGAACCGGTTTAAACCGGTTTTAACCGGATAAAACCGGATTGAACCGGTTTAAACCGGTTTAAACCAGATGAAACCAGATTGAAACGGTTTAAACCGGATAAAACGGGATTGAACCAGCTTAAACCGGTTTAAACCTGATAAAACTGAATTGAACCGGTTTAAACTGGTGTAAACCGGATAAATCCGGAATGAACTGGTTTAAACTGGTTTAAACCGGATAGAACCGGTTTAAGCCGGATAAAATCGGATTGAACCGGTTTAAACCGGTTTAAACCGGAAAGAACCGGATTGAAACGCTTTAAACCAGTTTAAACCGAATAGAACCGGATAGAAATGGTTTAAACCGGTTTAATCTGGATAGAACCGGATAGAACCGGTTTAAACCGGTTTAATCCGGATAGAAACGGATTGAACCGGTTTAAACCCGATAAAACCGGATAGAACCGGTTTAAACTGGTTTAAACGGGATAGAACCGGGTAGAACCAGTTTAAAACGGATAAAACTAGATTGAACAGGTTTAAACCGGTTTAATCCGGATAAAACCGAATTGAACCGGTTGAAACCGGAGAAAAACGGATTGAACTGGTTGAACCGGTTTAAATCGGATAGAACCGGATTGAACCGGTTTAAACCGCATAAACCCGGATTGATCCGGTTTGAACCGCTTTAAACCGGATAGATCGGTTTAAACCGGATGAAAGAGGATTGAACCGGTTTAAACGGGTTTAAACCAGATAAAAGCGGATTGAACCAGTTTAAACCGGATAAAAACGGATTGAACCGGTTTAAACCGGTTTAAACCGGATAGAAACGGATTGAAACGGTATAAAACGGGTTAAACCGGATAAAACCGGATTGAACTGTTTTAAACCGTATAAAACCGGATTGAACCGGTTTAAACTGGTTTAAACAGGATAAAATCAGATTGAACCAGTTTAAATTGGTTTAATCCGTATAAAACCGGATTGAACCAGTTTAAACCGGTTTAAACCAGATAAAAGCAGATTGAACCGCTTTAGACCGGATAGAACCGGACTGAACCGGTTTAAACAGGTTTTAACCGGATAAAACCGGATTGAACCGGTTTAAACCGGTTTAAACCGGATAGAATCGGATTGAACTGGTTTAAACCGGATAAAACAAGATAGAACTGGTATAAACCGGATAGAACTGGATTGAACTGGTTTAAACCGGTTTAAACAGGATAAAATCGGATTGAACCGGTTTAAACTGGTTTAAATCGGTTAAAACCGGATTGAACCGGTTTAAACTTGATAAAACCAGATTGAACCAGTTTAAACCGGATGAAACCGGATAGAACCGGTTTACACTGGATAGAAGAGGATTGAACCGGTATAAACCGGATAGAACCGGATTGAACCGGTTCCAACTGGTTTAAACCAGATAAAACCGGATAGAACCGGTTGAAACTGGATAAAACCAGATTGAACCGGTTGAAACCGGATGAAACCGGATAGAACCGGTTTAAACCGGATAGAACAGGATTGAACCGGTGTAAACCGTTTAAAAGTGGATAAAACCGGATTGAACTGGTTTAAACTGGATAAAACCGATTGAACCGGTTTAAACTGGATAAAACCGGATTGAACCGGTTTAAACCGGTGTGAACCGTATAGAACCGGATTGAACGTGTTTAACCGGATGAAACTGGATTGAACCGGTTTAAACCTGATTAAACTGGATAAAACCGGATTGAACTGGATTAAACCGGTTTAAACCGGATGAAACCAGATTGAAATGGTTTAAACCGGATAAAACGGGATTGAACCGGCTTAAACCGGTTTAAACCTGATAAAACTGCATTGAACCGGTTTAAACTGGTATAAACCGGATAAATCCGGAATGAACTGGTTTAAACTGGTTTAAACCGGATAGAACAGGTTTAAGCCGGATAAAATCGGATTGAACCGGTTTAAACCGGTTTAAACCGGATAGAACCGGATTGAAACGCTTTAAACCAGTTTAAACCGAATAGAACCGGATAGAAATGGTTTAAACCGGTTTAATCTGGATAGAACCGGATAGAACCGGTTTAAACCGGTTTAAACCGGATAGAAACGGATTGAACCGGTTTAAACCAGATAAAACCGGATAGAACCGGTTTAAACCGGATAGAACAGGATTGAACCGGTGTAAACCGTTTAAAAGTGGATAAAACCGGATTGAACTGGTTTAAACTGGATAAAACCGATTGAACCGGTTTAAACTGGATAAAACCGGATTGAACCGGTTTAAACCGGTGTGAACCGTGTAGAACCGGATTGAACGTGTTTAACCGGACGAAACCGGAGTGAACTGGTTTAAACCGGATAAAACCGGATGGAAACCGTTTAAACTGGATAGAACTGGATTGAACCGGTTTAAACCAGAAAAACCGGATTGAACCTGTCTAAACCGGATAAAACCGGACTGAACCGGTTTAAACTGGATAAAACCGGATTGATCCGGTTTAAACTGGTTTAAACCAGATAAAACCGGATAGAACCGGGTTGAACCAGATTGAAGCGGTTGAAACCGGTTTAAACCAGATAAAACAGGATAGAACGGATTTAAACCGGAAAAAAGCAGATTGAACCGGATTAAACCAGTTTAAACCGGATAAAACCGGATTGAATAAGTTTAATCCGGATAGAACCGGCTTAAACCGGTTTAAACCAGATAAAACTGCATTGAACCGGTTTAAACCGGTATAAACCGGATAAATCCGGAATGAACTGGTTTAAACCGGTTTAAACCGGATAGAACCGGATAGAAAAGGTTTAAACCGGATAAAACCGGATTGAACCGGTTAAACCAGTTTCAACCGGATTGAACCGGATAGAACCAGTTTATACTGGATAAAACCGGATTGAACCGGTTTAAACCTGATTAAACTGGATAAAACTGGATTGAACCGGATTAAACCGGTTTAAACCGGATGAAACCAGATTGAAACGGTTTAAACCGGATAAAACCGGATTGAACCGGTTAAACCAGTTTCAACCGGATTGAACCGGATAGAACCAGTTTAAACTGGATAAAACCGGATTGAACCGGTTTAAACCGGTTTAAATCGGATAGAACCGGATTGAACCGGTTTATTCCGGAGAAAACCGGATTGAACTGGTTGAACCGGTTTAAATCGGATAGAACCGGATTGAACCGGTTTAAACCGCATAAACCCGGATTGAACCGGTTTGAACCGGTTTAAACCGGAAAGAACCGGTTTAATCAGGACTAAACTGGATGGAACCGGTTTAAACCGGATAAAAGCGGATTGAACCGGTTTAAACCGGTTTCAACCGGATAGAACCGTATTGACCTGGTTTAAACCAGATAAAACCGGATTGAACTGGTTTAAACTGGATAAAACCGGATTGAACCGGTTTAAACCAGTTTAAACAGGATAGAGCCGGATAGAACGGGTTCAAACTGGATAAAACCGGATTGAACCGGTTAAACCAGTTTCAACAGGATAAAACCGGATTGAACCAGTTTACACCAGATAAAAACGGATTGAACTGGTTTAAACCGGTTTAAACCGGATGATACCGGATTTAACCGGTTTAATCCGGTTTAAACGGGATAAAACCGGATTGAACCAGTTTAAACCGGTTTAAACAGGATAAAACGGGATTGAACCGGTTTAAACCAGTTTAAACCGGATAGAACCGGATTGAACCAGTTTAAACCGGACAAAACCGGATAGAACCGGTTAAAACCAGTTTAAACAGGATAGAACCGGTTCAAACCGTTTGAAACCGGATGAAACCGGATTGAACCGGTTTAAACCAGATAAAACTGGATTGAACCCTTTTAAACCAGTTTAAACTGGATAGAACTGGATAGAACCGGTTCAAACTGGATAAAACCGGATTGAACCGGTTAAACCAGTTTCAACCGGATAAAACCGGATTGAACCGGTTTAAACCAGATAAAACCGGAGTGATCCGGTTTGAACCGGTTTAAACCTGATAAAACCGGTTTGAGTCAGTTTAAACCGGTTTAAACCGGATAAAATTGGATTGAACCGGTTTAAACTGGTTTAAACCGGATAAAACCGGATTGAACCGGTTTCAACCGGATAAAAGCAGATTTAAAAGGATCAAACCGGTTTCAACCGGATTGAACCGGATAGAACCGGTTTAAACTGGATAAAACCGGATTGAACCGGTTTAAACCTGTTTAAAACGGATAAAACCGGATTGAACCGGATTAAACCGGTTTAAACCGGATGAAACCAGATTGAAACGGTTTAAACCGGATAAAACCCGATTGAACCGGCTTAAACCGGTTTAAACCAGATAAAACTGCATTGAACCGGTTTAAACCGGTATAAACCGGATAAATCCGGAATGAACTGGTTTAAACCGGTTTAAAGCGGAGAGAACCGGATAGAAAAGGTTTAAACCGGATAGAACCGGATTGAACCGCTTTAAACCAGTTTAAACCGAATAGAACCGGATAGAACTGGTTTAAACTGGTTTAAACCGGATAGAACCGGATAGAACTGGTTTAAACCGGATAAAACCGGTTTGAACCGGTTAAACCAGTTTCAACCGGATTGAACCGGATAGAAACAGTTTAAACTGGATAAAACCGGATTGAACCGGTTTAAACCGGTTTAAACCAGATAGAACCGGATTGAAACGCTTTAAACCAGTTTAAACCGAATAGAACCGGATAGAAATGGTTTAAACCGGTTTCATCTGGATAGAACCGGATAGAACCGGTTTAAACGGGTTTAAACCAGATAGAAACGGATTGAACCGGTTTAAACCGGATAAAACTGGATAGAACCGGTTTAAACTGGTTTAAACGGGATAGAACCGGGTAGAACCAGTTTAAAACGGATAAAACTAGATTGAACAGGTTTAAACCGGTTTAATCCGGATAAAACCGAATTGAACCGGTTGAAACCGGAGAAAAACGGATTGAACTGGTTGACCTGGTTTAAATCGGATAGAACCGGATTGAACCGGTTTAAACCGCATAAACCCGGATTGATCTGGTTTGAACCGCTTTAAACCGGATAGATCGGTTTAAACCGGATAAAAGAGGATTGAGCCGGTTTAAACGGGTTTAAACCAGATAAAAGCGGATTGAACCAGTTTAAACCGGATAAAAACGGATTGAACCGGTTTAAACCGGTTTAAACCGGATAGAAACGGATTGAAACGGTATAAAACGGGTTAAACCGGATAAAACCGGATTGAACTGTTTTAAACCGGATAAAACCGGATTGAACCGGTTTAAACTGGTTTAAACAGGATAAAATCAGATTGAACCAGTTTAAACCGGTTTAAACCAGATAAAAGCAGATTGAACCGCTTTAGACCGGATAGAACCGGACTGAACCGGTTTAAACCGGTTTAAACCGGATAGAATCGGATTGAACTGGTTTAAACCGGATAAAACAAGATAGAACTGGTATAAACCGGATAGAACTGGATTGAACCGGTTTAAACCGGTTTAAACAGGATAAAATCGGATTGAACCGGTGTAAACCGTTTAAAAGTGGATAAAACCGGATTGAACTGGTTTAAACTGGATAAAACCGATTGAACCGGTTTAAACTGGATAAAACCAGATTGAACCGGTTTAAACCGGTGTGAACCGTATAGAACCGGATTGAACGTGTTTAACCGGATGAAACCGGATTGAACCGGTTTAAACCGGATAAAACCGGATGGAAACCGTTTAAACTGGATAGAACTGGATTGAACCGGTTTAAACCAGAAAAACCGGATTGAACCTGTTTAAACCGGATAAAACCGGACTGAACCGGTTTAAACTGGATAAAACCGGATTGATCCGGTTTAAACTGGTTTAAACCAGATAAAACCGGATAGAACCGGGTTGAACCAGATTGAAGCGGTTGAAACCGGTTTAAACCAGATAAAACAGGATAGAACGGATTTAAACCGGAAAAAAGCAGATTGAACCGGATTAAACCAGTTTAAACCGGATAAAACCGGATTGAACTGTTTTAAACCGTATAAAACCGGATTGAACCGGTTTAAACTGGTTTAAACAGGATAAAATCAGATTGAACCAGTTTAAACTGGTTTAATCCATATAAAACCGGATTGAACCAGTTTAAACCGGTTTAAACAAGATAAAAGCAGATTGAACCGCTTTAGACCGGATAGAACTGGACTGAACCGGTTTAAACCGGTTTTAACCGGATAAAACCGGATTGAACCGGTTTAAACCGATTTAAACCGGATAGAATCGGATTGAACTGGTTTAAACCGGATAAAACAAGATAGAACTGGTATAAACGGGATAGAACTGGATTGAACCGGTTTAAACCGGTTTAAACAGGATAAAATCGGATTGAACCGGTTTAAACCGGTTTAAACTAGATAAAACCGGATTGAACCGGTTTAAACAGGATAAAAACGGATAGGACCGGATTGAACCGGTTTAAACCGGTTTAAACCAGATGAAACTGGATAGAACTGGTTTAAAGCAGATAGAAAGGGATTGAACCGTTTTAAACCGTTTTAAACCGGATGAAACCAGATTGAAACGGTTTAAACCAGATAAAACCGGATTGAACCGGCTTAAACCGGTTTAAACCAGATAAAACTGCATTGAACTGGATTAAACCGGTATAAACCGGATAAATCCGGAATGAACTGGTTTAAACCGGTTTAAAGCGGAGAGAACCGGATAGAAAAGGTTTAAACCGGATAGAACCGGATTGAACCGCTTTAAACCAGTTTAAACCGAATAGAACCGGATAGAACTGGTTTAAACTGGTTTAAACCGGATAGAACCGGATAGAACTGGTTTAAACCGGATAAAACCGGATTGAACCGGTTAAACCAGTTTCAACCGGATTGAACCGGATAGAAACAGTTTAAACTGGATAAAACTGGATTGAACCGGTTTAAACCTGATTAAACTGGATAAAACCGGATTGAACTGGATTAAACCGGTTTAAACCGGATGAAACCAGATTGAAACGGTTTAAACCGGATAAAACGGGATTGAACCGGCTTAAACCGGTTTAAACCTGATAAAACTGCATTGAACCGGTTTAAACTGGTATAAACCGGATAAATCCGGAATGAACTGGTTTAAACTGGTTTAAACCGGATAGAACCGGTTTAAGCCGGATAAAATCGGATTGAACCGGTTTAAACCGGTTTAAACCGGATAGAACCGGATTGAAACGCTTTAAACCAGTTTAAACCGAATAGAACCGGATAGAAATGGTTTAAACCGGTTTAATCTGGATAGAACCGGATAGAACCGGTTTAAACCGGTTTAAACCGGATAGAAACGGATTGAACCGGTTTAAACCGGATAAAACCGGATAGAACCGGTTTAAACTGGTTTAAACGGGATAGAACCGGGTAGAACCAGTTTAAAACGGATAAAACTAGATTGAACAGGTTTAAACCGGTTTAATCCGGATAAAACCGAATTGAACCGGTTGAAACCGGAGAAAAACGGATTGAACTGGTTGAACCGGTTTTAACCGGATAAAACCGGATTGAACCGGTTTAAACCGGTTTAAACCGTATAGAATCGGATTGAACTGGTTTAAACCGGATAAAAAAAGATAGAACTGGTATAAACCGGATAGAACTGGATTGAACCGGTTTAAACCGGTTTACACAGGATAAAATCGGATTGAACCGGTTTAAACTGGTTTAAATCGGTTAAAACCGGATTGAACCGGTTTAAACTTGATAAAACCAGATTGAACCAGTTTAAACCGGTTTAAACCGGATAAAAACGGATTGAACCGGTTTAAACAGGTTTAAACTAGATAAAACCGGATTGAACCGGTTTAAACAGGATAAAAACGGATAGGACCGGATTGAACCGGTTTAAACCGGTTTAAACCAGATGAAACTGGATAGAACTGGTTTAAAGCAGATACAAAGGGATTGAACCGTTTTAAACCGGTTTAAACCGGATAAAACCAGATTGAACCAGTTTAAACCGGTTTAAACCGGATAAAAACTGATTGAACCGGTTTAAACCGGTTTAAACTAGATAAAACCGGATTGAACCGGTTTAAACAGGATAAAAACGGATAGGACCGGATTGAACCGGTTTAAACCGGTTTAAACCAGATGAAACTGGATAGAACTGGTTTAAAGCAGATAGAAAGGGATTGAACCGTTTTAAACCGGTTTAAACCGGATAAAACCAGATTGAACCGGTTTAAACCAGATAAAACCGGATTGAACCGGTTTAAACCGGTGTGCACCGTATAGAACCGGATTGAACGTGATTAAACCGGATAAAACTGGATTGAACCAGTTTAAACCGGATAAAACCGGATGGAAACCTTTTAAACTGGATAGAACTGGATTGAACCGGTTTAAACCAGAAAAACCGGATTGAACCTGTTTAAACCGGATAAAACAGGACTGAACCGGTTTAAACCGGATTGATCCAGTTTAAACTGGTTTAAACCGGATAAAACCGGATAGAACCGGGTTGAACCAGATTGAAGCGGTTTAAACCGGTTTAAACCAGATAAAACCGGATAGAACGTGTTTAAAACGGAAAAAAGCAGATTTAACCGGATTAAACCAGTTTAAACAGGATTAAACTGGATTGAATAAGTTTAAACCGGATTGAACCGGTTTAAACCGGTTTAAAACGGATAGAACCGGATTGAACCGGTTTAAACCGCTTTAAACTACATAAAACCGGATTGAACTGTTTTAAACAGGATAAAACCGGATTGAACCGGTTTAAAAGGTTTAAACAGGATAAAACCGCATTGAACCGGTTTAAACCGGATAAAACCGGATCGATCCGGTTTAAACTGGTTTAAAACGGATAAAACAGGATCGAACTGCTTTAAAGCGGATAGAAAGGGTTTGAACCGGTTTAAACCGGATTGAACCGGTTTAAACCGGATAAAACCGGATTGAACCGGTTTAAACCAGTTTGAACCGTATAGAACCGGATTGAACGTGTTTAAACCGGATAGAACCAGATTGAACCGGTTTAAACCAGAAAAACCGGATTGAACCTGTTTAAACTGGATAAAACCGGACTGAACCAGTTAAAACCGGATAAAACCGGATTGATCCGGTTTAAACTGGTTTAAATAGGATAAAACCGGATTGAACTGGTTTAAACCGGATAAAAACTGATAGAACCAGACTGAACCAGTATAAACCGGTTTAAGCCAGATGAAACCGGATAGAACCGGTTTAAACTGGATAAAATCGGATTGAACCAGTTTAAACCAGATTAAACTGGAAAGAACCGGTTTACACTGGATAGAAGAGGATTGAACCGGTATAAACCGGATAGAACCGGATTGAACCGGTTTAAACCGGTTTAAACCGGATAGAACCGGATTGAACCGGTTCCAACCGGTTTAAACCAGATAAAACCGGATAGAACCGGTTGAAACTGGATAAAACCGGATTGAACCGGTTGAAACCGGATGAAACCGGATAGAACCGGTTTAAACCGGATAGAACCGGATTGAACCGGTGTAAACCGTTTAAAAGTGGATAAAACCGGATTGAACTGGTTTAAACAGGATAAAACCGGATTGATCCGGTTTAAAATGTTTTAAACAGGATTAAACCGGATTGAACCGGTTGAAACCGATTGATCCGGTTTAGACCGTTTTAAACCGGATAAAACCGGATAGAACTGGTTTAAAGCAGATAGAAAGGGATTGAACCGTTTTAAACCGGTTTAAACCGGATAAAACCAGATTGAACCAGTTTAAACTGGTTTAAACTGGATAAAACCGGATTGAACCGGTTTAAACCGGTGTGAACCGTATAGAACCGGATTGAACGTGTTTAACCGGATGAAACCGGATTGAACCAGTTTAAACCGGATAAAACCGGATGGAAACCGTTTAAACTGGATAGAACTGGATTGAACCGGTTTAAACCAGAAAAACCGGATTGAACCTGTCTAAACCGGATAAAACCGGACTGAACCGGTTTAAACTGGATAAAACCGGATTGATCCGGTTTAAACTGGTTTAAACCAGATAAAACCGGATAGAACAGGGTTGAACCAGATTGAAGCGGTTGAAACCGGTTTAAACCAGATAAAACAGGATAGAACGGATTTAAACCGGAAAAAAGCAGATTGAAAAGGATTAAACCAGTTTAAACCGGATAAAACCGGATTGAATAAGTTTAAACCGGATTGAACCGGTTTAAACTGGTTTAAAATGGATAGAACGGGATTGAACCGGTTTAAACCAGTTTAAGGTGGATAAAACCGGATTGAACTGGTTTAAACAGGATAAAACCGAATTGAACCAGTTTAAAATGGTTTAAACAGGATAAAACCGCATTGAACCGGTTTAAACCGGATAAAACCGGATCCATCCTGTTTAAACTGGTTTAAACCGGATAAAACAGGATAGAACTAGTTTAAAGCGGATAGAAAGGGACTGAAACGGTTTAAACCGGATTAAACCGGATTAAACCGGATAAAACCAGATTGAAACGGTTTAAACCTGTTTAAACTGGATAAAACCGGATTGAACTGGTTTAAACCGGTTTGAACCGTATAGAACCGGATTGAACGTGTTTAAACTGGATAAAACCGGATTGAACCGGTTTAAACCGGATAAAACCATATTGAACCGGTTTAAATAGGTTTAAAGTGGACAAAACCGGATTGAACTGGTTTAAACAGGATAAAACCGGATTGAACCGGTTTAAAGCGGATAAAACAAGATAGAACTGGTTTATAACGGATAGAACCGGATTGAACTGGTTTAAACCGGTTTAAACCGTATAAAACCGGGTTGAACCGGTTTAAACCTGATTAAACCGGATAAAACCGGACTGATCTGGTTTAAACTTGTTAAAACCGGATTGAACCGGTTTAAACGGGTTTAAACCAGATAAAAGCGGATTGAACCGGTTTAAACAGGACAGAACCGTACTGAACCGGTTTAAACAGGTTTCAAGTGGATAAAACCGGATTGAACTGGTATAAACTGGATAAAACCGGATAGAACCGGGTTGAACCAGATTGAAGCGGTTTAAACCGGTTTAAACCAGATAAAACCGGATAGAACGTGTTTAAAACGGAAAAAAGCAGATTTAACCGGATTAAACTGGTCTAAACACGATAAAACCGGATTGAACCGGTTTAAAATGGTTTAAACAGGATAAAACCGCATTGAACCGGTTTAAACCGGATAAAACCGGATCGATCCGGTTTAAACCGGTTTAAAACGGATAAAACAGGATCGAAATGCTTTAAAGCGGATAGAAAGGGTTTGAACCAGTTTAAACCGGATTGAACCGGTTTAAACCGGATAAAACCGGATTGAACCGGTTTAAACCAGTTTGAACCGTATAGAACCGGATTGAACGTGTTTAAACCGGATAGAACCGGATTGAACCGGTTTAAACCAGAAAAACCGGATTGAACCTGTTTAAACTGGATAAAACCGGACTGAACCAGTTAAAACCGGATAAAACCGGATTGATCCGGTTTAAACTGGTTTAAATAGGATAAAACCGGATTGAACTGGTTTAAACCAGATAAAAACTGATAGAACCAGACTGAACCAGTATAAACCGGTTTAAGCCAGATGAAACCGGATAGAACCGGTTTAAACTGGATAAAATCGGATTGAACCAGTTTAAACCAGATTAAACTGGAAAGAACCGGTTTACACTGGATAGAAGAGGATTGAACCGGTATAAACCGGATAGAACCGGATTGAACCGGTTTAAACCGGTTTAAAACAGATAAAACTGCATTGAACCGGTTTAATCCGGTTTAAACGGGATACAACCGGATTGAACCGGTTTAAACCGGTTTAAACAGGATAAAACGGGATTGAACCGGTTTAAACCAGTTTAAACCAGATAGAACCGGATTGAACCAGTTTAAACCGGACAAAACCGGATAGAACCGGTTAAAACCAGTTTAAACAGGATAGAACCGGTTCAAACCGTTTTAAACCGGATGAAACCGGATTGAACCGGTTTAAACCAGATAAAACTGGATTGAACCCTTTTAAACGAGTTTAAACTGGATAGAACTGGATAGAACCGGTTCAAACTGGATAAAACCGGATTGAACCGGTTAAACCAGTTTCAACCGGATAAAACCGGATTGAACCGGTTTAAACCAGATAAAACCGGAGTGATCCGGTTTGAACCGGTTTAAACCTGATAAAACCGGATTGAGTCAGTTTAAACCGGTTTAAACCGGATAAAATTGGATTGAACCGGTTTAAACTGGTTTAAACCGGATAAAACCGGATTGAACCGGTTTCAACCGGATAAAAGCAGATTTAAAAGGATCAAACCGGTTTCAACCGGATTGAACCGGATAGAACCGGTTTAAACTGGATAAAACCGGATTGAACCGGTTTAAACCTGTTTAAAACGGATAAAACCGGATTGAACCGGATTAAACCGGTTTAAACCGGATGAAACCAGATTGAAATGGTTTAAACCGGATAAAACCGGATTGAACCGGCTTAAACCGGTTTAAAACAGATAAAACTGCATTGAACCGGTTTAAACCGGTATAAACCGGATAAATCCGGAATGAACTGGTTTAAACCGGTTTAAAGCGGAGAGAACCGGATAGAAAAGGTTTAAACCGGATAGAACCGGATTGAACCGCTTTAAACCAGTTTAAACCGAATAGAACCGGATAGAACTGGTTTAAACTGGTTTAAACCGGATAGAACCGGATAGAACTGGTTTAAACCGGATAAAACCGGATTGAACCGGTTAAACCAGTTTCAACCGGATTGAACCGGATAGAAACAGTTTAAACTGGATAAAACCGGATTGAACCGGTTTAAACCTGATTAAACTGGATAAAACCGGATTGAACTGGATTAAACCGGTTTAAACCGGATGAAACCAGATTGAAATGGTTTAAACCGGATAAAACGGGATTGAACCGGCTTAAACCGGTTTAAACCTGATAAAACTGCATTGAACCGGTTTGAACTGGTATAAACCGGATAAATCCGGAATGAACTGGTTTAAACTGGTTTAAACCGGATAGAACAGGTTTAAGCCGGATAAAATCGGATTGAACCGGTTTAAACCGGTTTAAACCAGATAGAACCGGATTGAAACGCTTTAAACCAGTTTAAACCGAATAGAACCGGATAGAAATGGTTTAAACCGGTTTAATCTGGATAGAACCGGATAGAACCGGTTTAAACCGGTTTAAACCGGATAGAAACGGATTGAACCGGTTTAAACCGGATAAAACCGGATAGACCCGGTTTAAACTGGTTTAAACGGGATAGAACCGGGTAGAACCAGTTTAAAACGGATAAAACTAGATTGAACAGGTTTAAACCGGTTTAATCCGGATAAAACCGAATTGAACCGGTTGAAACCGGAGAAAAACGGATTGAACTGGTTGAACCGGTTTAAATCGGATAGAACCGGACTGAACCGGTTTAAACCGCATAAACACGGATTGATCCGGTTTGAACCGCTTTAAACCGGATAGATCGTTTTAAACCGGATAAAAGAGGATTGAACCGGTTTAAACGGGTTTAAACCAGATAAAAGCGGATTGAACAAGTTTAAACCGGATAAAAACGGATTGAACCGGTTTAAACCGGTTTAAACCGGATAGAAACGGATTGAAACGGTATAAAACGGGTTAAACCGGATAAAACCGGATTGAACTGTTTTAAACCGTATAAAACCGGATTGAACCGGTTTAAACTGGTTTAAACAGGATAAAATCAGATTGAACCAGTTTAAACTGGTTTAATCCGTATAAAACCGGATTGAACCAGTTTAAACCGGTTTAAACCAGATAAAAGCAGATTGAACCGCTTTAGACCGGATAGAACTGGACTGAACCGGTTTAAACCGGTTTTAACCGGATAAAACCGGATTGAACCGGTTTAAACCGGTTTAAACCAGATGAAACCAGATTGAAACGGTTTAAACCGGATAAAACGGGATTGAACCAGCTTAAACCGGTTTAAACCTGATAAAACTGAATTGAACCGGTTTAAACTGGTATAAACCGGATAAATCCGGAATGAACTGGTTTAAACTGGTTTAAACCGGATAGAACCGGTTTAAGCCGGATAAAATCGGATTGAACCGGTTTAAACCGGTTTAAACCGGAAAGAACCGGATTGAAACGCTTTAAACCAGTTTAAACCGAATAGAACCGGATAGAAATGGTTTAAACCGGTTTAATCTGGATAGAACCGGATAGAACCGGTTTAAACCGGTTTAATCCGGATAGAAACGGATTGAACCGGTTTAAACCCGATAAAACCGGATAGAACCGGTTTAAACTGGTTTAAACGGGATAGAACCGGGTAGAACCAGTTTAAAACGGATAAAACTAGATTGAACAGGTTTAAACCGGTTTAATCCGGATAAAACCGAATTGAACCGGTTGAAACCGGAGAAAAACGGATTGAACTGGTTGAACCGGTTTAAATCGGATAGAACCGGATTGAACCGGTTTAAACCGCATAAACCCGGATTGATCCGGTTTGAACCGCTTTAAACCGGATAGATCAGTTTAAACCGGATGAAAGAGGATTGAACCGGTTTAAACGGGTTTAAACCAGATAAAAGCGGATTGAACCAGTTTAAACCGGATAAAAACGGATTGAACCGGTTTAAACCGGTTTAAACCGGATAGAAACGGATTGAAACGGTATAAAACGGGTTAAACCGGATAAAACCGGATTGAACTGTTTTAAACCGTATAAAACCGGATTGAACCGGTTTAAACTGGTTTAAACAGGATAAAATCAGATTGAACCAGTTTAAATTGGTTTAATCCGTATAAAACCGGATTGAACCAGTTTAAACCGGTTTAAACCAGATAAAAGCAGATTGAACCGCTTTAGACCGGATAGAACCGGACTGAACCGGTTTAAACAGGTTTTAACCGGATAAAACCGGATTGAACCGGTTTAAACCGGTTTAAACCGGATAGAATCGGATTGAACTGGTTTAAACCGGATAAAACAAGATAGAACTGGTATAAACCGGATAGAACTGGATTGAACTGGTTTAAACCGGTTTAAACAGGATAAAATCGGATTGAACCGGTTTAAACTGGTTTAAATCGGTTAAAACCGGATTGAACCGGTTTAAACTTGATAAAACCAGATTGAACCAGTTTAAACCGGATGAAACCGGATAGAACCGGTTTACACTGGATAGAAGAGGATTGAACCGGTATAAACCGGATAGAACAGGATTGAACCGGTTCCAACTGGTTTAAACCAGATAAAACCGGATAGAACCGGTTGAAACTGGATAAAACCAGATTGAACCGGTTGAAACCGGATGAAACCGGATAGAACCGGTTTAAACCGGATAGAACAGGATTGAACCGGTGTAAACCGTTTAAAAGTGGATAAAACCGGATTGAACTGGTTTAAACTGGATAAAACCGATTGAACCGGTTTAAACTGGATAAAACCGGATTGAACCGGTTTAAACCGGTGTGAACCGTATAGAACCGGATTGAACGTGTTTAACCGGATGAAACTGGATTGAACCGGTTTAAACCTGATTAAACTGGATAAAACCGGATTGAACTGGATTAAACCGGTTTAAACCGGATGAAACCAGATTGAAATGGTTTAAACCGGATAAAACGGGATTGAACCGGCTTAAACCGGTTTAAACCTGATAAAACTGCATTGAACCGGTTTAAACTGGTATAAACCGGATAAATCCGGAATGAACTGGTTTAAACTGGTTTAAACCGGATAGAACAGGTTTAAGCCGGATAAAATCGGATTGAACCGGTTTAAACCGGTTTAAACCGGATAGAACCGGATTGAAACGCTTTAAACCAGTTTAAACCGAATAGAACCGGATAGAAATGGTTTAAACCGGTTTAATCTGGATAGAACCGGATAGAACCGGTTTAAACCGGTTTAACCCGGATAGAAACGTATTGAACCGGTTTAAACCAGATAAAACCGGATAGAACCGGTTTAAACCGGATAGAACAGGATTGAACCGGTGTAAACCGTTTAAAAGTGGATAAAACCGGATTGAACTGGTTTAAACTGGATAAAACCGATTGAACCGGTTTAAACTGGATAAAACCGGATTGAACCGGTTTAAACCGGTGTGAACCGTGTAGAACCGGATTGAACGTGTTTAACCGGATGAAACCGGAGTGAACTGGTTTAAACCGGATAAAACCGGATGGAAACCGTTTAAACTGGATAGAACTGGATTGAACCGGTTTAAACCAGAAAAACCGGATTGAACCTGTCTAAACCGGATAAAACCGGACTGAACCGGTTTAAACTGGATAAAACCGGATTGATCCGGTTTAAACTGGTTTAAACCAGATAAAACCGGATAGAACCGGGTTGAACCAGATTGAAGCGGTTGAAACCGGTTTAAACCAGATAAAACAGGATAGAACGGATTTAAACCGGAAAAAAGCAGATTGAACCGGATTAAACCAGTTTAAACCGGATAAAACCGGATTGAATAAGTTTAATCCGGATAGAACCGGCTTAAACCGGTTTAAACCAGATAAAACTGCATTGAACCGGTTTAAACCGGTATAAACCGGATAAATCCGGAATGAACTGGTTTAAACCGGTTTAAACCGGATAGAAACGGATAGAAAAGGTTTAAACCGGATAAAACCGGATTGAACCGGTTAAACCAGTTTCAACCGGATTGAACCGGATAGAACCAGTTTATACTGGATAAAACCGGATTGAACCGGTTTAAACCTGATTAAACTGGATAAAACCGGATTGAACCGGATTAAACCGGTTTAAACCGGATGAAACCAGATTGAAACGGTTTAAACCGGATAAAACCGGATTGAACCGGTAAAACCAGTTTCAACCGGATTGAACCGGATAGAACCAGTTTAAACTGGATAAAACCGGATTGAACCGGTTTAAACCGGTTTAAATCGGATAGAACCGGATTGAACCGGTTTATTCCGGAGAAAACCGGATTGAACTGGTTGAACCGGTTTAAATCGGATAGAACCGGATTGAACCGGTTTAAACCGCATAAACCCGGATTGAACCGGTTTGAACCGGTTTAAACCGGAAAGAACCGGTTTAATCAGGACTAAACTGGATGGAACCGGTTTAAACCGGATAAAAGCGGATTGAACCGGTTTAAACCGGTTTCAACCGGATAGAACCGTATTGACCTGGTTTAAACCAGATAAAACCGGATTGAACTGGTTTAAACTGGATAAAACCGGATTGAACCGGTTTAAACCAGTTTAAACAGGATAGAGCCGGATAGAACGGGTTCAAACTGGATAAAACCGGATTGAACCGGTTAAACCAGTTTCAACAGGATAAAACCGGATTGAACCAGTTTACACCAGATAAAAACGGATTGAACTGGTTTAAACCGGTTTAAACCGGATGATACCGGATTTAACCGGTTTAATCCGGTTTAAACGGGATAAAACCGGATTGAACCAGTTTAAACCAGTTTAAACAGGATAAAACGGGATTGAACCGGTTTAAACCAGTTTAAACCGGATAGAACCGGATTGAACCAGTTTAAACCGGACAAAACCGGATAGAACCGGTTAAAACCAGTTTAAACAGGATAGAACCGGTTCAAACCGTTTTAAACCGGATGAAACCGGATTGAACCGGTTTAAACCAGATAAAACTGGATTGAACCCTTTTAAACCAGTTTAAACTGGATAGAACTGGATAGAACCGGTTCAAACTGGATAAAACCGGATTGAACCGGTTAAACCAGTTTCAACCGGATAAAACCGGATTGAACCGGTTTAAACCAGATAAAACCGGAGTGATCCGGTTTGAACCGGTTTAAACCTGATAAAACCGGTTTGAGTCAGTTTAAACCGGTTTAAACCGGATAAAATTGGATTGAACCGGTTTAAACTGGTTTAAACCGGATAAAACCGGATTGAACCGGTTTCAACCGGATAAAAGCAGATTTAAAAGGATCAAACCGGTTTCAACCGGATTGAACCGGATAGAACCGGTTTAAACTGGATAAAACCGGATTGAACCGGTTTAAACCTGTTTAAAACGGATAAAACCGGATTGAACCGGATTAAACCGGTTTAAACCGGATGAAACCAGATTGAAACGGTTTAAACCGGATAAAACCCGATTGAACCGGCTTAAACCGGTTTAAACGAGATAAAACTGCATTGAACCGGTTTAAACCGGTATAAACCGGATAAATCCGGAATGAACTGGTTTAAACCGGTTTAAAGCGGAGAGAACCAGATAGAAAAGGTTTAAACTGGATAGAACCGGATTGAACCGCTTTAAACCAGTTTAAACCGAATAGAACCGGATAGAACTGGTTTAAACTGGTTTAAACCGGATAGAACCGGATAGAACTGGTTTAAACCGGATAAAACCGGATTGAACCGGTTAAACCAGTTTCAACCGGATTGAACCGGATAGAAACAGTTTAAACTGGATAAAACCGGATTGAACCGGTTTAAACCGGTTTAAACCAGATAGAACCGGATTGAAACGCTTTAAACCAGTTTAAACCGAATAGAACCGGATAGAAATGGTTTAAACCGGTTTCATCTGGATAGAACCGGATAGAACCGGTTTAAACGGGTTTAAACCAGATAGAAACGGATTGAACCGGTTTAAACCGGATAAAACTGGATAGAACCGGTTTAAACTGGTTTAAACGGGATAGAACCGGGTAGAACCAGTTTAAAACGGATAAAACTAGATTGAACAGGTTTAAACCGGTTTAATCCGGATAAAACCGAATTGAACCGGTTGAAACCGGAGAAAAACGGATTGAACTGGTTGAACCGGGTTAAATCGGATAGAACCGGATTGAACCGGTTTAAACCGCATAAACCCGGATTGATCTGGTTTGAACCGCTTTAAACCGGATAGATCGGTTTAAACCGGATAAAAGAGGATTGAGCCGGTTTAAACGGGTTTAAACCAGATAAAAGCGGATTGAACCAGTTTAAACCGGATAAAAACGGATTGAACCGGTTTAAACCGGTTTAAACCGGATAGAAACGGATTGAAACGGTATAAAACGGGTTAAACCGGATAAAACCGGATTGAACTGTTTTAAACCGGATAAAACCGGATTGAACCGGTTTAAACTGGTTTAAACAGGATAAAATCAGATTGAACCAGTTTAAACCGGTTTAAACCAGATAAAAGCAGATTGAACCGCTTTAGACCGGATAGAACCGGACTGAACCGGTTTAAACCGGTTTTAACCGGATAAAACCGGATTGAACCGGTTTAAACCGGTTTAAACCGGATAGAATCGGATTGAACTGGTTTAAACCGGATAAAACAAGATAGAACTGGTATAAACCGGATAGAACTGGATTGAACCGGTTTAAACCGGTTTAAACAGGATAAAATCGGATTGAACCGGTGTAAACCGTTTAAAAGTGGATAAAACCGGATTGAACTGGTTTAAACTGGATAAAACCGATTGAACCGGTTTAAACTGGATAAAACCAGATTGAACCGGTTTAAACCGGTGTGAACCGTATAGAACCGGATTGAACGTGTTTAACCGGATGAAACCGGATTGAACCGGTTTAAACCGGATAAAACCGGATGGAAACCGTTTAAACTGGATAGAACTGGATTGAACCGGTTTAAACCAGAAAAACCGGATTGAACCTGTTTAAACCGGATAAAACCGGACTGAACCGGTTTAAACTGGATAAAACCGGATTGATCCGGTTTAAACTGGTTTAAACCAGATAAAACCGGATAGATCCGGGTTGAACCAGATTGAAGCGGTTGAAACCGGTTTAAACCAGATAAAACAGGATAGAACGGATTTAAACCGGAAAAAAGCAGATTGAACCGGATTAAACCAGTTTAAACCGGATAAAACCGGATTGAATAAGTTTAAACCGGATTGAACCGGTTTAAACTGGTTTAAAACGGATAGAACCGGATTGAACCAGTTTAAACCAGTTTAAGGTGGATAAAACCGGATTGAACTGGTTTAAACAGGATAAAACCGAATTGAACCAGTTTAAAATGGTTTAAACAGGATAAAACCGCATTGAACCGGTTTAAACCGGATAAAACCGGATCCATCCTGTTTAAACTGGTTTAAACCGGATAAAACAGGATAGAACTAGTTTAAAGCGGATAGAAAGGGACTGAAACGGTTTAAACCGGATTAAACCGGATTAAACCGGATAAAACCAGATTGAACCGGTTTAAACCAGTTTAAACTGGATAAAACCGGATTGAACTGGTTTAAACCGGTTTGAACCGTATAGAACCGGATTGAACGTGTTTAAACTGGATAAAACCGGATTGAACCGGTTTAAACCGGATAAAACCATATTGAACCGGTTTAAACAGGTTTAAAGTGGACAAAAACGGATTGAACTGGTTTAAACAGGATAAAACCGGATTGAACCGGTTTAAAGCGGATAAAACAAGATAGAACTGGTTTATAACGGATAGAACCGGATTGAACTGGTTTAAACCGGTTTAAACCGGATAAAACCGGATTGAACCGGTTAAACCAGTTTCAACCGGATTGAACCGGATAGAACCAGTTTAAACTGGATAAAACCGGATTGAACCGGTTTAAACCTGATTAAACTGGATAAAACCGGATTGAACCGGATTAAACCGGTTTAAACCGGATGAAACCAGATTGAAACGGTTTAAACCGGATAAAACTGGATTGAAACCGGGTTAAACCGGTTTAAACCAGATAAAAATGCATTAAACCGGTTTAAACTGGTATAAACCAGATAAATCCGAAATGAACTGGTTTAAACCGGTTTAAACCGGATAGAACCGGTTTAAACCGGATAAAACCGGATTGAACCGGTTTAAACCGGTTTAAACCGGAGAGAACCGGATTGAACCGCTTTAAACCAGTTTAAACCGAATAGAAACGGATAGAACTGGTTTAAACCGGTTTGAACTGGATAGAACCGGATAGAACCGGTTTAAACCGGATAAAACCGGATTGAACTGGTTTAAACCGGTTTAAACCGGATGATACCGGATTTAACCGGTTTAATCCGGTTTAAACGGGATAAAACCGGATTGAACCAGTTTAAACCGGTTTAAACAGGATAAAACGGGATTGAACCGGTTTAAACCAGTTTAAACCGGATAGAACCGGATTGAACCAGTTTAAACCGGACAAAACCGGATAGAACCGGTTAAAACCAGTTTAAACAGGATAGAACCGGTTCAAACCGTTTTAAACCGGATGAAACCGGATTGAACCGGTTTAAACCAGATAAAACTGGATTGAACCCTTTTAAACCAGTTTAAACTGGATAGAACTGGATAGAACCGGTTCAAACTGGATAAAACCGGATTGAACCGGTTAAACCAGTTTCAACCGGATAAAACCGGATTGAACCGGTTTAAACCAGATAAAACCGGAGTGATCCGGTTTGAACCGGTTTAAACCTGATAAAACCGGTTTGTGTCAGTTGAAACCGGTTTAAACCGGATAAAATTGGATTGAACCAGTTTAAACTGGTTTAAACCGGATAAAACCGGATTGAACCGGTTTCAACCGGATAAAAGCAGATTTAAAAGGATCAAACCGGTTTCAACCGGATTGAACCGGATAGAACCGGTTTAAACTGGATAAAACCGGATTGAACCGGTTTAAACCTGTTTAAAACGGATAAAACCGGATTGAACCGGATTAAACCGGTTTAAACCGGATGAAACCAGATTGAAACGGTTTAAACCGGATAAAACCCGATTGAACCGGCTTAAACCGGTTTAAACCAGATAAAACTGCATTGAACCGGTTTAAACCGGTATAAACCGGATAAATCCGGAATGAACTGGTTTAAACCGGTTTAAAGCGGAGAGAACCGGATAGAAAAGGTTTAAACCGGATAGAACCTGATTGAACCGCTTTAAACCAGTTTAAACCGAATAGAACCGGATAGAACTGGTTTAAACTGGTTTAAACCGGATAGAACTGGTTTAAACCGGATAAAACCGGATTGAACCGGTTAAACCAGTTTCAACCGGATTGAACCGGATAGAAACAGTTTAAACTGGATAAAACCGGATTGAACCGGTTTAAACCTGATTAAACTGGATAAAACCGGATTGAACTGGATTAAACCGGTTTAAACCGGATGAAACCAGATTGAAATGGTTTAAACCGGATAAAACGGGATTGAACTGGCTTAAACCTGTTTAAACCTGATAAAACTGCATTGAACCGGTTTAAACTGGTATAAACCGGATAAATCCGGAATGAACTGGTTTAAACTGGTTTAAACCGGATAGAACCGGATAGAACCGGTTTAAGCCGGATAAAATCGGATTGAACCGGTTTAAACCGGTTTAAACCGGATAGAACCGGATTGAAACGCTTTAAACCAGTTTAAACCGAATAGAACCGGATAGAAATGGTTTAAACCGGTTTAATCTGGATAGAACCGGATAGAACCGGTTTAAACGGGTTTAAACCGGATAGAAACGGATTGAACCGGTTTAAACCGGATAAAACCGGATAGAACCGGTTTAAACTGGTTTAAACGGGATAGAACCGGGTAGAACCAGTTTAAAACGGATAAAAATAGATTGAACAGGTTTAAACCGGTTTAATCCGGATAAAACCGAATTGAACCGGTTGAAACCGGAGAAAAACGGATTGAACTGGTTGAACCGGTTTAAATCGGATAGAACCGGATTGAACCGGTTTAAACCGCATAAACCCGGATTGATCTGGTTTGAACCGCTTTAAACCAGATAGATCGGTTTAAACCGGATAAAAGAGGATTGAACCGGTTTAAACGGGTTTAAACCAGATAAAAGCGGATTGAACCAGTTTAAACCGGATAAAAACGGATTGAACCGGTTTAAACCGGTTTAAACCGGATAGAAACGGATTGAAACGGTATAAAACGGGTTAAACCGGATAATACCGGATTGAACTGTTTTAAACCGTATAAAACCGGATTGAACCGGTTTAAACTGGTTTAAACAGGATAAAATCAGATTGAACCAGTTTAAACTGGTTTAATCCATATAAAACCGGATTGAACCAGTTTAAACCGGTTTAAACAAGATAAAAGCAGATTGAACTGCTTTAGACCGGATAGAACTGGACTGAACCGGTTTAAACCGGTTTTAACCAGATAAAACCGGATTGAACCGGTTTAAACCCATTTAAACCGGATAGAATCGGATTGAACTGGTTTAAACCGGATAAAACAAGATAGAACTGGTATAAACGGGACAGAACTGGATTGAACCGGTTTAAACCGGTTTAAACAGGATAAAATCGGATTGAACCGGTTTAAACCGGTTTAAACTAGATAAAACCGGATTGAACCGGCTTAAACAGGATAAAAACGGATAGGACCGGATTGAACCGGTTTAAACCGGTTTAAACCAGATGAAACTGGATAGAACTGGTTTAAAGCAGATAGAAAGGGATTGAACCGTTTTAAACCGTTTTAAACCGGATGAAACCAGATTGAAACGGTTTAAACCAGATAAAACCGGATTGAACCGGCTTAAACCGGTTTAAACCAGATAAAACTGCATTGAACCGGATTAAACCGGTATAAACCGGATAAATCCGGAATGAACTGGTTTAAACTGGTTTAAACCGGATAGAACCGGTTTAAGCCGGATAAAATCGGATTGAACCGGTTTAAACCGGTTTAAACCGGATAGAACCGGATTGAAACGCTTTAAACCAGTTTAAACCGAATAGAACCGGATAGAAATGGTTTAAACCGGTTTAATCTGGATAGAACCGGATAGAACCGGTTTAAACCGGTTTAAACCGGATAGAAACGGATTGAACCGGTTTAAACCGGATAAAACCGGATAGAACCGGTTTAAACTGGTTTAAACGGGATAGACCCGGGTAGAACCAGTTTAAAACGGATAAAACTAGATTGAACAGGTTTAAACCGGTTTAATCCGGATAAAACCGAATTGAACCGGTTGAAACCGGAGAAAAACGGATTGAACTGGTTGAACCGGTTTTAACCGGATAAAACCGGATTGAACCGGTTTAAACCGGTTTAAACCGGATAGAATCGGATTGAACTGGTATAAACCGGATAAAAAAAGATAGAACTGGTATAAACCGGATAGAACTGGATTGAACCGGTTTAAACCGGTTTACACAGGATAAAATCGGATTGAACCGGTTTAAACTGGTTTAAATCGGTTAAAACCGGATTGAACCGGTTTAAACTTGATAAAACCAGATTGAACCAGTTTAAACCGGTTTAAACCGGATAAAAACGGATTGAACCGGTTTAAACCGGTTTAAACTAGATAAAACCGGATTGAACCGGTTTAAACAGGATAAAAACGGATAGGACCGGATTGAACCGGTTTAAACCGGTTTAAACCAGATGAAACTGGATAGAACTGGTTTAAAGCAGATACAAAGGGATTGAACCGTTTTAAACCTGTTTAAACCGGATAAAACCAGATTGAACCAGTTTAAACCGGTTTAAACCGGATAAAAACGGATTGAACCGGTTTAAACCGGTTTAAACTAGATAAAACCGGATTGAACCAGTTTAAACAGGATAAAAAGGGATAGGACCGGATTGAACCGGTTTAAACCGGTTTAAACCAGATGAAACTGGATAGAACTGGTTTAAAGCAGATAGAAAGGGATTGAACCGTTTTAAACCGGTTTAAACCGGATAAAACCAGATTGAACCGGTTTAAACCAGATAAAACCGGATTGAACCGGTTTAAACCGGTGTGCACCGTATAGAACCGGATTGAACGTGATTAAACCGGATAAAACTGGATTGAACCAGTTTAAACCGGATAAAACCGGATGGAAACCTTTTAAACTGGATAGAACTGGATTGAACCGGTTTAAACCAGAGAAACCGGATTGAACCTGTTTAAACCGGATAAAACAGGACTGAACCGGTTTAAACCGGATTGATCCAGTTTAAACTGGTTTAAACCGGATAAAACCGGATAGAACCGGGTTGAACCAGATTGAAGCGGTTTAAACCGGTTTAAACCAGATAAAACCGGATAGAACGTGTTTAAAACGGAAAAAAGCAGATTTAACCGGATTAAACCAGTTTAAACAGGATTAAACTGGATTGAATAAGTTTAAACCGGATTGAACCGGTTTAAACCGGTTTAAAACGGATAGAACCGGATTGAACCGGTTTAAACCGCTTTAAACTACATAAAACCGGATTGAACTGTTTTAAACAGGATAAAACCGGATTGAACCGGTTTAAAAGGTTTAAACAGGATAAAACCGCATTGAACCGGTTTAAACCGGATAAAACCGGATCGATCCGGTTTAAACTGGTTTAAAACGGATAAAACAGGATCGAACTGCTTTAAAGCGGATAGAAAGGGTTTGAACCGGTTTAAACCGGATTGAACCGGTTTAAACCGGATAAAACCGGATTGAACCGGTTTAAACCAGTTTGAACCGTATAGAACCGGATTGAACGTGTTTAAACCGGATAGAACCGGATTGAACCGGTTTAAACCAGAAAAACCGGATTGAACCTGTTTAAACTGGATAAAACCGGACTGAACCAGTTAAAACCGGATAAAACCGGATTGATCCGGTTTAAACTGGTTTAAATAGGATAAAACCGGATTGAACTGGTTTAAACCGGATAAAAACTGATAGAACCAGACTGAACCAGTATAAACCGGTTTAAGCCAGATGAAACCGGATAGAACCGGTTTAAACTGGATAAAATCGGATTGAACCAGTTTAAACCAGATTAAACTGGAAAGAACCGGTTTACACTGGATAGAAGAGGATTGAACCGGTATAAACCGGATAGAACCGGATTGAACCGGTTTAAACCGGTTTAAACCGGATAGAACCGGATTGAACCGGTTCCAACCGGTTTAAACCAGATAAAACCGGATAGAACCGGTTGAAACTGGATAAAACCGGATTGAACCGGTTGAAACCGGATGAAACCGGATAGAACCGGTTTAAACCGGATAGAACCGGATTGAACCGGTGTAAACCGTTTAAAAGTGGATAAAACCGGATTGAACTGGTTTAAACAGGATAAAACCGGATTGATCCGGTTTAAAATGTTTTAAACAGGATTAAACCGGATTGAACCGGTTGAAACCGATTGATCCGGTTTAGACCGTTTTAAACCGGATAAAACCGGATAGAACTGGTTTAAAGCAGATAGAAAGGGATTGAACCGTTTTAAACCGGTTTAAACTTGATAAAAACGGATTAAACCGGTTTAAACCGGTTTAAACTAGATAAAACCGGATTGAACCGGTTTAAACAGGATAAAAACGGATAGGACCGGATTGAACCGGTTTAAACCGGTTTAAACCAGATGAAACTGGATAGAACTGGTTTAAAGCAGATAGAAAGGGATTGAACCGTTTTAAACCGGTTTAAACCGGATAAAACCAGATTGAACCGGTTTAAACCAGATAAAACCGGATTGAACCGGTTTAAACCGGTGTGCACCGTATAGAACCGGATTGAACGTGATTAAACCGGATAAAACTGGATTGAACCAGTTTAAACCGGATAAAACCGGATGGAAACCTTTTAAACTGGATAGAACTGGATTGAACCGGTTTAAACCAGAGAAACCGGATTGAACCTGTTTAAACCGGATAAAACAGGACTGAACCGGTTTAAACCGGATTGATCCAGTTTAAACTGGTTTAAACCGGATAAAACCGGATAGAACCGGGTTGAACCAGATTGAAGCGGTTTAAACCGGTTTAAACCAGATAAAACCGGATAGAACGTGTTTAAAACGGAAAAAAGCAGATTTAACCGGATTAAACCAGTTTAAACAGGATTAAACTGGATTGAATAAGTTTAAACCGGATTGAACCGGTTTAAACCGGTTTAAAACGGATAGAACCGGATTGAACCGGTTTAAACCGCTTTAAACTACATAAAACCGGATTGAACTGTTTTAAACAGGATAAAACCGGATTGAACCGGTTTAAAAGGTTTAAACAGGATAAAACCGCATTGAACCGGTTTAAACCGGATAAAACCGGATCGATCCGGTTTAAACTGGTTTAAAACGGATAAAACAGGATCGAACTGCTTTAAAGCGGATAGAAAGGGTTTGAACCGGTTTAAACCGGATTGAACCGGTTTAAACCGGATAAAACCGGATTGAACCGGTTTAAACCAGTTTGAACCGTATAGAACCGGATTGAACGTGTTTAAACCGGATAGAACCGGATTGAACCGGTTTAAACCAGAAAAACCGGATTGAACCTGTTTAAACTGGATAAAACCGGACTGAACCAGTTAAAACCGGATAAAACCGGATTGATCCGGTTTAAACTGGTTTAAATAGGATAAAACCGGATTGAACTGGTTTAAACCGGATAAAAACTGATAGAACCAGACTGAACCAGTATAAACCGGTTTAAGCCAGATGAAACCGGATAGAACCGGTTTAAACTGGATAAAATCGGATTGAACCAGTTTAAACCAGATTAAACTGGAAAGAACCGGTTTACACTGGATAGAAGAGGATTGAACCGGTATAAACCGGATAGAACCGGATTGAACCGGTTTAAAATGTTTTAAACAGGATTAAACCGGATTGAACCGGTTGAAACCGATTGATCCGGTTTAGACCGTTTTAAACCGGATAAAACCGGATAGAACTGGTTTAAAGCAGATAGAAAGGGATTGAACCGTTTTAAACCGGTTTAAACCGGATAAAACCAGATTGAACCAGTTTAAACTGGTTTAAACTGGATAAAACCGATTGAACCGGTTTAAACTGGATAAAACCGGATTGAACCGGTTTAAACCGGTGTGAACCGTATAGAACCGGATTGAACGTATTTAACCGGATGAAACCGGATTGAACCAGTTTAAACCGGATAAAACCGGATGGAAACCGTTTAAACTGGATAGAACTGGATTGAACCGGTTTAAACCAGAAAAACCGGATTGAACCTGTCTAAACCGGATAAAACCGGACTGAACCGGTTTAAACTGGATAAAACCGGATTGATCCGGTTTAAACTGGTTTAAACCAGATAAAACCGGATAGAACAGGGTTGAACCAGATTGAAGCGGTTGAAACCGGTTTAAACCAGATAAAACAGGATAGAACGGATTTAAACCGGAAAAAAGCAGATTGAAAAGGATTAAACCAGTTTAAACCGGATAAAACCGGATTGAATAAGTTTAAACCGGATTGAACCGGTTTAAACTGGTTTAAAATGGATAGAACGGGATTGAACCGGTTTAAACCAGTTTAAGGTGGATAAAACCGGATTGAACTGGTTTAAACAGGATAAAACCGAATTGAACCAGTTTAAAATGGTTTAAACAGGATAAAACCGCATTGAACCGGTTTAAACCGGATAAAACCGGATCCATCCTGTTTAAACTGGTTTAAACCGGATAAAACAGGATAGAACTAGTTTAAAGCGGATAGAAAGGGACTGAAACGGTTTAAACCGGATTAAACCGGATTAAACCGGATAAAACCAGATTGAAACGGTTTAAACCTGTTTAAACTGGATAAAACCGGATTGAACTGGTTTAAACCGGTTTGAACCGTATAGAACCGGATTGAACGTGTTTAAACTGGATAAAACCGGATTGAACCGGTTTAAACCGGATAAAACCATATTGAACCGGTTTAAATAGGTTTAAAGTGGACAAAACCGGATTGAACTGGTTTAAACAGGATAAAACCGGATTGAACCGGTTTAAAGCGGATAAAACAAGATAGAACTGGTTTATAACGGATAGAACCGGATTGAACTGGTTTAAACCGGTTTAAACCGGATAAAACCGGGTTGAACCGGTTTAAACCTGATTAAACAGGATAAAACCGGACTGATCTGGTTTAAACTTGTTAAAACCGGATTGAACCGGTTTAAACGGGTTTAAACCAGATAAAAGCGGATTGAACCGGTTTAAACAGGACAGAACCGTACTGAACCGGTTTAAACAGGTTTCAAGTGGATAAAACCGGATTGAACTGGTATAAACTGGATAAAACCGGATAGAACCGGGTTGAACCAGATTGAAGCGGTTTAAACCGGTTTAAACCAGATAAAACCGGATAGAACGTGTTTAAAACGGAAAAAAGCAGATTTAACCGGATTAAACTGGTCTAAACACGATAAAACCGGATTGAACCGGTTTAAAATGGTTTAAACAGGATAAAACCGCATTGAACCGGTTTAAACCGGATAAAACCGGATCGATCCGGTTTAAACCGGTTTAAAACGGATAAAACAGGATCGAAATGCTTTAAAGCGGATAGAAAGGGTTTGAACCAGTTTAAACCGGATTGAACCGGTTTAAACCGGATAAAACCGGATTGAACCGGTTTAAACCAGTTTGAACCGTATAGAACCGGATTGAACGTGTTTAAACCGGATAGAACCGGATTGAACCGGTTTAAACCAGAAAAACCGGATTGAACCTGTTTAAACTGGATAAAACCGGACTGAACCAGTTAAAACCGGATAAAACCGGATTGATCCGGTTTAAACTGGTTTAAATAGGATAAAACCGGATTGAAATGGTTTAAACCAGATAAAAACTGATAGAACCAGACTGAACCAGTATAAACCGGTTTAAGCCAGATGAAACCGGATAGAACCGGTTTAAACTGGATAAAATCGGATTGAACCAGTTTAAACCAGATGAAACTGGAAAGAACCGGTTTACACTGGATAGAAGAGGATTGAACCGGTATAAAACGGATAGAACCGGATTGAACCGGTTCCAACCGGTTTAAACCAGATAAAACCGGATAGAACCGGTTGAAACTGGATAAAACCGGATTGAACCGGTTGAAACCGGATGAAACCGGATTGAACCGGTTTAAACCAGATAAAACTGGATTGAACCCTTTTAAACCAGTTTAAACTGGATAGGACTGGATAGAACCGGTTCAAACCGGATAAAACCGGATTGAACCTGTTAAACCAGTTTCAACCGGATAAAACCGGATTGAACCGGTTTAAACCGGATAAAACCGGATTAAACCGGTTTAAACCGGATGAAACCAGATTGAAACGGTTTAAACCGGATAAAACCGGATTGAACCGGTTAAACCAGTTTCAACCGGATTGAACCGGATAGAACCAGTTTAAACTGGATAAAACCGGATTGAACCGGTTTAAACCGGTTTAAATCGGATAGAACCGGATTGAACCGGTTTATTCCGGAGAAAACCGGATTGAACTGGTTGAAACGGTTTAAATCAGATAGAACCGGATTGAACCGGTTTAAACCGCATAAACCCGGATTGAACCGGTTTGAACCGGTTTAAACCGGAAAGAACCGGTTTAATCAGTATTAAACTGGATGGAACCGGTTTAAACCGGATAAAAGCGGATTGAACCGGTTTAAACCGGTTTCAACCGGATAGAACCGTATTGAACTGGTTTAAACCAGATAAAACCGGATTGAACTGGTTTAAACTGGATAAAACCGGATTGAACCGGTTTAAACCAGTTTAAACAGGATAGAGCCGGATAGAACGGGTTCAAACTGGATAAAACCGGATTGAACCGGTTAAACCAGTTTCAACAGGATAAAACCGGATTGAACCAGTTTACACCAGATAAAACCGGATTGAACTGGTTTAAACCGGTTTAAACCGGATGAAACCGGATTTAACCGGTTTAATCCGGTTTAAACGGGATACAACCGGATTGAACCGGTTTAAACCGGTTTAAACAGGATAAAACGGGATTGAACCGGTTTAAACCAGTTTAAACCAGATAGAACCGGATTGAACCAGTTTAAACCGGACAAAACCGGATAGAACCGGTTAAAACCAGTTTAAACAGGATAGAACCGGTTCAAACCGTTTTAAACCGGATGAAACCGGATTGAACCGGTTTAAACCAGATAAAACTGGATTGAACCCTTTTAAACGAGTTTAAACTGGATAGAACTGGATAGAACCGGTTCAAACTGGATAAAACCGGATTGAACCGGTTAAACCAGTTTCAACCGGATAAAACCGGATTGAACCGGTTTAAACCAGATAAAACCGGAGTGATCCGGTTTGAACCGGTTTAAACCTGATAAAACCGGATTGAGTCAGTTTAAACCGGTTTAAACCGGATAAAATTGGATTGAACCGGTTTAAACTGGTTTAAACTGGATAAAACCGGATTGAACCAGTTTCAACCGGATAAAAGCAGATTTAAAAGGATCAAACCGGTTTCAACCGGATTGAACCGGATAGAACCGGTTTAAACTGGATAAAACCGGATAGAACCGGTTTAAACTGGATAAAACCGGATTGAACCGGTTTAAACCTGTTTAAAACGGATAAAACCGGATTGAACCGGATTAAACCGGTTTAAACCGGATGAAACCAGATTGAAACGGTTTAAACCGGATAAAACCGGATTGAACCGGCTTAAACCGGTTTAAAACAGATAAAACTGCATTGAACCGGTTTAAACCGGTATAAACCGGATAAATCCGGAATGAACTGGTTTAAACCGGTTTAAAGCGGAGAGAACCGGATAGAAAAGGTTTAAACCGGATAGAACCGGATTGAACCGCTTTAAACCAGTTTAAACCGAATAGAACCGGATAGAACTGGTTTAAACTGGTTAAAACCGGATAGAACCGGATAGAACTGGTTTAAACCGGATAAAACCGGATTGAACCGGTTAAACCAGTTTCAACCGGATTGAACCGGATAGAAACAGTTTAAACTGGATAAAACCGGATTGAACCGGTTTAAACCTGATTAAACTGGATAAAACCGGATTGAACTGGATTAAACCGGTTTAAACCGGATGAAACCAGATTGAAATGGTTTAAACCAGATAAAACGGGATTGAACCGGCTTAAACCGGTTTAAACCTGATAAAACTGCATTGAACCGGTTTAAACTGGTATAAACCAGATAAATCCGGAATGAACTGGTTTAAACTGGTTTAAACCGGATAGAACAGGTTTAAGCCGGATAAAATCGGATTGAACCGGTTTAAACCGGTTTAAACCGGATAGAACCGGATTGAAACGCTTTAAACCAGTTTAAACCGAATAGAACCGGATAGAAATGGTTTAAACCGGTTTAATCTGGATAGAACCGGATAGAACCGGTTTAAACCGGTTTAAACCGGATAGAAACGGATTGAACCGGTTTAAACCGGATAAAACCGGATAGACCCGGTTTAAACTGGTTTAAACGGGATAGAACCGGGTAGAACCAGTTTAAAACGGATAAAACTAGATTGAACAGGTTTAAACCGGTTTAATCCGGATAAAACCGAATTGAACCGGTTGAAACCGGAGAAAAACGGATTGAACTGGTTGAACCGGTTTAAATCGGATAGAACCGGACTGAACCGGTTTAAACCGCATAAACACGGATTGATCCGGTTTGAACCGCTTTAAACTGGATAGATCGTTTTAAACCGGATAAAAGAGGATTGAACCGGTTTAAACGGGTTTAAACCAGATAAAAGCGGATTGAACCAGTTTAAACCGGATAAAAACGGATTGAACCGGTTTAAACCGGTTTAAACCGGATAGAAACGGATTGAAACGGTATAAAACGGGTTAAACCGGATAAAACCGGATTGAACTGTTTTAAACCGTATAAAACCGATTGAACCGGTTTAAACTGGTTTAAACAGGATAAAATCAGATTGAACCAGTTTAAACTGGTTTAATCCGTATAAAACCGGATTGAACCAGTTTAAACCGGTTTAAACCAGATAAAAGCAGATTGAACCGCTTTAGACCGGATAGAACTGGACTGAACCGGTTTAAACCGGTTTTAACCGGATAAAACCGGATTGAACCGGTTTAAACCGGTTTAAACCAGATGAAACCAGATTGAAACGGTTTAAACCGGATAAAACGGGATTGAACCAGCTTAAACCGGTTTAAACCTGATAAAACTGAATTGAACCGGTTTAAACTGGTATAAACCGGATAAATCCGGAATGAACTGGTTTAAACTGGTTTAAACCGGATAGAACCGGTTTAAGCCGGATAAAATCGGATTGAACCGGTTTAAACCGGTTTAAACCGGAAAGAACCGGATTGAAACGCTTTAAACCAGTTTAAACCGAATAGAACCGGATAGAAATGGTTTAAACCGGTTTAATCTGGATAGAACCGGATAGAACCGGTTTAAACCGGTTTAATCCGGATAGAAACGGATTGAACCGGTTTAAACCCGATAAAACCGGATAGAACCGGTTTAAACTGGTTTAAACGGGATAGAACCGGGTAGAACCAGTTTAAAACGGATAAAACTAGATTGAACAGGTTTAAACCAGTTTAATCCGGATAAAACCGAATTGAACCGGTTGAAACCGGAGAAAAACGGATTGAACTGGTTGAACCGGTTTAAATCGGATAGAACCGGATTGAACCGGTTTAAACCGCATAAACCCGGATTGATCCGGTTTGAACCGCTTTAAACCGGATAGATCGGTTTAAACCGGATGAAAGAGGATTGAACCGGTTTAAACGGGTTTAAACCAGATAAAAGCGGATTGAACCAGTTTAAACCGGATAAAAACGGATTGAACCGGTTTAAACCGGTTTAAACCGGATAGAAACGGATTGAAACGGTATAAAACGGGTTAAACCGGATAAAACCGGATTGAACTGTTTTAAACCGTATAAAACCGGATTGAACCGGTTTAAACTGGTTTAAACAGGATAAAATCAGATTGAACCAGTTTAAATTGGTTTAATCCGTATAAAACCGGATTGAACCAGTTTAAACCGGTTTAAACCAGATAAAAGCAGATTGAACCGCTTTAGACCGGATAGAACCGGACTGAACCGGTTTAAACAGGTTTTAACCGGATAAAACCGGATTGAACCGGTTTAAACCGGTTTAAACCGGATAGAATCGGATTGAACTGGTTTAAACCGGATAAAACAAGATAGAACTGGTATAAACCGGATAGAACTGGATTGAACTGGTTTAAACCGGTTTAAACAGGATAAAATCGGATTGAACCGGTTTAAACTGGTTTAAATCGGTTAAAACCGGATTGAACCGGTTTAAACTTGATAAAACCAGATTGAACCAGTTTAAACCGGATGAAATCGGATAGAACCGGTTTACACTGGATAGAAGAGGATTGAACCGGTATAAACCGGATAGAACCGGATTGAACCGGTTCCAACTGGTTTAAACCAGATAAAACCGGATAGAACCGGTTGAAACTGGATAAAACCAGATTGAACCGGTTGAAACCGGATGAAACCGGATAGAACCGGTTTAAACCGGATAGAACAGGATTGAACCGGTGTAAACCGTTTAAAAGTGGATAAAACCGGATTGAACTGGTTTAAACTGGATAAAACCGATTGAACCTGTTTAAACTGGATAAAACCGGATTTAACCGGTTTAAACCGGTGTGAACCGTATAGAACCGGATTGAACGTGTTTAACCGGATGAAACTGGATTGAACCGGTTTAAACCTGATTAAACTGGATAAAACCGGATTGAACTGGATTAAACCGGTTTAAACCGGATGAAACCAGATTGAAATGGTTTAAACCGGATAAAACGGGATTGAACCGGCTTAAACCGGTTTAAACCTGATAAAACTGCATTGAACCGGTTTAAACTGGTATAAACCGGATAAATCCGGAATGAACTGGTTTAAACTGGTTTAAACCGGATAGAACAGTTTTAAGCCGGATAAAATCGGATTGAACCGGTTTAAACCGGTTTAAACCGGATAGAACCGGATTGAAACGCTTTAAACCAGTTTAAACCGAATAGAACCGGATAGAAATGGTTTAAACCGGTTTAATCTGGATAGAACCGGATAGAACCGGTTTAAACCGGTTTAAACCGGATAGAAACGGATTGAACTGGTTTAAACCAGATAAAACCGGATAGAACCGGTTTAAACCGGATAGAACAGGATTGAACCGGTGTAAACCGTTTAAAAGTGGATAAAACCGGATTGAACTGGTTTAAACTGGATAAAACCGATTGAACCGGTTTAAACTGGATAAAACCGGATTGAACCGGTTTAAACCGGTGTGAACCGTGTAGAACCGGATTGAACGTGTTTAACCGGATGAAACCGGAGTGAACTGGTTTAAACCGGATAAAACCGGATGGAAACCGTTTAAACTGGATAGAACTGGATTGAACCGGTTTAAACCAGAAAAACCGGATTGAACCTGTCTAAACCGGATAAAACCGGACTGAACCGGTTTAAACTGGATAAAACCGGATTGATCCGGTTTAAACTGGTTTAAACCAGATAAAACCGGATAGAACCGGGTTGAACCAGATTGAAGCGGTTGAAACCGGTTTAAACCAGATAAAACAGGATAGAACGGATTTAAACCGGAAAAAAGCAGATTGAACCGGATTAAACCAGTTTAAACCGGATAAAACCGGATTGAATAAGTTTAATCCGGATAGAACCGGCTTAAACCGGTTTAAACCAGATAAAACTGCATTGAACCGGTTTAAACCGGTATAAACCGGATAAATCCGGAATGAACTGGTTTAAACCGGTTTAAACCGGATAGAACCGGATAGAAAAGGTTTAAACCGGATAAAACCGGATTGAACCGGTTAAACCAGTTTCAACCGGATTGAACCGGATAGAACCAGTTTAAACTGGATAAAACCGGATTGAACCGGTTTAAACCTGATTAAACTGGATAAAACCGGATTGAACCGGATTAAACCGGTTTAAACCGGATGAAACCAGATTGAAACGGTTTAAACCGGATAAAACCGGATTGAACCGGTTAAACCAGTTTCAACCGGATTGAACCGGATAGAACCAGTTTAAACTGGATAAAACCGGATTGAACCGGTTTAAACCGGTTTAAATCGGATAGAACCGGATTGAACCGGTTTATTCCGGAGAAAACCGGATTGAACTGGTTGAACCGGTTTAAATCGGATAGAACCGGATTGAACCGGTTTAAACCGCATAAACCCGGATTGAACCGGTTTGAACCGGTTTAAACCGGAAAGAACCGGTTTAATCAGGACTAAACTGGATGGAACCGGTTTAAACCGGATAAAAGCGGATTGAACCGGTTTAAACCGGTTTCAACCGGATAGAACCGTATTGACCTGGTTTAAACCAGATAAAACCGGATTGAACTGGTTTAAACTGGATAAAACCGGATTGAACCGGTTAAACCAGTTTCAACAGGATAAAACCGGATTGAACCAGTTTACACCAGATAAAAACGGATTGAACTGGTTTAAACCGGTTTAAACCGGATGATACCGGATTTAACCGGTTTAATCCGGTTTAAACGGGATAAAACCGGATTGAACCAGTTTAAACCGGTTTAAACAGGATAAAACGGGATTGAACCGGTTTAAACCAGTTTAAACCGGATAGAACCGGATTGAACCAGTTTAAACCGGACAAAACCGGATAGAACCGGTTAAAACCAGTTTAAACAGGATAGAACCGGTTCAAACCGTTTTAAACCGGATGAAACCGGATTGAACCGGTTTAAACCAGATAAAACTGGATTGAACCCTTTTAAACCAGTTTAAACTGGATAGAACTGGATAGAACCGGTTCAAACTGGATAAAACCGGATTGAACCGGTTAAACCAGTTTCAACCGGATAAAACCGGATTGAACCGGTTTAAACCAGATAAAACCGGAGTGATCCGGTTTGAACCGGTTTAAACCTGATAAAACTGGTTTGAGTCAGTTTAAACCGGTTTAAACCGGATAAAATTGGATTGAACCAGTTTAAACTGGTTTAAACCGGATAAAACCGGATTGAACCGGTTTCAACCGGATAAAAGCAGATTTAAAAGGATCAAACCGGTTTCAACCGGATTGAACCGGATAGAACCGGTTTAAACTGGATAAAACCGGATTGAACCGGTTTAAACCTGTTTAAAACGGATAAAACCGGATTGAATCGGATTAAACCGGTTTAAACCGGATGAAACCAGATTGAAACGGTTTAAACCGGATAAAACCCGATTGAACCGGCTTAAACCGGTTTAAACCAGATAAAACTGCATTGAACCGGTTTAAACCGGTATAAACCGGATAAATCCGGAATGAACTGGTTTAAACCGGTTTAAAGCGGAGAGAACCGGATAGAAAAGGTTTAAACCGGATAGAACCGGATTGAACCGCTTTAAACCAGTTTAAACCGAATAGAACCGGATAGAACTGGTTTAAACTGGTTTAAACCGGATAGAACCGGATAGAACTGGTTTAAACCGGATAAAACCGGATTGAACCGGTTAAACCAGTTTCAACCGGATTGAACCGGATAGAAACAGTTTAAACTGGATAAAACCGGATTGAACCGGTTTAAACCGGTTTAAACCAGATAGAACCGGATTGAAACGCTTTAAACCAGTTTAAACCGAATAGAACCGGATAGAAATGGTTTAAACCGGTTTCATCTGGATAGAACCGGATAGAACCGGTTTAAACCGGTTTAAACCAGATAGAAACGGATTGAACCGGTTTAAACCGGATAAAACTGGATAGAACCGGTTTAAACTGGTTTAAACGGGATAGAACCGGGTAGAACCAGTTTAAAACGGATAAAACTAGATTGAACAGGTTTAAACCGGTTTAATCCGGATAAAACCGAATTGAACCGGTTGAAACCGGAGAAAAACGGATTGAACTGGTTGAACCGGTTTAAATCGGATAGAACCGGATTGAACCGGTTTAAACCGCATAAACCCGGATTGATCTGGTTTGAACCGCTTTAAACCGGATAGATCGGTTTAAACCGGATAAAAGAGGATTGAGCCAGTTTAAACGGGTTTAAACCAGATAAAAGCGGATTGAACCAGTTTAAACCGGATAAAAACGGATTGAACCGGTTTAAACCGGTTTAAACCGGATAGAAACGGATTGAAACGGTATAAAACGGGTTAAACCGGATAAAACCGGATTGAACTGTTTTAAACCGGATAAAACCGGATTGAACCGGTTTAAACTGGTTTAAACAGGATAAAATCAGATTGAACCAGTTTAAACCGGTTTAAACCAGATAAAAGCAGATTGAACCGCTTTAGACCGGATAGAACCGGACTGAACCGGTTTAAACCGGTTTTAACCGGATAAAACCGGATTGAACCGGTTTAAACCGGTTTAAACCGGATAGAATCGGATTGAACTGGTTTAAACCGGATAAAACAAGATAGAACTGGTATAAACCGGATAGAACTGGATTGAACCGGTTTAAACCGGTTTAAACAGGATAAAATCGGATTGAACCGGTGTAAACCGTTTAAAAGTGGATAAAACCGGATTGAACTGGTTTAAACTGGATAAAACCGATTGAACCGGTTTAAACTGGATAAAACCAGATTGAACCGGTTTAAACCGGTGTGAACCGTATAGAACCGGATTGAACGTGTTTAACCGGATGAAACCGGATTGAACCGGTTTAAACCGGATAAAACCGGATGGAAACCGTTTAAACTGGATAGAACTGGATTGAACCGGTTTAAACCAGAAAAAACGGATTGAACCTGTTTAAACCGGATAAAACCGGACTGAACCGGTTTAAACTGGATAAAACAGGATTGATCCGGTTTAAACTGGTTTAAACCAGATAAAACCGGATAGAACCGGGTTGAACCAGATTGAAGCGGTTGAAACCGGTTTAAACCAGATAAAACAGGATAGAACGGATTTAAACCGGAAAAAAGCAGATTGAACCGGATTAAACCAGTTTAAACCGGATAAAACCGGATTGAATAAGTTTAAACCGGATTGAACCGGTTTAAACTGGTTTAAAACGGATAGAACCGGATTGAACCAGTTTAAACCAGTTTAAGGTGGATAAAACCGGATTGAACTGGTTTAAACAGGATAAAACCGAATTGAACCAGTTTAAAATGGTTTAAACAGGATAAAACCGCATTGAACCGGTTTAAACCGGATAAAACCGGATCCATCCTGTTTAAACTGGTTTAAACCGGATAAAACAGGATAGAACTAGTTTAAAGCGGATAGAAAGCGACTGAAACGGTTTAAACCGGATTAAACCGGATTAAACCGGATAAAACCAGATTGAACCGGTTTAAACCAGTTTAAACTGGATAAAACCGGATTGAACTGGTTTAAACCGGTTTGAACCGTATAGAACCGGATTGAACGTGTTTAAACTGGATAAAACCGGATTGAACCGGTTTAAACCGGATAAAACCATATTGAACCGGTTTAAACAGGTTTAAAGTGGACAAAAACGGATTGAACTGGTTTAAACAGGATAAAACCGGATTGAACCGGTTTAAAGCGGATAAAACAAGATAGAACTGGTTTATAACGGATAGAACCGGATTGAACTGGTTTAAACCGGTTTAAACCGGATAAAACCGGATTGAACCGGTTAAACCAGTTTCAACCGGATTGAACCGGATAGAACCAGTTTAAACTGGATAAAACCGGATTGAACCGGTTTAAACCTGATTAAACTGGATAAAACCGGATTGAACCGGATTAAACCGGTTTAAACCGGATGAAACCAGATTGAAACGGTTTAAACCGGATAAAACTGGATTGAAACCGGGTTAAACCGGTTTAAACCAGATAAAAATGCATTAAACCGGTTTAAACTGGTATAAACCGGATAAATCCGGAATGAACTGGTTTAAACCGGTTTAAACCGGATAGAACCGGTTTAAACCGGATAAAACCGGATTGAACCGGTTTAAACCGGTTTAAACCGGAGAGAACCAGATTGAACCGCTTTAAACCAGTTTAAACCGAATAGAAACGGATAGAACTGGTTTAAACCGGTTTGAACTGGATAGAACCGGATAGAACCGGTTTAAACCGGATAAAACCGGATAGAACCGGTTTAAACCGGATAGAACAGGATTGAACCGGTGTAAACCGTTTAAAAGTGGATAAAACCGGATTGAACTGGTTTAAACTGGATAAAACCGATTGAACCGGTTTAAACTGGATAAAACCGGATTGAACCGGTTTAAACCGGTGTGAACCGTATAGAACCGGATTGAACGTGTTTAACCGGATGAAACTGGATTGAACCGGTTTAAACCTGATTAAACTGGATAAAACCGGATTGAACTGGATTAAACCGGTTTAAACCGGATGAAACCAGATTGAAATGGTTTAAACCGGATAAAACGGGATTGAACCGGCTTAAACCGGTTTAAACCTGATAAAACTGCATTGAACCGGTTTAAACTGGTATAAACCGGATAAATCCGGAATGAACTGGTTTAAACTGGTTTAAACCGGATAGAACAGTTTTAAGCCGGATAAAATCGGATTGAACCGGTTTAAACCGGTTTAAACCGGATAGAACCGGATTGAAACGCTTTAAACCAGTTTAAACCGAATAGAACCGGATAGAAATGGTTTAAACCGGTTTAATCTGGATAGAACCGGATAGAACCGGTTTAAACCGGTTTAAACCGGATAGAAACGGATTGAACTGGTTTAAACCAGATAAAACCGGATAGAACCGGTTTAAACCGGATAGAACAGGATTGAACCGGTGTAAACCGTTTAAAAGTGGATAAAACCGGATTGAACTGGTTTAAACTGGATAAAACCGATTGAACCGGTTTAAACTGGATAAAACCGGATTGAACCGGTTTAAACCGGTGTGAACCGTGTAGAACCGGATTGAACGTGTTTAACCGGATGAAACCGGAGTGAACTGGTTTAAACCGGATAAAACCGGATGGAAACCGTTTAAACTGGATAGAACTGGATTGAACCGGTTTAAACCAGAAAAACCGGATTGAACCTGTCTAAACCGGATAAAACCGGACTGAACCGGTTTAAACTGGATAAAACCGGATTGATCCGGTTTAAACTGGTTTAAACCAGATAAAACCGGATAGAACCGGGTTGAACCAGATTGAAGCGGTTGAAACCGGTTTAAACCAGATAAAACAGGATAGAACGGATTTAAACCGGAAAAAAGCAGATTGAACCGGATTAAACCAGTTTAAACCGGATAAAACCGGATTGAATAAGTTTAATCCGGATAGAACCGGCTTAAACCGGTTTAAACCAGATAAAACTGCATTGAACCGGTTTAAACCGGTATAAACCGGATAAATCCGGAATGAACTGGTTTAAACCGGTTTAAACCGGATAGAACCGGATAGAAAAGGTTTAAACCGGGTAAAACCGGATTGAACCGGTTAAACCAGTTTCAACCGGATTGAACCGGATAGAACCAGTTTAAACTGGATAAAACCGGATTGAACCGGTTTAAACCTGATTAAACTGGATAAAACCGGATTGAACCGGATTAAACCGGTTTAAACCGGATGAAACCAGATTGAAACGGTTTAAACCGGATAAAACCGGATTGAACCGGTTAAACCAGTTTCAACCGGATTGAACCGGATAGAACCAGTTTAAACTGGATAAAACCGGATTGAACCGGTTTAAACCGGTTTAAATCGGATAGAACCGGATTGAACCGGTTTATTCCGGAGAAAACCGGATTGAACTGGTTGAACCGGTTTAAATCGGATAGAACCGGATTGAACCGGTTTAAACCGCATAAACCCGGATTGAACCGGTTTGAACCGGTTTAAACCGGAAAGAACCGGTTTAATCAGGACTAAACTGGATGGAACCGGTTTAAACCGGATAAAAGCGGATTGAACCGGTTTAAACCGGTTTCAACCGGATAGAACCGTATTGACCTGGTTTAAACCAGATAAAACCGGATTGAACTGGTTTAAACTGGATAAAACCGGATTGAACCGGTTTAAACCAGTTTAAACAGGATAGAGCCGGATAGAACGGGTTCAAACTGGATAAAACCGGATTGAACCGGTTAAACCAGTTTCAACAGGATAAAACCGGATTGAACCAGTTTACACCAGATAAAAACGGATTGAACTGGTTTAAACCGGTTTAAACCGGATGATACCGGATTTAACCGGTTTAATCCGGTTTAAACGGGATAAAACCGGATTGAACCGGTTTAAACCGGTTTAAACAGGATAAAACGGGATTGAACCGGTTTAAACCAGTTTAAACCAGATAGAACCGGATTGAACCAGTTTAAACCGGACAAAACCGGATAGAACCGGTTAAAACCAGTTTAAACAGGATAGAACCGGTTCAAACCGTTTTAAACCGGATGAAACCGGATTGAACCGGTTTAAACCAGATAAAACTGGATTGAACCCTTTTAAACGAGTTTAAACTGGATAGAACTGGATAGAACCGGTTCAAACTGGATAAAACCGGATTGAACCGGTTAAACCAGTTTCAACCGGATAAAACCGGATTGAACCGGTTTAAACCAGATAAAACCGGAGTGATCCGGTTTGAACCGGTTTAAACCTGATAAAACCGGATTGAGTCAGTTTAAACCGGTTTAAACCGGATAAAATTGGATTGAACCGGTTTAAACTGGTTTAAACTGGATAAAACCGGATTGAACCAGTTTCAACCGGATAAAAGCAGATTTAAAAGGATCAAACCGGTTTCAACCGGATTGAACCGGATAGAACCGGTTTAAACTGGATAAAACCGGATAGAACCGGTTTAAACTGGATAAAACCGGATTGAACCGGTTTAAACCTGTTTAAAACGGATAAAACCGGATTGAACCGGATTAAACCGGTTTAAACCGGATGAAACCAGATTGAAACGGTTTAAACCGGATAAAACCGGATTGAACCGGCTTAAACCGGTTTAAAACAGATAAAACTGCATTGAACCGGTTTAAACCGGTATAAACCGGATAAATCCGGAATGAACTGGTTTAAACCGGTTTAAAGCGGAGAGAACCGGATAGAAAAGGTTTAAACCGGATAGAACCGGATTGAACCGCTTTAAACCAGTTTAAACCGAATAGAACCGGATAGAACTGGTTTAAACTGGTTAAAACCGGATAGAACCGGATAGAACTGGTTTAAACCGGATAAAACCGGATTGAACCGGTTAAACCAGTTTCAACCGGATTGAACCGGATAGAAACAGTTTAAACTGGATAAAACCGGATTGAACCGGTTTAAACCTGATTAAACTGGATAAAACCGGATTGAACTGGATTAAACCGGTTTAAACCGGATGAAACCAGATTGAAATGGTTTAAACCAGATAAAACGGGATTGAACCGGCTTAAACCGGTTTAAACCTGATAAAACTGCATTGAACCGGTTTAAACTGGTATAAACCAGATAAATCCGGAATGAACTGGTTTAAACTGGTTTAAACCGGATAGAACAGGTTTAAGCCGGATAAAATCGGATTGAACCGGTTTAAACCGGTTTAAACCGGATAGAACCGGATTGAAACGCTTTAAACCAGTTTAAACCGAATAGAACCGGATAGAAATGGTTTAAACCGGTTTAATCTGGATAGAACCGGATAGAACCGGTTTAAACCGGTTTAAACCGGATAGAAACGGATTGAACCGGTTTAAACCGGATAAAACCGGATAGACCCGGTTTAAACTGGTTTAAACGGGATAGAACCGGGTAGAACCAGTTTAAAACGGATAAAACTAGATTGAACAGGTTTAAACCGGTTTAATCCGGATAAAACCGAATTGAACCGGTTGAAACCGGAGAAAAACGGATTGAACTGGTTGAACCGGTTTAAATCGGATAGAACCGGACTGAACCGGTTTAAACCGCATAAACACGGATTGATCCGGTTTGAACCGCTTTAAACTGGATAGATCGTTTTAAACCGGATAAAAGAGGATTGAACCGGTTTAAACGGGTTTAAACCAGATAAAAGCGGATTGAACCAGTTTAAACCGGATAAAAACGGATTGAACCGGTTTAAACCGGTTTAAACCGGATAGAAACGGATTGAAACGGTATAAAACGGGTTAAACCGGATAAAACCGGATTGAACTGTTTTAAACCGTATAAAACCGATTGAACCGGTTTAAACTGGTTTAAACAGGATAAAATCAGATTGAACCAGTTTAAACTGGTTTAATCCGTATAAAACCGGATTGAACCAGTTTAAACCGGTTTAAACCAGATAAAAGCAGATTGAACCGCTTTAGACCGGATAGAACTGGACTGAACCGGTTTAAACCGGTTTTAACCGGATAAAACCGGATTGAACCGGTTTAAACCGGTTTAAACCAGATGAAACCAGATTGAAACGGTTTAAACCGGATAAAACGGGATTGAACCAGCTTAAACCGGTTTAAACCTGATAAAACTGAATTGAACCGGTTTAAACTGGTATAAACCGGATAAATCCGGAATGAACTGGTTTAAACTGGTTTAAACCGGATAGAACCGGTTTAAGCCGGATAAAATCGGATTGAACCGGTTTAAACCGGTTTAAACCGGAAAGAACCGGATTGAAACGCTTTAAACCAGTTTAAACCGAATAGAACCGGATAGAAATGGTTTAAACCGGTTTAATCTGGATAGAACCGGATAGAACCGGTTTAAACCGGTTTAATCCGGATAGAAACGGATTGAACCGGTTTAAACCCGATAAAACCGGATAGAACCGGTTTAAACTGGTTTAAACGGGATAGAACCGGGTAGAACCAGTTTAAAACGGATAAAACTAGATTGAACAGGTTTAAACCGGTTTAATCCGGATAAAACCGAATTGAACCGGTTGAAACCGGAGAAAAACGGATTGAACTGGTTGAACCGGTTTAAATCGGATAGAACCGGATTGAACCGGTTTAAACCGCATAAACCCGGATTGATCCGGTTTGAACCGCTTTAAACCGGATAGATCGGTTTAAACCGGATGAAAGAGGATTGAACCGGTTTAAACGGGTTTAAACCAGATAAAAGCGGATTGAACCAGTTTAAACCGGATAAAAACGGATTGAACCGGTTTAAACCGGTTTAAACCGGATAGAAACGGATTGAAACGGTATAAAACGGGTTAAACCGGATAAAACCGGATTGAACTGTTTTAAACCGTATAAAACCGGATTGAACCGGTTTAAACTGGTTTAAACAGGATAAAATCAGATTGAACCAGTTTAAATTGGTTTAATCCGTATAAAACCGGATTGAACCAGTTTAAACCGGTTTAAACCAGATAAAAGCAGATTGAACCGCTTTAGACCGGATAGAACCGGACTGAACCGGTTTAAACAGGTTTTAACCGGATAAAACCGGATTGAACCGGTTTAAACCGGTTTAAACCGGATAGAATCGGATTGAACTGGTTTAAACCGGATAAAACAAGATAGAACTGGTATAAACCGGATAGAACTGGATTGAACTGGTTTAAACCGGTTTAAACAGGATAAAATCGGATTGAACCGGTTTAAACTGGTTTAAATCGGTTAAAACCGGATTGAACCGGTTTAAACTTGATAAAACCAGATTGAACCAGTTTAAACCAGATGAAATCGGATAGAACCGGTTTACACTGGATAGAAGAGGATTGAACCGGTATAAACCGGATAGAACCGGATTGAACCGGTTCCAACTGGTTTAAACCAGATAAAACCGGATAGAACCGGTTGAAACTGGATAAAACCAGATTGAACCGGTTGAAACCGGATGAAACCGGATAGAACCGGTTTAAACCGGATAGAACAGGATTGAACCGGTGTAAACCGTTTAAAAGTGGATAAAACCGGATTGAACTGGTTTAAACTGGATAAAACCGATTGAACCGGTTTAAACTGGATAAAACCGGATTGAACCGGTTTAAACCTGTTTAAAACGGATAAAACCGGATTGAATCGGATTAAACCGGTTTAAACCGGATGAAACCAGATTGAAACGGTTTAAACCGGATAAAACCCGATTGAACCGGCTTAAACCGGTTTAAACCAGATAAAACTGCATTGAACCGGTTTAAACCGGTATAAACCGGATAAATCCGGAATGAACTGGTTTAAACCGGTTTAAAGCGGAGAGAACCGGATAGAAAAGGTTTAAACCGGATAGAACCGGATTGAACCGCTTTAAACCAGTTTAAACCGAATAGAACCGGATAGAACTGGTTTAAACTGGTTTAAACCGGATAGAACCGGATAGAACTGGTTTAAACCGGATAAAACCGGATTGAACCGGTTAAACCAGTTTCAACCGGATTGAACCGGATAGAAACAGTTTAAACTGGATAAAACCGGATTGAACCGGTTTAAACCGGTTTAAACCAGATAGAACCGGATTGAAACGCTTTAAACCAGTTTAAACCGAATAGAACCGGATAGAAATGGTTTAAACCGGTTTCATCTGGATAGAACCGGATAGAACCGGTTTAAACAGGTTTAAACCAGATAGAAACGGATTGAACCGGTTTAAACCGGATAAAACTGGATAGAACCGGTTTAAACTGGTTTAAACGGGATAGAACCGGGTAGAACCAGTTTAAAACGGATAAAACTAGATTGAACAGGTTTAAACCGGTTTAATCCGGATAAAACCGAATTGAACCGGTTGAAACCGGAGAAAAACGGATTGAACTGGTTGAACCGGTTTAAATCGGATAGAACCGGATTGAACCGGTTTAAACCGCATAAACCCGGATTGATCTGGTTTGAACCGCTTTAAACCGGATAGATCGGTTTAAACCGGATAAAAGAGGATTGAGCCAGTTTAAACGGGTTTAAACCAGATAAAAGCGGATTGAACCAGTTTAAACCGGATAAAAACGGATTGAACCGGTTTAAACCGGTTTAAACCGGATAGAAACGGATTGAAACGGTATAAAACGGGTTAAACCGGATAAAACCGGATTGAACTGTTTTAAACCGGATAAAACCGGATTGAACCGGTTTAAACTGGTTTAAACAGGATAAAATCAGATTGAACCAGTTTAAACCGGTTTAAACCAGATAAAAGCAGATTGAACCGCTTTAGACCGGATAGAACCGGACTGAACCGGTTTAAACCGGTTTTAACCGGATAAAACCGGATTGAACCGGTTTAAACCGGTTTAAACCGGATAGAATCGGATTGAACTGGTTTAAACCGGATAAAACAAGATAGAACTGGTATAAACCGGATAGAACTGGATTGAACCGGTTTAAACCGGTTTAAACAGGATAAAATCGGATTGAACCGGTGTAAACCGTTTAAAAGTGGATAAAACCGGATTGAACTGGTTTAAACTGGATAAAACCGATTGAACCGGTTTAAACTGGATAAAACCAGATTGAACCGGTTTAAACCGGTGTGAACCGTATAGAACCGGATTGAACGTGTTTAACCGGATGAAACCGGATTGAACCGGTTTAAACCGGATAAAACCGGATGGAAACCGTTTAAACTGGATAGAACTGGATTGAACCGGTTTAAACCAGAAAAAACGGATTGAACCTGTTTAAACCGGATAAAACCGGACTGAACCGGTTTAAACTGGATAAAACAGGATTGATCCGGTTTAAACTGGTTTAAACCAGATAAAACCGGATAGAACCGGGTTGAACCAGATTGAAGCGGTTGAAACCGGTTTAAACCAGATAAAACAGGATAGAACGGATTTAAACCGGAAAAAAGCAGATTGAACCGGATTAAACCAGTTTAAACCGGATAAAACCGGATTGAATAAGTTTAAACCGGATTGAACCGGTTTAAACTGGTTCAAAACGGATAGAACCGGATTGAACCAGTTTAAACCAGTTTAAGGTGGATAAAACCGGATTGAACTGGTTTAAACAGGATAAAACCGAATTGAACCAGTTTAAAATGGTTTAAACAGGATAAAACCGCATTGAACCGGTTTAAACCGGATAAAACCGGATCCATCCTGTTTAAACTGGTTTAAACCGGATAAAACAGGATAGAACTAGTTTAAAGCGGATAGAAAGCGACTGAAACGGTTTAAACCGGATTAAACCGGATTAAACCGGATAAAACCAGATTGAACCGGTTTAAACCAGTTTAAACTGGATAAAACCGGATTGAACTGGTTTAAACCGGTTTGAACCGTATAGAACCGGATTGAACGTGTTTAAACTGGATAAAACCGGATTGAACCGGTTTAAACCGGATAAAACCATATTGAACCGGTTTAAACAGGTTTAAAGTGGACAAAAACGGATTGAACTGGTTTAAACAGGATAAAACCGGATTGAACCGGTTTAAAGCGGATAAAACAAGATAGAACTGGTTTATAACGGATAGAACCGGATTGAACTGGTTTAAACCGGTTTAAACCGGATAAAACCGGATTGAACCGGTTAAACCAGTTTCAACCGGATTGAACCGGATAGAACCAGTTTAAACTGGATAAAACCGGATTGAACCGGTTTAAACCTGATTAAACTGGATAAAACCGGATTGAACCGGATTAAACCGGTTTAAACCGGATGAAACCAGATTGAAACGGTTTAAACCGGATAAAACTGGATTGAAACCGGGTTAAACCGGTTTAAACCAGATAAAAATGCATTAAACCGGTTTAAACTGGTATAAACCGGATAAATCCGGAATGAACTGGTTTAAACCGGTTTAAACCGGATAGAACCGGTTTAAACCGGATAAAACCGGATTGAACCGGTTTAAACCGGTTTAAACCGGAGAGAACCAGATTGAACCGCTTTAAACCAGTTTAAACCGAATAGAAACGGATAGAACTGGTTTAAACCGGTTTGAACTGGATAGAACCGGATAGAACCGGTTTAAACCGGATAAAACCGGATTGAACTGGTTTAAACCGGTTTAAACCGGATGATACCGGATTTAACCGGTTTAATCCGGTTTAAACGGGATAAAACCGGATTGAACCAGTTTAAACCGGTTTAAACAGGATAAAACGGGATTGAACCGGTTTAAACCAGTTTCAACCGGATAGAACCGGATTGAACCAGTTTAAACCGGACAAAACCGGATAGAACCGGTTAAAACCAGTTTAAACAGGATAGAACCGGTTCAAACCGTTTTAAACCGGATGAAACCGGATTGAACCGGTTTAAACCAGATAAAACTGGATTGAACCCTTTTAAACCAGTTTAAACTGGATAGAACTGGATAGAACCGGTTCAAACTGGATAAAACCGGATTGAACCGGTTAAACCAGTTTCAACCGGATAAAACCGGATTGAACCGGTTTAAACCAGATAAAACCGGAGTGATCCGGTTTGAACCGGTTTAAACCTGATAAAACCGGTTTGAGTCAGTTTAAACCGGTTTAAACCGGATAAAATTGGATTGAACCGGTTTAAACTGGTTTAAACCGGATAAAACCGGATTGAACCGGTTTCAACCGGATAAAAGCAGATTTAAAAGGATCAAACCGGTTTCAACCGGATTGAACCGGATAGAACCGGTTTAAACTGGATAAAACCGGATTGAACCGGTTTAAACCTGTTTAAAACGGATAAAACCGGATTGAACCGGATTAAACCGGTTTAAACCGGATGAAACCAGATTGAAACGGTTTAAACCGGATAAAACCCGATTGAACCGGCTTAAACCGGTTTAAACCAGATAAAACTGCATTGAACCGGTTTAAACCGGTATAAACCGGATAAATCCGGAATGAACTGGTTTAAACCGGTTTAAAGCGGAGAGAACCGGATAGAAAAGTTTTAAACCGGATAGAACCTGATTGAACCGCTTTAAACCAGTTTAAACCGAATAGAACCGGATAGAACTGGTTTAAACTGGTTTAAACCGGATAGAACTGGTTTAAACCGGATAAAACCGGATTGAACCGGTTAAACCAGTTTCAACCGGATTGAACCGGATAGAAACAGTTTAAACTGGATAAAACCGGATTGAACTGGTTTAAACCTGATTAAACTGGATAAAACCGGATTGAACTGGATTAAACCGGTTTAAACCGGATGAAACCAGATTGAAATGGTTTAAACCGGATAAAACGGGATTGAACTGGCTTAAACCTGTTTAAACCTGATAAAACTGCATTGAACCGGTTTAAACTGGTATAAACCGGATAAATCCGGAATGAACTGGTTTAAACTGGTTTAAACCGGGTAGAACCGGATAGAACCGGTTTAAGCCGGATAAAATCGGATTGAACCGGTTTAAACCGGTTTAAACCGGATAGAACCGGATTGAAACGCTTTAAACCAGTTTAAACCGAATAGAACCGGATAGAAATGGTTTAAACCGGTTTAATCTGGATAGAACCGGATAGAACCGGTTTAAACCGGTTTAAACCGGATAGAAACGGATTGAACCGGTTTAAACCGGATAAAACCGGATAGAACCGGTTTAAACTGGTTTAAACGGGATAGAACCGGGTAGAACCAGTTTAAAACGGATAAAAATAGATTGAACAGGTTTAAACCGGTTTAATCCGGATAAAACCGAATTGAACCGGTTGAAACCGGAGAAAAACGGATTGAACTGGTTGAACCGGTTTAAATCGGATAGAACCGGATTGAACCGGTTTAAACCGCATAAACCCGGATTGATCTGGTTTGAACCGCTTTAAACCGGATAGATCGGTTTAAACCGGATAAAAGAGGATTGAACCGGTTTAAACGGGTTTAAACCAGATAAAAGCGGATTGAACCAGTTCAAACCTGATAAAAACGGATTGAACCGGTTTAAACCGGTTTAAACCGGATAGAAACGGATTGAAACGGTATAAAACGGGTTAAACCGGATAATACCGGATTGAACTGTTTTAAACCGTATAAAACCGGATTGAACCGGTTTAAACTGGTTTAAACAGGATAAAATCAGATTGAACCAGTTTAAACTGGTTTAATCCATATAAAACCGGATTGAACCAGTTTAAACCGGTTTAAACAAGATAAAAGCAGATTGAACCGCTTTAGACCGGATAGAACTGGACTGAACCGGTTTAAACCGGTTTTAACCGGATAAAACCGGATTGAACCGGTTTAAACCGATTTAAACCGGATAGAATCGGATTGAACTGGTTTAAACCGGATAAAACAAGATAGAACTGGTATAAACGGGATAGAACTGGATTGAACCGGTTTAAACCGGTTTAAACAGGATAAAATCGGATTGAACCGGTTTAAACCGGTTTAAACTAGATAAAACCGGATTGAACCGGTTTAAACAGGATAAAAACGGATAGGACCGGATTGAACCGGTTTAAACCGGTTTAAACCAGATGAAACTGGATAGAACTGGTTTAAAGCAGATAGAATGGGATTGAACCGTTTTAAACAGTTTTAAACCGGATGAAACCAGATTGAAACGGTTTAAACCAGATAAAACCGGATTGAACCGGCTTAAACCGGTTTAAACCAGATAAAACTGCATTGAACCGGATTAAACCGGTATAAAACGGATAAATCCGGAATGAACTGGTTTAAACCGGTTTAAAGCGGAGAGAACCGGATAGAAAAGGTTTAAACCGGATAGAACCGGATTGAACCGCTTTAAACCAGTTTAAACCGAATAGAACCGGATAGAACTGGTTTAAACTGGTTTAAACCGGATAGAACCGGATAGAACTGGTTTAAACCGGATAAAACCGGATTGAACCGGTTAAACCAGTTTCAACCGGATTGAACCGGATAGAAACAGTTTAAACTGGATAAAACTGGATTGAACCGGTTTAAACCTGATTAAACTGGATAAAACCGGATTGAACTGGATTAAACCGGTTTAAACCGGATGAAACCAGATTGAAACGGTTTTAAACCGGATAAAACGGGATTGAACCGGCTTAAACCGTTTAAACCTGATAAAACTGCATTGAACCGGTTTAAACTGGTATAAACCGGATAAATCCGGAATGAACTGGTTTAAACTGGTTTAAACCGGATAGAACCGGTTTAAGCCGGATAAAATCGGATTGAACCGGTTTAAACCGGTTTAAACCGGATAGAACCGGATTGAAACGCTTTAAACCAGTTTAAACCGAATAGAACCGGATAGAAATGGTTTAAACCGGTTTAATCTGGATAGAACCGGATAGAACCGGTTTAAACCGGTTTAAACCGGATAGAAACGGATTGAACCGGTTTAAACCGGATAAAACCGGATAGAACCGGTTTAAACTGGTTTAAACGGGATAGAACCGGGTAGAACCAGTTTAAAACGGATAAAACTAGATTGAACAGGTTTAAACCGGTTTAATCCGGATAAAACCGAATTGAACCGGTTGAAACCGGAGAAAAACGGATTGAACTGGTTGAACCGGTTTTAACCGGATAAAACCGGATTGAACCGGTTTAAACCGGTTTAAACCGGATAGAATCGGATTGAACTGGTTTAAACCGGATAAAAAAAGATAGAACTGGTATAAACCGGATAGAACTGGATTGAACCGGTTTAAACCGGTTTACACAGGATAAAATCGGATTGAACCGGTTTAAACTGGTTTAAATCGGTTAAAACCGGATTGAACCGGTTTAAACTTGATAAAACCAGATTGAACCAGTTTAAACCGGTTTAAACCGGATAAAAACGGATTGAACCGGTTTAAACCGGTTTAAACTAGATAAAACCGGATTGAACCGGTTTAAACAGGATAAAAACGGATAGGACCGGATTGAACCGGTTTAAACCGGTTTAAACCAGATGAAACTGGATAGAACTGGTTTAAAGCAGATACAAAGGGATTGAACCGTTTTAAACCGGTTTAAACCGGATAAAACCAGATTGAACCAGTTTAAACCGGTTTAAACCGGATAAAAACGGATTGAACCGGTTTAAACCGGTTTAAACTAGATAAAACCGGATTGAACCGGTTTAAACAGGATAAAAACGGATAGGACCGGATTGAACCGGTTTAAACCGGTTTAAACCAGATGAAACTGGATAGAACTGGTTTAAAGCAGATAGAAAGGGATTGAACCGTTTTAAACCGGTTTAAACCGGATAAAACCAGATTGAACCGGTTTAAACCAGATAAAACCGGATTGAACCGGTTTAAACCGGTGTGCACCGTATAGAACCGGATTGAACGTGATTAAACCGGATAAAACTGGATTGAACCAGTTTAAACCGGATAAAACCGGATGGAAACCTTTTAAACTGGATAGAACTGGATTGAACCGGTTTAAACCAGAAAAACCGGATTGAACCTGTTTAAACCGGATAAAACAGGACTGAACCGGTTTAAACCGGATTGATCCAGTTTAAACTGGTTTAAACCGGATAAAACCGGATAGAACCGGGTTGAACCAGATTGAAGCGGTTTAAACCGGTTTAAACCAGATAAAACCGGATAGAACGTGTTTAAAACGGAAAAAAGCAGATTTAACCAGATTAAACCAGTTTAAACAGGATTAAACTGGATTGAATAAGTTTAAACCGGATTGAACCGGTTTAAACCGGTTTAAAACGGATAGAACCGGATTGAACCGGTTTAAACCGCTTTAAACTACATAAAACCGGATTGAACTGTTTTAAACAGGATAAAACCGGATTGAACCGGTTTAAAAGGTTTAAACAGGATAAAACCGCATTGAACCGGTTTAAACCGGATAAAACCGGATCGATCCGGTTTAAACTGGTTTAAAACGGATAAAACAGGATCGAACTGCTTTAAAGCGGATAGAAAGGGTTTGAACCGGTTTAAACCGGATTGAACCGGTTTAAACCGGATAAAACCGGATTGAACCGGTTTAAACCAGTTTGAACCGTATAGAACCGGATTGAACGTGTTTAAACCGGATAGAACCAGATTGAACCGGTTTAAACCAGAAAAACCGGATTGAACCTGTTTAAACTGGATAAAACCGGACTGAACCAGTTAAAACCGGATAAAACCGGATTGATCCGGTTTAAACTGGTTTAAATAGGATAAAACCGGATTGAACTGGTTTAAACCGGATAAAAACTGATAGAACCAGACTGAACCAGTATAAACCGGTTTAAGCCAGATGAAACCGGATAGAACCGGTTTAAACTGGATAAAATCGGATTGAACCAGTTTAAACCAGATTAAACTGGAAAGAACCGGTTTACACTGGATAGAAGAGGATTGAACCGGTATAAACCGGATAGAACCGGATTGAACCGGTTTAAACCGGTTTAAACCGGATAGAACCGGATTGAACCGGTTCCAACCGGTTTAAACCAGATAAAACCGGATAGAACCGGTTGAAACTGGATAAAACCGGATTGAACCGGTTGAAACCGGATGAAACCGGATAGAACCGGTTTAAACCGGATAGAACCGGATTGAACCGGTGTAAACCGTTTAAAAGTGGATAAAACGGATTGAACTGGTTTAAACAGGATAAAACCGGATTGATCCGGTTTAAAATGTTTTAAACAGGATTAAACCGGATTGAACCGGTTGAAACCGATTGATCCGGTTTAGACCGTTTTAAACCGGATAAAACCGGATAGAACTGGTTTAAAGCAGATAGAAAGGGATTGAACCGTTTTAAACCGGTTTAAACCGGATAAAACCAGATTGAACCAGTTTAAACTGGTTTAAACTGGATAAAACCGGATTGAACCGGTTTAAACCGGTGTGAACCGTATAGAACCGGATTGAACGTGTTTAACCGGATGAAACCGGATTGAACCAGTTTAAACCGGATAAAACCGGATGGAAACCGTTTAAACTGGATAGAACTGGATTGAACCGGTTTAAACCAGAAAAACCGGATTGAACCTGTCTAAACCGGATAAAACCGGACTGAACCGGTTTAAACTGGATAAAACCGGATTGATCCGGTTTAAACTGGTTTAAACCAGATAAAACCGGATAGAACAGGGTTGAACCAGATTGAAGCGGTTGAAACCGGTTTAAACCAGATAAAACAGGATAGAACGGATTTAAACCGGAAAAAAGCAGATTGAAAAGGATTAAACCAGTTTAAACCGGATAAAACCGGATTGAATAAGTTTAAACCGGATTGAACCGGTTTAAACTGGTTTAAAATGGATAGAACGGGATTGAACCGGTTTAAACCAGTTTAAGGTGGATAAAACCGGATTGAACTGGTTTAAACAGGATAAAACCGAATTGAACCAGTTTAAAATGGTTTAAACAGGATAAAACCGCATTGAACCGGTTTAAACCGGATAAAACCGGATCCATCCTGTTTAAACTGGTTTAAACCGGATAAAACAGGATAGAACTAGTTTAAAGCGGATAGAAAGGGACTGAAACGGTTTAAACCGGATTAAACCGGATTAAACCGGATAAAACCAGATTGAAACGGTTTAAACCTGTTTAAACTGGATAAAACCGGATTGAACTGGTTTAAACCGGTTTGAACCGTATAGAACCGGATTGAACGTGTTTAAACTGGATAAAACCGGATTGAACCGGTTTAAACCGGATAAAACCATATTGAACCGGTTTAAATAGGTTTAAAGTGGACAAAACCGGATTGAACTGGTTTAAACAGGATAAAACCGGATTGAACCGGTTTAAAGCGGATAAAACAAGATAGAACTGGTTTATAACGGATAGAACCGGATTGAACTGGTCTAAACGGGTTTAAACCGTATAAAACCGGGTTGAACCGGTTTAAACCTGATTAAACCGGATAAAACCGGACTGATCTGGTTTAAACTTGTTAAAACCGGATTGAACCGGTTTAAACGGGTTTAAACCAGATAAAAGCGGATTGAACCGGTTTAAACAGGACAGAACCGTACTGAACCGGTTTAAACAGGTTTCAAGTGGATAAAACCGGATTGAACTGGTATAAACTGGATAAAACTGGATAGAACCGGGTTGAACCAGATTGAAGCGGTTTAAACCGGTTTAAACCAGATAAAACCGGATAGAACGTGTTTAAAACGGAAAAAAGCAGATTTAACCGGATTAAACTGGTCTAAACACGATAAAACCGGATTGAACCGGTTTAAAATGTTTTAAACAGGATAAAACCGCATTGAACCGGTTTAAACCGGATAAAACCGGATCGATCCGGTTTAAACCGGTTTAAAACGGATAAAACAGGATCGAAATGCTTTAAAGCGGATAGAAAGGGTTTGAACCAGTTTAAACCGGATTGAACCGGTTTAAACCGGATAAAACCGGATTGAACCGGTTTAAACCAGTTTGAACCGTATAGAACCGGATTGAACGTGTTTAAACCGGATAGAACCGGATTGAACCGGTTTAAACCAGAAAAACCGGATTGAACCTGTTTAAACTGGATAAAACCGGACTGAACCAGTTAAAACCGGATAAAACCGGATTGATCCGGTTTAAACTGGTTTAAATAGGATAAAACCGGATTGAACTGGTTTAAACCAGATAAAAACTGATAGAACCAGACTGAACCAGTATAAACCGGTTTAAGCCAGATGAAACCGGATAGAACCGGTTTAAACTGGATAAAATAGGATTGAACCAGTTTAAACCAGATGAAACTGGAAAGAACCGGTTTACACTGGATAGAAGAGGATTGAACCGGTATAAAACGGATAGAACCGGATTGAACCGGTTTAAACCAGATAAAACTGGATTGAACCCTTTTAAACCAGTTTAAACTGGATAGAACTGGATAGAACCGGTTCAAACCGGATAAAACCGGATTGAACCTGTTAAACCAGTTTCAACCGGATAAAACCGGATTGAACCGGTTTAAACCGGATAAAACCGGAGTGAACCGGTTTGAACCGGTTTAAACCTGATAAAACCGGATTGAGTCAGTTTAAACCGGTTTAAACCAGATAAAACTGGATTGAACCAGTTTAAACTGGTTTAAACCGGATAAAACCGGATTGAACCGGTTAAACCAGTTTCAACCGGATTGAACCGGATAGAACCAGAACTGGATAAAACCGGATTGAACCGGTTTAAACCTGATTAAACTGGATAAAACCGGATTGAACCGGATTAAACCGGTTTAAACCGGATGAAACCAGATTGAAACGGTTTAAACCGGATAAAACCGGATTGAACCGGTTAAACCAGTTTCAACCGGATTGAACCGGATAGAACCAGTTTAAACTGGATAAAACCGGATTGAACCGGTTTAAACCGGTTTAAATCGGATAGAACCGGATTGAACCGGTTTATTCCGGAGAATACCGGATTGAACTGGTTGAACCGGTTTAAATCAGATAGAACCGGATTGAACCGGTTTAAACCGCATAAACCCGGATTGAACCGGTTTGAACCGGTTTAAACCGGAAAGAACCGGTTTAATCAGGACTAAACTGGATGGAACCGGTTTAAACCGGATAAAAGCGGATTGAACCGGTTTAAATCGGTTTCAACCGGATAGAACCGTATTGAACTGGTTTAAACCAGATAAAACCGGATTGAACTGGTTTAAACTGGATAAAACCGGATTGAACCGGTTTAAACCAGTTTAAACAGGATAGAGCCGGATAGAACGGGTTCAAACTGGATAAAACCGGATTGAACCGGTTAAACCAGTTTCAACAGGATAAAACCGGATTGAACCAGTTTACACCAGATAAAACCGGATTGAACTGGTTTAAACCGGTTTAAACCGGATGAAACCGGATTTAACCGGTTTCATCCGGTTTAAACGGGATACAACCGGATTGAACCGGTTTAAACCGGTTTAAACAGGATAAAACGGGATTGAACCGGTTTAAACCAGTTTAAACCAGATAGAACCGGATTGAACCAGTTTAAACCGGACAAAACCGGATAGAACCGGTTAAAACCAGTTTAAACAGGATAGAACCGGTTCAAACCGTTTTAAACCGGATGAAACCGGATTGAACCGGTTTAAACCAGATAAAACTGGATTGAACCCTTTTAAACGAGTTTAAACTGGATAGAACTGGATAGAACCGGTTCAAACTGGATAAAACCGGATTGAACCGGTTAAACCAGTTTCAACCGGATAAAACCGGATTGAACCGGTTTAAACCAGATAAAACCGGAGTGATCCGGTTTGAACCGGTTTAAACCTGATAAAACCGGATTGAGTCAGTTTAAACCGGTTTAAACCGGATAAAATTGGATTGAACCGGTTTAAACTGGTTTAAACCGGATAAAACCGGATTGAACCGGTTTCAACCGGATAAAAGCAGATTTAAAAGGATCAAACCGGTTTCAACCGGATTGAACCGGATAGAACCGGTTTAAACTGGATAAAACCGGATTGAACCGGTTTAAACCTGTTTAAAACGGATAAAACCGGATTGAACCGGATTAAACCGGTTTAAACCGGATGAAACCAGATTGAAATGGTTTAAACCGGATAAAACCGGATTGAACCGGCTTAAACCGGTTTAAAACAGATAAAACTGCATTGAACCGGTTTAAACCGGTATAAACCGGATAAATCCGGAATGAACTGGTTTAAACCGGTTTAAAGCGGAGAGAACCGGATAGAAAAGGTTTAAACCGGATAGAACCGGATTGAACCGCTTTAAACCAGTTTAAACCGAATAGAACCGGATAGAACTGGTTTAAACTGGTTTAAACCGGATAGAACCGGATAGAACTTGTTTAAACCGGATAAAACCGGATTGAACCGGTTAAACCAGTTTCAACCGGATTGAACCGGATAGAAACAGTTTAAACTGGATAAAACCGGATTGAACCGGTTTAAACCTGATTAAACTGGATAAAACCGGATTGAACTGGATTAAACCGGTTTAAACCGGATGAAACCAGATTGAAATGGTTTAAACCGGATAAAACGGGATTGAACCGGCTTAAACCGGTTTAAACCTGATAAAACTGCATTGAACCGGTTTAAACTGGTATAAACCGGATAAATCCGGAATGAACTGGTTTAAACTGGTTTAAACCGGATAGAACAGGTTTAAGCCGGATAAAATCGGATTGAACCGGTTTAAACCGGTTTAAACCGGATAGAACCGGATTGAAACGCTTTAAACCAGTTTAAACCGAATAGAACCGGATAGAAATGGTTTAAACCAGTTTAATCTGGATAGAACCGGATAGAACCGGTTTAAACCGGTTTAAACCGGATAGAAACGGATTGAACCGGTTTAAACCGGATAAAACCGGATAGACCCGGTTTAAACTGGTTTAAACGGGATAGAACCGGGTAGAACCAGTTTAAAACGGATAAAACTAGATTGAACAGGTTTAAACCGGTTTAATCCGGATAAAACCGAATTGAACCGGTTGAAACCGGAGAAAAACGGATTGAACTGGTTGAACCGGTTTAAATCGGATAGAACCGGACTGAACCGGTTTAAACCGCATAAACACGGATTGATCCGGTTTGAACCGCTTTAAACCGGATAGATCGTTTTAAACCGGATAAAAGAGGATTGAACCGGTTTAAACGGGTTTAAACCAGATAAAAGCGGATTGAACCAGTTTAAACCGGATAAAAACGGATTGAACCGGTTTAAACCGGTTTAAACCGGATAGAAACGGATTGAAACGGTATAAAACGGGTTAAACCGGATAAAACCGGATTGAACTGTTTTAAACCGTATAAAACCGGATTGAACCGGTTTAAACTGGTTTAAACAGGATAAAATCAGATTGAACCAGTTTAAACTGGTTTAATCCGTATAAAACCGGATTGAACCAGTTTAAACCGGTTTAAACCAGATAAAAGCAGATTGAACCGCTTTAGACCGGATAGAACTGGACTGAACCGGTTTAAACCGGTTTTAACCGGATAAAACCGGATTGAACCGGTTTAAACCGGTTTAAACCAGATGAAACCAGATTGAAACGGTTTAAACCGGATAAAACGGGATTGAACCAGCTTAAACCGGTTTAAACCTGATAAAACTGAATTGAACCGGTTTAAACTGGTATAAACCGGATAAATCCGGAATGAACTGGTTTAAACTGGTTTAAACCGGATAGAACCGGTTTAAGCCGGATAAAATCGGATTGAACCGGTTTAAACCGGTTTAAACCGGAAAGAACCGGATTGAAACGCTTTAAACCAGTTTAAACCGAATAGAACCGGATAGAAATGGTTTAAACCGGTTTAATCTGGATAGAACCGGATAGAACCGGTTTAAACCGGTTTAATCCGGATAGAAACGGATTGAACCGGTTTAAACCCGATAAAACCGGATAGAACCGGTTTAAACTGGTTTAAACGGGATAGAACCGGGTAGAACCAGTTTAAAACGGATAAAACTAGATTGAACAGGTTTAAACCGGTTTAATCCGGATAAAACCGAATTGAACCGGTTGAAACCGGAGAAAAACGGATTGAACTGGTTGAACCGGTTTAAATCGGATAGAACCGGATTGAACCGGTTTAAACCGCATAAACCCGGATTGATCCGGTTTGAACCGCTTTAAACCGGATAGATCGGTTTAAACCGGATGAAAGAGGATTGAACCGGTTTAAACGGGTTTAAACCAGATAAAAGCGGATTGAACCAGTTTAAACCGGATAAAAACGGATTGAACCGGTTTAAACCGGTTTAAACCGGATAGAAACGGATTGAAACGGTATAAAACGGGTTAAACCGGATAAAACCGGATTGAACTGTTTTAAACCGTATAAAACCGGATTGAACCGGTTTAAACTGGTTTAAACAGGATAAAATCAGATTGAACCAGTTTAAATTGGTTTAATCCGTATAAAACCGGATTGAACCAGTTTAAACCGGTTTAAACCAGATAAAAGCAGATTGAACCGCTTTAGACCGGATAGAACCGGACTGAACCGGTTTAAACAGGTTTTAACCGGATAAAACCGGATTGAACCGGTTTAAACCGGTTTAAACCGGATAGAATCGGATTGAACTGGTTTAAACCGGATAAAACAAGATAGAACTGGTATAAACCGGATAGAACTGGATTGAACTGGTTTAAACCGGTTTAAACAGGATAAAATCGGATTGAACCGGTTTAAACTGGTTTAAATCGGTTAAAACCGGATTGAACCGGTTTAAACTTGATAAAACCAGATTGAACCAGTTTAAACCGGATGAAACCGGATAGAACCGGTTTACACTGGATAGAAGAGGATTGAACCGGTATAAACCGGATAGAACCGGATTGAACCGGTTCCAACTGGTTTAAACCAGATAAAACCGGATAGAACCGGTTGAAACTGGATAAAACCAGATTGAACCGGTTGAAACCGGATGAAACCGGATAGAACCGGTTTAAACCGGATAGAACAGGATTGAACCGGTGTAAACCGTTTAAAAGTGGATAAAACCGGATTGAACTGGTTTAAACTGGATAAAACCGATTGAACCGGTTTAAACTGGATAAAACCGGATTGAACCGGTTTAAACCGGTGTGAACCGTATAGAACCGGATTGAACGTGTTTAACCGGATGAAACTGGATTGAACCGGTTTAAACCTGATTAAACTGGATAAAACCGGATTGAACTGGATTAAACCGGTTTAAACCGGATGAAACCAGATTGAAATGGTTTAAACCGGATAAAACGGGATTGAACCGGCTTAAACCGGTTTAAACCTGATAAAACTGCATTGAACCGGTTTAAACTGGTATAAACCGGATAAATCCGGAATGAACTGGTTTAAACTGGTTTAAACCGGATAGAACAGGTTTAAGCCGGATAAAATCGGATTGAACCGGTTTAAACCGGTTTAAACCGGATAGAACCGGATTGAAACGCTTTAAACCAGTTTAAACCGAATAGAACCGGATAGAAATGGTTTAAACCGGTTTAATCTGGATAGAACCGGATAGAACCGGTTTAAACCGGTTTAAACCGGATAGAAACGGATTGAACCGGTTTAAACCAGATAAAACCGGATAGAACCGGTTTAAACCGGATAGAACAGGATTGAACCGGTGTAAACCGTTTAAAAGTGGATAAAACCGGATTGAACTGGTTTAAACTGGATAAAACCGATTGAACCGGTTTAAACTGGATAAAACCGGATTGAACCGGTTTAAACCGGTGTGAACCGTGTAGAACCGGATTGAACGTGTTTAACCGGATGAAACCGGAGTGAACTGGTTTAAACCGGATAAAACCGGATGGAAACCGTTTAAACTGGATAGAACTGGATTGAACCGGTTTAAACCAGAAAAACCGGATTGAACCTGTCTAAACCGGATAAAACCGGACTGAACCGGTTTAAACTGGATAAAACCGGATTGATCCGGTTTAAACTGGTTTAAACCAGATAAAACCGGATAGAACCGGGTTGAACCAGATTGAAGCGGTTGAAACCGGTTTAAACCAGATAAAACAGGATAGAACGGATTTAAACCGGAAAAAAGCAGATTGAACCGGATTAAACCAGTTTAAACCGGATAAAACCGGATTGAATAAGTTTAATCCGGATAGAACCGGCTTAAACCGGTTTAAACCAGATAAAACTGCATTGAACCGGTTTAAACCGGTATAAACCGGATAAATCCGGAATGAACTGGTTTAAACCGGTTTAAACCGGATAGAACCGGATAGAAAAGGTTTAAACCGGATAAAACCGGATTGAACCGGTTAAACCAGTTTCAACCGGATTGAACCGGATAGAACCAGTTTATACTGGATAAAACCGGATTGAACCGGTTTAAACCTGATTAAACTGGATAAAACTGGATTGAACCGGATTAAACCGGTTTAAACCGGATGAAACCAGATTGAAACGGTTTAAACCGGATAAAACCGGATTGAACCGGTTAAACCAGTTTCAACCGGATTGAACCGGATAGAACCAGTTTAAACTGGATAAAACCGGATTGAACCGGTTTAAACCGGTTTAAATCGGATAGAACCGGATTGAACCGGTTTATTCCGGAGAAAACCGGATTGAACTGGTTGAACCGGTTTAAATCGGATAGAACCGGATTGAACCGGTTTAAACCGCATAAACCCGGATTGAACCGGTTTGAACCGGTTTAAACCGGAAAGAACCGATTTAATCAGGACTAAACTGGATGGAACCGGTTTAAACCGGATAAAAGCGGATTGAACCGGTTTAAACCGGTTTCAACCGGATAGAACCGTATTGACCTGGTTTAAACCAGATAAAACCGGATTGAACTGGTTTAAACTGGATAAAACCGGATTGAACCGGTTTAAACCAGTTTAAACAGGATAGAGCCGGATAGAACGGGTTCAAACTGGATAAAACCGGATTGAACCGGTTAAACCAGTTTCAACAGGATAAAACCGGATTGAACCAGTTTACACCAGATAAAAACGGATTGAACTGGTTTAAACCGGTTTAAACCGGATGATACCGGATTTAACCGGTTTAATCCGGTTTAAACGGGATAAAACCGGATTGAACCAGTTTAAACCGGTTTAAACAGGATAAAACGGGATTGAACCGGTTTAAACCAGTTTAAACCGGATAGAACCGGATTGAACCAGTTTAAACCGGACAAAACCGGATAGAACCGGTTAAAACCAGTTTAAACAGGATAGAACCGGTTCAAACCGTTTTAAACCGGATGAAACCGGATTGAACCGGTTTAAACCAGATAAAACTGGATTGAACCCTTTTAAACCAGTTTAAACTGGATAGAACTGGATAGAACCGGTTCAAACTGGATAAAACCGGATTGAACCGGTTAAACCAGTTTCAACCGGATAAAACCGGATTGAACCGGTTTAAACCAGATAAAACCGGAGTGATCCGGTTTGAACCGGTTTAAACCTGATAAAACCGGTTTGAGTCAGTTTAAACCGGTTTAAACCGGATAAAATTGGATTGAACCGGTTTAAACTGGTTTAAACCGGATAAAACCGGATTGAACCGGTTTCAACCGGATAAAAGCAGATTTAAAAGGATCAAACCGGTTTCAACCGGATTGAACCGGATAGAACCGGTTTAAACTGGATAAAACCGGATTGAACCGGTTTAAACCTGTTTAAAACGGATAAAACCGGATTGAACCGGATTAAACCGGTTTAAACCGGATGAAACCAGATTGAAACGGTTTAAACCGGATAAAACCCGATTGAACCGGCTTAAACCGGTTTAAACCAGATAAAACTGCATTGAACCGGTTTAAACCGGTATAAACCGGATAAATCCGGAATGAACTGGTTTAAACCGGTTTAAAGCGGAGAGAACCGGATAGAAAAGGTTTAAACCGGATAGAACCGGATTGAACCGCTTTAAACCAGTTTAAACCGAATAGAACCGGATAGAACTGGTTTAAACTGGTTTAAACCGGATAGAACCGGATAGAACTGGTTTAAACCGGATAAAACCGGATTGAACCGGTTAAACCAGTTTCAACCGGATTGAACCGGATAGAAACAGTTTAAACTGGATAAAACCGGATTGAACCGGTTTAAACCGGTTTAAACCAGATAGAACCGGATTGAAACGCTTTAAACCAGTTTAAACCGAATAGAACCGGATAGAAATGGTTTAAACCGGTTTCATCTGGATAGAACCGGATAGAACCGGTTTAAACGGGTTTAAACCAGATAGAAACGGATTGAACCGGTTTAAACCGGATAAAACTGGATAGAACCGGTTTAAACTGGTTTAAACGGGATAGAACCGGGTAGAACCAGTTTAAAACGGATAAAACTAGATTGAACAGGTTTAAACCGGTTTAATCCGGATAAAACCGAATTGAACCGGTTGAAACCGGAGAAAAACGGATTGAACTGGTTGAACTGGTTTAAATCGGATAGAACCGGATTGAACCGGTTTAAACCGCATAAACCCGGATTGATCTGGTTTGAACCGCTTTAAACCGGATAGATCGGTTTAAACCGGATAAAAGAGGATTGAGCCGGTTTAAACGGGTTTAAACCAGATAAAAGCGGATTGAACCAGTTTAAACCGGATAAAAACGGATTGAACCGGTTTAAACCGGTTTAAACCGGATAGAAACGGATTGAAACGGTATAAAACGGGTTAAACCGGATAAAACCGGATTGAACTGTTTTAAACCGGATAAAACCGGATTGAACCGGTTTAAACTGGTTTAAACAGGATAAAATCAGATTGAACCAGTTTAAACCGGTTTAAACCAGATAAAAGCAGATTGAACCGCTTTAGACCGGATAGAACCGGACTGAACCGGTTTAAACCGGTTTAAACCGGATAGAATCGGATTGAACTGGTTTAAACCGGATAAAACAAGATAGAACTGGTATAAACCGGATAGAACTGGATTGAACCGGTTTAAACCGGTTTAAACAGGATAAAATCGGATTGAACCGGTGTAAACCGTTTAAAAGTGGATAAAACCGGATTGAACTGGTTTAAACTGGATAAAACCGATTGAACCGGTTTAAACTGGATAAAACCAGATTGAACCGGTTTAAACCGGTGTGAACCGTATAGAACCGGATTGAACGTGTTTAACCGGATGAAACCGGATTGAACCGGTTTAAACCGGATAAAACCGGATGGAAACCGTTTAAACTGGATAGAACTGGATTGAACCGGTTTAAACCAGAAAAACCGGATTGAACCTGTTTAAACCGGATAAAACCGGACTGAACCGGTTTAAACTGGATAAAACCGGATTGATCCGGTTTAAACTGGTTTAAACCAGATAAAACCGGATAGAACCGGGTTGAACCAGATTGAAGCGGTTGAAACCGGTTTAAACCAGATAAAACAGGATAGAACGGATTTAAACCGGAAAAAAGCAGATTGAACCGGATTAAACCAGTTTAAACCGGATAAAACCGGATTGAACTGTTTTAAACCGTATAAAACCGGATTGAACCGGTTTAAACTGGTTTAAACAGGATAAAATCAGATTGAACCAGTTTAAACTGGTTTAATCCATATAAAACCGGATTGAACCAGTTTAAACCGGTTTAAACAAGATAAAAGCAGATTGAACCGCTTTAGACCGGATAGAACTGGACTGAACCGGTTTAAACCGGTTTTAACCGGATAAAACCGGATTGAACCGGTTTAAACCGATTTAAACCGGATAGAATCGGATTGAACTGGTTTAAACCGGATAAAACAAGATAGAACTGGTATAAACGGGATAGAACTGGATTGAACCGGTTTAAACCGGTTTAAACAGGATAAAATCGGATTGAACCGGTTTAAACCGGTTTAAACTAGATAAAACCGGATTGAACCGGTTTAAACAGGATAAAAACGGATAGGACCGGATTGAACCGGTTTAAACCGGTTTAAACCAGATGAAACTGGATAGAACTGGTTTAAAGCAGATAGAAAGGGATTGAACCGTTTTAAACCGTTTTAAACCGGATGAAACCAGATTGAAACGGTTTAAACCAGATAAAACCGGATTGAACCGGCTTAAACCGGTTTAAACCAGATAAAACTGCATTGAACTGGATTAAACCGGTATAAACCGGATAAATCCGGAATGAACTGGTTTAAACCGGTTTAAAGCGGAGAGAACCGGATAGAAAAGGTTTAAACCGGATAGAACCGGATTGAACCGCTTTAAACCAGTTTAAACCGAATAGAACCGGATAGAACTGGTTTAAACTGGTTTAAACCGGATAGAACCGGATAGAACTGGTTTAAACCGGATAAAACCGGATTGAACCGGTTAAACCAGTTTCAACCGGATTGAACCGGATAGAAACAGTTTAAACTGGATAAAACCGGATTGAACCGGTTTAAACCTGATTAAACTGGATAAAACCGGATTGAACTGGATTAAACCGGTTTAAACCGGATGAAACCAGATTGAAATGGTTTAAACCGGATAAAACGGGATTGAACCGGCTTAAACCGGTTTAAACCTGATAAAACTGCATTGAACCGGTTTAAACTGGTATAAACCGGATAAATCCGGAATGAACTGGTTTAAACTGGTTTAAACCGGATAGAACAGGTTTAAGCCGGATAAAATCGGATTGAACCGGTTTAAACCGGTTTAAACCGGATAGAACCGGATTGAAACGCTTTAAACCAGTTTAAACCGAATAGAACCGGATAGAAATGGTTTAAACCGGTTTAATCTGGATAGAACCGGATAGAACCGGTTTAAACCGGTTTAAACCGGATAGAAACGGATTGAACCGGTTTAAACCGGATAAAACCGGATAGACCCGGTTTAAACTGGTTTAAACCGGATAGAACCGGGTAGAACCAGTTTAAAACGGATAAAACTAGATTGAACAGGTTTAAACCGGTTTAATCCGGATAAAACCGAATTGAACCGGTTGAAACCGGAGAAAAACGGATTGAACTGGTTGAACCGGTTTAAATCGGATAGAACCGGACTGAACCGGTTTAAACCGCATAAACACGGATTGATCCGGTTTGAACCGCTTTAAACCGGATAGATCGTTTTAAACCGGATAAAAGAGGATTGAACCGGTTTAAACGGGTTTAAACCAGATAAAAGCGGATTGAACCAGTTTAAACCGGATAAAAACGGATTGAACCGGTTTAAACCGGTTTAAACCGGATAGAAACGGATTGAAACGGTATAAAACGGGTTAAACCGGATAAAACCGGATTGAACTGTTTTAAACCGTATAAAACCGGATTGAACCGGTTTAAACTGGTTTAAACAGGATAAAATCAGATTGAACCAGTTTAAACTGGTTTAATCCGTATAAAACCGGATTGAACCAGTTTAAACCGGTTTAAACCAGATAAAAGCAGATTGAACCGCTTTAGACCGGATAGAACTGGACTGAACCGGTTTAAACCGGTTTTAACCGGATAAAACCGGATTGAACCGGTTTAAACCAGATGAAACCAGATTGAAACGGTTTAAACCGGATAAAACGGGATTGAACCAGCTTAAACCGGTTTAAACCTGATAAAACTGAATTGAACCGGTTTAAACTGGTATAAACCGGATAAATCCGGAATGAACTGGTTTAAACTGGTTTAAACCGGATAGAACCGGTTTAAGCCGGATAAAATCGGATTGAACCGGTTTAAACCGGTTTAAACCGGAAAGAACCGGATTGAAACGCTTTAAACCAGTTTAAACCGAATAGAACCGGATAGAAATGGTTTAAACCGGTTTAATCTGGATAGAACCGGATAGAACCGGTTTAAACCGGTTTAATCCGGATAGAAACGGATTGAACCGGTTTAAACCCGATAAAACCGGATAGAACCGGTTTAAACTGGTTTAAACGGGATAGAACCGGGTAGAACCAGTTTAAAACGGATAAAACTAGATTGAACAGGTTTAAACCGGTTTAATCCGGATAAAACCGAATTGAACCGGTTGAAACCGGAGAAAAACGGATTGAACTGGTTGAACCGGTTTAAATCGGATAGAACCGGATTGAACCGGTTTAAACCGCATAAACCCGGATTGATCCGGTTTGAACCGCTTTAAACCGGATAGATCGGTGTAAACCGGATGAAAGAGGATTGAACCGGTTTAAACGGGTTTAAACCAGATAAAAGCGGATTGAACCAGTTTAAACCGGATAAAAACGGATTGAACCGGTTTAAACCGGTTTAAACCGGATAGAAACGGATTGAAACGGTATAAAACGGGTTAAACCGGATAAAACCGGATTGAACTGTTTTAAACCGTATAAAACCGGATTGAACCGGTTTAAACTGGTTTAAACAGGATAAAATCAGATTGAACCAGTTTAAATTGGTTTAATCCGTATAAAACCGGATTGAACCAGTTTAAACCGGTTTAAACCAGATAAAAGCAGATTGAACCGCTTTAGACCGGATAGAACCGGACTGAACCGGTTTAAACAGGTTTTAACCGGATAAAACCGGATTAAACCGGTTTAAACCGGTTTAAACCGGATAGAATCGGATTGAACTGGTTTAAACCGGATAAAACAAGATAGAACTGGTATAAACCGGATAGAACTGGATTGAACTGGTTTAAACCGGTTTAAACAGGATAAAATCGGATTGAACCGGTTTAAACTGGTTTAAATCGGTTAAAACCGGATTGAACCGGTTTAAACTTGATAAAACCAGATTGAACCAGTTTAAACCGGATGAAACCGGATAGAACCGGTTTACACTGGATAGAAGAGGATTGAACCGGTATAAACCGGATAGAACAGGATTGAACCGGTTCCAACTGGTTTAAACCAGATAAAACCGGATAGAACCGGTTGAAACTGGATAAAACCAGATTGAACCGGTTGAAACCGGATGAAACCGGATAGAACCGGTTTAAACCGGATAGAACAGGATTGAACCGGTGTAAACCGTTTAAAAGTGGATAAAACCGGATTGAACTGGTTTAAACTGGATAAAACCGATTGAACCGGTTTAAACTGGATAAAACCGGATTGAACCGGTTTAAACCGGTGTGAACCGTATAGAACCGGATTGAACGTGTTTAACCGGATGAAACTGGATTGAACCGGTTTAAACCTGATTAAACTGGATAAAACCGGATTGAACTGGATTAAACCGGTTTAAACCGGATGAAACCAGATTGAAATGGTTTAAACCGGATAAAACGGGATTGAACCGGCTTAAACCGGTTTAAACCTGATAAAACTGCATTGAACCGGTTTAAACTGGTATAAACCGGATAAATCCGGAATGAACTGGTTTAAACTGGTTTAAACCGGATAGAACAGGTTTAAGCCGGATAAAATCGGATTGAACCGGTTTAAACCGGTTTAAACCGGATAGAACCGGATTGAAACGCTTTAAACCAGTTTAAACCGAATAGAACCGGATAGAAATGGTTTAAACCGGTTTAATCTGGATAGAACCGGATAGAACCGGTTTAAACCGGTTTAAACCGGATAGAAACGGATTGAACCGGTTTAAACCAGATAAAACCGGATAGAACCGGTTTAAACCGGATAGAACAGGATTGAACCGGTGTAAACCGTTTAAAAGTGGATAAAACCGGATTGAACTGGTTTAAACTGGATAAAACCGATTGAACCGGTTTAAACTGGATAAAACCGGATTGAACCGGTTTAAACCGGTGTGAACCGTGTAGAACCGGATTGAACGTGTTTAACCGGATGAAACCGGAGTGAACTGGTTTAAACCGGATAAAACCGGATGGAAACCGTTTAAACTGGATAGAACTGGATTGAACCGGTTTAAACCAGAAAAACCGGATTGAACCTGTCTAAACCGGATAAAACCGGACTGAACCGGTTTAAACTGGATAAAACCGGATTGATCCGGTTTAAACTGGTTTAAACCAGATAAAACCGGATAGAACCGGGTTGAACCAGATTGAAGCGGTTGAAACCGGTTTAAACCAGATAAAACAGGATAGAACGGATTTAAACCGGAAAAAAGCAGATTGAACCGGATTAAACCAGTTTAAACCGGATAAAACCGGATTGAATAAGTTTAATCCGGATAGAACCGGCTTAAACCGGTTTAAACCAGATAAAACTGCATTGAACCGGTTTAAACCGGTATAAACCGGATAAATCCGGAATGAACTGGTTTAAACCGGTTTAAACCGGATAGAACCGGATAGAAAAGGTTTAAACCGGATAAAACCGGATTGAACCGGTTAAACCAGTTTCAACCGGATTGAACCGGATAGAACCAGTTTATACTGGATAAAACCGGATTGAACCGGTTTAAACCTGATTAAACTGGATAAAACCGGATTGAACCGGATTAAACCGGTTTAAACCGGATGAAACCAGATTGAAACGGTTTAAACCGGATAAAACCGGATTGAACCGGTTAAACCAGTTTCAACCGGATTGAACCGGATAGAACCAGTTTAAACTGGATAAAACCGGATTGAACCGGTTTAAACCGGTTTAAATCGGATAGAACCGGATTGAACCGGTTTATTCCGGAGAAAACCGGATTGAACTGGTTGAACCGGTTTAAATCGGATAGAACCGGATTGAACCGGTTTAAACCGCATAAACCCGGATTGAACCGGTTTGAACCGGTTTAAACCGGAAAGAACCGGTTTAATCAGGACTAAACTGGATGGAACCGGTTTAAACCGGATAAAAGCGGATTGAACCGGTTTAAACCGGTTTCAACCGGATAGAACCGTATTGACCTGGTTTAAACCAGATAAAACCGGATTGAACTGGTTTAAACTGGATAAAACCGGATTGAACCGGTTTAAACCAGTTTAAACAGGATAGAGCCGGATAGAACGGGTTCAAACTGGATAAAACCGGATTGAACCGGTTAAACCAGTTTCAACAGGATAAAACCGGATTGAACCAGTTTACACCAGATAAAAACGGATTGAACTGGTTTAAACCGGTTTAAACCGGATGATACCGGATTTAACCGGTTTAATCCGGTTTAAACGGGATAAAACCGGATTGAACCAGTTTAAACCAGTTTAAACAGGATAAAACGGGATTGAACCGGTTTAAACCAGTTTAAACCGGATAGAACCGGATTGAACCAGTTTAAACCGGACAAAACCGGATAGAACCGGTTAAAACCAGTTTAAACAGGATAGAACCGGTTCAAACCGTTTTAAACCGGATGAAACCGGATTGAACCGGTTTAAACCAGATAAAACTGGATTGAACCCTTTTAAACCAGTTTAAACTGGATAGAACTGGATAGAACCGGTTCAAACTGGATAAAACCGGATTGAACCGGTTAAACCAGTTTCAACCGGATAAAACCGGATTGAACCGGTTTAAACCAGATAAAACCGGAGTGATCCGGTTTGAACCGGTTTAAACCTGATAAAACCGGTTTGAGTCAGTTTAAACCGGTTTAAACCGGATAAAATTGGATTGAACCGGTTTAAACTGGTTTAAACCGGATAAAACCGGATTGAACCGGTTTCAACCGGATAAAAGCAGATTTAAAAGGATCAAACCGGTTTCAACCGGATTGAACCGGATAGAACCGGTTTAAACTGGATAAAACCGGATTGAACCGGTTTAAACCTGTTTAAAACGGATAAAACCGGATTGAACCGGATTAAACCGGTTTAAACCGGATGAAACCAGATTGAAACGGTTTAAACCGGATAAAACCCGATTGAACCGGCTTAAACCGGTTTAAACGAGATAAAACTGCATTGAACCGGTTTAAACCGGTATAAACCGGATAAATCCGGAATGAACTGGTTTAAACCGGTTTAAAGCGGAGAGAACCGGATAGAAAAGGTTTAAACTGGATAGAACCGGATTGAACCGCTTTAAACCAGTTTAAACCGAATAGAACCGGATAGAACTGGTTTAAACTGGTTTAAACCGGATAGAACCGGATAGAACTGGTTTAAACCGGATAAAACCGGATTGAACCGGTTAAACCAGTTTCAACCGGATTGAACCGGATAGAAACAGTTTAAACTGGATAAAACCGGATTGAACCGGTTTAAACCGGTTTAAACCAGATAGAACCGGATTGAAACGCTTTAAACCAGTTTAAACCGAATAGAAACGGATAGAAATGGTTTAAACCGGTTTCATCTGGATAGAACCGGATAGAACCGGTTTAAACGGGTTTAAACCAGATAGAAACGGATTGAACCGGTTTAAACCGGATAAAACTGGATAGAACCGGTTTAAACTGGTTTAAACGGGATAGAACCGGGTAGAACCAGTTTAAAACGGATAAAACTAGATTGAACAGGTTTAAACCGGTTTAATCCGGATAAAACCGAATTGAACCGGTTGAAACCGGAGAAAAACGGCTTGAACTGGTTGAACCGGTTTAAATCGGATAGAACCGGATTGAACCGGTTTAAACCGCATAAACCCGGATTGATCTGGTTTGAACCGCTTTAAACCGGATAGATCAGTTTAAACCGGATAAAAGAGGATTGAGCCGGTTTAAACGGGTTTAAACCAGATAAAAGCGGATTGAACCAGTTTAAACCGGATAAAAACGGATTGAACCGGTTTAAACCGGTTTAAACCGGATAGAAACGGATTGAAACGGTATAAAACGGGTTAAACCGGATAAAACCGGATTGAACTGTTTTAAACCGGATAAAACCGGATTGAACCGGTTTAAACTGGTTTAAACAGGATAAAATCAGATTGAACCAGTTTAAACCGGTTTAAACCAGATAAAAGCAGATTGAACCGCTTTAGACCGGATAGAACCGGACTGAACCGGTTTAAACCGGTTTTAACCGGATAAAACCGGATTGAACCGGTTTAAACCGGTTTAAACTGGATAGAATCGGATTGAACTGGTTTAAACCGGATAAAACAAGATAGAACTGGTATAAACCGGATAGAACTGGATTGAACCGGTTTAAACCGGTTTAAACAGGATAAAATCGGATTGAACCGGTGTAAACCGTTTAAAAGTGGATAAAACCGGATTGAACTGGTTTAAACTGGATAAAACCGATTGAACCGGTTTAAACTGGATAAAACCAGATTGAACCGGTTTAAACCGGTGTGAACCGTATAGAACCGGATTGAACGTGTTTAACCGGATGAAACCGGATTGAACCGGTTTAAACCGGATAAAACCGGATGGAAACCGTTTAAACTGGATAGAACTGGATTGAACCGGTTTAAACCAGAAAAACCGGATTGAACCTGTTTAAACCGGATAAAACCGGACTGAACCGGTTTAAACTGGATAAAACCGGATTGATCCGGTTTAAACTGGTTTAAACCAGATAAAACCGGATAGATCCGGGTTGAACCAGATTGAAGCGGTTGAAACCGGTTTAAACCAGATAAAACAGGATAGAACGGATTTAAACCGGAAAAAAGCAGATTGAACCGGATTAAACCAGTTTAAACCGGATAAAACCGGATTGAATAAGTTTAAACCGGATTGAACCGGTTTAAACTGGTTTAAAACGGATAGAACCGGATTGAACCAGTTTAAACCAGTTTAAGGTGGATAAAACCGGATTGAACTGGTTTAAACAGGATAAAACCGAATTGAACCAGTTTAAAATGGTTTAAACAGGATAAAACCGCATTGAACCGGTTTAAACCGGATAAAACCGGATCCATCCTGTTTAAACTGGTTTAAACCGGATAAAACAGGATAGAACTAGTTTAAAGCGGATAGAAAGGGACTGAAACGGTTTAAACCGGATTAAACCGGATTAAACCGGATAAAACCAGATTGAACCGGTTTAAACCAGTTTAAACTGGATAAAACCGGATTGAACTGGTTTAAACCGGTTTGAACCGTATAGAACCGGATTGAACGTGTTTAAACTGGATAAAACCGGATTGAACCGGTTTAAACCGGATAAAACCATATTGAACCGGTTTAAACAGGTTTAAAGTGGACAAAAACGGATTGAACTGGTTTAAACAGGATAAAACCGGATTGAACCGGTTTAAAGCGGATAAAACAAGATAGAACTGGTTTATAACGGATAGAACCGGATTGAACTGGTTTAAACCGGTTTAAACCGGATAAAACCGGATTGAACCGGTTAAACCAGTTTCAACCGGATTGAACCGGATAGAACCAGTTTAAACTGGATAAAACCGGATTGAACCGGTTTAAACCTGATTAAACTGGATAAAACCGGATTGAACCGGATTAAACCGGTTTAAACCGGATGAAACCAGATTGAAACGGTTTAAACCGGATAAAACTGGATTGAAACCGGGTTAAACCGGTTTAAACCAGATAAAAATGCATTAAACCGGTTTAAACTGGTATAAACCGGATAAATCCGGAATGAACTGGTTTAAACCGGTTTAAACCGGATAGAACCGGTTTAAACCGGATAAAACCGGATTGAACCGGTTTAAACCGGTTTAAACCGGAGAGAACCGGATTGAACCGCTTTAAACCAGTTTAAACCGAATAGAAACGGATAGAACTGGTTTAAACCGGTTTGAACTGGATAGAACCGGATAGAACCGGTTTAAACCGGATAAAACCGGATTGAACTGGTTTAAACCGGTTTAAACCGGATGATACCGGATTTAACCGGTTTAATCCGGTTTAAACGGGATAAAACCGGATTGAACCAGTTTAAACCGGTTTAAACAGGATAAAACGGGATTGAACCGGTTTAAACCAGTTTAAACCGGATAGAACCGGATTGAACCAGTTTAAACCGGACAAAACCGGATAGAACCGGTTAAAACCAGTTTAAACAGGATAGAACCGGTTCAAACCGTTTTAAACCGGATGAAACCGGATTGAACCGGTTTAAACCAGATAAAACTGGATTGAACCCTTTTAAACCAGTTTAAACTGGATAGAACTGGATAGAACCGGTTCAAACTGGATAAAACCGGATTGAACCGGTTAAACCAGTTTCAACCGGATAAAACCGGATTGAACCGGTTTAAACCAGATAAAACCGGAGTGATCCGGTTTGAACCGGTTTAAACCTGATAAAACCGGTTTGAGTCAGTTGAAACCGGTTTAAACCGGATAAAATTGGATTGAACCAGTTTAAACTGGTTTAAACCGGATAAAACCGGATTGAACCGGTTTCAACCGGATAAAAGCAGATTTAAAAGGATCAAACCGGTTTCAACCGGATTGAACCGGATAGAACCGGTTTAAACTGGATAAAACCGGATTGAACCGGTTTAAACCTGTTTAAAACGGATAAAACCGGATTGAACCGGATTAAACCGGTTTAAACCGGATGAAACCAGATTGAAACGGTTTAAACCGGATAAAACCCGATTGAACCGGCTTAAACCGGTTTAAACCAGATAAAACTGCATTGAACCGGTTTAAACCGGTATAAACCGGATAAATCCGGAATGAACTGGTTTAAACCGGTTTAAAGCGGAGAGAACCGGATAGAAAAGGTTTAAACCGGATAGAACCTGATTGAACCGCTTTAAACCAGTTTAAACCGAATAGAACCGGATAGAACTGGTTTAAACTGGTTTAAACCGGATAGAACTGGTTTAAACCGGATAAAATCGGATTGAACCGGTTAAACCAGTTTCAACCGGATTGAACCGGATAGAAACAGTTTAAACTGGATAAAACCGGATTGAACCGGTTTAAACCTGATTAAACTGGATAAAACCGGATTGAACTGGATTAAACCGGTTTAAACCGGATGAAACCAGATTGAAATGGTTTAAACCGGATAAAACGGGATTGAACTGGCTTAAACCTGTTTAAACCTGATAAAACTGCATTGAACCGGTTTAAACTGGTATAAACCGGATAAATCCGGAATGAACTGGTTTAAACTGGTTTAAACCGGATAGAACCGGATAGAACCGGTTTAAGCCGGATAAAATCGGATTGAACCGGTTTAAACCGGTTTAAACCGGATAGAACCGGATTGAAACGCTTTAAACCAGTTTAAACCGAATAGAACCGGATAGAAATGGTTTAAACCGGTTTAATCTGGATAGAACCGGATAGAACCGGTTTAAACGGGTTTAAACCGGATAGAAACGGATTGAACCGGTTTAAACCGGATAAAACCGGATAGAACCGGTTTAAACTGGTTTAAACGGGATAGAACCGGGTAGAACCAGTTTAAAACGGATAAAAATAGATTGAACAGGTTTAAACCGGTTTAATCCGGATAAAACCGAATTGAACCGGTTGAAACCGGAGAAAAACGGATTGAACTGGTTGAACCGGTTTAAATCGGATAGAACCGGATTGAACCGGTTTAAACCGCATAAACCCGGATTGATCTGGTTTGAACCGCTTTAAACCGGATAGATCGGTTTAAACCGGATAAAAGAGGATTGAACCGGTTTAAACGGGTTTAAACCAGATAAAAGCGGATTGAACCAGTTTAAACCGGATAAAAACGGATTGAACCGGTTTAAACCGGTTTAAACCGGATAGAAACGGATTGAAACGGTATAAAACGGGTTAAACCGGATAATACCGGATTGAACTGTTTTAAACCGTATAAAACCGGATTGAACCGGTTTAAACTGGTTTAAACAGGATAAAATCAGATTGAACCAGTTTAAACTGGTTTAATCCATATAAAACCGGATTGAACCAGTTTAAACCGGTTTAAACAAGATAAAAGCAGATTGAACCGCTTTAGACCGGATAGAACTGGACTGAACCGGTTTAAACCGGTTTTAACCAGATAAAACCGGATTGAACCGGTTTAAACCCATTTAAACCGGATAGAATCGGATTGAACTGGTTTAAACCGGATAAAACAAGATAGAACTGGTATAAACGGGACAGAACTGGATTGAACCGGTTTAAACCGGTTTAAACAGGATAAAATCGGATTGAACCGGTTTAAACCGGTTTAAACTAGATAAAACCGGATTGAACCGGTTTAAACAGGATAAAAACGGATAGGACCGGATTGAACCGGTTTAAACCGGTTTAAACCAGATGAAACTGGATAGAACTGGTTTAAAGCAGATAGAAAGGGATTGAACCGTTTTAAACCGTTTTAAACCGGATGAAACCAGATTGAAACGGTTTAAACCAGATAAAACCGGATTGAACCGGCTTAAACCGGTTTAAACCAGATAAAACTGCATTGAACCGGATTAAACCGGTATAAACCGGATAAATCCGGAATGAACTGGTTTAAACCGGTTTAAAGCGGAGAGAACCGGATAGAAAAGGTTTAAACCGGATAGAACCGGATTGAACCGCTTTAAACCAGTTTAAACCGAATAGAACCGGATAGAACTGGTTTAAACTGGTTTAAACCGGATAGAACCGGATAGAACTGGTTTAAACCGGATAAAACCGGATTGAACCGGTTAAACCAGTTTCAACCGGATTGAACCGGATAGAAACAGTTTAAACTGGATAAAACTGGATTGAACCGGTTTAAACCTGATTAAACTGGATAAAACCGGATTGAACTGGATTAAACCGGTTTAAACCGGATGAAACCAGATTGAAACGGTTTAAACCGGATAAAACGGGATTGAACCGGCTTAAACCGGTTTAAACCTGATAAAACTGCATTGAACCGGTTTAAACTGGTATAAACCGGATAAATCCGGAATGAACTGGTTTAAACTGGTTTAAACCGGATAGAACCGGTTTAAGCCGGATAAAATCGGATTGAACCGGTTTAAACCGGTTTAAACCGGATAGAACCGGATTGAAACGCTTTAAACCAGTTTAAACCGAATAGAACCGGATAGAAATGTTTTAAACCGGTTTAATCTGGATAGAACCGGATAGAACCGGTTTAAACCGGTTTAAACCGGATAGAAACGGATTGAACCGGTTTAAACCGGATAAAACCGGATAGAACCGGTTTAAACTGGTTTAAACGGGATAGAACCGGGTAGAACCAGTTTAAAACGGATAAAACTAGATTGAACAGGTTTAAACCGGTTTAATCCGGATAAAACCGAATTGAACCGGTTGAAACCGGAGAAAAACGGATTGAACTGGTTGAACCGGTTTTAACCGGATAAAACCGGATTGAAACGGTTTAAACCGGTTTAAACCGGATAGAATCGGATTGAACTGGTTTAAACCGGATAAAAAAAGATAGAACTGGTATAAACCGGATAGAACTGGATTGAACCGGTTTAAACCGGTTTACACAGGATAAAATCGGATTGAACCGGTTTAAACTGGTTTAAATCGGTTAAAACCGGATTGAACCGGTTTAAACTTGATAAAACCAGATTGAACCAGTTTAAACCGGTTTAAACCGGATAAAAACGGATTGAACCGGTTTAAACTGGTTTAAACTAGATAAAACCGGATTGAACCGGTTTAAACAGGATAAAAACGGATAGGACCGGATTGAACCGGTTTAAACCGGTTTAAACCAGATGAAACTGGATAGAACTGGTTTAAAGCAGATACAAAGGGATTGAACCGTTTTAAACCTGTTTAAACCGGATAAAACCAGATTGAACCAGTTTAAACCGGTTTAAACCGGATAAAAACGGATTGAACCGGTTTAAACCGGTTTAAACTAGATAAAACCGGATTGAACCGGTTTAAACAGGATAAAAACGGATAGGACCGGATTGAACCGGTTTAAACCGGTTTAAACCAGATGAAACTGGATAGAACTGGTTTAAAGCAGATAGAAAGGGATTGAACCGTTTTAAACCGGTTTAAACCGGATAAAACCAGATTGAACCGGTTTAAACCAGATAAAACCGGATTGAACCGGTTTAAACCGGTGTGCACCGTATAGAACCGGATTGAACGTGATTAAACCGGATAAAACTGGATTGAACCAGTTTAAACCGGATAAAACCGGATGGAAACCTTTTAAACTGGATAGAACTGGATTGAACCGGTTTAAACCAGAGAAACCGGATTGAACCTGTTTAAACCGGATAAAACAGGACTGAACCGGTTTAAACCGGATTGATCCAGTTTAAACTGGTTTAAACCGGATAAAACCGGATAGAACCGGGTTGAACCAGATTGAAGCGGTTTAAACCGGTTTAAACCAGATAAAACCGGATAGAACGTGTTTAAAACGGAAAAAAGCAGATTTAACCGGATTAAACCAGTTTAAACAGGATTAAACTGGATTGAATAAGTTTAAACCGGATTGAACCGGTTTAAACCGGTTTAAAACGGATAGAACCGGATTGAACCGGTTTAAACCGCTTTAAACTACATAAAACCGGACTGAACTGTTTTAAACAGGATAAAACCGGATTGAACCGGTTTAAAAGGTTTAAACAGGATAAAACCGCATTGAACCGGTTTAAACCGGATAAAACCGGATCGATCCGGTTTAAACTGGTTTAAAACGGATAAAACAGGATCGAACTGCTTTAAAGCGGATAGAAAGGGTTTGAACCGGTTTAAACCGGATTGAACCGGTTTAAACCGGATAAAACCGGATTGAACCGGTTTAAACCAGTTTGAACCGTATAGAACCGGATTGAACGTGTTTAAACCGGATAGAACCGGATTGAACCGGTTTAAACCAGAAAAACCGGATTGAACCTGTTTAAACTGGATAAAACCGGACTGAACCAGTTAAAACCGGATAAAACCGGATTGATCCGGTTTAAACTGGTTTAAATAGGATAAAACCGGATTGAACTGGTTTAAACCGGATAAAAACTGATAGAACCAGACTGAACCAGTATAAACCGGTTTAAGCCAGATGAAACCGGATAGAACCGGTTTAAACTGGATAAAATCGGATTGAACCAGTTTAAACCAGATTAAACTGGAAAGAACCGGTTTACACTGGATAGAAGAGGATTGAACCGGTATAAACCGGATAGAACCGGATTGAACCGGTTTAAACCGGTTTAAACCGGATAGAACCGGATTGAACCGGTTCCAACCGGTTTAAACCAGATAAAACCGGATAGAACCGGTTGAAACTGGATAAAACCGGATTGAACCGGTTGAAACCGGATGAAACCGGATAGAACCGGTTTAAACCGGATAGAACCGGATTGAACCGGTGTAAACCGTTTAAAAGTGGATAAAACCGGATTGAACTGGTTTAAACAGGATAAAACCGGATTGATCCGGTTTAAAATGTTTTAAACAGGATTAAACCGGATTGAACCGGTTGAAACCGATTGATCCGGTTTAGACCGTTTTAAACCGGATAAAACCGGATAGAACTGGTTTAAAGCAGATAGAAAGGGATTGAACCGTTTTAAACCGGTTTAAACCGGATAAAACCAGATTGAACCAGTTTAAACTGGTTTAAACTGGATAAAACCGATTGAACCGGTTTAAACTGGATAAAACCGGATTGAACCGGTTTAAACCGGTGTGAACCGTATAGAACTGGATTGAACGTGTTTAACCGGATGAAACCGGATTGAACCAGTTTAAACCGGATAAAACCGGATGGAAACCGTTTAAACTGGATAGAACTGGATTGAACCGGTTTAAACCAGAAAAACCGGATTGAACCTGTCTAAACCGGATAAAACCGGACTGAACCGGTTTAAACTGGATAAAACCGGATTGATCCGGTTTAAACTGGTTTAAACCAGATAAAACCGGATAGAACAGGGTTGAACCAGATTGAAGCGGTTGAAACCGGTTTAAACCAGATAAAACAGGATAGAACGGATTTAAACCGGAAAAAAGCAGATTGAAAAGGATTAAACCAGTTTAAACCGGATAAAACCGGATTGAATAAGTTTAAACCGGATTGAACCGGTTTAAACTGGTTTAAAATGGATAGAACGGGATTGAACCGGTTTAAACCAGTTTAAGGTGGATAAAACCGGATTGAACTGGTTTAAACAGGATAAAACCGAATTGAACCAGTTTAAAATGGTTTAAACAGGATAAAACCGCATTGAACCGGTTTAAACCGGATAAAACCGGATCCATCCTGTTTAAACTGGTTTAAACCGGATAAAACAGGATAGAACTAGTTTAAAGCGGATAGAAAGGGACTGAAACGGTTTAAACCGGATTAAACCGGATTAAACCGGATAAAACCAGATTGAAACGGTTTAAACCTGTTTAAACTGGATAAAACCGGATTGAACTGGTTTAAACCGGTTTGAACCGTATAGAACCGGATTGAACGTGTTTAAACTGGATAAAACCGGATTGAACCGGTTTAAACCGGATAAAACCATATTGAACCGGTTTAAATAGGTTTAAAGTGGACAAAACCGGATTGAACTGCTTTAAACAGGATAAAACCGGATTGAACCAGTTTAAAGCGGATAAAACAAGATAGAACTGGTTTATAACGGATAGAACCGGATTGAACTGGTTTAAACCGGTTTAAACCGGATAAAACCGGGTTGAACCGGTTTAAACCTGATTAAACCGGATAAAACCGGACTGATCTGGTTTAAACTTGTTAAAAACGGATTGAACTGGTTTAAACGGGTTTAAACCAGATAAAAGCGGATTGAACCGGTTTAAACAGGACAGAACCGTACTGAACCGGTTTAAACAGGTTTCAAGTGGATAAAACCGGATTGAACTGGTATAAACTGGATAAAACCGGATAGAACCGGGTTGAACCAGATTGAAGCGGTTTAAACCGGTTTAAACCAGATAAAACCGGATAGAACGTGTTTAAAACGGAAAAAAGCAGATTTAACCGGATTAAACTGGTCTAAACACGATAAAACCGGATTGAACCGGTTTAAAATGGTTTAAACAGGATAAAACCGCATTGAACCGGTTTAAACCGGATAAAACCGGATCGATCCGGTTTAAACCGGTTTAAAACGGATAAAACAGGATCGAAATGCTTTAAAGCGGATAGAAAGGGTTTGAACCAGTTTAAACCGGATTGAACCGGTTTAAACCGGATAAAACCGGATTGAACCGGTTTAAACCAGTTTGAACCGTATAGAACCGGATTGAACGTGTTTAAACCGGATAGAACCGGATTGAACCGGTTTAAACCAGAAAAACCGGATTGAACCTGTTTAAACTGGATAAAACCGGACTGAACCAGTTAAAGCCGGATAAAACCGGATTGATCCGGTTTAAACTGGTTTAAATAGGATAAAACCGGATTGAACTGGTTTAAACCAGATAAAAACTGATAGAACCAGACTGAACCAGTATAAACCGGTTTAAGCCAGATGAAACCGGATAGAACCGGTTTAAACTGGATAAAATCGGATTGAACCAGTTTAAACCAGATGAAACTGGAAAGAACCGGTTTACACTGGATAGAAGAGGATTGAACCGGTATAAAACGGATAGAACCGGATTGAACCGGTTCCAACCGGTTTAAACCAGATAAAACCGGATAGAACCGGTTGAAACTGGATAAAACCGGATTGAACCGGTTGAAACCGGATGAAACCGGATTGAACCGGTTTAAACCAGATAAAACTGGATTGAACCCTTTTAAACCAGTTTAAACTGGATAGAACTGGATAGAACCGGTTCAAACCGGATAAAACCGGATTGAACCTGTTAAACCAGTTTCAACCGGATAAAACCGGATTGAACCGGTTTAAACCGGATAAAACCGGAGTGAACCGGTTTGAACCGGTTTAAACCTGATAAAACCGGATTGAGTCAGTTTAAACCAGTTTAAACCAGATAAAACTGGATTGAACCAGTTTAAACTGGTTTAAACCGGATAAAACCGGATTGAACCGGTTAAACCAGTTTCAACCGGATTGAACCGGATAGAACCAGTTTAAACTGGATAAAACCGGATTGAACCGGTTTAAACCTGATTAAACTGGATAAAACCGGATTGAACCGGATTAAACCGGTTTAAACCGGATGAAACCAGATTGAAACGGTTTAAACCGGATAAAACCGGATTGAACCGGTTAAACCAGTTTCAACCGGATTGAACCGGATAGAACCAGTTTAAACTGGATAAAACCGGATTGAACCGGTTTAAACCGGTTTAAATCGGATAGAACCGGATTGAACCGGTTTATTCCGGAGAAAACCGGATTGAACTGGTTGAACCGGTTTAAATCAGATAGAACCGGATTGAACCGGTTTAAACCGCATAAACCCGGATTGAACCGGTTTGAACCGGTTTAAACCGGAAAGAACCGGTTTAATCAGTATTAAACTGGATGGAACCGGTTTAAACCGGATAAAAGCGGATTGAACCGGTTTAAACCGGTTTCAACCGGATAGAACCGTATTGAACTGGTTTAAACCAGATAAAACCGGATTGAACTGGTTTAAACTGGATAAAACCGGATTGAACCGGTTTAAACCAGTTTAAACAGGATAGAGCCGGATAGAACGGGTTCAAACTGGATAAAACCGGATTGAACCGGTTAAACCAGTTTCAACAGGATAAAACCGGATTGAACCAGTTTACACCAGATAAAACCGGATTGAACTGGTTTAAACCGGTTTAAACCGGATGAAACCGGATTTAACCGGTTTCATCCGGTTTAAACGGGATACAACCGGATTGAACCGGTTTAAACCAGTTTAAACAGGATAAAACGGGATTGAACCGGTTTAAACCAGTTTAAACCAGATAGAACCGGATTGAACCAGTTTAAACCGGACAAAACCGGATAGAACCGGTTAAAACCAGTTTAAACAGGATAGAACCGGTTCAAACCGTTTTAAACCGGATGAAACCGGATTGAACCGGTTTAAACCAGATAAAACTGGATTGAACCCTTTTAAACGAGTTTAAACTGGATAGAACTGGATAGAACCGGTTCAAACTGGATAAAACCGGATTGAACCGGTTAAACCAGTTTCAACCGGATAAAACCGGATTGAACCGGTTTAAACCAGATAAAACCGGAGTGATCCGGTTTGAACCGGTTTAAACCTGATAAAACCGGATTGAGTCAGTTTAAACCGGTTTAAACCGGATAAAATTGGATTGAACCGGTTTAAACTGGTTTAAACCGGATAAAACCGGATTGAACCGGTTTCAACCGGATAAAAGCAGATTTAAAAGGATCAAACCGGTTTCAACCGGATTGAACCGGATAGAACCGGTTTAAACTGGATAAAACCGGATTGAACTGGTTTAAACCTGTTTAAAACGGATAAAACCGGATTGAACCGGATTAAACCGGTTTAAACCGGATGAAACCAGATTGAAACGGTTTAAACCGGATAAAACCGGATTGAACCGGCTTAAACCGGTTTAAAACAGATAAAACTGCATTGAACCGGTTTAAACCGGTATAAACCGGATAAATCCGGAATGAACTGGTTTAAACCGGTTTAAAGCGGAGAGAACCGGATAGAAAAGGTTTAAACCGGATAGAACCGGATTGAACCGCTTTAAACCAGTTTAAACCGAATAGAACCGGATAGAACTGGTTTAAACTGGTTTAAACCGGATAGAACCGGATAGAACTGGATTAAACCGGATAAAACCGGATTGAACCGGTTAAACCAGTTTCAACCGGATTGAACCGGATAGAAACAGTTTAAACTGGATAAAACCGGATTGAACCGGTTTAAACCTGATTAAACTGGATAAAACCGGATTGAACTGGATTAAACCGGTTTAAACCGGATGAAACCAGATTGAAATGGTTTAAACCGGATAAAACGGGATTGAACCGGCTTAAACCGGTTTAAACCTGATAAAACTGCATTGAACCGGTTTAAACTGGTATAAACCGGATAAATCCGGAATGAACTGGTTTAAACTGGTTTAAACCGGATAGAACAGGTTTAAGCCGGATAAAATCGGATTGAACCGGTTTAAACCGGTTTAAACCGGATAGAACCGGATTGAAACGCTTTAAACCAGTTTAAACCGAATAGAACCGGATAGAAATGGTTTAAACCGGTTTAATCTAGATAGAATCGGATAGAACCGGTTTAAACCGGTTTAAACCGGATAGAAACGGATTGAACCGGTTTAAACCGGATAAAACCGGATAGACCCGGTTTAAACTGGTTTAAACGGGATAGAACCGGGTAGAACCAGTTTAAAACGGATAAAACTAGATTGAACAGGTTTAAACCGGTTTAATCCGGATAAAACCGAATTGAACCGGTTGAAACCGGAGAAAAACGGATTGAACTGGTTGAACCGGTTTAAATCGGATAGAACCGGACTGAACCGGTTTAAACCGCATAAACCCGGATTGATCCGGTTTGAACCGCTTTAAACCGGATAGATCGTTTTAAACCGGATAAAAGAGGATTGAACCGGTTTAAACGGGTTTAAACCAGATAAAAGCGGATTGAACCAGTTTAAACCGGATAAAAACGGATTGAACCGGTTTAAACCGGTTTAAACCGGATAGAAACGGATTGAAACGGTATAAAACGGGTTAAACCGGATAAAACCGGATTGAACTGTTTTAAACCGTATAAAACCGGATTGAACCGGTTTAAACTGGTTTAAACAGGATAAAATCAGATTGAACCAGTTTAAACTGGTTTAATCCGTATAAAACCGGATTGAACCAGTTTAAACCGGTTTAAACCAGATAAAAGCAGATTGAACCGCTTTAGACCGGATAGAACTGGACTGAACCGGTTTAAACCGGTTTTAACCGGATAAAACCGGATTGAACCGGTTTAAACCGGTTTAAACCAGATGAAACCAGATTGAAACGGTTTAAACCGGATAAAACGGGATTGAACCAGCTTAAACCGGTTTAAACCTGATAAAACTGAATTGAACCGGTTTAAACTGGTATAAACCGGATAAATCCGGAATGAACTGGTTTAAACTGGTTTAAACCGGATAGAACCGGTTTAAGCCGGATAAAATCGGATTGAACCGGTTTAAACCGGTTTAAACCGGAAAGAACCGGATTGAAACGCTTTAAACCAGTTTAAACCGAATAGAACCGGATAGAAATGGTTTAAACCGGTTTAATCTGGATAGAACCGGATAGAACCGGTTTAAACCGGTTTAATCCGGATAGAAACGGATTGAACCGGTTTAAACCCGATAAAACCGGATAGAACCGGTTTAAACTGGTTTAAACAGGATAGAACCGGGTAGAACCAGTTTAAAACGGATAAAACTAGATTGAACAGGTTTAAACCGGTTTAATCCGGATAAAACCGAATTGAACCGGTTGAAACCGGAGAAAAACGGATTGAACTGGTTGAACCGGTTTAAATCGGATAGAACCGGATTGAACCGGTTTAAACCGCATAAACCCGGATTGATCCGGTTTGAACCGCTTTAAACCGGATAGATCGGTTTAAACCGGATGAAAGAGGATTGAACCGGTTTAAACGGGTTTAAACCAGATAAAAGCGGATTGAACCAGTTTAAACCGGATAAAAACGGATTGAACCGGTTTAAACCGGTTTAAACCGGATAGAAACGGATTGAAACGGTATAAAACGGGTTAAACCGGATAAAACCGGATTGAACTGTTTTAAACCGTATAAAACCGGATTGAACCGGTTTAAACTGGTTTAAACAGGATAAAATCAGATTGAACCAGTTTAAATTGGTTTAATCCGTATAAAACCGGATTGAACCAGTTTAAACCGGTTTAAACCAGATAAAAGCAGATTGAACCGCTTTAGACCGGATAGAACCGGACTGAACCGGTTTAAACAGGTTTTAACCGGATAAAACCGGATTGAACCGGTTTAAACCGGTTTAAACCGGATAGAATCGGATTGAACTGGTTTAAACCGGATAAAACAAGATAGAACTGGTATAAACCGGATAGAACTGGATTGAACTGGTTTAAACCGGTTTAAACAGGATAAAATCGGATTGAACCGGTTTAAACTGGTTTAAATCGGTTAAAACCGGATTGAACCGGTTTAAACTTGATAAAACCAGATTGAACCAGTTTAAACCGGATGAAACCGGATAGAACCGGTTTACACTGGATAGAAGAGGATTGAACCGGTATAAACCGGATAGAACCGGATTGAACCCGTTCCAACTGGTTTAAACCAGATAAAACCGGATAGAACCGGTTGAAACTGGATAAAACCAGATTGAACCGGTTGAAACCGGATGAAACCGGATAGAACCGGTTTAAACCGGATAGAACAGGATTGAACCGGTGTAAACCGTTTAAAAGTGGATAAAACCGGATTGAACTGGTTTAAACTGGATAAAACCGATTGAACCGGTTTAAACTGGATAAAACCGGATTGAACCGGTTTAAACCGGTGTGAACCGTATAGAACCGGATTGAACGTGTTTAACCGGATGAAACTGGATTGAACCGGTTTAAACCTGATTAAACTGGATAAAACCGGATTGAACTGGATTAAACCGGTTTAAACCGGATGAAACCAGATTGAAATGGTTTAAACCGGATAAAACGGGATTGAACCGGCTTAAACCGGTTTAAACCTGATAAAACTGCATTGAACCGGTTTAAACTGGTATAAACCGGATAAATCCGGAATGAACTGGTTTAAACTGGTTTAAACCGGATAGAACAGGTTTAAGCCGGATAAAATCGGATTGAACCGGTTTAAACCGGTTTAAACCGGATAGAACCGGATTGAAACGCTTTAAACCAGTTTAAACCGAATAGAACCGGATAGAAATGGTTTAAACCGGTTTAATCTGGATAGAACCGGATAGAACCGGTTTAAACCGGTTTAAACCGGATAGAAACGGATTGAACCGGTTTAAACCAGATAAAACCGGATAGAACCGGTTTAAACCGGATAGAACAGGATTGAACCGGTGTAAACCGTTTAAAAGTGGATAAAACCGGATTGAACTGGTTTAAACTGGATAAAACCGATTGAACCGGTTTAAACTGGATAAAACCGGATTGAACCGGTTTAAACCGGTGTGAACCGTGTAGAACCGGATTGAACGTGTTTAACCGGATGAAACCGGAGTGAACTGGTTTAAACCGGATAAAACCGGATGGAAACCGTTTAAACTGGATAGAACTGGATTGAACCGGTTTAAACCAGAAAAACCGGATTGAACCTGTCTAAACCGGATAAAACCGGACTGAACCGGTTTAAACTGGATAAAACCGGATTGATCCGGTTTAAACTGGTTTAAACCAGATAAAACCGGATAGAACCGGGTTGAACCAGATTGAAGTGGTTGAAACCGGTTTAAACCAGATAAAACAGGATAGAACGGATTTAAACCGGAAAAAAGCAGATTGAACCGGATTAAACCAGTTTAAACCGGATAAAACCGGATTGAATAAGTTTAATCCGGATAGAACCGGCTTAAACCGGTTTAAACCAGATAAAACTGCATTGAACCGGTTTAAACCGGTATAAACCGGATAAATCCGGAATGAACTGGTTTAAACCGGTTTAAACCGGATAGAACCGGATAGAAAAGGTTTAAACCGGATAAAACCGGATTGAACCGGTTAAACCAGTTTCAACCGGATTGAACCGGATAGAACCAGTTTAAACTGGATAAAACCGGATTGAACCGGTTTAAACCTGATTAAACTGGATAAAACCGGATTGAACCGGATTAAACCGGTTTAAACCGGATGAAACCAGATTGAAACGGTTTAAACCGGATAAAACCGGATTGAACCGGTTAAACCAGTTTCAACCGGATTGAACCGGATAGAACCAGTTTAAACTGGATAAAACCGGATTGAACCGGTTTAAACCGGTTTAAATCGGATAGAACCGGATTGAACCGGTTTATTCCGGAGAAAACCGGATTGAACTGGTTGAACCGGTTTAAATCGGATAGAACCGGATTGAACCGGTTTAAACCGCATAAACCCGGATTGAACCGGTTTGAACCGGTTTAAACCGGAAAGAAACGGTTTAATCAGTATTAAACTGGATGGAACCGGTTTAAACCGGATAAAAGCGGATTGAACCGGTTTAAACCGGTTTCAACCGGATAGAACCGTATTGAACTGGTTTAAACCAGATAAAACCGGATTGAACTGGTTTAAACTGGATAAAACCGGATTGAACCGGTTTAAACCAGTTTAAACAGGATAGAGCCGGATAGAACGGGTTCAAACTGGATAAAACCGGATTGAACCGGTTAAACCAGTTTCAACAGGATAAAACCGGATTGAACCAGTTTACACCAGATAAAACCGGATTGAACTGGTTTAAACCGGTTTAAACCGGATGAAACCGGATTTAACCGGTTTCATCCGGTTTAAACGGGATACAACCGGATTGAACCGGTTTAAACCGGTTTAAACAGGATAAAACGGGATTGAACCGGTTTAAACCAGTTTAAACCGGATAGAACCGGATTGAACCAGTTTAAACCGGACAAAACCGGATAGAACCGGTTAAAACCAGTTTAAACAGGATAGAACCGGTTCAAACCGTTTTAAACCGGATGAAACCGGATTGAACCGGTTTAAACCAGATAAAACTGGATTGAACCCTTTTAAACGAGTTTAAACTGGATAGAACTGGATAGAACCGGTTCAAACTGGATAAAACCGGATTGAACCGGTTAAACCAGTTTCAACCGGATAAAACCGGATTGAACCGGTTTAAACCAGATAAAACCGGAGTGATCCGGTTTGAACCGGTTTAAACCTGATAAAACCGGATTGAGTCAGTTTAAACCGGTTTAAACCGGATAAAATTGGATTGAACCGGTTTAAACTGGTTTAAACCGGATAAAACCGGATTGAACCGGTTTCAACCGGATAAAAGCAGATTTAAAAGGATCAAACCGGTTTCAACCGGATTGAACCGGATAGAACCGGTTTAAACTGGATAAAACCGGATTGAACCGGTTTAAACCTGTTTAAAACGGATAAAACCGGATTGAACCGGATTAAACCGGTTTAAACCGGATGAAACCAGATTGAAACGGTTTAAACCGGATAAAACCGGATTGAACCGGCTAAAACCGGTTTAAAACAGATAAAACTGCATTGAACCGGTTTAAACCGGTATAAACCGGATAAATCCGGAATGAACTGGTTTAAACCGGTTTAAAGCGGAGAGAACCGGATAGAAAAGTTTTAAACCGGATAGAACCGGATTGAACCGCTTTAAACCAGTTTAAACCGAATAGAACCGGATAGAACTGGTTTAAACTGGTTTAAACCGGATAGAAACGGATAGAACTGGTTTAAACCGGATAAAACCGGATTGAACCGGTTAAACCAGTTTCAACCGGATTGAACCGGATAGAAACAGTTTAAACTGGATAAAACCGGATTGAACCGGTTTAAACCTGATTAAACTGGATAAAACCGGATTGAACTGGATTAAACCGGTTTAAACCGGATGAAACCAGATTGAAATGGTTTAAACCGGATAAAACGGGATTGAACCGGCTTAAACCGGTTTAAACCTGATAAAACTGCATTGAACCGGTATAAACTGGTATAAACCGGATAAATCCGGAATGAACTGGTTTAAACTGGTTTAAACCGGATAGAACAGGTTTAAGCCGGATAAAATCGGATTGAACCGGTTTAAACCGGTTTAAACCGGATAGAACCGGATTGAAACGCTTTAAACCAGTTTAAACCGAATAGAACCGGATAGAAATGGTTTAAACCGGTTTAATCTGGATAGAACCGGATAGAACCGGTTTAAACGGGTTTAAACCGGATAGAAACGGATTGAACCGGTTTAAACCGGATAAAACCGGATAGAACCGGTTTAAACTGGTTTAAACGGGATAGAACCGGGTAGAACCAGTTTAAAACGGATAAAACTAGATTGAACAGGTTTAAACCGGTTTAATCCGGATAAAACCGAATTGAACCGGTTGAAACCGGAGAAAAACGGATTGAACTGGTTGAACCGGTTTAAATCGGATAGAACCGGATTGAACCGGTTTAAACCAGATAAAACTGGATTGAACCCTTTTAAAACAGTTTAAACTGGATAGAACTGGATAGAACCGGTTCAAACCGGATAAAACCGGATTGAACCGGTTAAACCAGTTTCAACCGGATAAAACCCGATTGAACCGGTTTAAACCGGATAAAACCGGAGTGAACCGGTTTGAACCGGTTTAAACCTGATAAAACCGGATTGAGTCAGTTTAAACCGGTTTAAACCGGATAAAACTGGATTGAACCGGTTTAAACTGGTTTAAACCGGATAAAACCGGATTGAACCGGTTAAACCAGTTTCAACCGAATTGAACCGGATAGAAACAGTTTAAACTGGATAAAACCGGATTGAACCGGTTTAAACCTGATTAAACTGGATAAAACCGGATTGAACCGGATTAAACCGGTTTAAACCGGATGAAACCAGATTGAAACGGTTTAAACCGGATAAAACCGGATTGAACCGGCTTACACCGGTTTAAACCTGATAAAACTGCATTGAACCGGTTTAAACTGGTATAAACCGGATAAATCCGGAATGAACTGGTTTAAACTGGTTTAAACCGGATAGAACCGGATAGAACCGGTTTAAGCCGGATAAAATCGGATTGAACCGGTTTAAACCGGTTTAAACCGGATAGAACCGGATTGAACCGGTTTAAACCAGTTTAAACCGAATAGAACCGGATAGAAATGGTTTAAACCGGTTTAATCTGGATAGAACCGGATAGAACCGGTTTAAACCGGTTTAAACCGGATAGAAACGGATTGAACCGGTTTAAACCGGATAAAACCGGAGAGAACCGGTTTAAACTGGTTTAAATGGGATAGAACCGGGTAGAACCAGTTTAAAACGGACAAAACTAGATTGAACAGGTTTAAACCGGTTTAATCCGGATAAAACCGAATTGAACCGGTTGAAACCGGAGAAGAACGGATTGAACTGGTTGAACCGGTTTAAATCGGATAGAACCGGATTGAACCTGTTTAAACCGCATAAACCCGGATTGATCCGGTTTGAACCGGTTTAAACCGGATAGATCGGTTTAAACCGGATAAAAGAGGATTGAACCGGTTTAAACGGGTTTAAACCAGATAAAAGCGGATTGAACCAGTTTAAACCGGATAAAAACGGATTGAACGGGTTTAAACCGGTTTAAACCGGATAGAAACGGATTGAAACGGTATAAAACGGGTTAAACCGGATAAAACCGGATTGAACTGTTTTAAACCGGATAAAACCGGATTGAACCGGTTTAAACTGCTTTAAACAGGATAAAATCAGGTTGAACCAGTTTAAACTGGTTTAATCCGTATAAAACCGGATTGAACCAGTTTAAACCGGTTTAAACCAGATAAAAGCAGATTGAACCGCTTTAGACCGGATAGAACCGGACTGAACCGGTTTAAACCGGTTTTAACTGGATAAAACCGGATTGAACCGGTTTAAACCGGTTTAAACCGGATAGAATCGGATTGAACTGGTTTAAACCGGATAAAACAAGATAGAAATGGTATAAACCGGATAGAATTGGATTGAACTGGTTTAAACCGGTTTAAACAGGATAAAATCGGATTGAACCGGTTTAAACAGGATAAAAACGGTTAGGACCGGATTGAACCGGTTTAAACCGGTTTAAACCAGATGAAACTGGATAGAACTGGTTTAAAGCAGATAGAAAGGGATTGAACCGTTTTAAACTGGTTTAAACCGGATAAAACCAGATTGAACCAGTTTAAACCGGTTTAAACCGGATAAAAACGTATTGAACTGGTTTAAACCGGTTTAAACTAGATAAAACCAGATTGAACCGGTTTAAACAGGATAAAAAGGGATAGGACCGGATTGAACCGGTTTAAACCGGTTTAAACCAGATGAAACTGGATAGAACTGGTTTAAAGCAGATAGAAAGGGATTGAACCGTTTTAAACCGGTTTAAACCGGATAAAACCAGATTGAACAGGTTTAAACCAGATAAAACTGGATTGAACCGGTTTAAACCGGTGTGAACCGTATAGAACCGAATTGAACGTGATTAAACCGGATAAAACTGGATTGAACCAGTTTAAACCGGATAAAACCGGATGGAAACCTTTTAAACTCGATAGAACTGGATTGAACCGGTTTAAACCAGAAAAACCGGATTGAACCTGTTTAAACCGGATAAAACAGGACTGAACCGGTTTAAACCGGATTGATCCGGTTTAAACTGGTTTAAACCGGATAAAACCGGATAGAACCGGGTTGAACCAGATTGAAGCGGTTTAAACCAGTTTAAACCAGATAAAACCGGATAGAACGTGTTTAAAACGGGAAAAAGCAGATTTAACCGGATTAAACCGGTTTAAACAGGATTAAACTGGATTGAATAAGTTTAAACCGGATTGAACCGGTTTAAACCGGTTGAAAACGGATAGAACTGGATTGAACCGGTTTAAACCGCTTTAAACTACATAAAACCGGATTGAACTGTTTTAAACAGGATAAAACCGGATTGAACCGGTTTAAAAGGTTTAAACAGGATAAAACCGCATTGAACCGGTTTAAACCGGATAAAACCGGATCGATCCGGTTTAAACCGGTTTAAAACGGATAAAACAGGATCGAACTGCTTTAAAGCGGATAGAAAGGGTTTGAACCGGTTTAAACCGGATTGAACCGGTTTAAACCGGATAAAACCGGATTGAACCGGTTTAAACCAGTTTGAACCGTATAGAACCGGATTGAACGTGTTTAAACCGGATAGAACCGGATTGAACCGGTTTGAACCAGAAAAACCGGATTGAACCTGTTTAAACTGGATAAAACCGGACTGAACCAGTTAAAACCTGATAAAACCGGATTGATCCGGTTTAAACTGGTTTAAATAGGATAAAACCGGATTGAACTGGTTTAAACCGGATAAAAACTGATAGAACCAGACTGAACCAGTATAAACCGGTTTAAGCCAGATGAAACCGGATAGAACCGGTTTAAACTGGATAAAATCGGATTGAACCAGTTTAAACCAGATTAAACTGGAAAGAACCGGTTTACACTGGATAGAAGAGGATTGAACCGGTATAAACCGGATAGAACCGGATTGAACCGGTTTAAACCGGTTTAAACCGGATAGAACCGGATTGAACCGGTTCCAACTGGTTTAAACCAGATAAAACTGGATAGAACCGGTTGAAACTGGATAAAACCGGATTGAACCGGTTGAAACCGGATGAAACCGGATAGAACCGGTTTAAACCGGATAGAACCGGATTGAACCGGTGTAAACCGTTTAAAAGTGGATAAAACCGGATTGAACTGGTTTAAACTGGATAAAACCGATTGAACCGGTTTAAACTGGATAAAACTGGATTGAACCGGTTTAAACCGGTGTGAACCGTATAGAACCGGATTGAACGTGTTTAACCGGATGAAACCGGATTGAACCGGTTTAAACCGGATAAAACCGGATGGAAACCGTTTAAACTGGATAGAACTGGATTGAACCGGTTTAAACCAGAAAAACCGGATTGAACCTGTCTAAACCGGATAAAACCGGACTGAACCGGTTTAAACTGGATAAAACCGGATTGATCCGGTTTAAACTGGTTTAAACCAGATAAAACCGGATAGAACCGGGTTGAACCAGATTGAAGCGGTTGAAACCGGTTTAAACCAGATAAAACAGGATAGAACGGATTTAAACCGGAAAAAAGCAGATTGAACCGGATTAAACCAGTTTAAACCGGATAAAACCGGATTGAATAAGTTTAAACCTGATTGAACCGGTTTAAACTGGTTTAAAACGGATAGAACCGGATTGAACCGGTTTAAACCAGTTTAAGGTGGATAAAACCGGATTGAACTGGTTTAAACAGGATAAAACCGAATTGAACCAGTTTAAAATGGTTTAAACAGGATAAAACCGCTTTGAACCGGTTTAAACCGGATAAAACAGGATAGAACTAGTTTAAAGCGGATAGAAAGGGACTGAAACGGTTTAAACCGGATTAAACCGGATTAAACCGGATAAAACCAGATTGAACCGGTTTAAACCTGTTTAAACTGGATAAAACCGGATTGAACTGGTTTAAACCGGTTTGAACCGTATAGAACCGGATTGAACGTGTTTAAACTGGATAAAACCGGATTGAACTGGTTTAAACCGGATAAAACCATATTGAACCGGTTTAAACAGGTTTAAAGTGGACAAAACCGGATTGAACTGGTATAAACAGGATAAAACCGGATTGAACCGGTTTAAAGCAGATAAAACAAGATAGAACTGGTTTATAACGGATAGAACCGGATTGAACTGGTTTAAACCGGTTTAAACCGGATAAAACCGGGTTGAACCGGTTTAAACCTGATTAAACCGGATAAAACCGGACTGATCTGGTTTAAACTTGTTAAAACCGGATTGAACCGGTTTAAACCGGTTTAAACCAGATAAATGCGGATTGAACCGGTTTAAACAGGATAGAACCGTACTGAACCGGTTTAAACAGGTTTAAAGTGGATAAAACCGGATTGAACTGGTATAAACTGGATAAAACCGGATAGAACCGGGTTGAACCAGATTGAAGCGGTTTAAACCGGTTTAAACCAGATAAAACCGGATAGAACGTGTTTAAAACGGAAAAAAGCAGATTTAACCGGATTAAACTGGTCTAAACAGGATAAAACCGGATTGAACCGGTTTAAAATGGTTTAAACAGGATAAAACCGCATTGAACCGGTTTAAACCGAATAAAACCGGATCGATCCGGTTTAAACCGGTTTAAACCGGATAAAACCGGATCGATCCGGTTTAAACCGGTTTAAAACGGATAAAACAGGATCGAAATGCTTTAAAGCGGATAGAAAGGCTTTGAACCGGTTTAAACCGGATTGAACCGGTTTAAACTGGATAAAACCGGATTGAACCGGTTTAAACCAGTTTGAACCGTATAGAACCGGATTGAACGTGTTTAAACCGGATAGAACCGGATTGAACCGGTTTAAACCAGAAAAACCGGATTGAACCTGTTTAAACTGGATAAAACCGGACTGAACCAGTTAAAACCCGATAAAACCGGATTGATCCGGTTTAAACTGGTTTAAATAGGATAAAACCGGATTGAACTGGTTTAAACCGGATAAAAACTGATAGAACCAGACTGAACCAGTATAAACCGGTTTAAGCCAGATGAAACTGGATAGAACCGGTTTAAACAGGATAAAATCGGATTGAACCAGTTTAAACCAGATGAAACTGGAAAGAACCGGTTTACACTGGATAGAAGAGGATTGAACCGGTATAAACCGGATAGAACCGGATGGAACCGGTTCCAACCTGTTTAAACCCGATAAAACCGGATAGAACCGGTTTAAACTGGTTTAAACGGGATAGAACCGGGTAGAACCAGTTTAAAACGGATAAAACTAGATTGAACAGGTTTAAACCGGTTTAATCCGGATAAAACCGAATTGAACCGGTTGAAACCGGAGAAAAACGGATTGAACTGGTTGAACCGGTTTAAATCGGATAGAACCGGATTGAACCGGTTTAAACCGCATAAACCCGGATTGATCCGGTTTGAACCGCTTTAAACCGGATAGATCGGTTTAAACCGGATGAAAGAGGATTGAACCGGTTTAAACGGGTTTAAACCAGATAAAAGCGGATTGAACCAGTTTAAATCGGATAAAAACGGATTGAACCGGTTTAAACCGGTTTAAACCGGATAGAAACGGATTGAAACGGTATAAAACGGGTTAAACCGGATAAAACCGGATTGAACTGTTTTAAACCGTATAAAACCGGATTGAACCGGTTTAAACTGGTTTAAACAGGATAAAATCAGATTGAACCAGTTTAAATTGGTTTAATCCGTATAAAACCGGATTGAACCAGTTTAAACCGGTTTAAACCAGACAAAAGCAGATTGAACCGCTTTAGACCGGATAGAACCGGACTGAACCGGTTTAAACAGGTTTTAACCGGATAAAACCGGATTGAACCGGTTTAAACCGGTTTAAACCGGATAGAATCGGATTGAACTGGTTTAAACCGGATAAAACAAGATAGAACTGGTATAAACCGGATAGAACTGGATTGAACTGGTTTAAACCGGTTTAAACAGGATAAAATCGGATTGAACCGGTTTAAACTGGTTTAAATCGGTTAAAACCGGATTGAACCGGTTTAAACTTGATAAAACCAGATTGAACCAGTTTAAACCGGATGAAACCGGATAGAACCGGTTTACACTGGATAGAAGAGGATTGAACGGGTATAAACCGGATAGAACCGGATTGAACCGGTTCCAACTGGTTTAAACCAGATAAAACCGGATAGAACCGGTTGAAACTGGATAAAACCAGATTGAACCGGTTGAAACCGGATGAAACCGGATAGAACCGGTTTAAACCGGATAGAACAGGATTGAACCGGTGTAAACCGTTTAAAAGTGGATAAAATCGGATTGAACTGGTTTAAACTGGATAAAACCGATTGAACCGGTTTAAACTGGATAAAACCGGATTGAACCGGTTTAAACCGGTGTGAACCGTATAGAACCGGATTGAACGTGTTTAACCGGATGAAACTGGATTGAACCGGTTTAAACCTGATTAAACTGGATAAAACCGGATTGAACTGGATTAAACCGGTTTAAACCGGATGAAACCAGATTGAAATGGTTTAAACCGGATAAAACGGGATTGAACCGGCTTAAACCGGTTTAAACCTGATAAAACTGCATTGAACTGGTTTAAACTGGTATAAACCGGATAAATCCGGAATGAACTGTTTTAAACTGGTTTAAACCGGATAGAACAGGTTTAAGCCGGATAAAATCGGATTGAACCGGTTTAAACCGGTTTAAACCGGATAGAACCGGATTGAAACGCTTTAAACCAGTTTAAACCGAATAGAACCGGATAGAAATGGTTTAAACCGGTTTAATCTGGATAGAACCGGATAGAACCGGTTTAAACCGGTTTAAACCGGATAGAAACGGATTGAACCGGTTTAAACCAGATAAAACCGGATAGAACCGGTTTAAACCGGATAGAACAGGATTGAACCGGTGTAAACCGTTTAAAAGTGGATAAAACCGGATTGAACTGGTTTAAACTGGATAAAACCGATTGAACCGGTTTAAACTGGATAAAACCGGATTGAACCGGTTTAAACCGGTGTGAACCGTGTAGAACCGGATTGAACGTGTTTAACCGGATGAAACCGGAGTGAACCGGTTTAAACCAGATAAAACTGGATTGAACCCTTTTAAACGAGTTTAAACTGGATAGAACTGGATAGAACCGGTTCAAACTGGATAAAACCGGATTGAACCGGTTAAACCAGTTTCAACCGGATAAAACCGGATTGAACCGGTTTAAACCAGATAAAACCGGAGTGATCCGGTTTGAACCGGTTTAAACCTGATAAAACCGGATTGAGTCAGTTTAAACCGGTTTAAACCGGATAAAATTGGATTGAACCGGTTTAAACTGGTTTAAACCGGATAAAACCGGATTGAACCGGTTTCAACCGGATAAAAGCAGATTTAAAAGGATCAAACCGGTTTCAACCGGATTGAACCGGATAGAACCGGTTTAAACTGGATAAAACCGGATTGAACCGGTTTAAACCTGTTTAAAACGGATAAAACCGGATTGAACCGGATTAAACCGGTTTAAACCGGATGAAACCAGATTGAAACGGTTTAAACCGGATAAAACCGGATTGAACCGGCTTAAACCGGTTTAAAACAGACAAAACTGTATTGAACCGGTTTAAACCGGTATAAACCGGATAAATCCGGAATGAACTGGTTTAAACCGGTTTAAAGCGGAGAGAACCGGATAGAAAAGGTTTAAACCGGATAGAACCGGATTGAACCGCTTTAAACCAGTTTAAACCGAATAGAACCGGATAGAACTGGTTTAAACTGGTTTAAACCGGATAGAACCGGATAGAACTGGTTTAAACCGGATAAAACCGGATTGAACCGGTTAAACCAGTTTCAACCGGATTGAACCGGATAGAAACAGTTTAAACTGGATAAAACCGGATTGAACCGGTTTAAACCTGATTAAACTGGATAAAACCGGATTGAACTGGATTAAACCGGTTTAAACCGGATGAAACCAGATTGAAATGGTTTAAACCGGATAAAACGGGATTGAACCGGCTTAAACCTGTTTAAACCTGATAAAACTGCATTGAACCGGTTTAAACTGGTATAAACCGGATAAATCCGGAATGAACTGGTTTAAACTGGTTTAAACCGGATAGAACCGGATAGAACCGGTTTAAGCCGGATAAAATCGGATTGAACCGGTTTAAACCGGTTTAAACCGGATAGAACCGGATTGAAACGCTTTAAACCAGTTTAAACCGAATAGAACCGGATAGAAATGGTTTAAACCGGTTTAATCTGGATAGAACCGGATAGAACCGGTTTAAACCGGTTTAAACCGGATAGAAACGGATTGAACCGGTTTAAACCGGATAAAACCGGATAGACCCGGTTTAAACTGGTTTAAACGGGATAGAACCGGGTAGAACCAGTTTAAAACGGATAAAACTAGATTGAACAGGTTTAAACCGGTTTAATCCGGATAAAACCGAATTGAACCGGTTGAAGCCGGAGAAAAACGGATTGAACTGGTTGAACCGGTTTAAATCGGATAGAACCGGATTGAACCGGTTTAAACCGCATAAACCCGGATTGATCCGGTTTGAACCGCTTTAAACCGGATAGATCGTTTTAAACCGGATAAAAGAGGATTGAACCGGTTTAAACGGGTTTAAACCAGATAAAAGCGGATTGAACCAGTTTAAACCGGATAAAAACGGATTGAACCGGTTTAAACCGGTTTAAACCGGATAAAAACGGATTGAAACGGTATAAAACGGGTTAAACCGGATAAAACCGGATTGAACTGTTTTAAACCGTATAAAACCGGATTGAACCGGTTTAAACTGGTTTAAACAGGATAAAATCAGTTTGAACCAGTTTAAACTGGTTTAATCCGTATAAAACCGGATTGAACCAGTTTAAACCGGTTTAAACCAGATAAAAGCAGATTGAACCGCTTTAGACCGGATAGAACTGGACTGAACCGGTTTAAACCGGTTTTAACCGGATAAAACCGGATTGAACCGGTTTAAACCGGTTTAAACCAGATGAAACCAGATTGAAACGGTTTAAACCGGATAAAACGGGATTGAACCAGCTTAAACCGGTTTAAACCTCATAAAACTGAATTGAACCGGTTTAAACTGGTATAAACCGGATAAATCCGGAATGAACTGGTTTAAACTGGTTTAAACCGGATAGAACCGGTTTAAGCCGGATAAAATCGGATTGAACCGGTTTAAACCGGTTCAAACCGGAAAGAACCGGATTGAAACGCTTTAAACCAGTTTCAACCGAATAGAACCGGATAGAAATGGTTTAAACCGGTTTAATCTGGATAGAACCGGTTTAAACCGGTTTAATCCGGATAGAAACGGATTGAACCGGTTTAAACCCGATAAAACCGGATAGAACCGGTTTAAACTGGTTTAAACGGGATAGAACCGGGTAGAACCAGTTTAAAACGGATAAAACTAGATTGAACAGGTTTAAACCGGTTTAATCCGGATAAAACCGAATTGAACCGGTTGAAACCGGAGAAAAACGGATTGAACTGGTTGAACCGGTTTAAATCGGATAGAACCGGATTGAACCGGTTTAAACCGCATAAACCCGGATTGATCCGGTTTGAACCGCTTTAAACCGGATAGATCGGTTTAAACCGGATGAAAGAGGATTGAACCGGTTTAAACGGGTTTAAACCAGATAAAAGCGGATTGAACCAGTTTAAACCGGATAAAAACGGATTGAACCGGTTTAAACCGGTTTAAACCGGATAGAAACGGATTGAAACGGTATAAAACGGGTTAAACCGGATAAAACCGGATTGAACTGTTTTAAACCGTATAAAACCGGATTGAACCGGTTTAAACTGGTTTAAACAGGATAAAATCAGATTGAACCAGTTTAAATTGGTTTAATCCGTATAAAACCGGATTGAACCAGTTTAAACCGGTTTAAACCAGATAAAAGCAGATTGAACCGCTTTAGACCGGATAGAACCGGACTGAACCGGTTTAAACAGGTTTTAACCGGATAAAACCGGATTGAACCGGTTTAAACCGGTTTAAACCGGATAGAATCGGATTGAACTGGTTTAAACCGGATAAAACAAGATAGAACTGGTATAAACCGGATAGAACTGGATTGAACTGGTTTAAACCGGTTTAAACAGGATAAAATCGGATTGAACCGGTTTAAACTGGTTTAAATCGGTTAAAACCGGATTGAACCGGTTTAAACTTGATAAAACCAGATTGAACCAGTTTAAACCGGATGAAACCGGATAGAACCGGTTTACACTGGATAGAAGAGGATTGAACCGGTATAAACCGGATAGAACCGGATTGAACCGGTTCCAACTGGTTTAAACCAGATAAAACCGGATAGAACCGGTTGAAACTGGATAAAACCAGATTGAACCGGTTGAAACCGGATGAAACCGGATAGAACCGGTTTAAACCGGATAGAACAGGATTGAACCGGTGTAAACCGTTTAAAAGTGGATAAAACCGGATTGAACTGGTTTAAACTGGATAAAACCGATTGAACCGGTTTAAACTGGATAAAACCGGATTGAACCGGTTTAAACCGGTGTGAACCGTATAGAACCGGATTGAACGTGTTTAACCGGATGAAACTGGATTGAACCGGTTTAAACCTGATTAAACTGGATAAAACCGGATTGAACTGGATTAAACCGGTTTAAACCGGATGAAACCAGATTGAAATGGTTTAAACCGGATAAAACAGGATTGAACCGGCTTAAACCGGTTTAAACCTGATAAAACTGCATTGAACCGGTTTAAACTGGTATAAACCGGATAAATCCGGAATGAACTGGTTTAAACTGGTTTAAACCGGATAGAACAGGTTTAAGCCGGATAAAATCGGATTGAACCGGTTTAAACCGGTTTAAACCGGATAGAACCGGATTGAAACGCTTTAAACCAGTTTAAACCGAATAGAACCGGATAGAAATGGTTTAAACCGGTTTAATCTGGATAGAACCGGATAGAACCGGTTTAAACCGGTTTAAACCGGATAGAAACGGATTGAACCGGTTTAAACCAGATAAAACCGGATAGAACCGGTTTAAACCGGATAGAACAGGATTGAACCGGTGTAAACCGTTTAAAAGTGGATAAAACCGGATTGAACTGGTTTAAACTGAATAAAACCGATTGAACCGGTTTAAACTGGATAAAACCGGATTGAACCGGTTTAAACCGGTGTGAACCGTGTAGAACCGGATTGAACGTGTTTAACCGGATGAAACCGGAGTGAACCGGTTTAAACCGGATAAAACCGGATGGAAACCGTTTAAACTGGATAGAACTGGATTGAACCGGTTTAAACCAGAAAAACCGGATTGAACCTGTCTAAACTGGATAAAACCGGACTGAACCGGTTTAAACTGGATAAAACCGGATTGATCCGGTTTAAACTGGTTTAAACCAGATAAAACCGGATAGAACCGGGTTGAACCAGATTGAAGAGGTTGAAACCGGTTTAAACCAGATAAAACAGGATAGAACGGATTTAAACCGGAAAAAAGCAGATTGAACCGGATTAAACCAGTTTAAACCGGATAAAACCGGATTGAATAAGTTTAATCCGGATAGAACCGGCTTAAACCGGTTTAAACCAGATAAAACTGCATTGAACCGGTTTAAACCGGTATAAACCGGATAAATCCGGAATGAACTGGTTTAAACCGGTATAAACCGGATAGAACCGGATAGAAAAGGTTTAAACCGGATAAAACCTGATTGAACCGGTTAAACCAGTTTCAACCGGATTGAACCGGATAGAACCAGTTTAAACTGGATAAAACCGGATTGAACCGGTTTAAACCTGATTAAACTGGATAAAACCGGATTGAACCGGTTAAACCAGTTTCAACCGGATTGAACCGGATAGAACCAGTTTAAACTGGATAAAACCGGATTGAACCGGTTTAAACCGGTTTAAATCGGATAGAACCGGATTGAACCGGTTTATTCCGGAGAAAACCGGATTGAACTGGTTGAACCGGTTTAAATCGGATAGAACCGGATTGAACCGGTTTAAACCGCATAAACCCGGATTGAACCGGTTTGAACCGGTTTAAACCGGAAAGAACCGGTTTAATCAGTATTAAACTGGATGGAACCGGTTTAAACCGGATAAAACTGGATTGAACCGGTTTAAACTGGTTTAAACCGGATAAAACCGGATTGAACCGGTTAAACCAGTTTCAACCGAATTGAACCGGATAGAAACAGTTTAAACTGGATAAAACCGGATTGAACCGGTTTAAACCTGATTAAACTGGATAAAACCGGATTGAACCGGATTAAACCGGTTTAAACCGGATGAAACCAGATTGAAACGGTTTAAACCGGATAAAACCGGATTGAACCGGCTTACACCGGTTTAAACCTGATAAAACTGCATTGAACCGGTTTAAACTGGTATAAACCGGATAAATCCGGAATGAACTGGTTTAAACTGGTTTAAACCGGATAGAACCGGATAGAACCGGTTTAAGCCGGATAAAATCGGATTGAACCGGTTTAAACCGGTTTAAACCGGATAGAACCGGATTGAACCGGTTTAAACCAGTTTAAACCGAATAGAACCGGATAGAAATGGTTTAAACCGGTTTAATCTGGATAGAACCGGATAGAACCGGTTTAAACCGGTTTAAACCGGATAGAAACGGATTGAACCGGTTTAAACCGGATAAAACCGGAGAGAACCGGTTTAAACTGGTTTAAATGGGATAGAACCGGGTAGAACCAGTTTAAAACGGACAAAACTAGATTGAACAGGTTTAAACCGGTTTAATCCGGATAAAACCGAATTGAACCGGTTGAAACCGGAGAAGAACGGATTGAACTGGTTGAACCGGTTTAAATCGGATAGAACCGGATTGAACCTGTTTAAACCGCATAAACCCGGATTGATCCGGTTTGAACCGGTTTAAACCGGATAGATCGGTTTAAACCGGATAAAAGAGGATTGAACCGGTTTAAACGGGTTTAAACCAGATAAAAGCGGATTGAACCAGTTTAAACCGGATAAAAACGGATTGAACGGGTTTAAACCGGTTTAAACCGGATAGAAACGGATTGAAACGGTATAAAACGGGTTAAACCGGATAAAACCGGATTGAACTGTTTTAAACCGGATAAAACCGGATTGAACCGGTTTAAACTGCTTTAAACAGGATAAAATCAGGTTGAACCAGTTTAAACTGGTTTAATCCGTATAAAACCGGATTGAACCAGTTTAAACCGGTTTAAACCAGATAAAAGCAGATTGAACCGCTTTAGACCGGATAGAACCGGACTGAACCGGTTTAAACCGGTTTTAACTGGATAAAACCGGATTGAACCGGTTTAAACCGGTTTAAACCGGATAGAATCGGATTGAACTGGTTTAAACCGGATAAAACAAGATAGAAATGGTATAAACCGGATAGAATTGGATTGAACCGGTTTAAACCGGTTTAAACAGGATAAAATCGGATTGAACCGGTTTAAACAGGATAAAAACGGTTAGGACCGGATTGAACCGGTTTAAACCGGTTTAAACCAGATGAAACTGGATAGAACTGGTTTAAAGCAGATAGAAAGGGATTGAACCGTTTTAAACTGGTTTAAACCGGATAAAACCAGATTGAACCAGTTTAAACCGGTTTAAACCGGATAAAAACGTATTGAACTGGTTTAAACCGGTTTAAACTAGATAAAACCAGATTGAACCGGTTTAAACAGGATAAAAAGGGATAGGACCGGATTGAACCGGTTTAAACCGGTTTAAACCAGATGAAACTGGATAGAACTGGTTTAAAGCAGATAGAAAGGGATTGAACCGTTTTAAACCGGTTTAAACCGGATAAAACCAGATTGAACAGGTTTAAACCAGATAAAACTGGATTGAACCGGTTTAAACCGGTGTGAACCGTATAGAACCGAATTGAACGTGATTAAACCGGATAAAACTGGATTGAACCAGTTTAAACCGGATAAAACCGGATGGAAACCTTTTAAACTGGATAGAACTGGATTGAACCGGTTTAAACCAGAAAAACCGGATTGAACCTGTTTAAACCGGATAAAACAGGACTGAACCGGTTTAAACCGGATTGATCTGGTTTAAACTGGTTTAAACCGGATAAAACCGGATAGAACCGGGTTGAACCAGATTGAAGCGGTTTAAACCGGTTTAAACCAGATAAAACCGGATAGAACGTGTTTAAAACGGGAAAAAGCAGATTTAACCGGATTAAACCGGTTTAAACAGGATTAAACTGGATTGAATAAGTTTAAACCGGATTGAACCGGTTTAAACCGGTTGAAAACGGATAGAACTGGATTGAACCGGTTTAAACCGCTTTAAACTACATAAAACCGGATTGAACTGTTTTAAACAGGATAAAACCGGATTGAACCGGTTTAAAAGGTTTAAACAGGATAAAACCGCATTGAACCGGTTTAAACCGGATAAAACCGGATCGATCCGGTTTAAACCGGTTTAAAACGGATAAAACAGGATCGAACTGCTTTAAAGCGGATAGAAAGGGTTTGAACCGGTTTAAACCGGATTGAACCGGTTTAAACCGGATAAAACCGGATTGAACCGGTTTAAACCAGTTTGAACCGTATAGAACCGGATTGAACGTGTTTAAACCGGATAGAACCGGATTGAACCGGTTTGAACCAGAAAAACCGGATTGAACCTGTTTAAACTGGATAAAACCGGACTGAACCAGTTAAAACCTGATAAAACCGGATTGATCCGGTTTAAACTGGTTTAAATAGGATAAAACCGGATTGAACTGGTTTAAACCGGATAAAAACTGATAGAACCAGACTGAACCAGTATAAACCGGTTTAAGCCAGATGAAACCGGATAGAACCGGTTTAAACTGGATAAAATCGGATTGAACCAGTTTAAACCAGATTAAACTGGAAAGAACCGGTTTACACTGGATAGAAGAGGATTGAACCGGCATAAACCGGATAGAACCGGATTGAACCGGTTTAAACCGGTTTAAACCGGATAGAACCGGATTGAACCGGTTCCAACTGGTTTAAACCAGATAAAACTGGATAGAACCGGTTGAAACTGGATAAAACCGGATTGAACCGGTTGAAACCGGATGAAACCGGATAGAACCGGTTTAAACCGGATAGAACCGGATTGAACCGGTGTAAACCGTTTAAAAGTGGATAAAACCGGATTGAACTGGTTTAAACTGGATAAAACCGATTGAACCGGTTTAAACTGGATAAAACCGGATTGAACCGGTTTAAACCGGTGTGAACCGTATAGAACCGGATTGAACGTGTTTAACCGGATGAAACCGGATTGAACCGGTTTAAACCGGATAAAACCGGATGGAAACCGTTTAAACTGGATAGAACTGGATTGAACCGGTTTAAACCAGAAAAACCGGATTGAACCTGTCTAAACCGGATAAAACCGGACTGAACCGGTTTAAACTGGATAAAACCGGATTGATCCGGTTTAAACTGGTTTAAACCAGATAAAACCGGATAGAACCGGGTTGAACCAGATTGAAGCGGTTGAAACCGGTTTAAACCAGATAAAACAGGATAGAACGGATTTAAACCGGAAAAAAGCAGATTGAACCGGATTAAACCAGTTTAAACCGGATAAAACCGGATTGAATAAGTTTAAACCTGATTGAACCGGTTTAAACTGGTTTAAAACGGATAGAACCGGATTGAACCGGTTTAAACCAGTTTAAGGTGGATAAAACCGGATTGAACTGGTTTAAACAGGATAAAACCGAATTGAACCAGTTTAAAATGGTTTAAACAGGATAAAACCGCTTTGAACCGGTTTAAACCGGATAAAACAGGATAGAACTAGTTTAAAGCGGATAGAAAGGGACTGAAACGGTTTAAACCGGATTAAACCGGATTAAACCGGATAAAACCAGATTGAACCGGTTTAAACCTGTTTAAACTGGATAAAACCGGATTGAACTGGTTTAAACCGGTTTGAACCGTATAGAACCGGATTGAACGTGTTTAAACTGGATAAAACCGGATTGAACTGGTTTAAACCGGATAAAACCATATTGAACCGGTTTAAACAGGTTTAAAGTGGACAAAACCGGATTGAACTGGTATAAACAGGATAAAACCGGATTGAACCGGTTTAAAGCAGATAAAACAAGATAGAACTGGTTTATAACGGATAGAACCGGATTGAACTGGTTTAAACCGGTTTAAACCGGATAAAACCGGGTTGAACCGGTTTAAACCTGATTAAACCGGATAAAACCGGACTGATCTGGTTTAAACTTGTTAAAACCGGATTGAACCGGTTTAAACCGGTTTAAACCAGATAAATGCGGATTGAACCGGTTTAAACAGGATAGAACCGTACTGAACCGGTTTAAACAGGTTTAAAGTGGATAAAACCGGATTGAACTGGTATAAACTGGATAAAACCGGATAGAACCGGGTTGAACCAGATTGAAGCGGTTTAAACCGGTTTAAACCAGATAAAACCGGATAGAACGTGTTTAAAACGGAAAAAAGCAGATTTAACCGGATTAAACTGGTCTAAACAGGATAAAACCGGATTGAACCGGTTTAAAATGGTTTAAACAGGATAAAACCGCATTGAACCGGTTTAAACCGAATAAAACCGGATCGATCCGGTTTAAACCGGTTTAAACCGGATAAAACCGGATCGATCCGGTTTAAACCGGTTTAAAATGGATAAAACAGGATCGAAATGCTTTAAAGCGGATAGAAAGGCTTTGAACCGGTTTAAACCGGATTGAACCGGTTTAAACTGGATAAAACCGGATTGAACCGGTTTAAACCAGTTTGAACCGTATAGAACCGGATTGAACGTGTTTAAACCGGATAGAACCGGATTGAACCGGTTTAAACCAGAAAAACCGGATTGAACCTGTTTAAACTGGATAAAACCGGACTGAACCAGTTAAAACCCGATAAAACCGGATTGATCCGGTTTAAACTGGTTTAAATAGGATAAAACCGGATTGAACTGGTTTAAACCGGATAAAAACTGATAGAACCAGACTGAACCAGTATAAACCGGTTTAAGCCAGATGAAACTGGATAGAACCGGTTTAAACAGGATAAAATCGGATTGAACCAGTTTAAACCAGATGAAACTGGAAAGAACCGGTTTACACTGGATAGAAGAGGATTGAACCGGTATAAACCGGATAGAACCGGATGGAACCGGTTCCAACCTGTTTAAACCCGATAAAACCGGATAGAACCGGTTTAAACTGGTTTAAACGGGATAGAACCGGGTAGAACCAGTTTAAAACGGATAAAACTAGATTGAACAGGTTTAAACCGGTTTAATCCGGATAAAACCGAATTGAACCGGTTGAAACCGGAGAAAAACGGATTGAACTGGTTGAACCGGTTTAAATCGGATAGAACCGGATTGAACCGGTTTAAACCGCATAAACCCGGATTGATCCGGTTTGAACCGCTTTAAACCGGATAGATCGGTTTAAACCGGATGAAAGAGGATTGAACCGGTTTAAACGGGTTTAAACCAGATAAAAGCGGATTGAACCAGTTTAAACCGGATAAAAACGGATTGAACCGGTTTAAACCGGTTTAAACCGGATAGAAACGGATTGAAACGGTATAAAACGGGTTAAACCGGATAAAACCGGATTGAACTGTTTTAAACCGTATAAAACCGGATTGAACCGGTTTAAACTGGTTTAAACAGGATAAAATCAGATTGAACCAGTTTAAATTGGTTTAATCCGTATAAAACCGGATTGAACCAGTTTAAACCGGTTTAAACCAGATAAAAGCAGATTGAACCGCTTTAGACCGGATAGAACCGGACTGAACCGGTTTAAACAGGTTTTAACCGGATAAAACCGGATTGAACCGGTTTAAACCGGTTTAAACCGGATAGAATCGGATTGAACTGGTTTAAACCGGATAAAACAAGATAGAACTGGTATAAACCGGATAGAACTGGATTGAACTGGTTTAAACCGGTTTAAACAGGATAAAATCGGATTGAACCGGTTTAAACTGGTTTAAATCGGTTAAAACCGGATTGAACCGGTTTAAACTTGATAAAACCAGATTGAACCAGTTTAAACCGGATGAAACCGGATAGAACCGGTTTACACTGGATAGAAGAGGATTGAACCGGTATAAACCGGATAGAACCGGATTGAACCGGTTCCAACTGGTTTAAACCAGATAAAACCGGATAGAACCGGTTGAAACTGGATAAAACCAGATTGAACCGGTTGAAACCGGATGAAACCGGATAGAACCGGTTTAAACCGGATAGAACAGGATTGAACCGGTGTAAACCGTTTAAAAGTGGATAAAACCGGATTGAACTGGTTTAAACTGGATAAAACCGATTGAACCGGTTTAAACTGGATAAAACCGGATTGAACCGGTTTAAACCGGTGTGAACCGTATAGAACCGGATTGAACGTGTTTAACCGGATGAAACTGGATTGAACCGGTTTAAACCTGATTAAACTGGATAAAACCGGATTGAACTGGATTAAACCGGTTTAAACCGGATGAAACCAGATTGAAATGGTTTAAACCGGATAAAACAGGATTGAACCGGCTTAAACCGGTTTAAACCTGATAAAACTGCATTGAACCGGTTTAAACTGGTATAAACCGGATAAATCCGGAATGAACTGGTTTAAACTGGTTTAAACCGGATAGAACAGGTTTAAGCCGGATAAAATCGGATTGAACCGGTTTAAACCGGTTTAAACCGGATAGAACCGGATTGAAACGCTTTAAACCAGTTTAAACCGAATAGAACCGGATAGAAATGGTTTAAACCGGTTTAATCTGGATAGAACCGGATAGAACCGGTTTAAACCGGTTTAAACCGGATAGAAACGGATTGAACCGGTTTAAACCAGATAAAACCGGATAGAACCGGTTTAAACCGGATAGAACAGGATTGAACCGGTGTAAACCGTTTAAAAGTGGATAAAACCGGATTGAACTGGTTTAAACTGAATAAAACCGATTGAACCGGTTTAAACTGGATAAAACCGGATTGAACCGGTTTAAACCGGTGTGAACCGTGTAGAACCGGATTGAACGTGTTTAACCGGATGAAACCGGAGTGAACCGGTTTAAACCGGATAAAACCGGATGGAAACCGTTTAAACTGGATAGAACTGGATTGAACCGGTTTAAACCAGAAAAACCGGATTGAACCTGTCTAAACTGGATAAAACCGGACTGAACCGGTTTAAACTGGATAAAACCGGATTGATCCGGTTTAAACTGGTTTAAACCAGATAAAACCGGATAGAACCGGGTTGAACCAGATTGAAGCGGTTGAAACCGGTTTAAACCAGATAAAACAGGATAGAACGGATTTAAACCGGAAAAAAGCAGATTGAACCGGATTAAACCAGTTTAAACCGGATAAAACCGGATTGAATAAGTTTAATCCGGATAGAACCGGCTTAAACCGGTTTAAACCAGATAAAACTGCATTGAACCGGTTTAAACCGGTATAAACCGGATAAATCCGGAATGAACTGGTTTAAACCGGTATAAACCGGATAGAACCGGATAGAAAAGGTTTAAACCGGATAAAACCTGATTGAACCGGTTAAACCAGTTTCAACCGGATTGAACCGGATAGAACCAGTTTAAACTGGATAAAACCGGATTGAACCGGTTTAAACCTGATTAAACTGGATAAAACCGGATTGAACCGGTTAAACCAGTTTCAACCGGATTGAACCGGATAGAACCAGTTTAAACTGGATAAAACCGGATTGAACCGGTTTAAACCGGTTTAAATCGGATAGAACCGGATTGAACCGGTTTATTCCGGAGAAAACCGGATTGAACTGGTTGAACCGGTTTAAATCGGATAGAACCGGATTGAACCGGTTTAAACCGCATAAACCCGGATTGAACCGGTTTGAACCGGTTTAAACCGGAAAGAACCGGTTTAATCAGTATTAAACTGGATGGAACCGGTTTAAACCGGATAAAACTGGATTGAACCGGTTTAAACTGGTTTAAACCGGATAAAACCGGATTGAACCGGTTAAACCAGTTTCAACCGAATTGAACCGGATAGAAACAGTTTAAACTGGATAAAACCGGATTGAACCGGTTTAAACCTGATTAAACTGGATAAAACCGGATTGAACCGGATTAAACCGGTTTAAACCGGATGAAACCAGATTGAAACGGTTTAAACCGGATAAAACCGGATTGAACCGGCTTACACCGGTTTAAACCTGATAAAACTGCATTGAACCGGTTTAAACTGGTATAAACCGGATAAATCCGGAATGAACTGGTTTAAACTGGTTTAAACCGGATAGAACCGGATAGAACCGGTTTAAGCCGGATAAAATCGGATTGAACCGGTTTAAACCGGTTTAAACCGGATAGAACCGGATTGAACCGGTTTAAACCAGTTTAAACCGAATAGAACCGGATAGAAATGGTTTAAACCGGTTTAATCTGGATAGAACCGGATAGAACCGGTTTAAACCGGTTTAAACCGGATAGAAACGGATTGAACCGGTTTAAACCGGATAAAACCGGAGAGAACCGGTTTAAACTGGTTTAAATGGGATAGAACCGGGTAGAACCAGTTTAAAACGGACAAAACTAGATTGAACAGGTTTAAACCGGTTTAATCCGGATAAAACCGAATTGAACCGGTTGAAACCGGAGAAGAACGGATTGAACTGGTTGAACCGGTTTAAATCGGATAGAACCGGATTGAACCTGTTTAAACCGCATAAACCCGGATTGATCCGGTTTGAACCGGTTTAAACCGGATAGATCGGTTTAAACCGGATAAAAGAGGATTGAACCGGTTTAAACGGGTTTAAACCAGATAAAAGCGGATTGAACCAGTTTAAACCGGATAAAAACGGATTGAACGGGTTTAAACCGGTTTAAACCGGATAGAAACGGATTGAAACGGTATAAAACGGGTTAAACCGGATAAAACCGGATTGAACTGTTTTAAACCGGATAAAACCGGATTGAACCGGTTTAAACTGCTTTAAACAGGATAAAATCAGGTTGAACCAGTTTAAACTGGTTTAATCCGTATAAAACCGGATTGAACCAGTTTAAACCGGTTTAAACCAGATAAAAGCAGATTGAACCGCTTTAGACCGGATAGAACCGGACTGAACCGGTTTAAACCGGTTTTAACTGGATAAAACCGGATTGAACCGGTTTAAACCGGTTTAAACCGGATAGAATCGGATTGAACTGGTTTAAACCGGATAAAACAAGATAGAAATGGTATAAACCGGATAGAATTGGATTGAACCGGTTTAAACCGGTTTAAACAGGATAAAATCGGATTGAACCGGTTTAAACAGGATAAAAACGGTTAGGACCGGATTGAACCGGTTTAAACCGGTTTAAACCAGATGAAACTGGATAGAACTGGTTTAAAGCAGATAGAAAGGGATTGAACCGTTTTAAACTGGTTTAAACCGGATAAAACCAGATTGAACCAGTTTAAACCGGTTTAAACCGGATAAAAACGTATTGAACTGGTTTAAACCGGTTTAAACTAGATAAAACCAGATTGAACCGGTTTAAACAGGATAAAAAGGGATAGGACCGGATTGAACCGGTTTAAACCGGTTTAAACCAGATGAAACTGGATAGAACTGGTTTAAAGCAGATAGAAAGGGATTGAACCGTTTTAAACCGGTTTAAACCGGATAAAACCAGATTGAACAGGTTTAAACCAGATAAAACTGGATTGAACCGGTTTAAACCGGTGTGAACCGTATAGAACCGAATTGAACGTGATTAAACCGGATAAAACTGGATTGAACCAGTTTAAACCGGATAAAACCGGATGGAAACCTTTTAAACTGGATAGAACTGGATTGAACCGGTTTAAACCAGAAAAACCGGATTGAACCTGTTTAAACCGGATAAAACAGGACTGAACCGGTTTAAACCGGATTGATCTGGTTTAAACTGGTTTAAACCGGATAAAACCGGATAGAACCGGGTTGAACCAGATTGAAGCGGTTTAAACCGGTTTAAACCAGATAAAACCGGATAGAACGTGTTTAAAACGGGAAAAAGCAGATTTAACCGGATTAAACCGGTTTAAACAGGATTAAACTGGATTGAATAAGTTTAAACCGGATTGAACCGGTTTAAACCGGTTGAAAACGGATAGAACTGGATTGAACCGGTTTAAACCGCTTTAAACTACATAAAACCGGATTGAACTGTTTTAAACAGGATAAAACCGGATTGAACCGGTTTAAAAGGTTTAAACAGGATAAAACCGCATTGAACCGGTTTAAACCGGATAAAACCGGATCGATCCGGTTTAAACCGGTTTAAAACGGATAAAACAGGATCGAACTGCTTTAAAGCGGATAGAAAGGGTTTGAACCGGTTTAAACCGGATTGAACCGGTTTAAACCGGATAAAACCGGATTGAACCGGTTTAAACCAGTTTGAACCGTATAGAACCGGATTGAACGTGTTTAAACCGGATAGAACCGGATTGAACCGGTTTGAACCAGAAAAACCGGATTGAACCTGTTTAAACTGGATAAAACCGGACTGAACCAGTTAAAACCTGATAAAACCGGATTGATCCGGTTTAAACTGGTTTAAATAGGATAAAACCGGATTGAACTGGTTTAAACCGGATAAAAACTGATAGAACCAGACTGAACCAGTATAAACCGGTTTAAGCCAGATGAAACCGGATAGAACCGGTTTAAACTGGATAAAATCGGATTGAACCAGTTTAAACCAGATTAAACTGGAAAGAACCGGTTTACACTGGATAGAAGAGGATTGAACCGGTATAAACCGGATAGAACCGGATTGAACCGGTTTAAACCGGTTTAAACCGGATAGAACCGGATTGAACCGGTTCCAACTGGTTTAAACCAGATAAAACTGGATAGAACCGGTTGAAACTGGATAAAACCGGATTGAACCGGTTGAAACCGGATGAAACCGGATAGAACCGGTTTAAACCGGATAGAACCGGATTGAACCGGTGTAAACCGTTTAAAAGTGGATAAAACCGGATTGAACTGGTTTAAACTGGATAAAACCGATTGAACCGGTTTAAACTGGATAAAACCGGATTGAACCGGTTTAAACCGGTGTGAACCGTATAGAACCGGATTGAACGTGTTTAACCGGATGAAACCGGATTGAACCGGTTTAAACCGGATAAAACCGGATGGAAACCGTTTAAACTGGATAGAACTGGATTGAACCGGTTTAAACCAGAAAAACCGGATTGAACCTGTCTAAACCGGATAAAACCGGACTGAACCGGTTTAAACTGGATAAAACCGGATTGATCCGGTTTAAACTGGTTTAAACCAGATAAAACCGGATAGAACCGGGTTGAACCAGATTGAAGCGGTTGAAACCGGTTTAAACCAGATAAAACAGGATAGAACGGATTTAAACCGGAAAAAAGCAGATTGAACCGGATTAAACCAGTTTAAACCGGATAAAACCGGATTGAATAAGTTTAAACCTGATTGAACCGGTTTAAACTGGTTTAAAACGGATAGAACCGGATTGAACCGGTTTAAACCAGTTTAAGGTGGATAAAACCGGATTGAACTGGTTTAAACAGGATAAAACCGAATTGAACCAGTTTAAAATGGTTTAAACAGGATAAAACCGCTTTGAACCGGTTTAAACCGGATAAAACAGGATAGAACTAGTTTAAAGCGGATAGAAAGGGACTGAAACGGTTTAAACCGGATTAAACCGGATTAAACCGGATAAAACCAGATTGAACCGGTTTAAACCTGTTTAAACTGGATAAAACCGGATTGAACTGGTTTAAACCGGTTTGAACCGTATAGAACCGGATTGAACGTGTTTAAACTGGATAAAACCGGATTGAACTGGTTTAAACCGGATAAAACCATATTGAACCGGTTTAAACAGGTTTAAAGTGGACAAAACCGGATTGAACTGGTATAAACAGGATAAAACCGGATTGAACCGGTTTAAAGCAGATAAAACAAGATAGAACTGGTTTATAACGGATAGAACCGGATTGAACTGGTTTAAACCGGTTTAAACCGGATAAAACCGGGTTGAACCGGTTTAAACCTGATTAAACCGGATAAAACCGGACTGATCTGGTTTAAACTTGTTAAAACCGGATTGAACCGGTTTAAACCGGTTTAAACCAGATAAATGCGGATTGAACCGGTTTAAACAGGATAGAACCGTACTGAACCGGTTTAAACAGGTTTAAAGTGGATAAAACCGGATTGAACTGGTATAAACTGGATAAAACCGGATAGAACCGGGTTGAACCAGATTGAAGCGGTTTAAACCGGTTTAAACCAGATAAAACCGGATAGAACGTGTTTAAAACGGAAAAAAGCAGATTTAACCGGATTAAACTGGTCTAAACAGGATAAAACCGGATTGAACCGGTTTAAAATGGTTTAAACAGGATAAAACCGCATTGAACCGGTTTAAACCGAATAAAACCGGATCGATCCGGTTTAAACCGGTTTAAACCGGATAAAACCGGATCGATCCGGTTTAAACCGGTTTAAAATGGATAAAACAGGATCGAAATGCTTTAAAGCGGATAGAAAGGCTTTGAACCGGTTTAAACCGGATTGAACCGGTTTAAACTGGATAAAACCGGATTGAACCGGTTTAAACCAGTTTGAACCGTATAGAACCGGATTGAACGTGTTTAAACCGGATAGAACCGGATTGAACCGGTTTAAACCAGAAAAACCGGATTGAACCTGTTTAAACTGGATAAAACCGGACTGAACCAGTTAAAACCCGATAAAACCGGATTGATCCGGTTTAAACTGGTTTAAATAGGATAAAACCGGATTGAACTGGTTTAAACCGGATAAAAACTGATAGAACCAGACTGAACCAGTATAAACCGGTTTAAGCCAGATGAAACCGGATAGAACCGGTTTAAACTGGATAAAATCGGATTGAACCAGTTTAAACCAGATTAAACTGGAAAGAACCGGTTTACACTGGATAGAAGAGGATTGAACCGGTATAAACCGGATAGAACCGGATTGAACCGGTTCCAACTGGTTTAAACCAGATAAAACCGGATAGAACCGGTTGAAACTGGATAAAACCGGATTGAACCGGTTGAAACCGGATGAAACCGGATAGAACCGGTTTAAACCGGATAGAACCGGATTGAACCGGTGTAAACCGTTTAAAAGTGGATAAAACCGGATTGAACTGGTTTAAACTGGATAAAACCGATTGAACCGGTTTAAACTGGATAAAACCGGATTGAACCGGTTTAAACCGGTGTGAACCGTATAGAACCGGATTGAACGTGTTTAACCGGATGAAACCGGATTGAACCGGTTTAAACCGGATAAAACAGGATGGAAACCGTTTAAACTGGATAGAACTGGATTGAACTGGTTTAAACCATAAAAACCGGATTGAACCTGTCTAAACCGGATAAAACCGGACTGAACCGGTTTAAACTGGATAAAACCGGATTGATCCGGTTTAAACTGGTTTAAACCAGATAAAACCGGATAGAACCGGGTTGAACCAGATTGAAGCGGTTGAAACCGGTTTAAACCAGATAAAACAGGATAGAACGGATTTAAACCGGAAAAAAGCAGATTGAACCGGATTAAACCAGTTTAAACCGGATAAAACCGGATTGAATAAGTTTAATCCGGATAGAACCGGCTTAAACCGGTTTAAACCAGATAAAACTGCATTGAACCGGTTTAAACCGGTATAAACCGGATAAATCCGGAATGAACTGGTTTAAACCGGTTTAAACCGGATAGAACCGGATAGAAAAGGTTTAAACCGGATAAAACCGGATTGAACCGGTTAAACCAGTTTCAACCGGATTGAACCGGATAGAACCAGTTTAAACTGGATAAAACCGGATTGATCCGGTTTAAACCTGATTAAACTGGATAAAACCGGATTGAACCGGATTAAACCGGTTTAAACCGGATGAAACCAGATTGAAACGGTTTAAACCGGATAAAACCGGATTGAACCGGCTTACACCGGTTTAAACCTGATAAAACTGCATTGAAACGGTTTAAACTGGTATAAACCGGATAAATCCGGAATGAACTGGTGTAAACTGGTTTAAATCGGATAGAACCAGATAGAACCGGTTTAAGCCGGATAAAATCGGATTGAACCGGTTTAAACCGGTTTAAACCGGATAGAACCGGATTGAACCGGTTTAAACCAGTTTAATCCGAATAGAACCGGATAGAAATGGTTTAAACCGGTTTAATCTGGATAGAACCGGATAGAACCGGTTTAAACCGGTTTAAACCGGATAGAAACGGATTGAACCGGTTTAAACCGGATAAAACCGGAGAGAACCGGTTTAAACTGGTTTAAACGGGATAGAACCGGGTAGAACCAGTTAAAAACGGATAAAACTAGATTGAACAGGTTTAAACCGGTTTAATCCGGATAAAACCGAATTGAACCGGTTGAAACCGGAGAAGAACGGATTGAACTGGTTGAACCGGTTTAAATCGGATAGAACCGGATTGAACCGGTTTAAACCGCATAAACCCGGATTGATCCGGTTTGAACCGGTTTAAACCGGATAGATCGGTTTAAACCGGATAAAAGAGGATTGAACCGGTTTAAACGGGTTTAAACCAGATAAAAGCGGATTGAACCAGTTTAAACCGGATAAAAACGGATTGAACCGGTTTAATCCGGTTTAAACCGGATAGAAACGGATTGAAACGGTATAAAACGGGTTAAACCGGATAAAACCGGATTGAACTGTTTTAAACCGGATAAAACCGGATTGAACCGGTTTAAACTGCTTTAAACAGGATAAAATCAGGTTGAACCAGTTTAAACTGGTTTAATCCGTATAAAACCGGATTGAACCAGTTTAAACCGGTTTAAACCAGATAAAAGCAGATTGAACCGCTTTAGACCGGATAGAACCGGACTGAACCGGTTTAAACCGGTTTTAACTGGATAAAACCGGATTGAACCGGTTTAAACCGGTTTAAACCGGATAGAATCGGATTGAACTGGTTTAAACCGGATAAAACAAGATAGAACTGGTATAAACCGGATAGAACTGGATTGAACCGGTTTAAACCGGTTTAAACAGGATAAAATCGTATTGAACCGATTTAAAATGGTTTAAATCGGTTAAAACCGGATTGAACCGGTTTAAACTTGATAAAACCAGATTGAACCAGTTTAAACCGGTTTAAACCGGATAAAAACGGATTGAACCGGTTTAAACCGGTTTAAACTAGATAAAACCGGATTGAACCGGTTTAAACAGGATAAAAACGGATAGGACCGGATTGAACCGGTTTAAACCGGTTTAAACCAGATGAAACTGGATAGAACTGGTTTAAAGCAGATAGAAAGGGATTGAACCGTTTTAAACCGGTTTAAACCGGATGAAACCAGATTGAAACGGTTTAAACCAGATACAACCGGATTGAACCGGCTTAAACCGGTTTAAACCAGATAAAACTGCATTGAACCGGATTAAACCGGTATAAACCGGATAAATCCGGAATGAACTGGTTTAAACCGGTTTAAAGCGGAGAGAACTGGATAGAAAAGGTTTAAACCGGATAGAACCGGATTGAACCGCTTTAAACCAGTTTAAACCGAATAGAACCGGATAGAACTGGTTTAAACTGGTTTAAACCGGATAGAACCGGATAGAACTGGTTTAAACCGGATAAAACCGGATTGAACCGGTTAAACCAGTTTCAACCGGATTGAACCGGATAGAAACAGTTTAAACTGGATAAAACCGGATTGAACCGGTTTAAACCTGATTAAACTGGATAAAACCGGATTGAACTGGATTAAACCGGTTTAAACCGGATGAAACCAGATTGAAATGGTTTAAACCAGATAAAACGGGATTGAACCGGCTTAAACCGGTTTAAACCTGATAAAACTGCATTGAACCGGTTTAAACTGGTATAAACCGGATAAATCCGGAATGAACTCGTTTAAACTGGTTTAAACCGGATAGAACCGGATAGAACCGGTTTAAGCCGGATAAAATCGGATTGAACCGGTTTAAACCGGTTTAAACCGGATAGAAGCAGATTGAAACGCTTTAAACCAGTTTAAACCGAATAGAACCGGATAGAAATGGTTTAAACCGGTTTAATCTGGATAGAACCGGATAGAACCGGTTTAAACGGGTTTAAACCGGATAGAAACGGATTGAACCGGTTTAAACCGGATAAAACCGGATAGAACCGGTTTAAACTGGTTTAAACGGGATAGAACCGGGTAGAACCAGTTTAAAACGGATAAAACTAGATTGAACAGGTTTAAACCGGTTTAATCCGGATAAAACCGAATTGAACCGGTTGAAACCGGAGAAAAACGGATTGAACTGGTTGAACCGGTTTAAATCGGATAGAACCGGATTGAACCGGTTTAAACCGCATAAACCCGGATTGATCCGGTTTGAACCGCTTTAAACCGGATAGATCGGTTTAAACCGGATAAAAGAGGATTGAACCGGTTTAAACGGGTTTAAACCAGATAAAAGCGGATTGAACCAGTTTAAACCGGATAAAAACGGATTGAACCGGTTTAAACCGGTTTAAACCGGATAGAAACGGATTGAAACGGTATAAAACGGGTTAAACCGGATAAAACCGGATTGAACTGTTTTAAACCGTATAAAACCGGATTGAACCGGTTTAAACTGGTTTAAACAGGATAAAATCAGATTGAACCAGTTTAAACTGGTTTAATCCGTATAAAACCGGATTGAACCAGTTTAAACCGGTTTAAACCAGATAAAAGCAGATTGAACCGCTTTAGACCGGATAGAACTGGACTGAACCGGTTTAAACTGGTTTTAACCGGATAAAACCGGATTGAACCGGTTTAAACCGGTTTGAACCGGATAGAATCGGATTGAACTGGTTTAAACCGGATAAAACAAGATAGAACTGGTATAAACCGGATAGAACTGGATTGAACCGGTTTAAACCGGTTTAAACAGGATAAAATCGGATTGAACCGGTTTAAACTGGTTTAAATCGGTTAAAACCGGATTGAACCGGTTTAAACTTGATAAAACCAGATTGAACCAATTTAAACCGGTTTAAACCGGATAAAAACGGATTGAACCGGTTTAAACCGGTTTAAACTAGATAAAACCGGATTGAACCGGTTTAAACAGGATAAAAACGGATAGGACCGGATTGAACCGGTTTAAACCGGTTTAAACCAGATGAAACTGGATAGAACTGGTTTAAAGCAGATAGAAAGGGATTGAACCGTTTTAAACCGGTTTAAACCGGATGAAACCAGATTGAAACGGTTTAAACCAGATAAAACCGGATTGAACCGGCTTAAACCGGTTTAAACCAGATAAAACTGCATTGAACCGGATTAAACCGGTATAAACCGGATAAATCCAGAATGAACTGGTTTAAACCGGTTTAAAGCGGAGAGAACCGGATAGAAAAGGTTTAAACCGGATAGAACCGGATTGAACCGCTTTAAACCAGTTTAAACCGAATAGAACCGGATAGAACTGGTTTAAACTGGTTTAAACCGGATAGAACCGGATAGAACTGGTTTAAACCGGATAAAACCGGATTGAACCGGTTAAACCAGTTTCAACCGGATTGAACCGGATAGAAACAGTTTAAACTGGATAAAACTGGATTGAACCGGTTTAAACCTGATTAAACTGGATAAAACCGGATTGAACCGGTTTAAACCGGTGTGAACCGTATAGAACCGGATTGAACGTGTTTAACCGGATGAAACCGGATTGAACCGGTTTAAACCGGATAAAACCGGATGGAAACCGTTTAAACTGGATAGAACTGGATTGAACCGGTTTAAACCAGAAAAACCGGATTGAACCTGTTTAAACCGGATAAAACCGGACTGAACCGGTTTAAACTGGATAAAACAGGATTGATCCGGTTTAAACTGGTTTAAACCAGATAAAACCGGATAGAACCGGATTGAACCAGATTGAAGCGGTTGAAACCGGTTTAAAAAAGATAAAACAGGATAGAACGGATTTAAACCGGAAAAAAGCAGATTGAACCGGATTAAACCAGTTTAAACCAGATAAAACCGGATTGAATAAGTTTAAACCGGATTGAACCGGTTTAAACTGGTTTAAAACGGATAGAACCGGATTGAACCAGTTTAAACCAGTTTAAGGTGGATAAAACCGGATTGAACTGGTTTAAACAGGATAAAACCGAACTGAACCAGTTTAAAATGGTTTAAACAGGATAAAACCGCATTGAACCGGTTTAAACCGGATAAAACCGGATCCATCCTGTTTAAACTGGTTTAAACCGGATAAAACAGGATAGAACTAGTTTAAAGCGGATAGAAAGGGACTGAAACGGTTTAAACCGGATTAAACCTGATTAAACCGGATAAAACCAGATTGAACCGGTTTAAACCAGTTTAAACTGGATAAAACCGGATTGAACTGGTTTAAACCGGTTTCAACCGTATAGAACCGGATTGAACGTGTTTAAACTGGATAAAACCGGATTGAACCGGTTTAAACCGGATAAAACCATATTGAACCGGTTTAAACAGGTTTAAAGTGGACAAAAACGGATTGAACTGGTTTAAACAGGATAAAACCGGATTGAACCGGTTTAAAGCGGATAAAACAAGATAGAACTGGTTTATAACGGATAGAACCGGATTGAACTGGTTTAAACCGGTTTAAACCGGATAAAACCGGGTTGAACCGGTTTAAACCTGATTAAACCGGATAAAACCGGACTGATCTGGTTTAAACTTGTTAAAACCGGATTGAACTGGTTTAAACTGGTTTAAACCAGATAAAAGCGGATTGAACCGGTTTAAACAGGATAGAACTGTACTGAACCGGTTTAAACAGGTTTAAAGTGGATAAAACCGGATTGAACTGGTATAAACTGGATAAAACCGGATAGAACCGGGTTGAACCAGATTGAAGCGGTTTAAACCGGTTTAAACCAGATAAAACCGGATAGAACGTGTTTAAAACGGAAAAAAGCAGATTTAACCGGATTAAACTGGTCTAAACAGGATAAAACCGGATTGAACCGGTTTAAAATGGTTTAAACAGGATAAAACCGCATTGAACCGGTTTAAACCGGATAAAACCGGATTGAACCGGTTTAAACCAGTTTGAACCGTATAGAACCGGATTGAACGTGTTTAAACCGGATAGAACCGGCTTAAACCGGTATAAACCAGATAAAACTGCATTGAACCGGTTTAAACCGGTATAAACCGGATAAATCCGGAAAGAACTGGTTTAAACCGGTTAAAACCGGATAGAACCGGATAGAAAAGGTTTAAACCGGATAAAACTGGATTGAACCGGTTAAACCAGTTTCAACCGGATTGAACCGGATAGAACCAGTTTAAACTGGATAAAACCGGATTGAACCGGTTTAAACCTGATTAAACTGGATAAAACCGGATTGAACCGGATTAAACCGGTTTAAACCGGATGAAACCAGATTGAAACGGTTTAAACCGGATAAAACTGGATTGAAACCGGGTTAAACCGGTTTAAACCAGATAAAAATGCATTAAACCGGTTTAAACTGGTATAAACCGGATAAATCCGGAATGAACTGGTTTAAACCGGTTTAAACCGGATAGAACCGGTTTAAACCGGATAAAACTGGATTGAACTGGTTTAAACCGGTTTAAACCGGAGAGAAACGGATTGAACCGCTTTAAACCAGTTTAAACCGAATAGAACCGGATAGAACTGGTTTAAACCGGTTTGAACTGGATAGAACCGGATAGAACCGGTTTAAACCGGATAAAACCGGACTGAACTGGTTTAAACCGGTTTAAACCGGTTTAAACCGGATAGAAACGAATTGAATCGGTTTAAACTGGATAAAACCGGATAGAACCGGTTTAAACTGGTTTAAAGTGGACAAAAACGGATTGAACTGGTTTAAACAGGATAAAACCGGATTGAACCGGTTTAAAGCGGATAAAACAAGATAGAACTGGTTTATAACGGATAGAACCGGATTGAACTGGTTTAAACCGGTTTAAACCGGATAAAACCGGGTTGAACCGGTTTAAACCTGATTAAACCGGATAAAACCGGACTGATCTGGTTTAAACTTGTTAAAACCGGATTGAACCGGTTTAAACCGGTTTAAACCAGATAAAAGCGGATTGAACCGGTTTAAACAGGATAGAACCGTACTGAACCGGTTTAAACAGGTTTAAAGTGGATAAAACCGGATTGAACTGGTATAAACTGGATAAAACCGGATAGAACCGGGTTGAACCAGATTGAAGCGGTTTAAACCGGTTTAAACCAGATAAAACCGGATAGAACGTGTTTAAAACGGAAAAAAGCAGATTTAACCGGATTAAACTGGTCTAAACAGGATAAAACCGGATTGAACCGGTTTAAAATGGTTTAAACACGATAAAACCGCATTGAACCGGTTTAAACCGGATAAAACCGGATTGAACCGGTTTAAACCAGTTTGAACCGTATAGAACCGGATTGAACGTGTTTAAACCGGATAGAACCGGCTTAAACCGGTATAAACCAGATAAAACTGCATTGAACCGGTTTAAACCGGTATAAACCGGATAAATCCGGAATGAACTGGTTTAAACCGGTTTAAACCGGATAGAACCGGATAGAAAAGGTTTAAACCGGATAAAACCGGATTGAACCGGTTAAACCAGTTTCAACCGGATTGAACCGGATAGAACCAGTTTAAACTGGATAAAACCGGATTGAACCGGTTTAAACCTGATTAAACTGGATAAAACCGGATTGAACCGGATTAAACCGGTTTAAACCGGATGAAACCAGATTGAAACGGTTTAAACCGGATAAAACTGGATTGAAACCGGGTTAAACCGGTTTAAACCAGATAAAAATGCATTAAACCGGTTTAAACTGGTATAAACCGGATAAATCCGGAATGAACTGGTTTAAACCGGTTTAAACCGGATAGAACCGGTTTAAACCGGATAAAATCGGATTGAACTGGTTTAAACCGGTTTAAACCGGAGAGAACCGGATTGAACCGCTTTAAACCAGTTTAAACCGAATAGAACCGGATAGAACTGGTTTAAACCGGTTTGAACTGGATAGAACCGGATAGAACCGGTTTAAACCGGATAAAACCGGATTGAACTGGTTTAAACCGGTTTAAGCCGGTTTAAACCGGATAGAAACGGATTGAATCGGTTTAAACTGGATAAAACCGGATAGAACCGGTTTAAACTGGTTTAAACTGGATAGAACCGGATAGAACCAGTTTAAAACGGATAAAACTAGATTGAACAGGTTTAAACCGGTTTAAACCGGATAGAACCGGATTGAACCGCTTTAAACCAGTTTAAACCGTATAGAACCGAATAGAACTGGTTTAAACCGGTTTAAACCGGATAAAACCAGATTGAACCGGTTTAAACCGGTTTAAACCGGTTTGAACCGAATAGAAGCGGTTTAAACCGGATAAAACCGGATTGAACCAGTTTAAACCGGTTTAAACCGGATAGAAACGGATTGAATCGGTTTAAACTGGATAAAACCGGATAGAACCAGTTTAAACTGGTTTAAACTGGATAGAAACGGATAGAACCAGTTTAAAACGGATAAAACTAGATTGAACAGGTTTAAACCGGTTTAAACCGGATAGAACCGGATTGAACCGCTTTAAACCAGTTTAAACCGAATAGAACCGAATAGAACTGTTTTAAACGGGTTTAAACCGGATAGAACCGGATAGAACAAGTTTAAACCGGATAAAACCGGATTGAACCAGTTTAAACCGGTTTAAACCGGATAGAAACGGATTGAACCGGTTTAAACCGGATAAAACCGGATAGAACCGGTTTGAACTGATTTAAACTGGATAGAACCGGATAGAACCAGTTTAAAACGGATAAAACTAGATTGAACAGGTTTAAACCGGTTTAAACCGGATAAAACCGAATTGAACCGGTTTAAACCAGTTTAAACTGGAGAAAACCGGATTGAACCGGTTTAAACCGGTTTAAATCGGATAGAACCGGATTGAACCGGTTTATTCCGGAGAAAACCGGATTGAACTGGTTGAACCGGTTTAAATCGGATAGATCCGGATTGAACCGGTTTAAACCGCATAAACCCGGATTGAACCGGTTTGAACCGGTTTAAACCGGAAAGAACCGGTTTAATCAGGACTAAACTGGATGGAACCGGTTTAAACCGGATAAAAGCGGATTGAACCGGTTTAAACCGGTTTCAACCGGATAGAACCGTATTGACCTGGTTTAAACCAGATAAAACCGGATTGAACTGGTTTAAACTGGATAAAACCGGATTGAACCGGTTTAAACCAGTTTAAACAGGATAGAGCCGGATAGAACGGGTTCAAACTGGATAAAACCGGATTGAACCGGTTAAACCAGTTTCAACAGGATAAAACCGGATTGAACCAGTTTACACCAGATAAAACCGGATTGAACTGGTTTAAACCGGTTTAAACCGGATGATACCGGATTTAACCGGTTTCATCCGGTTTAAAAGGGATAAAACCGGATTGAACCAGTTTAAACCGTTTTAAACCGGATGAAACCGGATTGAACCGGTTTAAACCAGATAAAACTGGATTGAACCCTTTTAAACCAGTTTAAACTGGATAGAACTGGATAGAACCGGTTCAAACTGGATAAAACCGGATTGAACCGGTTAAACCAGTTTCAACCGGATAAAACCGGATTGAACCGGTTTAAACCAGATAAAACCGGAGTGATCCGGTTTGAACCGGTTTAAACCTGATAAAACCGGTTTGAGTCAGTTTAAACCGGTTTAAACCGGATAAAATTGGATTGAACCGGTTTAAACTGGTTTAAACCGGATAAAACCGGATTGAACCGGTTTCAACCGGATAAAAGCAGATTTAAAAGGATCAAACCGGTTTCAACCGGATTGAAGCGGATAGAACCGGTTTAAACTGGATAAAACCGGATTGAACCGGTTTAAACCTGTTTAAAACTGATAAAACCGGATTGAACCGGATTAAACCGGTTTAAACCGGATGAAACCAGATTGAAACGGTTTAAACCGGATAAAACCGGATTGAACCGGCTTAAACCGGTTTAAACCAGATAAAACTGCATTGAACCGGTTTAAACCGGTATAAACCGGATAAATCCGGAATGAACTGGTTTAAACCGGTTTAAAGCGGAGAGAACCGGATAGAAAAGGTTTAAACCGGATAGAACCGGATTGAACCGCTTTAAACCAGTTTAAACCGAATAGAACCGGATAGAACTGGTTTAAACTGGTTTAAACCGGATAGAACCGGATAGAACTGGTTTAAACCGGATAAAACCGGATTGAACCGGTTAAACCAGTTTCAACCGGATTGAACCGGATAGAAACAGTTTAAACTGGATAAAACCGGATTGAACCGGTTTAAACCTGATTAAACTGGATAAAACCGGATTGAACCGGATTAAACCGGTTTAAACCGGATGAAACCAGATTGAAACGGTTTAAACCGGATAAAACCGGATTGAACCGGCTTACACCGGTTTAAACCTGATAAAACTGCATTGAACCGGTTTAAACTGGTATAAACCGGATAAATCCGGAATGAACTGGTTTAAACTGGTTTAAACCGGATAGAACCGGTTTAAGCCGGATAAAATCGGATTGAACCGGTTTAAACCGGTTTAAACCGGATAGAACCGGATTGAAACGCTTTAAACCAGTTTAAACCGAATAGAACCGGATAGAAATGGTTTAAACCGGTTTAATCTGGATAGAACCGGATAGAACCGGTTTAAACCGGTTTAAACCGGATAGAAACGGATTGAACCGGTTTAAACCGTATAAAACCGGATAGAACCGGTTTAAACTGGTTTAAACGGGATAGAACCGGGTAGAACCAGTTTAAAACGGATAAAACTAGATTGAACAGGTTTAAACCGGTTTAATCCGGATAAAACCGAATTGAACCGGTTGAAACCGGAGAAAAACGGATTGAACTGGTTGAACCGGTTTTAACCGGATAAAACCGGATTGAACCGGTTTAAACCGGTTTAAACCGGATAGAATCGGATTGAACTGGTTTAAACCGGATAAAAAAAGATAGAACTGGTATAAACCGGATAGAACTGGATTGAACCGGTTTAAACCAGTTTACACAGGATAAAATCGGATTGAACCGGTTTAAACTGGTTTAAATCGGTTAAAACCGGATTGAACCGGTTTAAATTTGATAAAACCAGATTGAACCAGTTTAAACCGGTTTAAACCGGATAAAAACGGATTGAACTGGTTTAAACCGGTTTAAACTAGATAAAACCGGATTGAACCGGTTTAAACAGGATAAAAACGGATAGGACCAGATTGAACCGGTTTAAACCGGTTTAAACCAGATGAAACTGAATAGAACTGGTTTAAAGCAGATAGAAAGGGATTGAACCGTTTTAAACCGGTTTAAACCGGATAAAACCAGATTGAACCAGTTTAAACCGGTTTAAACCGGATAAAAACTGATTGAACCGGTTTAAACCGGTTTAAACTAGATAAAACCGGATTGAACCGGTTTAAACAGGATAAAAACGGATAGGACCGGATTGAACCGGTTTAAACCGGTTTAAACCAGATGAAACTGGATAGAACTGGTTTAAAGCAGATAGAAAGGGATTGAACCGTTTTAAACCGGTTTAAACCGGATAAAACCAGATTGAACCGGTTTAAACCAGATAAAACCGGATTGAACCGGTTTAAACCGGTGTGCACCGTATAGAACCGGATTGAACGTGATTAAACCGGATAAAACTGGATTGAACCAGTTTAAACCGGATAAAACCGGATGGAAACCTTTTAAACTGGATAGAACTGGATTGAACCGGTTTAAACCAGAAAAACCGGATTGAACCTGTTTAAACCGGATAAAACAGGACGGAACCGGTTTAAACCGGATTGATCCAGTTTAAACTGGTTTAAACCGGATAAAACCGGATAGAACCGGGTTGAACCAGATTGAAGCGGTTTAAACCGGTTTAAACCAGATAAAACCGGATAGAACGTGTTTAAAACGGAAAAAAGCAGATTTAACCGGATTAAACCGGTTTAAACAGGATTAAACTGGATTGAATAAGTTTAAACCGGATTGAACCAGTTTAAACCGGTTTAAAACGGATAGAACCGGATTGAACCGGTTTAAACCGCTTTAAACTACATAAAACCGGATTGAACTGTTTTAAACAGGATAAAACAGGATTGAACCGGTTTAAAAGGTTTAAACAGGATAAAACCGCATTGAACCGGTTTAAACTGGATAAAACCGGATCGATCCGGTTTAAACTGGTTTAAAACGGATAAAACACGATCGAACTGCTTTAAAGCAGATAGAAAGGGTTTGAACCGGTTTAAACCGGATTGAACCGGTTTAAACCGGATAAAACCGGATTGAACCGGTTTAAACCAGTTTGAACCGTATAGAACCGGATTGAACGTGTTTAAACCGGATAGAACCGGATTGAACCGGTTTAAACCAGAAAAACCGGATTGAACCTGTTTAAACTGGATAAAACCGGACTGAACCAGTTAAAACCGGATAAAACAGGATTGATCCGGTTTAAACTGGTTTAAATAGGACAAAACCGGATTGAACTGGTTTAAACCGGATAAAAACTGATAGAACCAGACTGAACCAGTATAAACCGGTTTAAGCCAGATGAAACCGGATAGAACCGGTTTAAACTGGATAAAATCGGATTGAACCAGTTTAAACCAGATTAAACTGGAAAGAACCGGTTTACACTGGATAGAAGAGGATTGAACCGGTATAAACCGGATAGAACCGGATTGAACCGGTTTAAACCGGTTTAAACCGGATAGAACCGGATTGAACCGGTTCCAACCGGTTTAAACCAGATAAAACCGGATAGAACCGGTTGAAACTGGATAAAACCGGATTGAACCGGTTGAAACCGGATGAAACCGGATAGAACCGGTTTAAACCGGATAGAACCGGATTGAACCGGTGTAAACCGTTTAAAAGTGGATAAAACCGGATTGAACTGGTTTAAACAGGATAAAACCGGATTGATCCGGTTTAAAATGTTTTAAACAGGATTAAACCGGATTGAACCGGTTGAAACCGATTGATCCGGTTTAGACCGTTTTAAACCGGATAAAACCGGATAGAACTGGTTTAAAGCAGATAGAAAGGGATTGAACCGTTTTAAACCGGTTTAAACCGGATAAAACCAGATTGAACCAGTTTAAACTGGTTTAAACTGGATAAAACCGATTGAACCGGTTTAAACTGGATAAAACCGGATTGAACCGGTTTAAACCGGTGTGAACCGTATAGAACCGGATTGAACGTGTTTAACCGGATGAAACCGGATTGAACCAGTTTAAACCGGATAAAACCGGATGGAAACCGTTTAAACTGGATAGAACTGGATTGAACCGGTTTAAACCAGAAAAACCGGATTGAACCTGTCTAAACCGGATAAAACCGGACTGAACCGGTTTAAACTGGATAAAACCGGATTGATCCGGTTTAAACTGGTTTAAACCAGATAAAACCGGATAGAACAGGGTTGAACCAGATTGAAGCGGTTGAAACCGGTTTAAACCAGATAAAACAAGATAGAACGGATTTAAACCGGAAAAAAGCAGATTGAACCGGATTAAACCAGTTTAAACCGGATAAAACCGGATTGAATAAGTTTAAACCGGATTGAACCGGTTTAAACTGGTTTAAAATGGATAGAACGGGATTGAACCGGTTTAAACCAGTTTAAGGTGGATAAAACCGGATTGAACTGGTTTAAACAGGATAAAACCGAATTGAACCAGTTTAAAATGTTTTAAACAGGATAAAACCGCATTGAACAGGTTTAAACCGGATAAAACCGGATCCATCCTGTTTAAACTGGTTTAAACCGGATAAAACAGGATAGAACTAGTTTAAAGCGGATAGAAAGGGACTGAAACGGTTTAAACCGGATTAAACCGGATTAAACCGTATAAAACCAGATTGAAACGGTTTAAACCTGTTTAAACTGGATAAAACCGGATTGAACTGGTTTAAACCGGTTTGAACCGTATAGAACCGGATTGAACGTGTTTAAACTGGATAAAACCGGATTGAACCGGTTTAAACCGGATAAAACCATATTGAACCGGTTTAAATAGGTTTAAAGTGGACAAAACCGGACTGAACTGGTTTAAACAGGATAAAACCGGATTGAACCGGTTTAAAGCGGATAAAACAAGATAGAACTGGTTTATAACGGATAGAACCGGATTGAACTGGTTTAAACCGGTTTAAACCGGATAAAACCGGATTGAACCGGTTAAACCAGTTTCAACCGGATTGAACCGGATAGAACCAGTTTAAACTGGATAAAACCGGATTGATCCGGTTTAAACCTGATTAAACTGGATAAAACCGGATTGAACCGGATTAAACCGGTTTAAACCGGATGAAACCAGATTGAAACGGTTTAAACCGGATAAAACCGGATTGAACCGGCTTACACCGGTTTAAACCTGATAAAACTGCATTGAAACGGTTTAAACTGGTATAAACCGGATAAATCCGGAATGAACTGGTGTAAACTGGTTTAAATCGGATAGAACCAGATAGAACCGGTTTAAGCCGGATAAAATCGGATTGAACCGGTTTAAACCGGTTTAAACCGGATAGAACCGGATTGAACCGGTTTAAACCAGTTTAAACCGAATAGAACCGGATAGAAATGGTTTAAACCGGTTTAATCTGGATAGAACCGGATAGAACCGGTTTAAACCGGTTTAAACCGGATAGAAACGGATTGAACCGGTTTAAACCGGATAAAACCGGAGAGAACCGGTTTAAACTGGTTTAAACGGGATAGAACCGGGTAGAACCAGTTAAAAACGGATAAAACTAGATTGAACAGGTTTAAACCGGTTTAATCCGGATAAAACCGAATTGAACCGGTTGAAACCGGAGAAGAACGGATTGAACTGGTTGAACCGGTTTAAATCGGATAGAACCGGATTGAACCGGTTTAAACCGCATAAACCCGGATTGATCCGGTTTGAACCGGTTTAAACCGGATAGATCGGTTTAAACCGGATAAAAGAGGATTGAACCGGTTTAAACGGGTTTAAACCAGATAAAAGCGGATTGAACCAGTTTAAACCGGATAAAAACGGATTGAACCGGTTTAATCCGGTTTAAACCGGATAGAAACGGATTGAAACGGTATAAAACGGGTTAAACCGGATAAAACCGGATTGAACTGTTTTAAACCGGATAAAACCGGATTGAACCGGTTTAAACTGCTTTAAACAGGATAAAATCATGTTGAACCAGTTTAAACTGGTTTAATCCGTATAAAACCGGATTGAACCAGTTTAAACCGGTTTAAACCAGATAAAAGCAGATTGAACCGCTTTAGACCGGATAGAACCGGACTGAACCGGTTTAAACCGGTTTTAACTGGATAAAACCGGATTGAACCGGTTTAAACCGGTTTAAACTGGATAGAATCGGATTGAACTGGTTTAAACCGGATAAAACAAGATAGAACTGGTATAAACCGGATAGAACTGGATTGAACCGGTTTAAACCGGTTTAAACAGGATAAAATCGTATTGAACCGATTTAAAATGGTTTAAATCGGTTAAAACCGGATTGAACCGGTTTAAACTTGATAAAACCAGATTGAACCAGTTTAAACCGGTTTAAACCGGATAAAAACGGATTGAACCGGTTTAAACCGGTTTAAACTAGATAAAACCGGATTGAACCGGTTTAAACAGGATAAAAACGGATAGGACCGGATTGAACCGGTTTAAACCGGTTTAAACCAGATGAAACTGGATAGAACTGGTTTAAAGCAGATAGAAAGGGATTGAACCGTTTTAAACCGGTTTAAACCGGATGAAACCAGATTGAAACGGTTTAAACCAGATACAACCGGATTGAACCGGCTTAAACCGGTTTAAACCAGATAAAACTGCATTGAACCGGATTAAACCGGTATAAACCGGATAAATCCGGAATGAACTGGTTTAAACCGGTTTAAAGCGGAGAGAACTGGATAGAAAAGGTTTAAACCGGATAGAACCGGATTGAACCGCTTTAAACCAGTTTAAACCGAATAGAACCGGATAGAACTGGTTTAAACTGGTTTAAACCGGATAGAACCGGATAGAACTGGTTTAAACCGGATAAAACCGGATTGAACCGGTTAAACCAGTTTCAACCGGATTGAACCGGATAGAAACAGTTTAAACTGGATAAAACCGGATTGAACCGGTTTAAACCTGATTAAACTGGATAAAACCGGATTGAACTGGATTAAACCGGTTTAAACCGGATGAAACCAGATTGAAATGGTTTAAACCAGATAAAACGGGATTGAACCGGCTTAAACCGGTTTAAACCTGATAAAACTGCATTGAACCGGTTTAAACTGGTATAAACCGGATAAATCCGGAATGAACTCGTTTAAACTGGTTTAAACCGGATAGAACCGGATAGAACCGGTTTAAGCCGGATAAAATCGGATTGAACCGGTTTAAACCGGTTTAAACCGGATAGAAGCAGATTGAAACGCTTTAAACCAGTTTAAACCGAATAGAACCGGATAGAAATGGTTTAAACCGGTTTAATCTGGATAGAACCGGATAGAACCGGTTTAAACGGGTTTAAACCGGATAGAAACGGATTGAACCGGTTTAAACCGGATAAAACCGGATAGAACCGGTTTAAACTGGTTTAAACGGGATAGAACCGGGTAGAACCAGTTTAAAACGGATAAAACTAGATTGAACAGGTTTAAACCGGTTTAATCCGGATAAAACCGAATTGAACCGGTTGAAACCGGAGAAAAACGGATTGAACTGGTTGAACCGGTTTAAATCGGATAGAACCGGATTGAACCGGTTTAAACCGCATAAACCCGGATTGATCCGGTTTGAACCGCTTTAAACCGGATAGATCGGTTTAAACCGGATAAAAGAGGATTGAACCGGTTTAAACGGGTTTAAACCAGATAAAAGCGGATTGAACCAGTTTAAACCGGATAAAAACGGATTGAACCGGTTTAAACCGGTTTAAACCGGATAGAAACGGATTGAAACGGTATAAAACGGGTTAAACCGGATAAAACCGGATTGAACTGTTTTAAACCGTATAAAACCGGATTGAACCGGTTTAAACTGGTTTAAACAGGATAAAATCAGATTGAACCAGTTTAAACTGGTTTAATCCGTATAAAACCGGATTGAACCAGTTTAAACCGGTTTAAACCAGATAAAAGCAGATTGAACCGCTTTAGACCGGATAGAACTGGACTGAACCGGTTTAAACTGGTTTTAACCGGATAAAACCGGATTGAACCGGTTTAAACCGGTTTGAACCGGATAGAATCGGATTGAACTGGTTTAAACCGGATAAAACAAGATAGAACTGGTATAAACCGGATAGAACTGGATTGAACCGGTTTAAACCGGTTTAAACAGGATAAAATCGGATTGAACCGGTTTAAACTGGTTTAAATCGGTTAAAACCGGATTGAACCGGTTTAAACTTGATAAAACCAGATTGAACCAATTTAAACCGGTTTAAACCGGATAAAAACGGATTGAACCGGTTTAAACCGGTTTAAACTAGATAAAACCAGATTGAACCGGTTTAAACAGGATAAAAACGGATAGGACCGGATTGAACCGGTTTAAACCGGTTTAAACCAGATGAAACTGGATAGAACTGGTTTAAAGCAGATAGAAAGGGATTGAACCGTTTTAAACCGGTTTAAACCGGATGAAACCAGATTGAAACGGTTTAAACCAGATAAAACCGGATTGAACCGGCTTAAACCGGTTTAAACCAGATAAAACTGCATTGAACCGGATTAAACCGGTATAAACCGGATAAATCCAGAATGAACTGGTTTAAACCGGTTTAAAGCGGAGAGAACCGGATAGAAAAGGTTTAAACCGGATAGAACCGGATTGAACCGCTTTAAACCAGTTTAAACCGAATAGAACCGGATAGAACTGGTTTAAACTGGTTTAAACCGGATAGAACCGGATAGAACTGGTTTAAACCGGATAAAACCGGATTGAACCGGTTAAACCAGTTTCAACCGGATTGAACCGGATAGAAACAGTTTAAACTGGATAAAACTGGATTGAACCGGTTTAAACCTGATTAAACTGGATAAAACCGGATTGAACCGGTTTAAACCGGTGTGAACCGTATAGAACCGGATTGAACGTGTTTAACCGGATGAAACCGGATTGAACCGGTTTAAACCGGATAAAACCGGATGGAAACCGTTTAAACTGGATAGAACTGGATTGAACCGGTTTAAACCAGAAAAACCGGATTGAACCTGTTTAAACCGGATAAAACCGGACTGAACCGGTTTAAACTGGATAAAACAGGATTGATCCGGTTTAAACTGGTTTAAACCAGATAAAACCGGATAGAACCGGATTGAACCAGATTGAAGCGGTTGAAACCGGTTTAAAAAAGATAAAACAGGATAGAACGGATTTAAACCGGAAAAAAGCAGATTGAACCGGATTAAACCAGTTTAAACCAGATAAAACCGGATTGAATAAGTTTAAACCGGATTGAACCGGTTTAAACTGGTTTAAAACGGATAGAACCGGATTGAACCAGTTTAAACCAGTTTAAGGTGGATAAAACCGGATTGAACTGGTTTAAACAGGATAAAACCGAACTGAACCAGTTTAAAATGGTTTAAACAGGATAAAACCGCATTGAACCGGTTTAAACCGGATAAAACCGGATCCATCCTGTTTAAACTGGTTTAAACCGGATAAAACAGGATAGAACTAGTTTAAAGCGGATAGAAAGGGACTGAAACGGTTTAAACCGGATTAAACCTGATTAAACCGGATAAAACCAGATTGAACCGGTTTAAACCAGTTTAAACTGGATAAAACCGGATTGAACTGGTTTAAACCGGTTTCAACCGTATAGAACCGGATTGAACGTGTTTAAACTGGATAAAACCGGATTGAACCGGTTTAAACCGGATAAAACCATATTGAACCGGTTTAAACAGGTTTAAAGTGGACAAAAACGGATTGAACTGGTTTAAACAGGATAAAACCGGATTGAACCGGTTTAAAGCGGATAAAACAAGATAGAACTGGTTTATAACGGATAGAACCGGATTGAACTGGTTTAAACCGGTTTAAACCGGATAAAACCGGGTTGAACCGGTTTAAACCTGATTAAACCGGATAAAACCGGACTGATCTGGTTTAAACTTGTTAAAACCGGATTGAACCGGTTTAAACCGGTTTAAACCAGATAAAAGCGGATTGAACCGGTTTAAACAGGATAGAACCGTACTGAACCGGTTTAAACAGGTTTAAAGTGGATAAAACCGGATTGAACTGGTATAAACTGGATAAAACCGGATAGAACCGGGTTGAACCAGATTGAAGCGGTTTAAACCGGTTTAAACCAGATAAAACCGGATAGAACGTGTTTAAAACGGAAAAAAGCAGATTTAACCGGATTAAACTGGTCTAAACAGGATAAAACCGGATTGAACCGGTTTAAAATGGTTTAAACACGATAAAAACGCATTGAACCGGTTTAAACCGGATAAAACCGGATTGAACCGGTTTAAACCAGTTTGAACCGTATAGAACCGGATTGAACGTGTTTAAACCGGATAGAACCGGCTTAAACCGGTATAAACCAGATAAAACTGCATTGAACCGGTTTAAACCGGTATAAACCGGATAAATCCGGAATGAACTGGTTTAAACCGGTTTAAACCGGATAGAACCGGATAGAAAAGGTTTAAACCGGATAAAACCGGATTGAACCGGTTAAACCAGTTTCAACCGGATTGAACCGGATAGAACCAGTTTAAACTGGATAAAACCGGATTGAACCGGTTTAAACCTGATTAAACTGGATAAAACCGGATTGAACCGGATTAAACCGGTTTAAACCGGATGAAACCAGATTGAAACGGTTTAAACCGGATAAAACTGGATTGAAACCGGGTTAAACCGGTTTAAACCAGATAAAAATGCATTAAACCGGTTTAAACTGGTATAAACCGGATAAATCCGGAATGAACTGGTTTAAACCGGTTTAAACCGGATAGAACCGGTTTAAACCGGATAAAACCGGATTGAACTGGTTTAAACCGGTTTAAACCGGAGAGAACCGGATTGAACCGCTTTAAACCAGTTTAAACCGAATAGAACCGGATAGAACTGGTTTAAACCGGTTTGAACTGGATAGAACCGGATAGAACCGGTTTAAACCGGATAAAACCGGATTGAACTGGTTTAAACCGGTTTAAGCCGGTTTAAACCGGATAGAAACGGATTGAATCGGTTTAAACTGGATAAAACCGGATAGAACCGGTTTAAACTGGTTTAAACTGGATAGAACCGGATAGAACCAGTTTAAAACGGATAAAACTAGATTGAACAGGTTTAAACCGGTTTAAACCGGATAGAACCGGATTGAACCGCTTTAAACCAGTTTAAACCGTATAGAACCGAATAGAACTGGTTTAAACCGGTTTAAACCGGATAAAACCAGATTGAACCGGTTTAAACCGGTTTAAACCGGTTTGAACCGAATAGAAGCGGTTTAAACCGGATAAAACCGGATTGAACCAGTTTAAACCGGTTTAAACCGGATAGAAACGGATTGAATCGGTTTAAACTGGATAAAACCGGATAGAACCGGTTTAAACTGGTTTAAACTGGATAGAAACGGATAGAACCAGTTTAAAACGGATAAAACTAGATTGAACAGGTTTAAACCGGTTTAAACCGGATAGAACCGGATTGAACCGCTTTAAACCAGTTTAAACCGAATAGAACCGAATAGAACTGTTTTAAACGGGTTTAAACCGGATAGAACCGGATAGAACAAGTTTAAACCGGATAAAACCGGATTGAACCAGTTTAAACCGGTTTAAACCGGATAGAAACGGATTGAACCGGTTTAAACCGGATAAAACCGGATAGAACCGGTTTGAACTGATTTAAACTGGATAGAACCGGATAGAACCAGTTTAAAACGGATAAAACTAGATTGAACAGGTTTAAACCGGTTTAAACCGGATAAAACCGAATTGAACCGGTTTAAACCAGTTTAAACTGGAGAAAACCGGATTGAACCGGTTTAAACCGGTTTAAATCGGATAGAACCGGATTGAACCGGTTTATTCCGGAGAAAACCGGATTGAACTGGTTGAACCGGTTTAAATCGGATAGATCCGGATTGAACCGGTTTAAACCGCATAAACCCGGATTGAACCGGTTTGAACCGGTTTAAACCGGAAAGAACCGGTTTAATCAGGACTAAACTGGATGGAACCGGTTTAAACCGGATAAAAGCGGATTGAACCGGTTTAAACCGGTTTCAACCGGATAGAACCGTATTGACCTGGTTTAAACCAGATAAAACCGGATTGAACTGGTTTAAACTGGATAAAACCGGATTGAACCGGTTTAAACCAGTTTAAACAGGATAGAGCCGGATAGAACGGGTTCAAACTGGATAAAACCGGATTGAACCGGTTAAACCAGTTTCAACAGGATAAAACCGGATTGAACCAGTTTACACCAGATAAAACCGGATTGAACTGGTTTAAACCGGTTTAAACCGGATGATACCGGATTTAACCGGTTTCATCCGGTTTAAAAGGGATAAAACCGGATTGAACCAGTTTAAACCGTTTTAAACCGGATGAAACCGGATTGAACCGGTTTAAACCAGATAAAACTGGATTGAACCCTTTTAAACCAGTTTAAACTGGATAGAACTGGATAGAACCGGTTCAAACTGGATAAAACCGGATTGAACCGGTTAAACCAGTTTCAACCGGATAAAACAGGATTGAACCGGTTTAAACCAGATAAAACCGGAGTGATCCGGTTTGAACCGGTTTAAACCTGATAAAACCGGTTTGAGTCAGTTTAAACCGGTTTAAACCGGATAAAATTGGATTGAACCGGTTTAAACTGGTTTAAACCGGATAAAACCGGATTGAACCGGTTTCAACCGGATAAAAGCAGATTTAAAAGGATCAAACCGGTTTCAACCGGATTGAAGCGGATAGAACCGGTTTAAACTGGATAAAACCGGATTGAACCGGTTTAAACCTGTTTAAAACTGATAAAACCGGATTGAACCGGATTAAACCGGTTTAAACCGGATGAAACCAGATTGAAACGGTTTAAACCGGATAAAACCGGATTGAACCGGCTTAAACCGGTTTAAACCAGATAAAACTGCATTGAACCGGTTTAAACCGGTATAAACCGGATAAATCCGGAATGAACTGGTTTAAACCGGTTTAAAGCGGAGAGAACCGGATAGAAAAGGTTTAAACCGGATAGAACCGGATTGAACCGCTTTAAACCAGTTTAAACCGAATAGAACCGGATAGAACTGGTTTAAACTGGTTTAAACCGGATAGAACCGGATAGAACTGGTTTAAACCGGATAAAACCGGATTGAACCGGTTAAACCAGTTTCAACCGGATTGAACCGGATAGAAACAGTTTAAACTGGATAAAACCGGATTGAACCGGTTTAAACCTGATTAAACTGGATAAAACCGGATTGAACCGGATTAAACCGGTTTAAACCGGATGAAACCAGATTGAAACGGTTTAAACCGGATAAAACCGGATTGAACCGGCTTACACCGGTTTAAACCTGATAAAACTGCATTGAACCGGTTTAAACTGGTATAAACCGGATAAATCCGGAATGAACTGGTTTAAACTGGTTTAAACCGGATAGAACCGGTTTAAGCCGGATAAAATCGGATTGAACCGGTTTAAACCGGTTTAAACCGGATAGAACCGGATTGAAACGCTTTAAACCAGTTTAAACCGAATAGAACCGGATAGAAATGGTTTAAACCGGTTTAATCTGGATAGAACCGGATAGAACCGGTTTAAACCGGTTTAAACCGGATAGAAACGGATTGAACCGGTTTAAACCGGATAAAACCGGATAGAACCGGTTTAAACTGGTTTAAACGGGATAGAACCGGGTAGAACCAGTTTAAAACGGATAAAACTAGATTGAACAGGTTTAAACCGGTTTAATCCGGATAAAACCGAATTGAACCGGTTGAAACCGGAGAAAAACGGATTGAACTGGTTGAACCGGTTTTAACCGGATAAAACCGGATTGAACCGGTTTAAACCGGTTTAAACCGGATAGAATCGGATTGAACTGGTTTAAACCGGATAAAAAAAGATAGAACTGGTATAAACCGGATAGAACTGGATTGAACCGGTTTAAACCAGTTTACACAGGATAAAATCGGATTGAACCGGTTTAAACTGGTTTAAATCGGTTAAAACCGGATTGAACCGGTTTAAATTTGATAAAACCAGATTGAACCAGTTTAAACCGGTTTAAACCGGATAAAAACGGATTGAACCGGTTTAAACCGGTTTAAACTAGATAAAACCGGATTGAACCGGTTTAAACAGGATAAAAACGGATAGGACCAGATTGAACCGGTTTAAACCGGTTTAAACCAGATGAAACTGAATAGAACTGGTTTAAAGCACATAGAAAGGGATTGAACCGTTTTAAACCGGTTTAAACCGGATAAAACCAGATTGAACCAGTTTAAACCGGTTTAAACCGGATAAAAACTGATTGAACCGGTTTAAACCGGTTTAAACTAGATAAAACCGGATTGAACCGGTTTAAACAGGATAAAAACGGATAGGACCGGATTGAACCGGTTTAAACCGGTTTAAACCAGATGAAACTGGATAGAACTGGTTTAAAGCAGATAGAAAGGGATTGAACCGTTTTAAACCGGTTTAAACCGGATAAAACCAGATTGAACCGGTTTAAACCAGATAAAACCGGATTGAACCGGTTTAAACCGGTGTGCACCGTATAGAACCGGATTGAACGTGATTAAACCGGATAAAACTGGATTGAACCAGTTTAAACCGGATAAAACCGGATGGAAACCTTTTAAACTGGATAGAACTGGATTGAACCGGTTTAAACCAGAAAAACCGGATTGAACCTGTTTAAACCGGATAAAACAGGACGGAACCGGTTTAAACCGGATTGATCCAGTTTAAACTGGTTTAAACCGGATAAAACCAGATAGAACCGGGTTGAACCAGATTGAAGCGGTTTAAACCGGTTTAAACCAGATAAAACCGGATAGAACGTGTTTAAAACGGAAAAAAGCAGATTTAACCGGATTAAACCGGTTTAAACAGGATTAAACTGGATTGAATAAGTTTAAACCGGATTGAACCAGTTTAAACCGGTTTAAAACGGATAGAACCGGATTGAACCGGTTTAAACCGCTTTAAACTACATAAAACCGGATTGAACTGTTTTAAACAGGATAAAACAGGATTGAACAGGTTTAAAAGGTTTAAACAGGATAAAACCGCATTGAACCGGTTTAAACCGGATAAAACCGGATCGATCCGGTTTAAACTGGTTTAAAACGGATAAAACACGATCGAACTGCTTTAAAGCAGATAGAAAGGGTTTGAACCAGTTTAAACCGGATTGAACCGGTTTAAACCGGATAAAACCGGATTGAACCGGTTTAAACCAGTTTGAACCGTATAGAACCGGATTGAACGTGTTTAAACCGGATAGAACCGGATTGAACCGGTTTAAACCAGAAAAACCGGATTGAACCTGTTTAAACTGGATAAAACCGGACTGAACCAGTTAAAACCGGATAAAACAGGATTGATCCGGTTTAAACTGGTTTAAATAGGACAAAACCGGATTGAACTGGTTTAAACCGGATAAAAACTGATAGAACCAGACTGAACCAGTATAAACCGGTTTAAGCCAGATGAAACCGGATAGAACCGGTTTAAACTGGATAAAATCGGATTGAACCAGTTTAAACCAGATTAAACTGGAAAGAACCGGTTTACACTGGATAGAAGAGGATTGAACCGGTATAAACCGGATAGAACCGGATTGAACCGGTTTAAACCGGTTTAAACCGGATAGAACCGGATTGAACCGGTTCCAACCGGTTTAAACCAGATAAAACCGGATAGAACCGGTTGAAACTGGATAAAACCGGATTGAACCGGTTGAAACCGGATGAAACCGGATAGAACCGGTTTAAACCGGATAGAACCGGATTGAACCGGTGTAAACCGTTTAAAAGTGGATAAAACCGGATTGAACTGGTTTAAACAGGATAAAACCGGATTGATCCGGTTTAAAATGTTTTAAACAGGATTAAACCGGATTGAACCGGTTGAAACCGATTGATCCGGTTTAGACCGTTTTAAACCGGATAAAACCGGATAGAACTGGTTTAAAGCAGATAGAAAGGGATTGAACCGTTTTAAACCGGTTTAAACCGGATAAAACCAGATTGAACCAGTTTAAACTGGTTTAAACTGGATAAAACCGATTGAACCGGTTTAAACTGGATAAAACCGGATTGAACCGGTTTAAACCGGTGTGAACCGTATAGAACCGGATTGAACGTGTTTAACCGGATGAAACCGGATTGAACCAGTTTAAACCGGATAAAACCGGATGGAAACCGTTTAAACTGGATAGAACTGGATTGAACCGGTTTAAACCAGAAAAACCGGATTGAACCTGTCTAAACCGGATAAAACCGGACTGAACCGGTTTAAACTGGATAAAACCGGATTGATCCGGTTTCAACTGGTTTAAACCAGATAAAACCGGATAGAACAGGGTTGAACCAGATTGAAGCGGTTGAAACCGGTTTAAACCAGATAAAACAAGATAGAACGGATTTAAACCGGAAAAAAGCAGATTGAACCGGATTAAACCAGTTTAAACCGGATAAAACCGGATTGAATAAGTTTAAACCGGATTGAACCGGTTTAAACTGGTTTAAAATGGATAGAACGGGATTGAACCGGTTTAAACCAGTTTAAGGTGGATAAAACCGGATTGAACTGGTTTAAACAGGATAAAACCGAATTGAACCAGTTTAAAATGTTTTAAACAGGATAAAACCGCATTGAACCGGTTTAAACCGGATAAAACCGGATCCATCCTGTTTAAACTGGTTTAAACCGGATAAAACAGGATAGAACTAGTTTAAAGCGGATAGAAAGGGACTGAAACGGTTTAAACCGGATTAAACCGGATTAAACCGTATAAAACCAGATTGAAACGGTTTAAACCTGTTTAAACTGGATAAAACCGGATTGAACTGGTTTAAACCGGTTTGAACCGTATAGAACCGGATTGAACGTGTTTAAACTGGATAAAACCGGATTGAACCGGTTTAAACCGGATAAAACCATATTGAACCGGTTTAAATAGGTTTAAAGTGGACAAAACCGGACTGAACTGGTTTAAACAGGATAAAACCGGATTGAACCGGTTTAAAGCGGATAAAACAAGATAGAACTGGTTTATAACGGATAGAACCGGATTGAACTGGTTTAAACCGGTTTAAACCGGATAAAACCGGGTTGAACCGGTTTAAACCTGATTAAACCGGATAAAACCGGACTGATCTGGTTTAACCTTGTTAAAACCGGATTGAACCGGTTTAAACGGGTTTAAACCAGATAAAAGCGGATTGAACCGGTTTAAACAGGACAGAACCGTACTGAACCGGTTTAAACAGGTTTCAAGTGGATAAAACCGGATTGAACTGGTATAAACTGGATAAAACCGGATAGAACCGGGTTGAACCAGATTGAAGCGGTTTAAACCGGTTTAAACCAGATAAAACCGGATAGAACGTGTTTAAAACGGAAAAAAGCAGATTTAACCGGATTAAACTGGTCTAAACAGGATAAAACCGGATTGAACCGGTTTAAAATGGTTTAAACAGGATAAAACCGCATTGAACCGGTTTAAACCGGATAAAACCGGATCGATCCGGTTTAAACCGGTTTAAAACGGATAAAACAGGATCGAAATGCTTTAAAGCGGATAGAAAGGGTTTGAACCGGTTTAAACCGGATTGAACCGGTTTAAACCGGATAAAACCGGATTGAACCGGTTTAAACCAGTTTGAACCGTATAGAACCGGATTGAACGTGTTTAAACCGGATAGAACCGGATTGAACCGGTTTAAACCAGAAAAACCGGATTGAACCTGTTTACACTGGATAAAACCGGACTGAACCAGTTAAAACCGGATAAAACCGGATTGATCCGGTTTAAACTGGTTTAAATAGGATAAAACCGGATTGAACTGGTTTAAACCAGATAAAAACTGATAGAACCAGACTGAACCAGTATAAACCAGTTTAAGCCAGATGAAACCGGATAGAACCGGTTTAAACTGGATAAAATCGGATTGAACCAGTTTAAACCAGATGAAACTGGAAAGAACCGGTTTACACTGGATAGAAGAGGATTGAACCGGTATAAAACGGATAGAACCGGATTGAACCGGTTCCAACCGGTTTAAACCAGATAAAACCAGATAGAACCGGTTGAAACTGCATAAAACCGGATTGAACCGGTTGAAACCGGATGAAACCGGATTGAACCGGTTTAAACCAGATAAAACTGGATTGAACCCTTTTAAACCAGTTTAAACTGGATAGAACTGGATAGAACCGGTTCAAACCGGATAAAACCGGATTGAACCTGTTAAACCAGTTTCAACCGGATAAAACCGGATTGAACCGGTTTAAACCGGATAAAACCGGAGTGAACCGGTTTGAACCGGTTTAAACCTGATAAAACCGGATTGAGTCAGTTTAAACTGGTTTAAACCGGATAAAACTGGATTGAACCAGTTTAAACTGGTTTAAACCGGATAAAACCGGATTGAACCGGTTAAACCAGTTTCAACCGGATTGAACCGGATAGAAACAGTTTAAACTGGATAAAACCGGATTGAACCGGTTTAAACCTGATTAAACTGGATAAAACCGGATTGAACCGGATTAAACCGGTTTAAACCGGATGAAACCAGATTGAAACGGTTTAAACCGGATAAAACCGGATTGAACCGGCTTACACCGGTTTAAACCTGATAAAACTGCATTGAACCGGTTTAAACTGGTATAAACCGGATAAATCCGGAATGAACTGGTTTAAACTGGTTTAAACCGGATAGAACCGGTTTAAGCCGGATAAAATCGGATTGAACCGGTTTAAACCGGTTTAAACCGGATAGAACCGGATTGAAACGCTTTAAACCAGTTTAAACCGAATAGAACCGGATAGAAATGGTTTAAACCGGTTTAATCTGGATAGAACCGGATAGAACCGGTTTAAACCGGTTTAAACCGGATAGAAACGGATTGAACCGGTTTAAACCGGATAAAACCGGATAGAACCGGTTTAAACTGGTTTAAACGGGATAGAACCGGGTAGAACCAGTTTAAAACGGATAAAACTAGATTGAACAGGTTTAAACCGGTTTAATCCGGATAAAACCGAATTGAACCGGTTGAAACCGGAGAAAAACGGATTGAACTGGTTGAACCGGTTTTAACCGGATAAAACCGGATTGAACCGGTTTAAACCGGTTTAAACCGGATAGAATCGGATTGAACTCGTTTAAACCGGATAAAAAAAGATAGAACTGGTATAAACCGGATAGAACTGGATTGAACCGGTTTAAACCAGTTTACACAGGATAAAATCGGATTGAACCGGTTTAAACTGGTTTAAATCGGTTAAAACCGGATTGAACCGGTTTAAATTTGATAAAACCAGATTGAACCAGTTTAAACCGGTTTAAACCGGATAAAAACGGATTGAACCGGTTTAAACCGGTTTAAACTAGATAAAACCGGATTGAACCGGTTTAAACAGGATAAAAACGGATAGGACCAGATTGAACCGGTTTAAACCGGTTTAAACCAGATGAAACTGGATAGAACTGGTTTAAAGCAGATAGAAAGGGATTGAACCGTTTTAAACCGGTTTAAACCGGATAAAACCAGATTGAACCAGTTTAAACCGGTTTAAACCGGATAAAAACTGATTGAACCGGTTTAAACCGGTTTAAACTAGATAAAACCGGATTGAACCGGTTTAAACAGGATAAAAACGGATAGGACCGGATTGAACCGGTTTAAACCGGTTTAAACCAGATGAAACTGGATAGAACTGGTTTAAAGCAGATAGAAAGGGATTGAACCGTTTTAAACCGGTTTAAACCGGATAAAACCAGATTGAACCGGTTTAAACCAGATAAAACCGGATTGAACCGGTTTAAACCGGTGTGCACCGTATAGAACCGGATTGAACGTGATTAAACCGGATAAAACTGGATTGAACCAGTTTAAACCGGATAAAACCGGATGGAAACCTTTTAAACTGGATAGAACTGGATTGAACCGGTTTAAACCAGAAAAACCGGATTGAACCTGTTTAAACCGGATAAAACAGGACGGAACCGGTTTAAACCGGATTGATCCAGTTTAAACTGGTTTAAACCGGATAAAACCGGATAGAACCGGGTTGAACCAGATTGAAGCGGTTTAAACCGGTTTAAACCAGATAAAACAGGATAGAACGTGTTTAAAACGGAAAAAAGCAGATTTAACCGGATTAAACCGGTTTAAACAGGATTAAACTGGATTGAATAAGTTTAAACCGGATTGAACCAGTTTAAACCGGTTTAAAACGGATAGAACCGGATTGAACCGGTTTAAACCGCTTTAAACTACATAAAACCGGATTGAACTGTTTTAAACAGGATAAAACCGGATTGAACCGGTTTAAAAGATTTAAACAGGATAAAACCGCATTGAACCGGTTTAAACCGGATAAAACCGGATCGATCCGGTTTAAAGTGGTTTAAAACGGATAAAACAGGATCGAACTGCTTTAAAGCAGATAGAAAGGGTTTGAACCGGTTTAAACCGGATTGAACCGGTTTAAACCGGATAAAACCGGATTGAACCGGTTTAAACCAGTTTGAACCGTATAGAACCGGATTGAACGTGTTTAAACCGGATAGAACCGGATTGAACCGGTTTAAACCAGAAAAACCGGATTGAACCTGTTTAAACTGGATAAAACCGGACTGAACCAGTTAAAACCGGATAAAACCGGATTGATCCGGTTTAAACTGGTTTAAATAGGACAAAACCGGATTGAACTGGTTTAAACCGGATAAAAACTGATAGAACCAGACTGAACCAGTATAAACCGGTTTAAGCCAGATGAAACCGGATAGAACCGGTTTAAACTGGATAAAATCGGATTGAACCAGTTTAAACCAGATTAAACTGGAAAGAACCGGTTTACACTGGATAGAAGAGGATTGAACCGGTATAAACCGGATAGAACCGGATTGAACCGGTTTAAACCGGTTTAAACCGGATAGAACCGGATTGAACCGGTTCCAACCGGTTTAAACCAGATAAAACCGGATAGAACCGGTTGAAACTGGATAAAACCGGATTGAACCGGTTGAAACCGGATGAAACCGGATAGAACCGGTTTAAACCGGATAGAACCGGATTGAACCGGTGTAAACCGTTTAAAAGTGGATAAAACCGGATTGAACTGGTTTAAACAGGATAAAACCGGATTGATCCGGTTTAAAATGTTTTAAACAGGATTAAACCGGATTGAACCGGTTGAAACCGATTGATCTGGTTTAGACCATTTTAAACCGGATAAAACCGGATAGAACTGGTTTAAAGCAGATAGAAAGGGATTGAACCGTTTTAAACCGGTTTAAACCGGATAAAACCAGATTGAACCAGTTTAAACTGGTTTAAACTGGATAAAACCGATTGAACCGGTTTAAACTGGATAAAACCGGATTGAACCGGTTTAAACCGGTGTGAACCGTATAGAACCGGATTGAACGTGTTTAACCGGATGAAACCGGATTGAACCAGTTTAAACCGGATAAAACCGGATGGAAACCGTTTAAACTGGATAGAACTGGATTGAACCGGTTTAAACCAGAAAAACCGGATTGAACCTGTCTAAACCGGATAAAACCGGACTGAACCGGTTTAAACTGGATAAAACCGGATTGATCCGGTTTAAACTGGTTTAAACCAGATAAAACCGGATAGAACAGGGTTGAACCAGATTGAAGCGGTTGAAACCGGTTTAAACCAGATAAAACAAGATAGAACGGATTTAAACCGGAAAAAAGCAGATTGAACCGGATTAAACCAGTTTAAACCGGATAAAACCGGATTGAATAAGTTTAAACCGGATTGAACCGGTTTAAACTGGTTTAAAATGGATAGAACGGGATTGAACCGGTTTAAACCAGTTTAAGGTGGATAAAACCGGATTGAACTGGTTTAAACAGGATAAAACCGAATTGAACCAGTTTAAAATGGTTTAAACAGGATAAAACCGCATTGAACCGGTTTAAACCGGATAAAACCGGATCCATCCTGTTTAAACTGGTTTAAACCGGATAAAACAGGATAGAACTAGTTTAAAGCGGATAGAAAGGGACTGAAACGGTTTAAACCGGATTAAACCGGATTAAACCGTATAAAACCAGATTGAAACGGTTTAAACCTGTTTAAACTGGATAAAACCGGATTGAACTGGTTTAAACCGGTTTGAACCGTATAGAACCGGATTGAACGTGTTTAAACTGGATAAAACCGGATTGAACCGGTTTAAACCGGATAAAACCATATTGAACCGGTTTAAATAGGTTTAAAGTGGACAAAACCGGACTGAACTGGTTTAAACAGGATAAAACCGGATTGAACCGGTTTAAAGCGGATAAAACAAGATAGAACTGGTTTATAACGGATAGAACCGGATTGAACTGGTTTAAACCGGTTTAAACCGGATAAAACCGGGTTGAACCGGTTTAAACCTGATTATACCGGATAAAACCGGACTGATCTGGTTTAAACTTGTTAAAACCGGATTGAACCGGTTTAAACGGGTTTAAACCAGATAAAAGCGGATTGAACCGGTTTAAACAGGACAGAACCGTACTGAACCGGTTTAAACAGGTTTCAAGTGGATAAAACCGGATTGAACTGGTATAAACTGGATAAAACCGGATAGAACGGGGTTGAACCAGATTGAAGCGGTTTAAACCGGTTTAAACCAGATAAAACCGGATAGAACGTGTTTAAAACGGAAAAAAGCAGATTTAACCGGATTAAACTGGTCTAAACACGATAAAACCGGATTGAACCGGTTTAAAATGGTTTAAACGGGATAAAACCACATTGAACCGGTTTAAACCGGATAAAACCGGATCGATCCGGTTTAAACCGGTTTAAAACGGATAAAACAGGATCGAAATGCTTTAAAGCGGATAGAAAGGGTTTGAACCGGTTTAAACCGGATTGAACCGGTTTAAACCGGATAAAACCGGATTGAACCGGTTTAAACCAGTTTGAACCGTATAGAACCGGATTGAACGTGTTTAAACCGGATAGAACCGGATTGAACCGGTTTAAACCAGAAAAACCGGATTGAACCTGTTTAAACTGGATAAAACCGGACTGAACCAGTTAAAACCGGATAAAACCGGATTGATCCGGTTTAAACTGGTTTAAATAGGATAAAACCGGATTGAACTGGTTTAAACCAGATAAAAACTGATAGAACCAGACTGAACCAGTATAAACCGGTTAGAACCGGATAGAACCGGTTTAAACTGGATAAAATCGGATTGAACCAGTTTAAACCAGATGAAACTGGAAAGAACCGGTTTACACTGGATAGAAGAGGATTGAACCGGTATAAAACGGATAGAACCGGATTGAACCGGTTCCAACCGGTTTAAACCAGATAAAACCGGATAGAACCGGTTGAAACTGGATAAAACCGGATTGAACCGGTTGAAACCGGATGAAACCGGATTGAACCGGTTTAAACCAGATAAAACTGGATTGAACCCTTTTAAACCAGTTTAAACTGGATAGAACTGGATAGAACCGGTTCAAACCGGATAAAACCGGATTGAACCTGTTAAACCAGTTTCAACCGGATAAAACCGGATTGAACCGGTTTAAACCGGATAAAACCGGAGTGAACCGGTTTAAACTGGATAAAACCGGATTGATCCGGTTTAAACTGGTTTAAACCAGATAAAACCGGATAGAACCGGGTTGAACCAGATTGAAGCGGTTGAAACCGGTTTAAACCAGATAAAACAGGATAGAACGGATTTAAACCGGAAAAAAGCAGATTGAACCGGATTAAACCAGTTTAAACCGGATAAAACCGGATTGAATAAGTTTAATCCGGATAGAACCGGCTTAAACCGGTTTAAACCAGATAAAACTGCATTGAACCGGTTTAAACCGGTATAAACCGGATAAATCCGGAATGAACTGGTTTAAACCGGTTTAAACCGGATAGAACCGGATAGAAAAGGTTTAAACCGGATAAAACCGGATTGAACCGGTTAAACCAGTTTCAACCGGATTGAACCGGATAGAACCAGTTTAAACTGGATAAAACCGGATTGAACCGGTTTAAACCTGATTAAACTGGATAAAACCGGATTGAACCGGATTAAACCGGTTTAAACCGGATGAAACCAGATTGAAACGGTTTAAACCGGATAAAACCGGATTGAACCGGTTAAACCAGTTTCAACCGGATTGAACCGGATAGAACCAGTTTAAACTGGATAAAACCGGATTGAACCGGTTTAAACCGGTTTAAATCGGATAGAACCGGATTGAACCGGTTTATTCCGGAGAAAACCGGATTGAACTGGTTGAACCGGTTTAAATCACATAGAACCGGATTGAACCGGTTTAAACCGCATAAACCCGGATTGAACCGGTTTGAACCGGTTTAAACCGGAAAGAACCGGTTTAATCAGTATTAAACTGGATGGAACCGGTTTAAACCGGATAAAAGCGGATTGAACCGGTTTAAACCGGTTTCAACCGGATAGAACCGTATTGAACTGGTTTAAACCAGATAAAACCGGATTGAACTGGTTTAAACTGGATAAAACCGGATTGAACCGGTTTAAACCAGTTTAAACAGGATAGAGCCGGATAGAACGGGTTCAAACTGGATAAAACCGGATTGAACCGGTTAAACCAGTTTCAACAGGATAAAACCGGATTGAACCAGTTTACACCAGATAAAACCGGATTGAACTGGTTTAAACCGGTTTAAACCAGATGAAACTGGATTTAACCGGTTTCATCCGGTTTAAACGGGATAAAACCGGATTGAACCGGTTTAAACCGGTTTAAACAGGATAAAACGGGATTGAACCGGTTTAAACCAGTTTAAACCGGATAGAACCGGATTGAACCAGTTTAAACCGGACAAAACCGGATAGAACCGGTTAAAACCAGTTTAAACAGGATAGAACCGGTTCAAACCGTTTTAAACCGGATGAAACCGGATTGAACCGGTTTAAACCAGATAAAACTGGATTGAACCCTTTTAAACCAGTTTAAACTGGATAGAACTGGATAGAACCGGTTCAAACTGGATAAAACCGGATTGAACCGGTTAAACCAGTTTCAACCGGATAAAACCGGATTGAACCGGTTTAAACCAGATAAAATCGGAGTGATCCGGTTTGAACCGGTTTAAACCTGATAAAACCGGATTGAGTCAGTTTAAACCGGTTTCAACCGGATAAAAGCAGATTTAAAAGGATCAAACCGGTTTCAACCGGATTGAAGCGGATAGAACCGGTTTAAACTGGATAAAACCGGATTGAACCGGTTTAAACCTGTTTAAAACGGATAAAACCGGATTGAACCAGATTAAACCGGTTTAAACCGGATGAAACCAGATTGAAACGGTTTAAACCGGATAAAACCGGATTGAACCGGCTTAAACCGGTTTAAACCAGATAAAACTGCATTGAACCGGTTTAAACCGGTATAAACCGGATAAATCCGGAATGAACTGGTTTAAACCGGTTTAAAGCGGAGAGAACCGGATAGAAAAGGTTTAAACCGGATTGAACCGGATTGAACCGCTTTAAACCAGTTTAAACCGAATAGAACCGGATAGAACTGGTTTAAACTGGTTTAAACCGGATAGAACCGGATAGAACTGGTTTAAACCGGATAAAACCGGATTGAACCAGTTAAACCAGTTTCAACCGGATTGAACCGGATAGAAACAGTTTAAACTGGATAAAACCGGATTGAACCGGTTTAAACCTGATTAAACTGGATAAAACCGGATTGAACTGGATTAAACCGGTTTAAACTGGATGAAACCAGATTGAAATGGTTTAAACCGGATAAAACGGGATTGAACCGGCTTAAACCGGTTTAAACCTGATAAAACTGCATTGAACCGGTTTAACCTGGTATAAACCGGATAAATCCGGAATGAACTGGTTTAAACTGGTTTAAACCGGATAGAACAGGTTTAAGCCGGATAAAACCGGATTGAACCGGTTTAAACCGGTTTAAACCGGATAGAACCGGATTGAAACGCTTTAAACCAGTTTAAACCGAATAGAACCGGATAGAACTGGTTTAAACCGGTTTGAACTGGATAGAAACGGATTGAATCGGTTTAAACTGGATAAAACCGGATAGAACCAGTTCAAAACGGATAAAACTAGATTGAACAGGTTTAAACCGGTTTAAACCGGATAGAACCGGATTGAACCGCTTTAAACCAGTTTAAACCGAATAGAACCGAAAAGAACTGGTTTAAACCGGTTTAAACCGGATAGAACCGGATAGAACCGGTTTAAACCGGATAAAACCAGATTGAAACGGTTTAAACCGGTTTAAACCGGTTTGAACCGAATAGAAGCGGTTTAAACCGGAAAAAACCGGATTGAACCAGTTTAAACCGGTTTAAACCAGATAGAAACGGATTGAACCGGTTTAAACCGGATAAAACCGGATAGAACCGGTTTGAACTGATTTAAACTGGATAGAACCGGATAGAACCAGTTTAAAACGGATAAAACTAGATTGAACAGGTTTAAACCGGTTTAAACCGGATAGAACCGGATTGAACTGCTTTAAACCAGTTTAAACCGAATAGAACCGAATAGAACTGGTTTAAACGGGTTTAAACCGGATAGAACCGGATAGAACCAGTTTAAACCGGATAAAACCGGATTGAACCAGTTTAAACCGGTTTAAACCGGATAGAAACGGATTGAACCGGTTTAAACCGGATAAAACCGGATAGAACCGGTTTGAACTGATTTAAACTGGATAGAACCGGATAGAACCAGTTTAAAACGGATAAAACTAGATTGAACAGGTTTAAACCGGTTTAAACCGGATAAAACCGAATTGAACCGGTTTAAACCGGTTTAAACAGGAGAAAACCGGATTGAACCGGTTTAAACCGGTTTAAACCGGAGAAAACCGGATTGAACCGGTTTAAACCGGTTTAAACCGGAGAAAACCGGATTGAACCGGTTTAAACCGGTTTAAACCGGAGAAAACCGGATTGAACAGGTTTGAACCGGTTTAAACCGGAAAGAACCGGTTTAATCAGGACTAAACTGGATGGAACCGGTTTAAACCGGATAAAAGCGGATTGAACCGGTTTGAACCGGTTTCAACCGGATAGAACCATATTGACCTGGTTTAAACCAGATAAAACCGGATTGAACTGGTTTAAACTGGATAAAACCGGATTGAACCGGTTTAAACCAGTTTAAACAGGATAGAGCCGGATAGAACGGGTTCAAACTGGATAAAACCGGATTGAACCGGTTAAACCAGTTTCAACATGATAAAACCGGATTGAACCAGTTTACACCAGATAAAACCGGATTGAACTGGTTTAAACCGGTTTAAACCGGATGTTACCGGATTTAACCGGTTTAATCCGGTTTAAACGGGATAAAACCGGATTGAACCAGTTTAAACCGGTTTAAACAGGATAAAACGGGATTGAACCGGTTTAAACCAGTTTAAACCGGATAGAACCGGATTGAACCAGTTTAAACCGGACAAAACCGGATAGAACCGGTTAAAACCAGTTTAAACAGGATAGAACCGGTTCAAACCGTTTTAAACCGGATGAAACCGGATTGAACCGGTTTAAACCAGATAAAACTGGATTGAACCCTTTTAAACCAGTTTAAACTGGATAGAACTGGATAGAACCGGTTCAAACTGGATAAAACCGGATTGAACCGGTTAAACCAGTTTCAACCGGATAAAACCGGATTGAACCGGTTTAAACCAGATAAAACCGGAGTGATCCGGTTTGAACCGGTTTAAACCTGATAAAACCGGTTTGAGTCAGTTTAAACCGGTTTAAACCGGATAAAATTGGATTGAACCGGTTTGAACTGGTTTAAACCGGATAAAACCGGATTGAACCGGTTTCAACCGGATAAAAGCAGATTTAAAAGGATCAAACCGGTTTCAACCGGATTGAACCGGATAGAACCGGTTTAAACTGGATAAAACCGGATTGAACCGGTTTAAACCTGTTTAAAACGGATAAAACCGGATTGAACAGGATTAAACCGGTTTAAACCGGATGAAACCAGATTGAAACGGTTTAAACCGGATAAAACCCGATTGAACCAGCTTAAACCAGTTTAAACCAGATAAAACTGCATTGAACCGGTTTAAACCGGTATAAACCGGATAAATCCGGAATGAACTGGTTTAAACCGGTTTAAAGCGGAGAGAACCGGATAGAAAAGGTTTAAACCGGATAGAACCGGATAGAACTGGTTTAAACTGGTTTAAACCGGATAGAACCGGATAGAACTGGTTTAAACCGGATAAAACCGGATTGAACCGGTTAAACCAGTTTCAACCGGATTGAACCGGATAGAAACAGTTTAAACTGGATAAAACCGGATTGAACCGGTTTAAACCTGATTAAACTGGATAAAACCGGATTGAACTGGATTAAACCGGTTTAAACCGGATGAAACCAGATTGAAATGGTTTAAACCGGATAAAACGGGATTGAACCGGCTTAAACCTGTTTAAACCTGATAAAACTGCATTGAACCGGTTTAAACTGGTATAAACCGGATAAATCCGGAATGAACTGGTTTAAACTGGTTTAAAACGGATAGAACCGGATAGAACCGGTTTAAGCCGGATAAAATCGGATTGAACCGGTTTAAACCGGTTTAAACCGGATAGAACCGGATTGAAACGCTTTAAACCAGTTTAAACCGAATAGAACCGGATAGAAATGGTTTAAACCGGTTTAATCTGGATAGAACCGGATAGAACCGGTTTAAACGGGTTTAAACCGGATAGAAACGGATTGAACCGGTTTAAACTGGATAAAACCGGATAGAACCGGTTTAAACTGGTTTAAACGGGATAGAACCGGGTAGAACCAGTTTAAAACGGATAAAACTAGATTGAACAGGTTTAAACCGGTTAAATCCGGATAAAACCTAATTGAACCGGTTGAAACCGGAGAAAAACGGATTGAACTGGTTGAACGGGTTTAAATCGGATAGAACCGGATTGAACCGGTTTAAACCGCATAAACCCGGTTTGATCTGGTTTGAACCGCTTTAAACCGGATAGATCGGTTTAAACCGGATAAAAGAGGATTGAACCGGTTTAAACGGGTTTTAACCAGATAAAAGCGGATTGAACCAGTTTAAACCGGATAAAAACGGATTGAACCGGTTTAAACCGGTTTAAACCGGATAGAAACGGATTGAAACGGTATAAAACGGGTTAAACCGGATAATACCGGATTGAACTGTTTTAAACCGTATAAAACCGGATTGAACCGGTTTAAACTGGTTTAAACAGGATAAAATCAGATTGAACCAGTTTAAACTGGTTTAATCCATATAAAACCGGATTGAACCAGTTTAAACCGGTTTAAACCAGATAAAAGCAGATTGAACCACTTTAGACCGGATAGAACTGGACTGAACCGGTTTAAACCGGTTTTAACCGGATAAAACCGGATTGAACCGGTTTAAACCGATTTAAACCGGATAGAATCGGATTGAACTGGTTTAAACCGGATAAAACAAGATAGAACTGGTATAAACGGGATAGAACTGGATTGAACCGGTTTAAACCGGTTTAAACAGGATAAAATCGGATTGAACCGGTTTAAACTGGTTTAAATCGGTTAAAACCGGATTGAACCGGTTTAAACTTGATAAAACCAGATTGAACCAATTTAAACCGGTTTAAACCGGATAAAAACTGATTGAACCGGTTTAAACTGGTTTACACTAGATAAAACCGGATTGAACCGGTTTAAACAGGATAAAAACGGATAGGACCGGATTGAACCGGTTTAAACCGGTTTAAACCAGATGAAACTGGATAGAACTGGTTTAAAGCAGATAGAAAGGGATTGAACCGTTTTAAACCGTTTTAAACCGGATGAAACCAGATTGAAACGGTTTAAACCAGATAAAACCGGATTGAACCGGCTTAAACCGGTTTAAACCAGATAAAACTGCATTGAACCGGATTAAACCGGTATAAACCGGATAAATCCGGAATGAACTGGTTTAAACCGGTTTAAAGCGGAGAGAACCGGATAGAAAAGGTTTAAACCGGATAGAACCGGATTGAACCGCTTTAAACCAGTTTAAACCGAATAGAACCGGATAGAACTGGTTTAAACTGGTTTAAACCGGATAGAACCGGATAGAACTGGTTTAAACCGGATAAAACCGGATTGAACCGGTTAAAACAGTTTCAAACGGATTGAACCGGATAGAAACAGTTTAAACTAGATAAAACTGGATTGAACCGGTTTAAACCTGATTAAACTGGATAAAACCGGATTGAACTGGATTAAACCGGTTTAAACCGGATGAAACCAGATTGAAACGGTTTAAACCGGATAAAACGGGATTGAACCGGCTTAAACCGGTTTAAACCTGATAAAACTGCATTGAACCGGTTTAAACTGGTATAAACCGGATAAATCCGGAATGAACTGGTTTAAACTGGTTTAAACCGGATAGAACTGGTTTAAGCCGGATAAAATCGGATTGAACCGGTTTAAACCGGTTTAAACCGGATAGAACCGGATTGAAACGCTTTAAACCAGTTTAAACCGAATAGAACCGGATAGAAATGGTTTAAACCGGTTTAATCTGGATAGAACCGGATAGAACCGGTTTAAACCGGTTTAAACCGGATAGAAACGGATTGAACCGGTTTAAACCGGATAAAACCGGATAGAACCGGTTTAAACTGGTTTAAACGGGATAGAACCGGGTAGAACCAGTTTAAAACGGATAAAACTAGATTGAACAGGTTTAAACCGGTTTAATCCGGATAAAACCGAATTGAACCGGTTGAAACCGGAGAAAAACGGATTGAACTGGTTGAACCGGTTTTAACCGGATAAAACCGGATTGAACCGGTTTAAACCGGTTTAAACCGGATAGAATCGGATTGAACTGGTTTAAACCGGATAAAAAAAGATAGAACTGGTATAAACCGGATAGAACTGGATTGAACCGGTTTAAACCGGTTTACACAGGATAAAATCGGATTGAACCGGTTTAAACTGGTTTAAATCGGTTAAAACCGGATTGAACCGGTTTAAACTTGATAAAACCAGATTGAACCAGTTTAAACCGGTTTAAACTAGATAAAACCGGATTGAACCGGTTTAAACAGGATAAAAACGGATAGGACCGGATTGAACCGGTTTAAACCGGTTTAAACCAGATGAAACTGGATAGAACTGGTTTAAAGCAGATAGAAAGGGATTGAACCGTTTTAAACCGGTTTAAACCGGATAAAACCAGATTGAACCGGTTTAAACCAGATAAAACCGGATTGAACCGGTTTAAACCGGTGTGCACCGTATAGAACCGGATTGAACGTGATTAAACCGGATAAAACTGGATTGAACCAGTTTAAACCGGATAAAACCGGATGGAAACCTTTTAAACTGGATAGAACTGGATTGAACCGGTTTAAACCAGAAAAACCGGATTGAACCTGTTTAAACCGGATAAAACAGGACTGAACCGGTTTAAACCGGATTGATCCAGTTTAAACTGGTTTAAACCGGATAAAACCGGATAGAACAGGGTTGAACCAGATTGAAGCGGTTTAAACCGGTTTAAACCAGATAAAACCGGATAGAACGTGTTTAAAACGGAAAAAAGCAGATTTAACCGGATTAAACCGGTTTAAACAGGATTAAACTGGATTGAATAAGTTTAAACCGGATTGAACCGGTTTAAACCGGTTTAAAACGGATAGAACCGGATTGAACCGGTTTAAACCGCTTTAAACTACATAAAACCGGATTGAACTGTTTTAAACAGGATAAAACCGGATTGAACCGGTTTAAAAGGTTTAAACAGGATAAAACCGCATTGAACCGGTTTAAACCGGATAAAACCGGATCGATCCGGTTTAAACTGGTTTAAAACGGATAAAACAGGATCGAACTGCTTTAAAGCGGATAGAAAGGGTTTGAACCGGTTTAAACCGGATTGAACCGGTTTAAACCGGATAAAACCGGATTGAACCGGTTTAAACCAGTTTGATCCGTATAGAACCGGATTGAACGTGTTTAAACCGGATAGAACCGGATTGAACCGGTTTAAACTAGAAAAACCGGATTGAACCTGTTTAAACTGGATAAAACCGGACTGAACCAGTTAAAACCGGATAAAACCGGATTGATCCGGTTTAAACTGGTTTAAATAGGATAAAACCGGATTGAACTGGTTTAAACCGGATAAAAACTGATAGAACCAGACTGAACCAGTATAAACCGGTTTAAGCCAGATGAAACCGGATAGAACCGGTTTAAACTGGATAAAATCGGATTGAACCAGTTTAAACCAGATTAAACTGGAAAGAACCGGTTTACACAGGATAGAAGAGGATTGAACCGGTATAAACCGGATAGAACCGGATTGAACCGGTTTAAACCGGTTTAAACCGGATAGAACCGGATTGAACCGGTTCCAACCGGTTTAAACCAGATAAAACCGGATAGAACCGGTTGAAACTGGATAAAACCGGATTGAACCGGTTGAAACCGGATGAAACCGGATAGAACCGGTTTAAACCGGTTAGAACCGGATTGAACCGGTGTAAACCGTTTAAAAGTGGATAAAACCGGATTGAACTGGTTTAAACAGGATAAAACCGGATTGATCCGGTTTAAAATGTTTTAAACAGGATTAAACCGGATTGAACCGGTTGAAACCGATTGATCCGGTTTAGACCGTTTTAAACCGGATAAAACCGGATAGAACTGGTTTAAAGCAGATAGAAAGGGATTGAACCGTTTTAAACCGGTTTAAACCGGATAAAACCAGATTGAACCAGTTTAAACTGGTTTAAACTGGATAAAACCGATTGAACCGGTTTAAACTGGATAAAACCGGATTGAACCGGTTTAAACCGGATAAAACTGGACTGAACCGGTTTAAACTGGATAAAACCGGATTGATCCGGTTTAAACTGGTTTAAACCAGATAAAACCGGATAGAACCGGGTTGAACCAGATTGAAGTGGTTGAAACCGGTTTAAACCAGATAAAACAGGATAGAACGGATTAAACCGGAAAAAAAGCAGATTGAAACGGATTAAACCAGTTTAAACCGGATAAAACCGGATTGAATAAGTTTAAAACGGATTGAACCAGTTTAAACTGGTTTAAAACGGATAGAACCGGATTGAACCGGTTTAAACCAGTTTAAGGTGGATAAAACCGGATTGAACTGGTTTAAACAGGATAAAACCGAATTGAACCAGTTTAAAATGGTTTAAACAGGATAAAACCGCATTGAACCGGTTTAAACCGGATAAAACCGGATCCATCCTGTTTAAACTGGTTTAAACCGGATAAAACAGGATAGAACTAGTTTAAAGCGGATAGAAAGGGACTGAAACGGTTTAAACCGGATTAAACCGGATTAAACCGGATAAAACCAGATTGAACCGGTTTAAACCTGTTTAAACTGGATAAAACCGGATTGAACTGGTTTAAACCGGTTTGAACCGTATAGAACCGGATTGAACGTGTTTAAACTGGATAAAACCGGATTGAACCGGTTTAAACCGGATAAAACCATATTGAACCGGTTTAAATAGGTTTAAAGTGGACAAAACCGGATTGAACTGGTTTAAACAGGATAAAACCGGATTGAACCGGTTTAAAGCGGATAAAACAAGATAGAACTGGTTTATAACGGATAGAACCGGATTGAACTGGTTTAAACTTGTTAAAACCGGATTGAACCGGTTTAAACGGGTTTAAACCAGATAAAAGCGGATTGAACCGGTTTAAACAGGACAGAACCGTACTGAACCGGTTTAAACAGGTTTCAAGTGGATAAAACCGGATTGAACTGGTATAAACTGGATAAAACCGGATAGAACGGGGTTGAACCAGATTGAAGCGGTTTAAACCGGTTTAAACCAGATAAAACCGGATAGAACGTGTTTAAAACGGAAAAAAGCAGATTTAACCGGATTAAACTGGTCTAAACAGGATAAAACCGGATTGAACCGGTTTAAAATGGTTTAAACAGGATAAAACCGCATTGAACCGGTTTAAACCGGATAAAACCGGATCGATCCGGTTTAAACCGGTTTAAAACGGATAAAACAGGATCGAAATGCTTTAAAGCGGATAGAAAGGGTTTGAACCGGTTTAAACCGGATTGAACCGGTTTAAACCGGATAAAACCGGATTGAACCGGTTTAAACCAGTTTGAACCGTATAGAACCGGATTGAACGTGTTTAAACCGGATAGAACCGGATTGAACCGGTTTAAACCAGAAAAACCGGATTGAACCTGTTTAAACTGGATAAAACCGGACTGAACCAGTTAAAACCGGATAAAACCGGATTGATCCGGTTTAAACTGGTTTAAATAGGATAAAACCGGATTGAACTGGTTTAAACCAGATAAAAACTGATAGAACCAGACTGAACCAGTATAAACCAGTTTAAGCCAGATGAAACCGGATAGAACCGGTTTAAACTGGATAAAATCGGATTGAACCAGTTTAAACCAGATGAAACTGGAAAGAACCGGTTTACACTGGATAGAAGAGGATTGAACCGGTATAAAACGGATAGAACCGGATTGAACCGGTTCCAACCGGTTTAAACCAGATAAAACCAGATAGAACCGGTTGAAACTGGATAAAACCGGATTGAACCGGTTGAAACCGGATGAAACCGGATTGAACCGGTTTAAACCAGATAAAACTGGATTGAACCCTTTTAAACCAGTTTAAACTGGATAGAACTGGATAGAACCGGTTCAAACCGGATAAAACCGGATTGAACCTGTTAAACCAGTTTCAACCGGATAAAACCGGATTGAACCGGTTTAAACCGGATAAAACCGGAGTGAACCGGTTTGAACCGGTTTAAACCTGATAAAACCGGATTGAGTCAGTTTAAACTGGTTTAAACCGGATAAAACTGGATTGAACCAGTTTAAACTGGTTTAAACCGGATAAAACCGGATTGAACCGGTTAAACCAGTTTCAACCGGATTGAACCGGATAGAAACAGTTTAAACTGGATAAAACCGGATTGAACCGGTTTAAACCTGATTAAACTGGATAAAACCGGATTGAACCGGATTAAACCGGTTTAAACCGGATGAAACCAGATTGAAACGGTTTAAACCGGATAAAACCGGATTGAACCGGCTTACACCGGTTTAAACCTGATAAAACTGCATTGAACCGGTTTAAACTGGTATAAACCGGATAAATCCGGAATGAACTGGTTTAAACTGGTTTAAACCGGATAGAACCGGTTTAAGCCGGATAAAATCGGATTGAACCGGTTTAAACCGGTTTAAACCGGATAGAACCGGATTGAAACGCTTTAAACCAGTTTAAACCGAATAGAACCGGATAGAAATGGTTTAAACCGGTTTAATCTGGATAGAACCGGATAGAACCGGTTTAAACCGCATAAACCCGGTTTGATCTGGTTTGAACCGCTTTAAACCGGATAGATCGGTTTAAACCGGATAAAAGAGGATTGAACCGGTTTAAACGGGTTTTAACCAGATAAAAGCGGATTGAACCAGTTTAAACCGGATAAAAACGGATTGAACCGGTTTAAACCGGTTTAAACCGGATAGAAACGGATTGAAACGGTATAAAACGGGTTAAACCGGATAATACCGGATTGAACTGTTTTAAACCGTATAAAACCGGATTGAACCGGTTTAAACTGGTTTAAACAGGATAAAATCAGATTGAACCAGTTTAAACTGGTTTAATCCATATAAAACCGGATTGAACCAGTTTAAACCGGTTTAAACCAGATAAAAGCAGATTGAACCGCTTTAGACCGGATAGAACTGGACTGAACCGGTTTAAACCGGTTTTAACCGGATAAAACCGGATTGAACCGGTTTAAACCGATTTAAACCGGATAGAATCGGATTGAACTGGTTTAAACCGGATAAAACAAGATAGAACTGGTATAAACGGGATAGAACTGGATTGAACCGGTTTAAACCGGTTTAAACAGGATAAAATCGGATTGAACCGGTTTAAACTGGTTTAAATCGGTTAAAACCGGATTGAACCGGTTTAAACTTGATAAAACCAGATTGAACCAATTTAAACCGGTTTAAACCGGATAAAAACTGATTGAACCGGTTTAAACTGGTTTACACTAGATAAAACCGGATTGAACCGGTTTAAACAGGATAAAAACGGATAGGACCGGATTGAACCGGTTTAAACCGGTTTAAACCAGATGAAACTGGATAGAACTGGTTTAAAGCAGATAGAAAGGGATTGAACCGTTTTAAACCGTTTTAAACCGGATGAAACCAGATTGAAACGGTTTAAACCAGATAAAACCGGATTGAACCGGCTTAAACCGGTTTAAACCAGATAAAACTGCATTGAACCGGATTAAACCGGTATAAACCGGATAAATCCGGAATGAACTGGTTTAAACCGGTTTAAAGCGGAGAGAACCGGATAGAAAAGGTTTAAACCGGATAGAACCGGATTGAACCGCTTTAAACCAGTTTAAACCGAATAGAACCGGATAGAACTGGTTTAAACTGGTTTAAACCGGATAGAACCGGATAGAACTGGTTTAAACCGGATAAAACCGGATTGAACCGGTTAAAACAGTTTCAAACGGATTGAACCGGATAGAAACAGTTTAAACTAGATAAAACTGGATTGAACCGGTTTAAACCTGATTAAACTGGATAAAACCGGATTGAACTGGATTAAACCGGTTTAAACCGGATGAAACCAGATTGAAACGGTTTAAACCGGATAAAACGGGATTGAACCGGCTTAAACCGGTTTAAACCTGATAAAACTGCATTGAACCGGTTTAAACTGGTATAAACCGGATAAATCCGGAATGAACTGGTTTAAACTGGTTTAAACCGGATAGAACTGGTTTAAGCCGGATAAAATCGGATTGAACCGGTTTAAACCGGTTTAAACCGGATAGAACCGGATTGAAACGCTTTAAACCAGTTTAAACCGAATAGAACCGGATAGAAATGGTTTAAACCGGTTTAATCTGGATAGAACCGGATAGAACCGGTTTAAACCGGTTTAAACCGGATAGAAACGGATTGAACCGGTTTAAACCGGATAAAACCGGATAGAACCGGTTTAAACTGGTTTAAACGGGATAGAACCGGGTAGAACCAGTTTAAAACGGATAAAACTAGATTGAACAGGTTTAAACCGGTTTAATCCGGATAAAACCGAATTGAACCGGTTGAAACCGGAGAAAAACGGATTGAACTGGTTGAACCGGTTTTAACCGGATAAAACCGGATTGAACCGGTTTAAACCGGTTTAAACCGGATAGAATCGGATTGAACTGGTTTAAACCGGATAAAAAAAGATAGAACTGGTATAAACCGGATAGAACTGGATTGAACCGGTTTAAACCGGTTTACACAGGATAAAATCGGATTGAACCGGTTTAAACTGGTTTAAATCGGTTAAAACCGGATTGAACCGGTTTAAACTTGATAAAACCAGATTGAACCAGTTTAAACCGGTTTAAACTAGATAAAACCGGATTGAACCGGTTTAAACAGGATAAAAACGGATAGGACCGGATTGAACCGGTTTAAACCGGTTTAAACCAGATGAAACTGGATAGAACTGGTTTAAAGCAGATAGAAAGGGATTGAACCGTTTTAAACCGGTTTAAACCGGATAAAACCAGATTGAACCGGTTTAAACCAGATAAAACCGGATTGAACCGGTTTAAACCGGTGTGCACCGTATAGAACCGGATTGAACGTGATTAAACCGGATAAAACTGGATTGAACCAGTTTAAACCGGATAAAACCGGATGGAAACCTTTTAAACTGGATAGAACTGGATTGAACCGGTTTAAACCAGAAAAACCGGATTGAACCTGTTTAAACCGGATAAAACAGGACTGAACCGGTTTAAACCGGATTGATCCAGTTTAAACTGGTTTAAACCGGATAAAACCGGATAGAACAGGGTTGAACCAGATTGAAGCGGTTTAAACCGGTTTAAACCAGATAAAACCGGATAGAACGTGTTTAAAACGGAAAAAAGCAGATTTAACCGGATTAAACCGGTTTAAACAGGATTAAACTGGATTGAATAAGTTTAAACCGGATTGAACCGGTTTAAACCGGTTTAAAAAGGATTGAACCGGATTGAACCGGTTTAAACCGCTTTAAACTACATAAAACCGGATTGAACTGTTTTAAACAGGATAAAACCGGATTGAACCGGTTTAAAAGGTTTAAACAGGATAAAACCGCATTGAACCGGTTTAAACCGGATAAAACCGGATCGATCCGGTTTAAACTGGTTTAAAACGGATAAAACAGGATCGAACTGCTTTAAAGCGGATAGAAAGGGTTTGAACCGGTTTAAACCGGATTGAACCGGTTTAAACCGGATAAAACCGGATTGAACCGGTTTAAACCAGTTTGATCCGTATAGAACCGGATTGAACGTGTTTAAACCGGATAGAACCGGATTGAACCGGTTTAAACTAGAAAAACCGGATTGAACCTGTTTAAACTGGATAAAACCGGACTGAACCAGTTAAAACCGGATAAAACCGGATTGATCCGGTTTAAACTGGTTTAAATAGGATAAAACCGGATTGAACTGGTTTAAACCGGATAAAAACTGATAGAACCAGACTGAACCAGTATAAACCGGTTTAAGCCAGATGAAACCGGATAGAACCGGTTTAAACTGGATAAAATCGGATTGAACCAGTTTAAACCAGATTAAACTGGAAAGAACCGGTTTACACAGGATAGAAGAGGATTGAACCGGTATAAACCGGATAGAACCGGATTGAACCGGTTTAAACCGGTTTAAACCGGATAGAACCGGATTGAACCGGTTCCAACCGGTTTAAACCAGATAAAACCGGATAGAACCGGTTGAAACTGGATAAAACCGGATTGAACCGGTTGAAACCGGATGAAACCGGATAGAACCGGTTTAAACCGGTTAGAACCGGATTGAACCGGTGTAAACCGTTTAAAAGTGGATAAAACCGGATTGAACTGGTTTAAACAGGATAAAACCGGATTGATCCGGTTTAAAATGTTTTAAACAGGATTAAACCGGATTGAACCGGTTGAAACCGATTGATCCGGTTTAGACCGTTTTAAACCGGATAAAACCGGATAGAACTGGTTTAAAGCAGATAGAAAGGGATTGAACCGTTTTAAACCGGTTTAAACCGGATAAAACCAGATTGAACCAGTTTAAACTGGTTTAAACTGGATAAAACCGATTGAACCGGTTTAAACTGGATAAAACCGGATTGAACCGGTTTAAACCGGATAAAACTGGACTGAACCGGTTTAAACTGGATAAAACCGGATTGATCCGGTTTAAACTGGTTTAAACCAGATAAAACCGGATAGAACCGGGTTGAACCAGATTGAAGTGGTTGAAACCGGTTTAAACCAGATAAAACAGGATAGAACGGATTAAACCGGAAAAAAAGCAGATTGAAACGGATTAAACCAGTTTAAACCGGATAAAACCGGATTGAATAAGTTTAAAACGGATTGAACCAGTTTAAACTGGTTTAAAACGGATAGAACCGGATTGAACCGGTTTAAACCAGTTTAAGGTGGATAAAACCGGATTGAACTGGTTTAAACAGGATAAAACCGAATTGAACCAGTTTAAAATGGTTTAAACAGGATAAAACCGCATTGAACCGGTTTAAACCGGATAAAACCGGATCCATCCTGTTTAAACTGGTTTAAACCGGATAAAACAGGATAGAACTAGTTTAAAGCGGATAGAAAGGGACTGAAACGGTTTAAACCGGATTAAACCGGATTAAACCGGATAAAACCAGATTGAACCGGTTTAAACCTGTTTAAACTGGATAAAACCGGATTGAACTGGTTTAAACCGGTTTGAACCGTATAGAACCGGATTGAACGTGTTTAAACTGGATAAAACCGGATTGAACCGGTTTAAACCGGATAAAACCATATTGAACCGGTTTAAATAGGTTTAAAGTGGACAAAACCGGATTGAACTGGTTTAAACAGGATAAAACCGGATTGAACCGGTTTAAAGCGGATAAAACAAGATAGAACTGGTTTATAACGGATAGAACCGGATTGAACTGGTTTAAACTTGTTAAAACCGGATTGAACCGGTTTAAACGGGTTTAAACCAGATAAAAGCGGATTGAACCGGTTTAAACAGGACAGAACCGTACTGAACCGGTTTAAACAGGTTTCAAGTGGATAAAACCGGATTGAACTGGTATAAACTGGATAAAACCGGATAGAACGGGGTTGAACCAGATTGAAGTGGTTTAAACCGGTTTAAACCAGATAAAACCGGATAGAACGTGTTTAAAACGGAAAAAAGCAGATTTAACCGGATTAAACTGGTCTAAACAGGATAAAACCGGATTGAACCGGTTTAAAATGGTTTAAACAGGATAAAACCGCATTGAACCGGTTTAAACCGGATAAAACCGGATCGATCCGGTTTAAACTGGTTTAAAACGGATAAAACAGGATCGAAATGCTTTAAAGCGGATAGAAAGGGTTTGAACCGGTTTAAACCGGATTGAACCGGTTTAAACCGGATAAAACCGGATTGAACCGGTTTAAACCAGTTTGAACCGTATAGAACCGGATTGAACGTGTTTAAACCGGATAGAACCGGATTGAACCGGTTTAAACCAGAAAAACCGGATTGAACCTGTTTAAACTGGATAAAACCGGACTGAACCAGTTAAAACCGGATAAAACCGGATTGATCCGGTTTAAACTGGTTTAAATAGGATAAAACCGGATTGAACTGGTTTAAACCAGATAAAAACTGATAGAACCAGACTGAACCAGTATAAACCAGTTTAAGCCAGATGAAACCGGATAGAACCGGTTTAAACTGGATAAAATCGGATTGAACCAGTTTAAACCAGATGAAACTGGAAAGAACCGGTTTACACTGGATAGAAGAGGATTGAACCGGTATAAAACGGATAGAACCGGATTGAACCGGTTCCAACCGGTTTAAACCAGATAAAACCAGATAGAACCGGTTGAAACTGGATAAAACCGGATTGAACCGGTTGAAACCGGATGAAACCGGATTGAACCGGTTTAAACCAGATAAAACTGGATTGAACCCTTTTAAACCAGTTTAAACTGGATAGAACTGGATAGAACCGGTTCAAACCGGATAAAACCGGATTGAACCTGTTAAACCAGTTTCAACCGGATAAAACCGGATTGAACCGGTTTAAACCGGATAAAACCGGAGTGAACCGGTTTGAACCGGTTTAAACCTGATAAAACCGGATTGAGTCAGTTTAAACTGGTTTAAACCGGATAAAACTGGATTGAACCAGTTTAAACTGGTTTAAACCGGATAAAACCGGATTGAACCGGTTAAACCAGTTTCAACCGGATTGAACCGGATAGAAACAGTTTAAACTGGATAAAACCGGATTGAACCGGTTTAAACCTGATTAAACTGGATAAAACCGGATTGAACCGGATTAAACCGGTTTAAACCGGATGAAACCAGATTGAAACGGTTTAAACCGGATAAAACCGGATTGAACCGGCTTACACCGGTTTAAACCTGATAAAACTGCATTGAACCGGTTTAAACTGGTATAAACCGGATAAATCCGGAATGAACTGGTTTAAACTGGTTTAAACCGGATAGAACCGGTTTAAGCCGGATAAAATCGGATTGAACCGGTTTAAACCGGTTTAAACCGGATAGAACCGGATTGAAACGCTTTAAACCAGTTTAAACCGAATAGAACCGGATAGAAATGGTTTAAACCGGTTTAATCTGGATAGAACCGGATAGAACCGGTTTAAACCGGTTTAAACCGGATAGAAACGGATTGAACCGGTTTAAACCGGATAAAACCGGATAGAACCGGTTTAAACTGGTTTAAACGGGATAGAACCGGGTAGAACCAGTTTAAAACGGATAAAACTAGATTGAACAGGTTTAAACCGGTTTAATCCGGATAAAACCGAATTGAACCGGTTGAAACCGGAGAAAAACGGATTGAACTGGTTGAACCGGTTTTAACCGGATAAAACCGAATTGAACCGGTTGAAACCGGAGAAAAACGGATTGAACTGGTTAAACCAGTTTAAACCGGATAGAATCGGATTGAACTGGTTTAAACCGGATAAAAAAAGATAGAACTGGTATAAACCGGATAGAACTGGATTGAACCGGTTTAAACCGGTTTACACAGGATAAAATCGGATTGAACCGGTTTAAACTGGTTTAAATCGGTTAAAAACGGATTGAACCGGTTTAAATTTGATAAAACCAGATTGAACCAGTTTAAACCGGTTTAAACCGGATAAAAACGGATTGAACCGGTTTAAACAGGTTTAAACTAGATAAAACCGGATTGAACCGGTTTAAACAGGATAAAAACGGATAGGACCAGATTGAACCGGTTTAAACCGGTTTAAACCAGATGAAACTGGATAGAACTGGTTTAAAGCAGATAGAAAGGGATTGAACCGTTTTAAACCGGTTTAAACCGGATAAAACCAGATTGAACCAGTTTAAACCGGTTTAAACCGGATAAAACCAGATTGAACCGGTTTAAACCGGTTTAAACTAGATAAAACCGGATTGAACCGGTTTAAACAGGATAAAAAGGGATAGGACCGGATTGAACCGGTTTAAACCGGTTTAAACCAGATGAAACTGGATAGAACTGGTTTAAAGCAGATAGAAAGGGATTGAACCGTTTTAAACCGGTTTAAACCGGATAAAACCAGATTGAACCGGTTTAAACCAGATAAAACCGGATTGAACCGGTTTAAACCAGAAAAACCGGATTGAACCTGTTTAAACCGGATAAAACAGGACTGAACCGGTTTAAACCGGATTGATCCAGTTTAAACTGGTTTAAACCGGATAAAACCGGATAGAACAGGGTTGAACCAGATTGAAGCGGTTTAAACCGGTTTAAACCAGATAAAACCGGATAGAACGTGTTTAAAACGGAAAAAAGCAGATTTAACCGGATTAAACCGGTTTAAACAGGATTAAACTGGATTGAATAAGTTTAAACCGGATTGAACCGGTTTAAACCGGTTTAAAACGGATAGAACCGGATTGAACCGGTTTAAACCGCTTTAAACTACATAAAACCGGATTGAACTGTTTTAAACAGGATAAAACCGGATTGAACCGGTTTAAAAGGTTTAAACAGGATAAAACCGCATTGAACCGGTTTAAACCGGATAAAACCGGATCGATCCGGTTTAAACTGGTTTAAAACGGATAAAACAGGATCGAACTGCTTTAAAGCGGATAGAAAGGGTTTGAACCGGTTTAAACCGGATTGAACCGGTTTAAACCGGATAAAACCGGATTGAACCGGTTTAAACCAGTTTGAACCGTATAGAACCGGATTGAACGTGTTTAAACCGGATAGAACCGGATTGAACCTGTTTAAACCAGAAAAACCGGATTGAACCTGTTTAAACTGGATAAAACCGGACTGAACCAGTTAAAACCGGATAAAACCGGATTGATCCGGTTTAAACTGGTTTAAATAGGATAAAACCGGATTGAACTGGTTTAAACCGGATAAAAACTGATAGAACCAGACTGAACCAGTATAAACCGGTTTAAGCCAGATGAAACCGGATAGAACCGGTTTAAACTGGATAAAATCGGATTGAACCAGTTTAAACCAGATTAAACTGGAAAGAACCGGTTTACACTGGATAGAAGAGGATTGAACCGGTATAAACCGGATAGAACCGGATTGAACCGGTTTAAACCGGTTTAAACCGGATAGAACCGGATTGAACCGGTTCCAACCGGTTTAAACCAGATAAAACCGGATAGAACCGGTTGAAACTGGATAAAACCGGATTGAACCGGTTGAAACCGGATGAAACCGGATAGAACCGGTTTAAACCGGATAGAACCGGATTGAACCGGTGTAAACCGTTTAAAAGTGGATAAAACCGGATTGAACTGGTTTAAACAGGATAAAACCGGATTGATCCGGTTTAAAATGTTTTAAACAGGATTAAACCGGATTGAACCGGTTGAAACCGATTGATCCGGTTTAGACCGTTTTAAACCGGATAAAACCGGATAGAACTGGTTTAAAGCAGATAGAAAGGGATTGAACCGTTTTAAACCGGTTTAAACTGGATAAAACCAGATTGAACCAGTTTAAACTGGTTTAAACTGGATAAAACCGATTGAACCGGTTTAAACTGGATAAAACCGGATTGAACCGGTTTAAACCGGTGTGAACCATATAGAACCGGATTGAACGTGTTTAACCGGATGAAACCGGATTGAACCAGTTTAAACCGGATAAAACCGGATGGAAACCGTTTAAACTGGATAGAACTGGATTGAACCGGTTTAAACCAGAAAAACCGGATTGAACCTGTCAAAACCGGATAAAACCGGACTGAACCGGTTTAAACTGGATAAAACCGGATTGATCCGGTTTAAACTGGTTTAAACCAGATAAAACCGGATAGAACAGGGTTGAACCAGATTGAAGCGGTTGAAACCGGTTTAAACCAGATAAAACAAGATAGAACGGATTTAAACCGGAAAAAAGCAGATTGAACCGGATTAAACCAGTTTAAACCGGACAAAACCGGATTGAATAAGTTTAAACCGGATTGAACCGGTTTAAACTGGTTTAAAATGGATAGAACGGGATTGAACCGGTTTAAACCAGTTTAAGGTGGATAAAACCGGATTGAACTGGTTTAAACAGGATAAAACCGAATTGAACCAGTTTAAAATGGTTTAAACAGGATAAAACCGCATTGAACCGGTTTAAACCGGATAAAACCGGATCCATCCTGTTTAAACTGGTTTAAACCGGATAAAACAGGATAGAACTAGTTTAAAGCGGATAGAAAGGGACTGAAACGGTTTAAACCGGATTAAACCGGATTAAACCGTATAAAACCAGATTGAAACGGTTTAAACCTGTTTAAACTGGATAAAACCGGATTGAACTGGTTTAAACCGGTTTGAACCGTATAGAACCGGATTGAACGTGTTTAAACTGGATAAAACCGGATTGAACCGGTTTAAACCGGATAAAACCATATTGAACCGGTTTAAATAGGTTTAAAGTGGACAAAACCGGACTGAACTGGTTTAAACAGGATAAAACCGGATTGAACCGGTTTAAAGCGGATAAAACAAGATAGAACTGGTTTATAACGGATAGAACCGGATTGAACTGGTTTAAACCGGTTTAAACCGGATAAAACCGGGTTGAACCGGTTTAAACCTGATTATACCGGATAAAACCGGACTGATCTGGTTTAAACTTGTTAAAACCGGATTGAACCGGTTTAAACGGGTTTAAACCAGATAAAAGCGGATTGAACCGGTTTAAACAGGACAGAACCGTACTGAACCGGTTTAAACAGGTTTCAAGTGGATAAAACCGGATTGAACTGGTATAAACTGGATAAAACCGGATAGAACGGGGTTGAACCAGATTGAAGCGGTTTAAACCGGTTTAAACCAGATAAAACCGGATAGAACGTGTTTAAAACGGAAAAAAGCAGATTTAACCGGATTAAACTGGTCTAAACAGGATAAAACCGGATTGAACCGGTTTAAAATGGTTTAAACAGGATAAAACCGCATTGAACCGGTTTAAACCGGATAAAACCGGATCGATCCGGTTTAAACCGGTTTAAAACGGATAAAACAGGATCGAAATGCTTTAAAGCGGATAGAAAGGGTTTGAACCGGTTTAAACCGGATTGAACCGGTTTAAACCGGATAAAACCGGATTGAACCGGTTTAAACCAGTTTGAACCGTATAGAACCGGATTGAACGTGTTTAAACCGGATAGAACCGGATTGAACCGGTTTAAACCAGAAAAACCGGATTGAACCTGTTTAAACTGGATAAAACCGGACTGAACCAGTTAAAACCGGATAAAACCGGATTGATCCGGTTTAAACTGGTTTAAATAGGATAAAACCGGATTGAACTGGTTTAAACCAGATAAAAACTGATAGAACCAGACTGAACCAGTATAAACCAGTTTAAGCCAGATGAAACCGGATAGAACCGGTTTAAACTGGATAAAATCGGATTGAACCAGTTTAAATCAGATGAAACTGGAAAGAACCGGTTTACACTGGATAGAAGAGGATTGAACCGGTATAAAACGGATAGAACCGGATTGAACCGGTTCCAACCGGTTTAAACCAGATAAAACCAGATAGAACCGGTTGAAACTGGATAAAACCGGATTGAACCGGTTGAAACCGGATGAAACCGGATTGAACCGGTTTAAACCAGATAAAACTGGATTGAACCCTTTTAAACCAGTTTAAACTGGATAGAACTGGATAGAACCGGTTCAAACCGGATAAAACCGGATTGAACCTGTTAAACCAGTTTCAACCGGATAAAACCGGATTGAACCGGTTTAAACCGGATAAAACCGGATCGATCCGGTTTAAACTGGTTTAAAACGGATAAAACAGGATCGAACTGCTTTAAAGCGGATAGAAAGGGTTTGAACCGGTTTAAACCGGATTGAACCGGTTTAAACCGGATAAAACCGGATTGAACCGGTTTAAACCAGTTTGAACCGTATAGAACCGGATTGAACGTGTTTAAACCGGATAGAACCGGATTGAACCGGTTTAAACCAGAAAAACCGGATTGAACCTGTTTAAACTGGATAAAACCGGACTGAACCAGTTAAAACCGGATAAAACCGGATTGATCCGGTTTAAACTGGTTTAAATAGGATAAAACCGGATTGAACTGGTTTAAACCGGATAAAAACTGATAGAACCAGACTGAACCAGTATAAACCGGTTTAAGCCAGATGAAACCGGATAGAACCTGTTTAAACTGGATAAAATCGGATTGAACCAGTTTAAACCAGATTAAACTGGAAAGAACCGGTTTACACTGGATAGAAGAGGATTGAACCGGTATAAACCGGATAGAACCGGATTGAACCGGTTTAAACCGGTTTAAACCGGATAGAACCGGATTGAACCGGTTCCAACCGGTTTAAACCAGATAAAACCGGATAGAACCGGTTGAAACTGGATAAAACCGGATTGAACCGGTTGAAACCGGATGAAACCGGATAGAACCGGTTTAAACCGGATAGAACCGGATTGAACCGGTGTAAACCGTTTAAAAGTGGATAAAACCGGATTGAACTGGTTTAAACAGGATAAAACCGGATTGATCCGGTTTAAAATGTTTTAAACAGGATTAAACCGGATTGAACCGGTTGAAACCGATTGATCCGGTTTAGACCGTTTTAAACCGGATAAAACCGGATAGAACTGGTTTAAAGCAGATAGAAAGGGATTGAACCGTTTTAAACCGGTTTAAACTGGATAAAACCAGATTGAACCAGTTTAAACTGGTTTAAACTGGATAAAACCGATTGAACCGGTTTAAACTGGATAAAACCGGATTGAACCGGTTTAAACCGGTGTGAACCGTATAGAACCGGATTGAACGTGTTTAACCGGATGAAACCGGATTGAACCAGTTTAAACCGGATAAAACCGGATGGAAACCGTTTAAACTGGATAGAACTGGATTGAACCGGTTTAAACCAGAAAAACCGGATTGAACCTGTCTAAACCGGATAAAACCGGACTGAACCGGTTTAAACTGGATAAAACCGGATTGATCCGGTTTAAACTGGTTTAAACCAGATAAAACCGGATAGAACAGGGTTGAACCAGATTGAAGCGGTTGAAACCGGTTTAAACCAGATAAAACAAGATAGAACGGATTTAAACCGGAAAAAAGCAGATTGAACCGGATTAAACCAGTTTAAACCGGACAAAACCGGATTGAATAAGTTTAAACCGGATTGAACCGGTTTAAACTGGTTTAAAATGGATAGAACGGGATTGAACCGGTTTAAACCAGTTTAAGGTGGATAAAACCGGATTGAACTGGTTTAAACAGGATAAAACCGAATTGAACAAGTTTAAAATGGTTTAAACAGGATAAAACCGCATTGAACCGGTTTAAACCGGATAAAACCGGATCCATCCTGTTTAAACTGGTTTAAACCGGATAAAACAGGATAGAACTAGTTTAAAGCGGATAGAAAGGGACTGAAACGGTTTAAACCGGATTAAACCGGATTAAACCGTATAAAACCAGATTGAAACGGTTTAAACCTGTTTAAACTGGATAAAACCGGATTGAACTGGTTTAAACCGGTTTGAACCGTATAGAACCGGATTGAACGTGTTTAAACTGGATAAAACCGGATTGAACCGGTTTAAACCGGATAAAACCATATTGAACCGGTTTAAATAGGTTTAAAGTGGACAAAACCGGATTGAACTGGTTTAAACAGGATAAAACCGGATTGAACCGGTTTAAAGCGGATAAAACAAGATAGAACTGGTTTATAACGGATAGAACCGGATTGAACTGGTTTAAACCGGTTTAAACCGGATAAAACCGGGTTGAACCGGTTTAAACCTGATTATACCGGATAAAACCGGACTGATCTGGTTTAAACTTGTTAAAACCGGATTGAACCGGTTTAAACAGGTTTAAACCAGATAAAAGCGGACTGAACCGGTTTAAACAGGACAGAACCGTACTGAACCGGTTTAAACAGGTTTCAAGTGGATAAAACCGGATTGAACTGGTATAAACTGGATAAAACCGGATAGAACGGGGTTGAACCAGATTGAAGCGGTTTAAACCGGTTTAAACCAGATAAAACCGGATAGAACGTGTTTAAAACGGAAAAAAGCAGATTTAACCGGATTAAACTGGTCTAAACAGGATAAAACCGGATTGAACCGGTTTAAAATGGTTTAAACAGGATAAAACCGCATTGAACCGGTTTAAACCGGATAAAACCGGATCGATCCGGTTTAAACCGGTTTAAAACGGATAAAACAGGATCGAAATGCTTTAAAGCGGATAGAAAGGGTTTGAACCGGTTTAAACCGGATTGAACCGGTTTAAACCGGATAAAACCGGATTGAACCGGTTTAAACCAGTTTGAACCGTATAGAACCGGATTGAACGTGTTTAAACCGGATAGAACCGGATTGAACCGGTTTAAACCAGAAAAACCGGATTGAACCTGTTTAAACTGGATAAAACCGGACTGAACCAGTTAAAACCGGATAAAACCGGATTGATCCGGTTTAAACTGGTTTAAATAGGATAAAACCGGATTGAACTGGTTTAAACCAGATAAAAACTGATAGAACCAGACTGAACCAGTATAAACCAGTTTAAGCCAGATGAAACCGGATAGAACCGGTTTAAACTGGATAAAATCGGATTGAACCAGTTTAAACCAGATGAAACTGGAAAGAACCGGTTTACACTGGATAGAAGAGGATTGAACCGGTATAAAACGGATAGAACCGGATTGAACCGGTTCCAACCGGTTTAAACCAGATAAAACCAGATAGAACCGGTTGAAACTGGATAAAACCGGATTGAACCGGTTGAAACCGGATGAAACCGGATTGAACCGGTTTAAACCAGATAAAACTGGATTGAACCCTTTTAAACCAGTTTAAACTGGATAGAACTGGATAGAACCGGTTCAAACCGGATAAAACCGGATTGAACCTGTTAAACCAGTTTCAACCGGATAAAACCGGATTGAACCGGTTTAAACCGGATAAAACCGGAGTGAACCGGTTTGAACCGGTTTAAACCTGATAAAACCGGATTGAGTCAGTTTAAACTGGTTTAAACCGGATAAAACTGGATTGAACCAGTTTAAACTGGTTTAAACCGGATAAAACCGGATTGAACCGGTTAAACCAGTTTCAACCGGATTGAACCGGATAGAAACAGTTTAAACTGGATAAAACCGGAATGAACCGGTTTAAACCTGATTAAACTGGATAAAACCGGATTGAACCGGATTAAACCGGTTTAAACCGGATGAAACCAGATTGAAACGGTTTAAACCGGATAAAACCGGATTGAACCGGCTTACACCGGTTTAAACCTGATAAAACTGCATTGAACCGGTTTAAACTGGTATAAACCGGATAAATCCGGAATGAACTGGTTTAAACTGGTTTAAACCGGATAGAACCGGTTTAAGCCGGATAAAATCGGATTGAACCGGTTTAAACCGGTTTAAACCGGATAGAACCGGATTGAAACGCTTTAAACCAGTTTAAACCGAATAGAACCGGATAGAAATGGTTTAAACCGGTTTAATCTGGATAGAACCGGATAGAACCGGTTTAAACCGGTTTAAACCGGATAGAAACGGATTGAACCGGTTTAAACCGGATAAAACCGGATAGAACCGGTTTAAACTGGTTTAAACGGGATAGAACCGGGTAGAACCAGTTTAAAACGGATAAAACTAGATTGAACAGGTTTAAACCGGTTTAATCCGGATAAAACCGAATTGAACCGGTTGAAACCGGAGAAAAACGGATTGAACTGGTTGAACCGGTTTTAACCGGATAAAACCGGATTGAACCGGTTTAAACCAGTTTAAACCGGATAGAATCGGATTGAACTGGTTTAAACCGGATAAAAAAAGATAGAACTGGTATAAACCGGATAGAACTGGATTGAACCGGTTTAAACCGGTTTACACAGGATAAAATCGGATTGAACCGGTTTAAACTGGTTTAAATCGGTTAAAACCGGATTGAACCGGTTTAAATTTGATAAAACCAGATTGAACCAGTTTAAACCGGTTTAAACCGGATAAAAACGGATTGAACCGGTTTAAACCGGTTTAAACTAGATAAAACCGGATTGAACCGGTTTAAACAGGATAAAAACGGATAGGACCAGATTGAACCGGTTTAAACCGGTTTAAACCAGATGAAACTGGATAGAACTGGTTTAAAGCAGATAGAAAGGGATTGAACCGTTTTAAACCGGTTTAAACCGGATAAAACCAGATTGAACCAGTTTAAACCGGTTTAAACCGGATAAAACCAGATTGAACCGGTTTAAACCGGTTTAAACTAGATAAAACCGGATTGAACCGGTTTAAACAGGATAAAAAGGGATAGGACCGGATTGAACCGGTTTAAACCGGTTTAAACCAGATGAAACTGGATAGAACTGGTTTAAAGCAGATAGAAAGGGATTGAACCGTTTTAAACCGGTTTAAACCGGATAAAACCAGATTGAACCGGTTTAAACCAGATAAAACCGGATTGAACCGGTTTAAACCGGTGTGCACCGTATAGAACCGGATTGAACGTGATTAAACCGGATAAAACTGGATTGAACCAGTTTAAACCGGATAAAACCGGATGGAAACCTTTTAAACTGGATAGAACTGGATTGAACCGGTTTAAACCAGAAAAACCGGATTGAACCTGTTTAAACCGGATAAAACAGGACTGAACCGGTTTAAACCGGATTGATCCAGTTTAAACTGGTTTAAACCGGATAAAACCGGATAGAACAGGGTTGAACCAGATTGAAGCGGTTTAAACCGGTTTAAACCAGATAAAACCGGATAGAACGTGTTTAAAACGGAAAAAAGCAGATTTAACCGGATTAAACCGGTTTAAACAGGATTAAACTGGATTGAATAAGTTTAAACCGGATTGAACCGGTTTAAACCGGTTTAAAACGGATAGAACCGGATTGAACCGGTTTAAACCGCTTTAAACTACATAAAACCGGATTGAACTGTTTTAAACAGGATAAAACCGGATTGAACCGGTTTAAAAGGTTTAAACAGGATAAAACCGCATTGAACCGGTTTAAACCGGATAAAACCGGATCGATCCGGTTTAAACTGGTTTAAAACGGATAAAACAGGATCGAACTGCTTTAAAGCGGATAGAAAGGGTTTGAACCGGTTTAAACCGGATTGAACCGGTTTAAACCGGATAAAACCGGATTGAACCGGTTTAAACCAGTTTGAACCGTATAGAACCGGATTGAACGTGTTTAAACCGGATAGAACCGGATTGAACCGGTTTAAACCAGAAAAACCGGATTGAACCTGTTTAAACTGGATAAAACCGGACTGAACCAGTTAAAACCGGATAAAACCGGATTGATCCGGTTTAAACTGGTTTAAATAGGATAAAACCGGATTGAACTGGTTTAAACCGGATAAAAACTGATAGAACCAGACTGAACCAGTATAAACCGGTTTAAGCCAGATGAAACCGGATAGAACCGGTTTAAACTGGATAAAATCGGATTGAACCAGTTTAAACCAGATTAAACTGGAAAGAACCGGTTTACACTGGATAGAAGAGGATTGAACCGGTATAAACCGGATAGAACCGGATTGAACCGGTTTAAACCGGTTTAAACCGGATAGAACCGGATTGAACCGGTTCCAACCGGTTTAAACCAGATAAAACCGGATAGAACCGGTTGAAACTGGATAAAACCGGATTGAACCGGTTGAAACCGGATGAAACCGGATAGAACCGGTTTAAACCGGATAGAACCGGATTGAACCGGTGTAAACCGTTTAAAAGTGGATAAAACCGGATTGAACTGGTTTAAACAGGATAAAACCGGATTGATCCGGTTTAAAATGTTTTAAACAGGATTAAACCGGATTGAACCGGTTGAAACCGATTGATCCGGTTTAGACCGTTTTAAACCGGATAAAACCGGATAGAACTGGTTTAAAGCAGATAGAAAGGGATTGAACCGTTTTAAACCGGTTTAAACTGGATAAAACCAGATTGAACCAGTTTAAACTGGTTTAAACTGGATAAAACCGATTGAACCGGTTTAAACTGGATAAAACCGGATTGAACCGGTTTAAACCGGTGTGAACCATATAGAACCGGATTGAACGTGTTTAACCGGATGAAACCGGATTGAACCAGTTTAAACCGGATAAAACCGGATGGAAACCGTTTAAACTGGATAGAACTGGATTGAACCGGTTTAAACCAGAAAAACCGGATTGAACCTGTCTAAACCGGATAAAACCGGACTGAACCGGTTTAAACTGGATAAAACCGGATTGATCCGGTTTAAACTGGTTTAAACCAGATAAAACCGGATAGAACAGGGTTGAACCAGATTGAAGCGGTTGAAACCGGTTTAAACCAGATAAAACAAGATAGAACGGATTTAAACCGGAAAAAAGCAGATTGAACCGGATTAAACCAGTTTAAACCGGACAAAACCGGATTGAATAAGTTTAAACCGGATTGAACCGGTTTAAACTGGTTTAAAATGGATAGAACGGGATTGAACCGGTTTAAACCAGTTTAAGGTGGATAAAACCGGATTGAACTGGTTTAAACAGGATAAAACCGAATTGAACCAGTTTAAAATGGTTTAAACAGGATAAAACCGCATTGAACCGGTTTAAACCGGATAAAACCGGATCCATCCTGTTTAAACTGGTTTAAACCGGATAAAACAGGATAGAACTAGTTTAAAGCGGATAGAAAGGGACTGAAACGGTTTAAACCGGATTAAACCGGATTAAACCGTATAAAACCAGATTGAAACGGTTTAAACCTGTTTAAACTGGATAAAACCGGATTGAACTGGTTTAAACCGGTTTGAACCGTATAGAACCGGATTGAACGTGTTTAAACTGGATAAAACCGGATTGAACCGGTTTAAACCGGATAAAACCATATTGAACCGGTTTAAATAGGTTTAAAGTGGACAAAACCGGATTGAACTGGTTTAAACAGGATAAAACCGGATTGAACCGGTTTAAAGCGGATAAAACAAGATAGAACTGGTTTATAACGGATAGAACCGGATTGAACTGGTTTAAACCGGTTTAAACCGGATAAAACCGGGTTGAACCGGTTTAAACCTGATTATACCGGATAAAACCGGACTGATCTGGTTTAAACTTGTTAAAACCGGATTGAACCGGTTTAAACGGGTTTAAACCAGATAAAAGCGGACTGAACCGGTTTAAACAGGACAGAACCGTACTGAACCGGTTTAAACAGGTTTCAAGTGGATAAAACCGGATTGAACTGGTATAAACTGGATAAAACCGGATAGAACGGGGTTGAACCAGATTGAAGCGGTTTAAACCGGTTTAAACCAGATAAAACCGGATAGAACGTGTTTAAAACGGAAAAAAGCAGATTTAACCGGATTAAACTGGTCTAAACAGGATAAAACCGGATTGAACCGGTTTAAAATGGTTTAAACAGGATAAAACCGCATTGAACCGGTTTAAACCGGATAAAACCGGATCGATCCGGTTTAAACCGGTTTAAAACGGATAAAACAGGATCGAAATGCTTTAAAGCGGATAGAAAGGGTTTGAACCGGTTTAAACCGGATTGAACCGGTTTAAACCGGATAAAACCGGATTGAACCGGTTTAAACCAGTTTGAACCGTATAGAACCGGATTGAACGTGTTTAAACCGGATAGAACCGGATTGAACCGGTTTAAACCAGAAAAACCGGATTGAACCTGTTTAAACTGGATAAAACCGGACTGAACCAGTTAAAACCGGATAAAACCGGATTGATCCGGTTTAAACTGGTTTAAATAGGATAAAACCGGATTGAACTGGTTTAAACCAGATAAAAACTGATAGAACCAGACTGAACCAGTATAAACCAGTTTAAGCCAGATGAAACCGGATAGAACCGGTTTAAACTGGATAAAATCGGATTGAACCAGTTTAAACCAGATGAAACTGGAAAGAACCGGTTTACACTGGATAGAAGAGGATTGAACCGGTATAAAACGGATAGAACCGGATTGAACCGGTTCCAACCGGTTTAAACCAGATAAAACCAGATAGAACCGGTTGAAACTGGATAAAACCGGATTGAACCGGTTGAAACCGGATGAAACCGGATTGAACCGGTTTAAACCAGATAAAACTGGATTGAACCCTTTTAAACCAGTTTAAACTGGATAGAACTGGATAGAACCGGTTCAAACCGGATAAAACCGGATTGAACCTGTTAAACCAGTTTCAACCGGATAAAACCGGATTGAACCGGTTTAAACCGGATAAAACCGGAGTGAACCGGTTTGAACCGGTTTAAACCTGATAAAACCGGATTGAGTCAGTTTAAACTGGTTTAAACCGGATAAAACTGGATTGAACCAGTTTAAACTGGTTTAAACCGGATAAAACCGGATTGAACCGGTTAAACCAGTTTCAACCGGATTGAACCGGATAGAAACAGTTTAAACTGGATAAAACCGGATTGAACCGGTTTAAACCTGATTAAACTGGATAAAACCGGATTGAACCGGATTAAACCGGTTTAAACCGGATGAAACCAGATTGAAACGGTTTAAACCGGATAAAACCGGATTGAACCGGCTTACACCGGTTTAAACCTGATAAAACTGCATTGAACCGGTTTAAACTGGTATAAACCGGATAAATCCGGAATGAACTGGTTTAAACTGGTTTAAACCGGATAGAACCGGTTTAAGCCGGATAAAATCGGATTGAACCGGTTTAAACCGGTTTAAACCGGATAGAACCGGATTGAAACGCTTTAAACCAGTTTAAACCGAATAGAACCGGATAGAAATGGTTTAAACCGGTTTAATCTGGATAGAACCGGATAGAACCGGTTTAAACCGGTTTAAACCGGATAGAAACGGATTGAACCGGTTTAAACCGGATAAAACCGGATAGAACCGGTTTAAACTGGTTTAAACGGGATAGAACCGGGTAGAACCAGTTTAAAACGGATAAAACTAGATTGAACAGGTTTAAACCGGTTTAATCCGGATAAAACCGAATTGAACCGGTTGAAACCGGAGAAAAACGGATTGAACTGGTTGAACCGGTTTTAACCGGATAAAACCGGATTGAACCGGTTTAAACCAGTTTAAACCGGATAGAATCGGATTGAACTGGTTTAAACCGGATAAAAAAAGATAGAACTGGTATAAACCGGATAGAACTGGATTGAACCGGTTTAAACCGGTTTACACAGGATAAAATCGGATTGAACCGGTTTAAACTGGTTTAAATCGGTTAAAACCGGATTGAACCGGTTTAAATTTGATAAAACCAGATTGAACCAGTTTAAACCGGTTTAAACCGGATAAAAACGGATTGAACCGGTTTAAACCGGTTTAAACTAGATAAAACCGGATTGAACCGGTTTAAACAGGATAAAAACGGATAGGACCAGATTGAACCGGTTTAAACCGGTTTAAACCAGATGAAACTGGATAGAACTGGTTTAAAGCAGATAGAAAGGGATTGAACCGTTTTAAACCGGTTTAAACCGGATAAAACCAGATTGAACCAGTTTAAACCGGTTTAAACCGGATAAAACCAGATTGAACCGGTTTAAACCGGTTTAAACTAGATAAAACCGGATTGAACCGGTTTAAACAGGATAAAAAGGGATAGGACCGGATTGAACCGGTTTAAACCGGTTTAAACCAGATGAAACTGGATAGAACTGGTTTAAAGCAGATAGAAAGGGATTGAACCGTTTTAAACCGGTTTAAACCGGATAAAACCAGATTGAACCGGTTTAAACCAGATAAAACCGGATTGAACCGGTTTAAACCGGTGTGCACCGTATAGAACCGGATTGAACGTGATTAAACCGGATAAAACTGGATTGAACCAGTTTAAACCGGATAAAACCGGATGGAAACCTTTTAAACTGGATAGAACTGGATTGAACCGGTTTAAACCAGAAAAACCGGATTGAACCTGTTTAAACCGGATAAAACAGGACTGAACCGGTTTAAACCGGATTGATCCAGTTTAAACTGGTTTAAACCGGATAAAACCGGATAGAACAGGGTTGAACCAGATTGAAGCGGTTTAAACCGGTTTAAACCAGATAAAACCGGATAGAACGTGTTTAAAACGGAAAAAAGCAGATTTAACCGGATTAAACCGGTTTAAACAGGATTAAACTGGATTGAATAAGTTTAAACCGGATTGAACCGGTTTAAACCGGTTTAAAACGGATAGAACCGGATTGAACCGGTTTAAACCGCTTTAAACTACATAAAACCGGATTGAACTGTTTTAAACAGGATAAAACCGGATTGAACCGGTTTAAAAGGTTTAAACAGGATAAAACCGCATTGAACCGGTTTAAACCGGATAAAACCGGATCGATCCGGTTTAAACTGGTTTAAAACGGATAAAACAGGATCGAACTGCTTTAAAGCGGATAGAAAGGGTTTGAACCGGTTTAAACCGGATTGAACCGGTTTAAACCGGATAAAACCGGATTGAACCGGTTTAAACCAGTTTGAACCGTATAGAACCGGATTGAACGTGTTTAAACCGGATAGAACCGGATTGAACCGGTTTAAACCAGAAAAACCGGATTGAACCTGTTTAAACTGGATAAAACCGGACTGAACCAGTTAAAACCGGATAAAACCGGATTGATCCGGTTTAAACTGGTTTAAATAGGATAAAACCGGATTGAACTGGTTTAAACCGGATAAAAACTGATAGAACCAGACTGAACCAGTATAAACCGGTTTAAGCCAGATGAAACCGGATAGAACCGGTTTAAACTGGATAAAATCGGATTGAACCAGTTTAAACCAGATTAAACTGGAAAGAACCGGTTTACACTGGATAGAAGAGGATTGAACCGGTATAAACCGGATAGAACCGGATTGAACCGGTTTAAACCGGTTTAAACCGGATAGAACCGGATTGAACCGGTTCCAACCGGTTTAAACCAGATAAAACCGGATAGAACCGGTTGAAACTGGATAAAACCGGATTGAACCGGTTGAAACCGGATGAAACCGGATAGAACCGGTTTAAACCGGATAGAACCGGATTGAACCGGTGTAAACCGTTTAAAAGTGGATAAAACCGGATTGAACTGGTTTAAACAGGATAAAACCGGATTGATCCGGTTTAAAATGTTTTAAACAGGATTAAACCGGATTGAACCGGTTGAAACCGATTGATCCGGTTTAGACCGTTTTAAACCGGATAAAACCGGATAGAACTGGTTTAAAGCAGATAGAAAGGGATTGAACCGTTTTAAACCGGTTTAAACCGGATAAAACCAGAGTGAACCAGTTTAAACTGGTTTAAACTGGATAAAACCGATTGAACCGGTTTAAACTGGATAAAACCGGATTGAACCGGTTTAAACCGGTGTGAACCGTATAGAACCGGATTGAACGTGTTTAACCGGATGAAACCGGATTGAACCAGTTTAAACCGGATAAAACCGGATGGAAACCGTTTAAACTGGATAGAACTGGATTGAACCGGTTTAAACCAGAAAAACCGGATTGAACCTGTCTAAACCGGATAAAACCGGACTGAACCGGTTTAAACTGGATAAAACCGGATTGATCCGGTTTAAACTGGTTTAAACCAGATAAAACCGGATAGAACAGGGTTGAACCAGATTGAAGCGGTTGAAACCGGTTTAAACCAGATAAAACAAGATAGAACGGATTTAAACCGGAAAAAAGCAGATTGAACCGGATTAAACCAGTTTTAACCGGATAAAACCGGATTGAATAAGTTTAAACCGGATTGAACCGGTTTAAACTGGTTTAAAATGGATAGAACGGGATTGAACCGGTTTAAACCAGTTTAAGGTGGATAAAACCGGATTGAACTGGTTTAAACAGGATAAAACCGAATTGAACCAGTTTAAAATGGTTTAAACAGGATAAAACCGCATTGAACCGGTTTAAACCGGATAAAACCGGATCCATCCTGTTTAAACTGGTTTAAACCGGATAAAACAGGATAGAACTAGTTTAAAGCGGATAGAAAGGGACTGAAACGGTTTAAACCGGATTAAACCGGATTAAACCGTATAAAACCAGATTGAAACGGTTTAAACCTGTTTAAACTGGATAAAACCGGATTGAACTGGTTTAAACCGGTTTGAACCGTATAGAACCGGATTGAACGTGTTTAAACTGGATAAAACCGGATTGAACCGGTTTAAACCGGATAAAACCATATTGAACCGGTTTAAATAGGTTTAAAGTGGACAAAACCGGATTGAACTGGTTTAAACAGGATAAAACCGGATTGAACCGGTTTAAAGCGGATAAAACAAGATAGAACTGGTTTATAACGGATAGAACCGGATTGAACTGGTTTAAACCGGTTTAAACCGGATAAAACCGGGTTGAACCGGTTTAAACCTGATTATACCGGATAAAACCGGACTGATCTGGTTTAAACTTGTTAAAACCGGATTGAACCGGTTTAAACGGGTTTAAACCAGATAAAAGCGGATTGAACCGGTTTAAACAGGACAGAACCGTACTGAACCGGTTTAAACAGGTTTCAAGTGGATAAAACCGGATTGAACTGGTATAAACTGGATAAAACCGGATAGAACGGGGTTGAACCAGATTGAAGCGGTTTAAACCGGTTTAAACCAGATAAAACCGGATAGAACGTGTTTAAAACGGAAAAAAGCAGATTTAACCGGATTAAACTGGTCTAAACACGATAAAACCGGATTGAACCGGTTTAAAATGGTTTAAACAGGATAAAACCACATTGAACCGGTTTAAACCGGATAAAACCGGATCGATCCGGTTTAAACCGGTTTAAAACGGATAAAACAGGATCGAAATGCTTTAAAGCGGATAGAAAGGGTTTGAACCGGTTTAAACCGGATTGAACCGGTTTAAACCGGATAAAACCGGATTGAACCGGTTTAAACCAGTTTGAACCGTATAGAACCGGATTGAACGTGTTTAAACCGGATAGAACCGGATTGAACCGGTTTAAACCAGAAAAACCGGATTGAACCTGTTTAAACTGGATAAAACCGGACTGAACCAGTTAAAACCGGATAAAACCGGATTGATCCAGTTTAAACTGGTTTAAATAGGATAAAACCGGATTGAACTGGTTTAAACCAGATAAAAACTGATAGAACCAGACTGAACCAGTATAAACCGGTTTAAGCCAGATGAAACCGGATAGAACCGGTTTAAACTGGATAAAATCGGATTGAACCAGTTTAAACCAGATGAAACTGGAAAGAACCGGTTTACACTGGATAGAAGAGGATTGAACCGGTATAAAACGGATAGAACCGGATTGAACCGGTTCCAACCGGTTTAAACCAGATAAAACCGGATAGAACCGGTTGAAACTGGATAAAACCGGATTGAACCGGTTGAAACCGGATGAAACCGGATTGAACCGGTTTAAACCAGATAAAACTGGATTGAACCCTTTTAAACCAGTTTAAACTGGATAGAACTGGATAGAACCGGTTCAAACCGGATAAAACCGGATTGAACCTGTTAAACCAGTTTCAACCGGGTAAAACCGGATTGAACCTGTTAAACCAGTTTCTACCGGATAAAACCGGATTGAACCGGTTTAAACCGGATAAAACCGGAGTGAACCGGTTTGAACCGGTTTAAACCTGATAAAACCGGATTGAGTCAGTTTAAACCGGTTTAAACCAGATAAAACTGGATTGAACCAGTTTAAACTGGTTTAAACCGGATAAAACCGGATTGAACCGGTTAAACCAGTTTCAACCGGATTGAACCGGATAGAAACAGTTTAAACTGGATAAAACCGGATTGAACCGGTTTAAACCTGATTAAACTGGATAAAACCGGATTGAACCGGATTAAACCGGTTTAAACCGGATGAAACCAGATTGAAACGGTTTAAACCGGATAAAACCGGATTGAACTGGCTTACACCGGTTTAAACCTGATAAAACTGCATTGAACCGGTTTAAACTGGTATAAACCGGATAAATCCGGAATGAAATGGTGTAAACTGGTTTAAACCGGATAGAACCGGATAGAACCGGTTTAAGCCGGATAAAATCGGATTGAACCGGTTTAAACCGGTTTAAACCGGATAGAACCGGATTGAACCGGTTTAAACCAGTTTAAACCGAATAGAACCGGATAGAAATGGTTTAAACCGGTTTAATCTGGATAGAACCGGATAGAACCGGTTTAAACCGGTTTAAACCGGATAGAAACGGATTGAACCGGTTTAAACCGGATAAAACCGGAGAGAACCGGTTTAAACTGGTTTAAACGGGATAGAACCGGGTAGAACCAGTTTAAAACGGATAAAACTAGATTGAACAGGTTTAAACCGGTTTAATCCGGATAAAACCGAATTGAACCGGTTGAAACCGGAGAAGAACGGATTGAACTGGTTGAACCGGTTTAAATCGGATAGAACCGGATTGAACCGGTTTAAACCGCATAAACCCGGATTGATCCGGTTTGAACCGGTTTAAACCGGATAGATCGGTTTAAACCGGATAAAAGAGGATTGAACCGGTTTAAACGGGTTTAAACCAGATAAAAGCGGATTGAACCAGTTTAAACCGGATAAAAACGGATTGAACCGGTTTAATCCGGTTTAAACCGGATAGAAACGGATTGAAACGGTATAAAACGGGTTAAACCGGATAAAACCGGATTGAACTGTTTTAAACCGGATAAAACCGGATTGAACCGGTTTAAACTGCTTTAAACAGGATAAAATCAGGTTGAACCAGTTTAAACTGGTTTAATCCGTATAAAACCGGATTGAACCAGTTTAAACCGGTTTAAACCAGATAAAAGCAGATTGAACCGCTTTAGACCGGATAGAACCGGACTGAACCGGTTTAAACCGGTTTTAACTGGATAAAACCGGATTGAACCGGTTTAAACCGGTTTAAACCGGATAGAATCGGATTGAACTGGTTTAAACCGGATAAAACAAGATAGAACTGGTATAAACCGGATAGAACTGGATTGAACCGGTTTAAACCGGTTTAAACAGGATAAAATCGGATTGAACCGATTTAAAATGGTTTAAATCGGTTAAAACCGGATTGAACCGGTTTAAACTTGATAAAACCAGATTGAACCAGTTTAAACCGGTTTAAACCGGATAAAAACGGATTGAACCGGTTTAAACCGGTTTAAACTAGATAAAACCGGATTGAACCGGTTTAAACAGGATAAAAACGGATAGGACCGGATTGAACCGGTTTAAACCGGTTTAAACCAGATGAAACTGGATAGAACTGGTTTAAAGCAGATAGAAAGGGATTGAACCGTTTTAAACCGGTTTAAACCGGATAAAACCAGATTGAACCAGTTTAAACCGGTTTAAACCGGATAAAAACGGATTGAACTGGTTTAAACCGGTTTAAACTAGATAAAACCGGATTGAACCGGTTTAAACAGGATAAAAAGGGATAGGACCGGATTGAACCGGTTTAAACCGGTTTAAACCAGATGAAACTGGATAGAACTGGTTTAAAGCAGATAGAAAGGGATTGAACCGTTTTAAACCGGTTTAAACCGGATAAAACCAGATTGAACCGGTTTAAACCAGATAAAACCGGATTGAACCGGTTTAAACCGGTGTGAACCGTATAGAACCGGATTGAACGTGATTAAACCGGATAAAACTGGATTGAACCAGTTTAAACCGGATAAAACCGGATGGAAACCTTTTAAACTGGATAGAACTGGATTGAACCGGTTTAAACCAGAAAAACCGGATTGGACCTGTTTAAACCGGATAAAACAGGACTGAACCGGTTTAAACCGGATTGATCCGGTTTAAACTGGTTTAAACCGGATAAAACCGGATAGAACCGGGTTGAACCAGATTGAAGCGGTTTAAACCGGTTTAAACCAGATAAAACCGGATAGAACGTGTTTAAAACGGAAAAAAGCAGATTTAACCGGATTAAACCGGTTTAAACAGGATTAAACTGGATTGAATAAGTTTAAACCGGATTGAACTGGTTTAAACCGGTTTAAAACGGATAGAACTGGATTGAACCGGTTTAAACCGCTTTAAACTACATAAAAACGGATTGAACTGTTTTAAACAGGATAAAACCGGATTGAACCGGTTTAAAAGGTTTAAACAGGATAAAACCGCATTGAACCGGTTTAAACCGGATAAAACCGTATCGATCCGGTTTAAACCGGTTTAAAACGGATAAAACAGGATCGAACTGCTTTAAAGCGGATAGAAAGGGTTTGAACCGGTTTAAACCGGATTGAACCGGTTTAAACCGGATAAAACCGGATTGAACCGGTTTAAACCAGTTTGAACCGTATAGAACCGGATTGAACGTGTTTAAACCGGATAGAACCGGATTGAACCAGTTTAAACCAGAAAAACCGGATTGAACCTGTTTAACATGGATAAAACCGGACTGAACCAGTTAAAACCTGATAAAACCGGATTGATCCGGTTTAAACTGGTTTAAATAGGATAAAACCGGATTGAACTGGTTTAAACCGGATAAAAACTGATAGAACCAGACTGAACCAGTATAAACCGGTTTAAGCCAGAAGAAACCGGATAGAACCGGTTTAAACTGGATAAAATCGGATTGAACCAGTTTAAACCAGATTAAACTGGAAAGAACCGGTTTACACTGGATAGAAGAGGATTGAACCGGTATAAACCGGATAGAACCGGATTGAACCGGTTCCAACTGGTTTAAACCAGATAAAACCGGATAGAACCGGTTGAAACTGGATAAAACCGGATTGAACCGGTTGAAACCGGATGAAACCGGATAGAACCGGTTTAAACCGGATAGAACCGGATTGAACCGGTGTAAACCGTTTAAAAGTGGATAAAACCGGATTGAACTGGTTTAAACTGGATAAAACCGATTGAACCGGTTTAAACTGGATAAAACCGGATTGAACCGGTTTAAACCGGTGTGAACCGTATAGAACCGGATTGAACGTGTTTAACCGGATGAAACCGGATTGAACCGGTTTAAACCGGATAAAACCGGATGGAAACCGTTTAAACTGGATAGAACTGGATTGAACTGGTTTAAACCAGAAAAACCGGATTGAACCTGTCTAAACCGGATAAAACCGGACTGAACCGGTTTAAACTGGATAAAACCGGATTGATCCGGTTTAAACTGGTTTAAACCAGATAAAACCGGATAGAACCGGGTTGAACCAGATTGAAGCGGTTGAAACCGGTTTAAACCAGATAAAACAGGATAGAACGGATTTAAACCGGAAAAAAGCAGATTGAACCGGATTAAACCAGTTTAAACCGGATAAAACCGGATTGAATAAGTTTAATCCGGATAGAACCGGCTTAAACCGGTTTAAACCAGATAAAACTGCATTGAACCGGTTTAAACCGGTATAAACCGGATAAATCCGGAATGAACTGGTTTAAACCGGTTTAAACCGGATAGAACCGGATAGAAAAGGTTTAAACCGGATAAAACCGGATTGAACCGGTTTAAACCGGTTTAAATCGGATAGAACCGGATTGAACCGGTTTATTCCGGAGAAAACCGGATTGAACCGGTTAAACCAGTTTCAACCGGATTGAACCGGATAGAACCAGTTTAAACTGGATAAAACCGGATTGAACCGGTTTAAACCTGATTAAACTGGATAAAACCGGATTGAACCGGATTAAACCGGTTTAAACCGGATGAAACCAGATTGAAACGGTTTAAACCGGATAAAACCGGATTGAACCGGTTAAACCAGTTTCAACCGGATTGAACCGGATAGAACCAGTTTAAACTGGATAAAACCGGATTGAACCGGTTTAAACCGGTTTAAATCGGATAGAACCGGATTGAACCGGTTTATTCCGGAGAAAACCAGATTGAACTGGTTGAACCGGTTTAAATCAGATAGAACCGGATTGAACCGGTTTAAACCGCATAAACCCGGATTGAACCAGTTTGAACCGGTTTAAACCGGAAAGAACCGGTTTAATCACTATTAAACTGGATGGAACCGGTTTAAACCGGATAAAAGCGGATTGAACCGGTTTAAACCGGTTTCAACCGGATAGAACCGTATTGAACTGGTTTAAACCAGATAAAACCGGATTGAACTGGTTTAAACTGGATAAAACCGGATTGAACCGGTTTAAACCAGTTTAAACAGGCTAGAGCCGGATAGAACGGGTTCAAACTGGATAAAACCGGATTGAACCGGTTAAACCAGTTTCAACAGGATAAAACCGGATTGAACCAGTTTACACCAGATAAAACCGGATTGAACTGGTTTAAACCGGTTTAAACCGGATGAAACCAGATTTAACCGGTTTAATCCGGTTTAAACGGGATAAAACCGGATTGAACCGGTTTAAACCGGTTTAAACAGGATAAAACGGGAATGAACCGGTTTAAACCAGTTTAAACCGGATAGAACCGGATTGAACCAGATTAAACCGGACAAAACCGGATAGAACCGGTTAAAACCAGTTTAAACAGGATAGAACCGGTTCAAACCGTTTTAAACCGGATGAAACCGGATTGAACCGGTTTAAACCAGATAAAACTGGATTGAACCCTTTTAAACCAGTTTAAACTGGATAGAACTGGATAGAACCGGTTCAAACTGGATAAAACCGGATTGAACCGGTTAAACCAGTTTCAACCGGATAAAACCGGATTGAACCGGTTTAAACCAGATAAAACCGGAGTGATCCGGTTTGAACCGGTTTAAACCTGATAAAACCGGATTGAGTCAGTTTAAACCGGTTTCAACCGGATAAAAGCAGATTTAAAAGGATCAAACCGGTTTCAACCGGATTGAAGCGGATAGAACCGGTTTAAACTGGATAAAACCGGATTGAACCGGTTTAAACCTGTTTAAAACGGATAAAACCGGATTGAACCAGATTAAACCGGTTTAAACCGGATGAAACCAGATTGAAACGGTTTAAACCGGATAAAACCGGATTGAACCGGCTTAAACCGGTTTAAACCAGATAAAACTGCATTGAACCGGTTTAAACCGGTATAAACCGGATAAATGCGGAATGAACTGGTTTAAACCGGTTTAAAGCGGAGAGAACCGGATAGAAAAGGTTTAAACCGGATAGAACCGGATTGAACCGCTTTAAACCAGTTTAAACCGAATAGAACCGGATAGAACTGGTTTAAACTGGTTTAAACCGGATAGAACCGGATAGAACTGGTTTAAACCGGATAAAACCGGATTGAACCGGTTAAACCAGTTTCAACCGGATTGAACCGGATAGAAACAGTTTAAACTGGATAAAACCGGATTGAACCGGTTTAAACCTGATTAAACTGGATAAAACCGGATTGAACTGGATTAAACCGGTTTAAACTGGATGAAACCAGATTGAAATGGTTTAAACCGGATAAAACGGGATTGAACCGGCTTAAACCGGTTTAAACCTGATAAAACTGCATTGAACCGGTTTAAACTGGTATAAACCGGATAAATCCGGAATGAACTGGTTTAAACTGGTTTAAACCGGATAGAACAGGTTTAAGCCGGATAAAACCGGACTGAACCGGTTTAAACTGGATAAAACCGGATTGATCCGGTTTAAACTGGTTTAAACCAGATAAAACCGGATAGAACCGGGTTGAACCAGATTGAAGCGGTTGAAACCGGTTTAAACCAGATAAAACAGGATAGAACGGATTTAAACCGGAAAAAAGCAGATTGAACCGGATTAAACCAGTTTAAACCGGATAAAACCGGATTGAATAAGTTTAATCCGGATAGAACCGGCTTAAACCGGTTTAAACCAGATAAAACTGCATTGAACCGGATTAAACAGGTATAAACCGGATAAATCCGGAATGAACTGGTTTAAACCGGTTTAAACCGGATAGAACCGGATAGAAAAGGTTTAAACCGGATAAAACCGGATTGAACCGGTTAAACCAGTTTCAACCGGATTGAACCGGATAGAACCAGTTTAAACTGCATAAAACCGGATTGAACCGGTTTAAACCTGATTAAACTGGATAAAACCGGATTGAACCGGATTAAACTGGTTTAAAACGGATGAAACCAGATTGAAACGGTTTAAACCGGATAAAACCGGATTGAACCGGTTAAACCAGTTTCAACCGGATTGAACCGGATAGAACCAGTTTAAACTGGATAAAACCGGATTGAACCGGTTTAAACCGGTTTAAATCGGATAGAACCGGATTGAACCGGTTTATTCCGGAGAAAACCGGATTGAACTGGTTGAACCGGTTTAAATCAGATAGAACCGGATTGAACCGGTTTAAACCGCATAAACCCGGATTGAACCGGTTTGAACCGGTTTAAACCGGAAAGAACCGGTTTAATCAGTATTAAACTGGATGGAACCGGTTTAAACCGGATAAAAGCGGATTGAACCGGTTTAAACCGGTTTCAACCGGATAGAACCGTATTGAACTGGTTTAAACCAGATAAAACCGGATTGAACTGGTTTAAACTGGATAAAACCGGATTGAACCGGTTTAAACCAGTTTAAACAGGCTAGAGCCGGATAGAACGGGTTCAAACTGGATAAAACCGGATTGAACTGGTTAAACCAGTTTCAACAGGATAAAACCGGATTGAACCAGTTTACACCAGATAAAACCGGATTGAACTGGTTTAAACCGGTTTAAACCGGATGAAACCGGATTTAACCGGTTTCATCCGGTTTAAACGGGATAAAACCGGATTGAACCGGTTAAAACCGGTTTAAACAGGATAAAACGGGATTGAACCGGTTTAAACCAGTTTAAACCGGATAGAACCGGATTGAACCAGTTTAAACCGGACAAAACCGGATAGAACCGGTTAAAACCAGTTTAAACAGGATAGAACCGGTTCAAACCGTTTTAAACCGGATGAAACCGGATTGAACCGGTTTAAACCAGATAAAACTGGATTGAACCCTTTTAAACCAGTTTAAACTGGATAGAACTGGATAGAACTGGATAGAACCGGTTCAAACTGGATAAAACCGGATTGAACCGGTTAAACCAGTTTCAACCGGATAAAACCGGATTGAACCGGTTTAAACCAGATAAAACCGGAGTGATCCGGTTTGAACCGGTTTAAACCTGATAAAACCGGATTGAGTCAGTTTAAACCGGTTTCAACCGGATAAAAGCAGATTTAAAAGGATCAAACCGGTTTCAACCGGATTAAAGCGGATAGAACCGGTTTAAACTGGATAAAACCGGATTGAACCGGTTTAAACCTGTTTAAAACGGATAAAACCGGATTGAACCAGATTAAACCGGTTTAAACTGGATGAAACCAGATTGAAACGGTTTAAACCGGATAAAACCGGATTGAACCAGCTTAAACCGGTTTAAACCAGATAAAAGTGCATTGAACCGGTTTAAACCGGTATAAACCGGATAAATCCGGAATGAACTGGTTTAAACCGGTTTAAAGCGGAGAGAACCGGATAGAAAAGGTTTAAACCGGATAGAACCGGATTGAACCGCTTTAAACCAGTTTAAACCGAATAGAACCGGATAGAACTGGTTTAAACTGGTTTAAGCCGGATAGAACCGGATAGAACTGGTTTAAACCGGATAAAACCGGATTGAACCGGTTAAACCAGTTTCAACCGGATTGAACCGGATAGAAACAGTTTAAACTGGATAAAACCGGATTGAACCGGTTTAAACCTGATTAAACTGGATAAAACCGGATTGAACTGGATTAAACCGGTTTAAACTGGATGAAACCAGATTGAAATGGTTTAAACCGGATAAAACGGATTGAACCGGCTTAAACCGGTTTAAACCTGATAAAACTGCATTGAACCGGTTTAAACTGGTATAAACCGGATAAATCCGGAATGAACTGGTTTAAACTGGTTTAAACCGGATAGAACAGGTTTAAGCCGGATAAAACCGGATTGAACCGGTTTAAACCGGTTTAAACCGGATAGAACCGGATTGAAACGCTTTAAACCAGTTTAAACCGAATAGAACCGGATAGAACTGGTTTAAACCGGTTTGAACTGGATAGAACCGGATAGAACCGGTTTAAACCGGATAAAACCGGATTGAACTGGTTTAAACCGGTTTAAACCGGATAGAAACGGATTGAATCGGTTTAAACTGGATAAAACCGGATAGAACCAGTTCAAAACGGATAAAACTAGATTGAACAGGTTTAAACCGGTTTAAACCGGATAGAACCGGATTGAACCGCTTTAAACCAGTTTAAACCGAATAGAACCGAATAGAACTGGTTTAAACCGGTTTAAACCGGATAGAACCGGATAGAACCGGTTTAAACCGGATAAAACCAGATTGAACCGGTTTAAACCGGTTTAAACCGGTTTGAACCGAATAGAAGCGGTTTAAACCGGAAAAAACCGGATTGAACCAGTTTAAACCGGTTTAAACCGGATAGAAACGGATTGAACCGGTTTAAACCGGATAAAACCGGATAGAACCGGTTTGAACTGATTTAAACTGGATAGAACCGGATAGAACCAGTTTAAAACGGATAAAACTAGATTGAACAGGTTTAAACCGGTTTAAACCGGATAGAACCGGATTGAACCGCTTTAAACCAGTTTAAACCGAATAGAACCGAATAGAACTGGTTTAAACGGGTTTAAACCAGATAGAACCGGATAGAACCGGTTTAAACCGGATAAAACCGGATTGAACCAGTTTAAACCGGTTTAAACCGGATAGAAACGGATTGAACTGGTTTAAACCGGATAAAACCGGATAGAACCGGTTTGAACTGATTTAAACTGGATAGAACCGGATAGAACCAGTTTAAAACGGATAAAACTAGATTGAACAGGTTTAAACCGGTTTAAACCGGATAAAACCGAATTGAACCGGTTTAAACCAGTTTAAACCGGAGAAAACCGGATTGAACCGGTTTAAACCGGTTTAAACCGGAGAAAACCGGATTGAACCGGTTTAAACCGGTTTAAACCGGAGAAAACCGGATTGAACCGGTTTAAACCGGTTTAAACCGGAGAAAACCGGATTGAACCGGTTTATTCTGGAGAAAACCGGATAGAACTGGTTGAACCGGTTTAAATCGGATAGAACCGGATTGAACCGGTTTAAACCGCATAAACCCGGATTGAACCGGTTTGAACCGGTTTAAACCGGAAAGAACCGGTTTAATCAGGACTAAACTGGATGGAACCGGTTTAAACCGGATAAAAGCGGATTGAACCGGTTTAAACCGGTTTCAACCGGATAGAACCGTATTGACCTGGTTTAAACCAGATAAAACCGGATTGAACTGGTTTAAACTGGATAAAACCGGATTGAACCGGTTTAAACCAGTTTAAACAGGATAGAGCCGGATAGAACGGGTTCAAACTGGATAAAACCGGATTGAACCGGTTAAACCAGTTTCAACAGGATAAAACCGGATTGAACCAGTTTACACCAGATAAAACCGGATTGAACTGGTTTAAACCGGTTTAAACCGGATGATACCGGATTTAACCGGTTTAATCCGGTTTAAAAGGGATAAAACCGGATTGAACCAGTTTAAACCGGTTTAAACAGGATAAAACGGGATTGAACCGGTTTAAACCAGTTTAAACCGGATAGAACCGGATTGAACCAGTTTAAACCGGACAAAACCGGATAGAACCGGTTAAAACCAGTTTAAACAGGATAGAACCGGTTCAAACCGTTTTAAACCGGATGAAACCGGATTGAACCGGTTTAAACCAGATAAAACTGGATTGAACCCTTTTAAACCAGTTTAAACTGGATAGAACTGGATAGAACCGGTTCAAACTGGATAAAACCGGATTGAACCGGTTAAACCAGTTTCAACCGGAGAAAACCGGATTGAACCGGTTTAAACCAGATAAAACCGGTTTGAGTCAGTTTAAACCGGTTTAAACCGGATAAAATTGGATTGAACCGGTTTAAACTGGTTTAAACCGGATAAAACCGGATTGAACCGGTTTCAACCGGATAAAAGCAGATTTAAAAGGTTCAAACCGGTTTCAACCGGATTGAACCGGATAGAACCGGTTTAAACTGGATAAAACCGGATTGAATCGGTTTAAACCTGTTTAAAACGGATAAAACCGGATTGAACCGGATTAAACCGGTTTAAACCGGATGAAACCAGATTGAAACGGTTTAAACCGGATAAAACCGGATTGAACTGGCTTAAACCGGTTTAAACCAGATAAAACTGCATAGAACCGGTTTAAACCGGTATAAACCGGATAAATCCGGAATGAACTGGTTTAAACCGGTTTAAAGCGGAGAGAACCGGATAGAAAAGTTTTAAACCAGATAGAACCGGATTGAACCGCTTTAAACCAGTTTAAAACGAATAGAACCGGATAGAACTGGTTTAAACTGGTTTAAACCGGATAGAACCGGATAGAACTGGTTTAAACCGGATAAAACCGGATTGAACCGGTTAAACCAGTTTCAACCGGATTGAACCGGATAGAAACAGTTTAAACTGGATAAAACCGGATTGAACCGGTTTAAACCTGATTAAACTGGATAAAACCGGATTGAACTGGATTAAACCGGTTTAAACCGGATGAAACCAGACTGAAATGGTTTAAACCGGATAAAACGGGATTGAACCGGCTTAAACCGGTTTAAACCTGATAAAACTGCATTGAACCGGTTTAAACTGGTATAAACCGGATAAATCCGGAATGAACTGGTTTAAACTGGTTTAAACCGGATAGAACCGGATAGAACCGGTTTAAGCCGGATAAAATCGGATTGAACCGGTTTAAACCGGTTTAAACCAGATAGAACCGGATTGAAACGCTTTAAACCAGTTTAAACCGAATAGAACCGGATAGAAATTGTTTAAACCGGTTTAATCTGGATAGAACCGGATAGAACCGGTTTAAACGGGTTTAAACCGGATAGAAACGGATTGAACCGGTTTAAACCGGATAAAACCGGATAGAACCGGTTTAAACTGGTTTAAACGGGATAGAACCGGGTAGAACCAGTTTAAAACGGATAAAACTAGATTGAACAGGTTTAAACCGGTTTAATCCGGATAAAACCGGATTGAACCGGTTCCAACCGGTTTAAACCAGATAAAACCGGATAGAACCGGTTGAAACTGGATAAAACCGGATTGAACCGGGTGAAAACGGATGAAACCGGATTGAACCGGTTTAAACCAGATAAAACTGGATTGAACCCTTTTAAACCAGTTTAAACTGGATAGAACTGGATAGAACCGGTTCAAACCGGATAAAACCGGATTGAACCTGTTAAACCAGTTTCAACCGGATAAAACCGGATTGAACCGGTTTAAACCGGATAAAACCGGAGTGAACCGGTTTGAATCGGTTTAAACCTGATAAAACCGGATTGAGTCAGTTTAAACCGGTTTAAACCAGATAAAACTGGATTGAACCAGTTTAAACTGGTTTAAACCGGATAAAACCGGATTGAACCGGTTAAACCAGTTTCAACCGGATTGAACCGGATAGAAACAGTTTAAACTGGATAAAACCGGATTGAACCGGTTTAAACCTGATTAAACTGGATAAAACCGGATTGAACCGGATTAAACCGGTTTAAACCGGATGAAACCAGATTGAAACGGTTTAAACCGGATAAAACCGGATTGAACCGGCTTACACCGGTTTAAACCTGATAAAACTGCATTGAACCGGTTTAAACTGGTATAAACCGGATAAATCCGGAATGAACTGGTGTAAACTGGTTTAAACCGGATAGAACCGGATAGAACCGGTTTAAGCCGGATAAAATCGGATTGAACCGGTTTAAACCGGTTTAAACCGGATAGAACCGGATTGAACCGGTTTAAACCAGTTTAAACCGAATAGAACCGGATAGAAATGGTTTAAACCGGTTTAATCTGGATAGAACCGGATAGAACCGGTTTAAACCGGTTTAAACCGGATAGAAACGGATTGAACCGGTTTAAACAGGATAAAACCGGAGAGAACCGGTTTAAACTGGTTTATACGGGATAGAACCGGGTAGAACCAGTTTAAAACGGATAAAACTAGATTGAACAGGTTTAAACCGGTTTAATCCGGATAAAACCGAATTGAACCGGTTGAAACCGGAGAAGAACGGATTGAACTGGTTGAACCGGTTTAAATCGGATAGAACCGGATTGAACCGGTTTAAACCGCATAAACCCGGATTGATCCGGTTTGAACCGGTTTAAACCGGATAGATCGGTTTAAACCGGATAAAAGAGGATTGAACCGGTTTAAACGGGTTTAAACCAGATATAAGCGGATTGAACCAGTTTAAACCGGATAAAAACGGATTGAACCGGTTTAATCCGGTTTAAACCGGATAGAAACGGATTGAAACGGTATAAAACGGGTTAAACCGGATAAAACCGGATTGAACTGTTTTAAACCGGATAAAACCGGATTGAACCGGTTTAAACTGCTTTAAACAGGATAAAATCAGGTTGAACCAGTTTAAACTGGTTTAATCCGTATAAAACCGGATTGAACCAGTTTAAACCGGTTTAAACCAGATAAAAGCAGATTGAACCGCTTTAGACTGGATAGAACCGGACTGAACCGGTTTAAACCGGTTTTAACTGGATAAAACCGGATTGAACCGGTTTAAACCGGTTTAAACAGGATAGAATCGGATTGAACTGGTTTAAACCGGATAAAACAAGATAGAACTGGTATAAACCGGATAGAACTGGATTGAACCGGTTTAAACCGGTTTAAACAGGATAAAATCGGATTGAACCGATTTAAAATGGTTTAAATCGGTTAAAACCGGATTGAACCGGTTTAAACTTGATAAAACCAGATTGAACCAGTTTAAACCGGTTTAAACCGGGTAAAAAGGGATTGAACCGGTTTAAACCGGTTTAAACTAGATAAAACCGGATTGAACCGGTTTAAACAGGATAAAAACGGATAGGACCGGATTGAACCGGTTTAAACCGGTTTAAACCAGATGAAACTGGATAGAACTGGTTTAAAGCAGATAGAAAGGGATTGAACCGTTTTAAACCGGTTTAAACCGGATAAAACCAGATTGAACCAGTTTAAACCGGTTTAAACCGGATAAAAACGGATTGAACCGGTTTAAACCGGTTTAAACTAGATAAAACCGGATTGAACCGGTTTAAACAGGATAAAAAGGGATAGGACCGGATTGAACCGGTTTAAACCGGTTTAAACCAGATGAAACTGGATAGAACTGGTTTAAAGCAGATAGAAAGGGATTGAACCGTTTTAAACCGGTTTAAACCGGATAAAACCAGATTGAACCGGTTTAAACCAGATAAAACCGGATTGAACCGGTTTAAACCGGTGTGAACCGTATAGAACCGGATTGAACGTGATTAAACCGGATAAAACTGGATTGAACCAGTTTAAACCGGATAAAACCGGATGGAAACCTTTTAAACTGGATAGAACTGGATTGAACCGGTTTAAACCAGAAAAACCGGATTGGACCTGTTTAAACCGGATAAAACAGGACTGAACCGGTTTAAACCGGATTGATCCGGTTTAAACTGGTTTAAACCGGATAAAACCGGATAGAACCGGGTTGAACCAGATTGAAGCGGTTTAAACCGGTTTAAACCAGATAAAACCGGATAGAACGTGTTTAAAACGGAAAAAAGCAGATTTAACCGGATTAAACCGGTTTAAACAGGATTAAACTGGATTGAATAAGTTTAAACCGGATTGAACTGGTTTAAACCGGTTTAAAACGGATAGAACTGGATTGAACCGGTTTAAACCGCTTTAAACTACATAAAAACGGATTGAACTGTTTTAAACAGGATAAAACCGGATTGAACCGGTTTAAAAGGTTTAAACAGGATAAAACCGCATTGAACCGGTTTAAACCGGATAAAACCGTATCGATCCGGTTTAAACCGGTTTAAAACGGATAAAACAGGATCGAACTGCTTTAAAGCGGATAGAAAGGGTTTGAACCGGTTTAAACCGGATTGAACCGGTTTAAACCGGATAAAACCGGATTGAACCGGTTTAAACCAGTTTGAACCGTATAGAACCGGATTGAACGTGTTTAAACCGGATAGAACCGGATTGAACCAGTTTAAACCAGAAAAACCGGATTGAACCTGTTTAACATGGATAAAACCGGACTGAACCAGTTAAAACCTGATAAAACCGGATTGATCCGGTTTAAACTGGTTTAAATAGGATAAAACCGGATTGAACTGGTTTAAACCGGATAAAAACTGATAGAACCAGACTGAACCAGTATAAACCGGTTTAAGCCAGATGAAACCGGATAGAACCGGTTTAAACTGGATAAAATCGGATTGAACCAGTTTAAACCAGATTAAACTGGAAAGAACCGGTTTACACTGGATAGAAGAGGATTGAACCGGTATAAACCGGATAGAACCGGATTGAACCGGTTCCAACTGGTTTAAACCAGATAAAACCGGATAGAACAGGTTGAAACTGGATAAAACCGGATTGAACCGGTTGAAACCGGATGAAACCGGATAGAACCGGTTTAAACCGGATAGAACCGGATTGAACCGGTGTAAACCGTTTAAAAGTGGATAAAACCGGATTGAACTGGTTTAAACTGGATAAAACCGATTGAACCGGTTTAAACTGGATAAAACCGGATTGAACCGGTTTAAACCGGTGTGAACCGTATAGAACCGGATTGAACGTGTTTAACCGGATGAAACCGGATTGAACCGGTTTAAACCGGATAAAACCGGATGGAAACCGTTTAAACTGGATAGAACTGGATTGAACTGGTTTAAACCAGAAAAACCGGATTGAACCTGTCTAAACCTGATAAAACCGGACTGAACCGGTTTAAACTGGATAAAACCGGATTGATCCGGTTTAAACTGGTTTAAACCAGATAAAACCGGATAGAACCGGGTTGAACCAGATTGAAGCGGTTGAAACCGGTTTAAACCAGATAAAACAGGATAGAACGGATTTAAACCGGAAAAAAGCAGATTGAACCGGATTAAACCAGTTTAAACCGGATAAAACCGGATTGAATAAGTTTAATCCGGATAGAACCGGCTTAAACCGGTTTAAACCAGATAAAACTGCATTGAACCGGTTTAAACCGGTATAAACCGGATAAATCCGGAATGAACTGGTTTAAACCGGTTTAAACCGGATAGAACCGGATAGAAAAGGTTTAAACCGGATAAAACCGGATTGAACCGGTTAAACCAGTTTCAACCGGATTGAACCGGATAGAACCAGTTTAAACTGGATAAAACCGGATTGAACCGGTTTAAACCTGATTAAACTGGATAAAACCGGATTGAACCGGATTAAACCGGTTTAAACCGGATGAAACCAGATTGATACGGTTTAAACCGGATAAAACCGGATTGAACCGGTTAAACCAGTTTCAACCGGATTGAACCGGATAGAACCAGTTTAAACTGGATAAAACCGGATTGAACCGGTTTAAACCGGTTTAAATCGGATAGAACCGGATTGAACCGGTTTATTCCGGAGAAAACCGGATTGAACTGGTTGAACCGGTTTAAATCAGATAGAACCGGATTGAACCGGTTTAAACCGCATAAACCCGGATTGAACCGGTTTGAACCGGTTTAAACCGGAAAGAACCGGTTTAATCAGTATTAAACTGGATGGAACCGGTTTAAACCGGATAAAAGCGGATTGAACCGGTTTAAACCGGTTTCAACCGGATAGAACCGTATTGAACTGGTTTAAACCAGATAAAACCGGATTGAACTGGTTTAAACTGGATAAAACCGGATTGAACCGGTTTAAACCAGTTTAAACAGGATAGAGCCGGATAGAACGGGTTCAAACTGGATAAAACCGGATTGAACCGGTTAAACCAGTTTCAACAGGATAAAACCGGATTGAACCAGTTTACACCAGATAAAACCGGATTGAACTGGTTTAAACCGGTTTAAACTGGATGAAACCGGATTTAACCGGTTTCATCCGGTTTAAACGGGATACAACCGGATTGAACCGGTTTAAACCGGTTTAAACAGGATAAAACGGGATTGAACCGGTTTAAACCAGTTTAAACCGGATAGAACCGGATTGAACCAGTTTAAACCGGACAAAACCGGATAGAACCGGTTAAAACCAGTTTAAACAGGATAGAACCGGTTCAAACCGTTTTAAACCGGATGAAACCGGATTGAACCGGTTTAAACCAGATAAAACTGGATTGAACCCTTTTAAACCAGTTTAAACTGGATAGAACTGGATAGAACCGGTTCAAACTGGATAAAACCGGATTGAACCGGTTAAACCAGTTTCAACCGGATAAAACCGGATTGAACCGGTTTAAACCAGATAAAACCGGAGTGATCCGGTTTGAACCGGTTTAAACCTGATAAAACCGGATTGAGTCAGTTTAAACCGGTTTCAACCGGATAAAAGCAGATTTAAAAGGATCAAACCGGTTTCAACCGGATTGAAGCGGATAGAACCGGTTTAAACTGGATAAAACCGGATTGAACCGGTTTAAACCTGTTTAAAACGGATAAAACCGGATTGAACCAGATTAAAGCGGTTTAAACCGGATGAAACCAGATTGAAACGGTTTAAACCGGATAAAACCGGATTGAACCGGCTTAAACCGGTTTAAACCAGATAAAACTGCATTGAACCGGTTTAAACCGGTATAAACCGGATAAATCCGGAATGAACTGGTTTAAACCGGTTTAAAGCGGAGAGAACCGGATAGAAAAGGTTTAAACCGGATAGAACCGGATTGAACTGCTTTAAACCAGTTTAAACCGAATAGAACCGGATAGAACTGGTTTAAACTGGTTTAAACCGGATAGAACCGGATAGAACTGGTTTAAACCGGATAAAACCGGATTGAACCGGTTAAACCAGTTTCAACCGGATTGAACCGGATAGAAACAGTTTAAACTGGATAAAACCGGATTGAACCGGTTTAAACCTGATTAAACTGGATAAAACCGGATTGAACTGGATTAAACCGGTTTAAACTGGATGAAACCAGATTGAAATGGTTTAAACCGGATAAAACGGGATTGAACCGGCTTAAACCGGTTTAAACCTGATAAAACTGCATTGAACCGGTTTAAACTGGTATAAACCGGATAAATCCGGAATGAACTGGTTTAAACTGGTTTAAACCGGATAGAACTGGTTTAAGCCGGATAAAACCGGATTGAACCGGTTTAAACCGGTTTAAACCGGATAGAACCGGATTGAAACGCTTTAAACCAGTTTAAACCGAATAGAACCGGATAGAACTGGTTTAAACCGGTTTGAACTGGATAGAACCGGATAGAACCAGTTTAAACCGGATAAAACCGGATTGAACTGGTTTAAACCGGTTTAAACCGGATAGAAACGGATTGAATCGGTTTAAACTGGATAAAACCGGATAGAACCAGTTCAAAACGGATAAAACTAGATTGAACAGGTTTAAACCGGTTTAAACCGGATAGAACCGGATTGAACCGCTTTAGACCAGTTTAAACCGAATAGAACCGAATAGAACTGGTTTAAACCGGTTTAAACCGGATAGAACCGGATAGAACCGGTTTAAACCGGATAAAACCAGATTGAACCGGTTTAAACCGGTTTAAACCGGTTTGAACCGAATAGAAGCGGTTTAAACCGGAAAAAACCGGATTGAACCAGTTTAAACCGGTTTAAACCGGATAGAAACGGATTGAACCGGTTTAAACCGGATAAAACCGGATAGAACCGGTTTGAACTGATTTAAACTGGATAGAACCGGATAGAACCAGTTTAAAACGGATAAAACTAGATTGAACAGGTTTAAACCGGTTTAAACCGGATAGAACCGGATTGAACCGCTTTAAACCAGTTTAAACCGAATAGAACCGAATAGAACTGGTTTAAACGGGTTTAAACCGGATAGAACCGGATAGAACCGGTTTAAACCGGATAAAACCGGATTGAACCAGTTTAAACCGGTTTAAACCGGATAGAAACGGATTGAACCGGTTTAAACCGGATAAAACCGGATAGAACCGGTTTGAACTGATTTAAACTGGATAGAACCGGATAGAACCAGTTTAAAACGGATAAAACTAGATTGAACAGGTTTAAACCGGTTTAAACCGGATAAAACCGAATTGAACCGGTTTAAACCAGTTTAAACCGGAGAAAACCGGATTGAACCGGTTTAAACCGGTTTAAACCGGAGAATACCGGATTGAACCGGTTTAAACCGGTTTAAACCGGAGAAAACCGGATTGAACCGGTTTAAACCGGTTTAAACCGGAGAAAACCGGATTGAACCGGTTTATTCCGGAGAAAACCGGATTGAACTGGTTGAACCGGTTTAAATCGGATAGAACCGGATTGAACCGGTTTAAACCGCATAAACCCGGATTGAACCGGTTTGAACCGGTTTAAACCGGAAAGAACCGGTTTAATCAGGACTAAACTGGATGGAACCGGTTTAAACCGGATAAAAGCGGATTGAACCGGTTTGAACCGGTTTCAACCGGATAGAACCGTATTGACCTGGTTTAAACCAGATAAAACCGGATTGAACTGGTTTAAACTGGATAAAACCGGATTGAACCGGTTTAAACCAGTTTAAACAGGATAGAGCCGGATAGAACGGGTTCAAACTGGATAAAACCGGATTGAACCGGTTAAACCAGTTTCAACAGGATAAAACCGGATTGAACCAGTTTACACCAGATAAAACCGGATTGAACTGGTTTAAACCGGTTTAAACCGGATGATACCGGATTTAACCGGTTTAATCCGGTTTAAACGGGATAAAACCGGATTGAACCAGTTTAAACCGGTTTAAACAGGATAAAACGGGATTGAACCGGTTTAAACCAGTTTAAACCGGATAGAACCGGATTGAACCAGTTTAAACCGGACAAAACCGGATAGAACCGGTTAAAACCAGTTTAAACAGGATAGAACCGGTTCAAACCGTTTTAAACCGGATGAAACCGGATTGAACTGGTTTAAACCAGATAAAACTGGATTGAACCCTTTTAAACCAGTTTAAACTGGATAGAACTGGATAGAACCGGTTCAAACTGGATAAAACCGGATTGAACCGGTTAAACCAGTTTCAACCGGATAAAACCGGATTGAACCGGTTTAAACCAGATAAAACCGGAGTGATCCGGTTTGAACCGGTTTAAACCTGATAAAACCGGTTTGAGTCAGTTTAAACCGGTTTAAACCGGATAAAATTGGATTGAACCGGTTTGAACTGGTTTAAACCGGATAAAACCGGATTGAACCGGTTTCAACTGGATAAAAGCAGATTTAAAAGGATCAAACCGGTTTCAACCGGATTGAACCGGATAGAACCGGTTTAAACTGGATAAAACCGGATTGAACCGGTTTAAACCTGTTTAAAACGGATAAAACCGGATTGAACCGGATTAAACCGGTTTAAACCGGATGAAACCAGATTGAAACGGTTTAAACCGGATAAAACCGGATTGAACCGGCTTAAACCGGTTTAAACCAGATAAAACTGCATTGAACCGGTTTAAACCGGTATAAACCGGATAAATCCGGAATGAACTGGTTTAAACCGGTTTAAAGCGGAGAGAACCGGATAGAAAAGGTTTAAACCGGATAGAACCGGATTGAACCGCTTTAAACCAGTTTAAACCGAATAGAACCGGATAGAACTGGTTTAAACTGGTTTAAACCGGATAGAACCGGATAGAACTGGTTTAAACCGGATAAAACCGGATTGAACCGGTTAAACCAGTTTCAACCAGATTGAACCGGATAGAAACAGTTTAAACTGGATAAAACCGGATTGAACCGGTTTAAACCTGATTAAACTGGATAAAACCGGATTGAACTGGATTAAACCGGTTTAAACCGGATGAAACCAGATTGAAATGGTTTAAACCGGATAAAACGGGATTGAACCGGCTTAAACCTGTTTAAACCTGATAAAACTGCATTGAACCGGTTTAAACTGGTATAAACCGGATAAATCCGGAATGAACTGGTTTAAACTGGTTTAAACCGGATAGAACCGGATAGAACCGGTTTAAGCCGGATAAAATCGGATTGAACCGGTTTAAACCGGTTTAAACCGGATAGAACCGGATTGAAACGCTTTAAACCAGTTTAAACCGAATAGAACCGGATAGAAATGGTTTAAACCGGTTTAATCTGGATAGAACCGGATAGAACCGGTTTAAACGGGTTTAAACCGGATAGAAACGGATTGAACCGGTTTAAACCGGATAAAACCGGATAGAACCGGTTTAAACTGGTTTAAACGGGATAGAACCGGGTAGAACCAGTTTAAAACGGATAAAACTAGATTGAACAGGTTTAAACCGGTTTAATCCGGATAAAACCTAATTGAACCGGTTGAAACCGGAGAAAAACGGATTGAACTGGTTGAACGGGTTTAAATCGGATAGAACCGGATTGAACCGGTTTAAACCGCATAAACCCGGTTTGATCTGGTTTGAACCGCTTTAAACCGGATAGATCGGTTTAAACCGGATAAAAGAGGATTGAACCGGTTTAAACGGGTTTTAACCAGATAAAAGCGGATTGAACCAGTTTAAACCGGATAAAAACGGATTGAACCGGTTTAAACCGGTTTAAACCGGATAGAAACGGATTGAAACGGTATAAAACGGGTTAAACCGGATAATACCGGATTGAACTGTTTTAAACCGTATAAAACCGGATTGAACCGGTTTAAACTGGTTTAAACAGGATAAAATCAGATTGAACCAGTTTAAACTGGTTTAATCCATATAAAACCGGATTGAACCAGTTTAAACCGGTTTAAACCAGATAAAAGCAGATTGAACCGCTTTAGACCGGATAGAACTGGACTGAACCGGTTTAAACCGGTTTTAACCGGATAAAACCGGATTGAACCGGTTTAAACCGATTTAAACCGGATAGAATCGGATTGAACTGGTTTAAACCGGATAAAACAAGATAGAACTGGTATAAACGGGATAGAACTGGATTGAACCGGTTTAAACCGGTTTAAACAGGATAAAATCGGATTGAACCGGTTTAAACTGGTTTAAATCGGTTAAAACCGGATTGAACCGGTTTAAACTTGATAAAACCAGATTGAACCAATTTAAACCGGTTTAAACCGGATAAAAACGGATTGAACCGGTTTAAACCGGTTTAAACTAGATAAAACCGGATTGAACCGGTTTAAACAGGATAAAAACGGATAGGACGGGATTGAACCGGTTTAAACCGGTTTAAACCAGATGAAACTGGATAGAACTGGTTTAAAGCAGATAGAAAGGGATTGAACCGTTTTAAACCGTTTTAAACCGGATGAAACCAGATTGAAACGGTTTAAACCAGATAAAACCGGATTGAACCGGCTTAAACCGGTTTAAACCAGATAAAACTGCATTGAACCGGATTAAACCGGTATAAACCGGATAAATCCGGAATGAACTGGTTTAAACCGGTTTAAAGCGGAGAGAACCGGATAGAAAAGGTTTAAACCGGATAGAACCGGATTGAACCGCTTTAAACCAGTTTAAACCGAATAGAACCGGATAGAACTGGTTTAAACTGGTTTAAACCGGATAGAACCGGATAGAACTGGTTTAAACCGGATAAAACCGGATTGAACCGGTTAAACCAGTTTCAACCGGATTGAACCGGATAGAAACAGTTTAAACTAGATAAAACTGGATTGAACCGGTTTAAACCTGATTAAACTGGATAAAACCGGATTGAACTGGATTAAACCGGTTTAAACCGGATGAAACCAGATTGAAACGGTTTAAACCGGATAAAACGGGATTGAACCGGCTTAAACCGGTTTAAACCTGATAAAACTGCATTGAACCGGTTTAAACTGGTATAAACCGGATAAATCCGGAATGAACTGGTTTAAACTGGTTTAAACCGGATAGAACCGGTTTAAGCCGGATAAAATCGGATTGAACCGGTTTAAACCGGTTTAAACCGGATAGAACCGGATTGAAACGCTTTAAACCGGTTTAAACCGAATAGAACCGGATAGAAATGGTTTAAACCGGTTTAATCTGGATAGAACCGGATAGAACCGGTTTAAACCGGTTTAAACCGGATAGAAACGGATTGAACCGGTTTAAACCGGATAAAACCGGATAGAACCGGTTTAAACTGGTTTAAACGGGATAGAACCGGGTAGAACCAGTTTAAAACGGATAAAACTAGATTGAACAGGTTTAAACCGGTTTAATCCGGATAAAACCGAATTGAACCGGTTGAAACCGGAGAAAAACGGATTGAACTGGTTGAACCGGTTTTAACCGGATAAAACCGGATTGAACCGGTTTAAACCGGTTTAAACCGGATAGAATCGGATTGAACTGGTTTAAACCGGATAAAAAAAGATAGAACTGGTATAAACCGGATAGAACTGGATTGAACCGGTTTAAACCGGTTTACACAGGATAAAATCGGATTGAACCGGTTTAAACTGGTTTAAATCGGTTAAAACCGGATTGAACCGGTTTAAACTTGATAAAACCAGATTGAACCAGTTTAAACCGGTTTAAACTAGATAAAACCGGATTGAACCGGTTTAAACAGGATAAAAACGGATAGGACCGGATTGAACCGGTTTAAACCGGTTTAAACCAGATGAAACTGGATAGAACTGGTTTAAAGCAGATAGAAAGGGATTGAACCGTTTTAAACCGGTTTAAACCGGATAAAACCAGATTGAACCGGTTTAAACCAGATAAAACCGGATTGAACCGGTTTAAACCGGTGTGCACCGTATAGAACCGGATTGAACGTGATTAAACCGGATAAAACTGGATTGAACCAGTTTAAACCGGATAAAACCGGATGGAAACCTTTTAAACTGGATAGAACTGGATTGAACCGGTTTAAACCAGAAAAACCGGATTGAACCTGTTTAAACCGGATAAAACAGGACTGAACCGGTTTAAACCGGATTGATCCAGTTTAAACTGGTTTAAACCGGATAAAACCGGATAGAACCGGGTTGAACCAGATTGAAGCGGTTTAAACCGGTTTAAACCAGATAAAACCGGATAGAACGTGTTTAAAACGGAAAAAAGCAGATTTAACCGGATTAAACCGGTTTAAACAGGATTAAACTGGATTGAATAAGTTTAAACCGGATTGAACCGGTTTAAACCGGTTTAAAACGGATAGAACCGGATTGAACCGGTTTAAACCGCTTTAAACTACATAAAACCGGATTGAACTGTTTTAAACAGGATAAAACCGGATTGAACCGGTTTAAAAGGTTTAAACAGGATAAAACCACATTGAACCGGTTTAAACCGGATAAAACCGGATCGATCCGGTTTAAACTGGTTTAAAACGGATAAAACAGGATCGAACTGCTTTAAAGCGGATAGAAAGGGTTTGAACCGGTTTAAACCGGATTGAACCGGTTTAAACCGGATAAAACCGGATTGAACCGGTTTAAACCAGTTTGAACCGTATAGAACCGGATTGAACGTGTTTAAACCGGATAGAACCGGATTGAACCGGTTTAAACCAGAAAAACCGGATTGAACCTGTTTAAACTGGATAAAACCGGACTGAACCAGTTAAAACCGGATAAAACCGGATTGATCCGGTTTAAACTGGTTTAAATAGGATAAAACCGGATTGAACTGGTTTAAACCGGATAAAAACTGATAGAACCAGACTGAACCAGTATAAACCGGTTTAAGCCAGATGAAACCGGATAGAACCGGTTTAAACTGGATAAAATCGGATTGAACCAGTTTAAACCAGATTAAACTGGAAAGAACCGGTTTACACAGGATAGAAGAGGATTGAACCGGTATAAACCGGATAGAACCGGATTGAACCGGTTTAAACCGGTTTAAACCGGATAGAACCGGATTGAACCGGTTCCAACCGGTTTAAACCAGATAAAACCGGATAGAACCGGTTGAAACTGGATAAAACCGGATTGAACCGGTTGAAACCGGATGAAACCGGATAGAACCGGTTTAAACCGGTTAGAACCGGATTGAACCGGTGTAAACCGTTTAAAAGTGGATAAAACCGGATTGAACTGGTTTAAACAGGATAAAACCGGATTGATCCGGTTTAAAATGTTTTAAACAGGATTAAACCGGATTGAACCGGTTGAAACCGATTGATCCGGTTTAGACCGTTTTAAACCGGATAAAACCGGATAGAACTGGTTTAAAGCAGATAGAAAGGGATTGAACCGTTTTAAACCGGTTTAAACCGGATAAAACCAGACTGAACCAGTTTAAACTGGTTTAAACTGGATAAAACCGATTGAACCGGTTTAAACTGGATAAAACCGGATTGAACCGGTTTAAACCGGATAAAACTGGACTGAACCGGTTTAAACTGGATAAAACCGGATTGATCCGGTTTAAACTGGTTTAAACCAGATAAAACCGGATAGAACCGGGTTGAACCAGATTGAAGTGGTTGAAACCAGTTTAAACCAGATAAAACAGGATAGAACGGATTTAAACCGGAAAAAAAGCAGATTGAAACGGATTAAACCAGTTTAAACCGGATAAAACCGGATTGAATAAGTTTAAACCGGATTGAACCAGTTTAAACTGGTTTAAAACGGATAGAACCGGATTGAACCGGTTTAAACCGGATAAAACCGGATCCATCCTGTTTAAACTGGTTTAAACCGGATAAAACAGGATAGAACTAGTTTAAAGCGGATAGAAAGGGACTGAAACAGTTTAAACCGGATTAAACCGGATTAAACCGGATAAAACCAGATTGAACCGGTTTAAACCTGTTTAAACTGGATAAAACCGGATTGAACTGGTTTAAACCGGTTTGAACCGTATAGAACCGGATTGAACGTGTTTAAACTGGATAAAACCGGATTGAACCGGTTTAAACCGGATAAAACCATATTGAACCGGTTTAAATAGGTTTAAAGTGGACAAAACCGGATTGAACTGGTTTAAACAGGATAAAACCGGATTGAACCGGTTTAAAGCGGATAAAACAAGATAGAACTGGTTTATAACGGATAGAACCGGATTGAACTGGTTTAAACCGGTTTAAACCGGATAAAACCGGGTTGAACCGGTTTAAACCTGATTATACCGGATAAAACCGGACTGATCTGGTTTAAACTTGTTAAAACCGGATTGAACCGGTTTAAACGGGTTTAAACCAGATAAAAGCGGATTGAACCGGTTTAAACAGGACAGAACCGTACTGAACCGGTTTAAACAGGTTTCAAGTGGATAAAACCGGATTGAACTGGTATAAACTGGATAAAACCGGATAGAACGGGGTTGAAACAGATTGAAGCGGTTTAAACCGGTTTAAACCAGATAAAACCGGATAGAACGTGTTTAAAACGGAAAAAAGCAGATTTAACCGGATTAAACTGGTCTAAACACGATAAAACCGGATTGAACCGGTTTAAAATGGTTTAAACAGGATAAAACCACATTGAACCGGTTTAAACCGGATAAAACCGGATCGATCCGGTTTAAACCGGTTTAAAACGGATAAAACAGGATCGAAATGCTTTAAAGCGGATAGAAAGGGTTTGAACCGGTTTAAACCGGATTGAACCGGTTTAAACCGGATAAAACCGGATTGAACCGGTTTAAACCAGTTTGAACCATATAGAACCGGATTGAACGTGTTTAAACCGGATAGAACCGGATTGAACCGGTTTAAACCAGAAAAACCGGATTGAACCTGTTTAAACTGGATAAAACCGGACTGAACAAGTTAAAACCGGATAAAACCGGATTGATCCAGTTTAAACTGGTTTAAATAGGATAAAACCGGATTGAACTGGTTTAAACCAGATAAAAACTGATAGAACCAGACTGAACCAGTATAAACCGGTTTAAGCCAGATGAAACCGGATAGAACCGGTTTAAACTGGATAAAATCGGATTGAACCAGTTTAAACCAGATGAAACTGGAAAGAACCGGTTTACACTGGATAGAAGAGGATTGAACCGGTATAAAACGGATAGAACCGGATTGAACCGGTTCCAACCGGTTTAAACCAGATAAAACCGGATAGAACCGGTTGAAACTGGATAAAACCGGATTGAACCGGTTGAAACCGGATGAAACCGGATTGAACCGGTTTAAACCAGATAAAACTGGATTGAACCCTTTTAAACCAGTTTAAACTGGATAGAACTGGATAGAACCGGTTCAAACCGGATAAAACCGGATTGAACCTGTTAAACCAGTTTCAACCGGGTAAAACCGGATTGAACCTGTTAAACCAGTTTCTACCGGATAAAACCGGATTGAACCGGTTTAAACCGGATAAAACCGGAGTGAACCGGTTTGAACCGGTTTAAACCTGATAAAACCGGATTGAGTCAGTTTAAACCGGTTTAAACCAGATAAAACTGGATTGAACCAGTTTAAACTGGTTTAAACCGGATAAAACCGGATTGAACCGGTTAAACCAGTTTCAACCGGATTGAACCGGATAGAAACAGTTTAAACTGGATAAAACCGGATTGAACCGGTTTAAACCTGATTAAACTGGATAAAACCGGATTGAACCGGATTAAACCGGTTTAAACCGGATGAAACCAGATTGAAACGGTTTAAACCGGATAAAACCGGATTGAACCGGCTTACACCGGTTTAAACCTGATAAAACTGCATTGAACCGGTTTAAACTGGTATAAACCGGATAAATCTGGAATGAACTGGTGTAAACTGGTTTAAACCGGATAGAACCGGATAGAACCGGTTTAAGCCGGATAAAATCGGATTGAACCGGTTTAAACCGGTTTAAACCGGATAGAACCGGATTGAACCGGTTTAAACCAGTTTAAACCGAATAGAACCGGATAGAAATGGTTTAAACCGGTTTAATCTGGATAGAACCGGATAGAACCGGTTTAAACCGGTTTAAACCGGATAGAAACGGATTGAACCGGTTTAAACCGGATAAAACCGGAGAGAACCGGTTTAAACTGGTTTAAACGGGATAGAACCGGGTAGAACCAGTTTAAAACGGATAAAACTAGATTGAACAGGTTTAAACCGGTTTAATCCGGATAAAACCGAATTGAACCGGTTGAAACCGGAGAAGAACGGATTGAACTGGTTGAACCGGTTTAAATCGGATAGAACCGGATTGAACCGGTTTAAACCGCATAAACCCGGATTGATCCGGTTTGAACCGCTTTAAACCGGATAGATCGGTTTAAACCGGATAAAAGAGGATTGAACCGGTTTAAACGGGTTTAAACCAGATAAAAGCGGATTGAACCAGTTTAAACCGGATAAAAACGGATTGAACCGGTTTAATCCGGTTTAAACCGGATAGAAACGGATTGAAACGGTATAAAACGGGTTAAACCGGATAAAACCGGATTGAACTGTTTTAAACCGGATAAAACCGGATTGAACCGGTTTAAACTGCTTTAAACAGGATAAAATCAGGTTGAACCAGTTTAAACTGGTTTAATCCGTATAAAACCGGATTGAACCAGTTTAAACCGGTTTAAACCAGATAAAAGCAGATTGAACCGCTTTAGACCGGACAGAACCGGACTGAACCGGTTTAAACCGGTTTTAACTGGATAAAACCGGATTGAACCGGTTTAAACCGGTTTAAACCGGATAGAATCGGATTGAACTGGTTTAAACCGGATAAAACAAGATAGAACTGGTATAAACCGGATAGAACTGGATTGAACCGGTTTAAACCGGTTTAAACAGGATAAAATCGGATTGAACCGATTTAAAATGGTTTAAATCGGTTAAAACCGGATTGAACCGGTTTAAACTTGATAAAACCAGATTGAACCAGTTTAAACCGGTTTAAACCGGATAAAAACGGATTGAACCGGTTTAAACCGGTTTAAACTAGATAAAACCGGATTGAACCGGTTTAAACAGGATAAAAACGGATAGGACCGGATTGAACCGGTTTAAACCGGTTTAAACCAGATGAAACTGGATAGAACTGGTTTAAAGCAGATAGAAAGGGATTGAACCGTTTTAAACCGGTTTAAACCGGATAAAACCAGATTGAACCAGTTTAAACCGGTTTAAACCGGATAAAAACGGATTGAACCGGTTTAAACCGGTTTAAACTAGATAAAACCGGATTGAACCGGTTTAAACAGGATAAAAAGGGATAGGACCGGATTGAACCGGTTTAAACCGGTTTAAACCAGATGAAACTGGATAGAACTGGTTTAAAGCAGATAGAAAGGGATTGAACCGTTTTAAACCGGTTTAAACCGGATAAAACCAGATTGAACCGGTTTAAACCAGATAAAACCGGATTGAACCGGTTTAAACCGGTGTGAACCGTATAGAACCGGATTGAACGTGATTAAACCGGATAAAACTGGATTGAACCAGTTTAAACCGGATAAAACCGGATGGAAACCTTTTAAACTGGATAGAACTGGATTGAACCGGTTTAAACCAGAAAAACCGGATTGGACCTGTTTAAACCGGATAAAACAGGACTGAACCGGTTTAAACCGGATTGATCCGGTTTAAACTGGTTTAAACCGGATAAAACCGGATAGAACCGGGTTGAACCAGATTGAAGCGGTTTAAACCGGTTTAAACCAGATAAAACCGGATAGAACGTGTTTAAAACGGAAAAAAGCAGATTTAACCGGATTAAACCGGTTTAAACAGGATTAAACTGGATTGAATAAGTTTAAACCGGATTGAACTGGTTTAAACCGGTTTAAAACGGATAGAACTGGATTGAACCGGTTTAAACCGCTTTAAACTACATAAAAACGGATTGAACTGTTTTAAACAGGATAAAACCGGATTGAACCGGTTTAAAAGGTTTAAACAGGATAAAACCGCATTGAACCGGTTTAAACCGGATAAAACCGTATCGATCCGGTTTAAACCGGTTTAAAACGGATAAAACAGGATCGAACTGCTTTAAAGCGGATAGAAAGGGTTTGAACCGGTTTAAACCGGATTGAACCGGTTTAAACCGGATAAAACCGGATTGAACCGGTTTAAACCAGTTTGAACCGTATAGAACCGGATTGAACGTGTTTAAACCGGATAGAACCGGATTGAACCGGTTTAAACCAGAAAAACCGGATTGAACCTGTTTAAACTGGATAAAACCGGACTGAACCAGTTAAAACCGGATAAAACCGGATTGATCCGGTTTAAACTGGTTTAAATAGGATAAAACCGGATTGAACTGGTTTAAACCGGATAAAAACTGATAGAACCAGACTGAACCAGTATAAACCGGTTTAAGCCAGATGAAACCGGATAGAACCGGTTTAAACTGGATAAAATCGGATTGAACCAGTTTAAACCAGATTAAACTGGAAAGAACCGGTTTACACAGGATAGAAGAGGATTGAACCGGTATAAACCGGATAGAACCGGATTGAACCGGTTTAAACCGGTTTAAACCGGATAGAACCGGATTGAACCGGTTCCAACCGGTTTAAACCAGATAAAACCGGATAGAACCGGTTGAAACTGGATAAAACCGGATTGAACCGGTTGAAACCGGATGAAACCGGATAGAACCGGTTTAAACCGGTTAGAACCGGATTGAACCGGTGTAAACCGTTTAAAAGTGGATAAAACCGGATTGAACTGGTTTAAACAGGATAAAACCGGATTGATCCGGTTTAAAATGTTTTAAACAGGATTAAACCGGATTGAACCGGTTGAAACCGATTGATCCGGTTTAGACCGTTTTAAACCGGATAAAACCGGATAGAACTGGTTTAAAGCAGATAGAAAGGGATTGAACCGTTTTAAACCGGTTTAAACCGGATAAAACCAGACTGAACCAGTTTAAACTGGTTTAAACTGGATAAAACCGATTGAACCGGTTTAAACTGGATAAAACCGGATTGAACCGGTTTAAACCGGATAAAACTGGACTGAACCGGTTTAAACTGGATAAAACCGGATTGATCCGGTTTAAACTGGTTTAAACCAGATAAAACCGGATAGAACCGGGTTGAACCAGATTGAAGTGGTTGAAACCGGTTTAAACCAGATAAAACAGGATGGAACGGATTTAAACCGGAAAAAAAGCAGATTGAAACGGATTAAACCAGTTTAAACCGGATAAAACCGGATTGAATAAGTTTAAACCGGATTGAACCAGTTTAAACTGGTTTAAAACGGATAGAACCGGATTGAACCGGTTTAAACCGGATAAAACCGGATCCATCCTGTTTAAACTGGTTTAAACCGGATAAAACAGGATAGAACTAGTTTAAAGCGGATAGAAAGGGACTGAAACAGTTTAAACCGGATTAAACCGGATTAAACCGGATAAAACCAGATTGAACCGGTTTAAACCTGTTTAAACTGGATAAAACCGGATTGAACTGGTTTAAACCGGTTTGAACCGTATAGAACCGGATTGAACGTGTTTAAACTGGATAAAACCGGATTGAACCGGTTTAAACCGGATAAAACCATATTGAACCGGTTTAAATAGGTTTAAAGTGGACAAAACCGGATTGAACTGGTTTAAACAGGATAAAACCGGATTGAACCGGTTTAAAGCGGATAAAACAAGATAGAACTGGTTTATAACGGATAGAACCGGATTGAACTGGTTTAAACCGGTTTAAACCGGATAAAACCGGGTTGAACCGGTTTAAACCTGATTATACCGGATAAAACCGGACTGATCTGGTTTAAACTTGTTAAAACCGGATTGAACCGGTTTAAACGGGTTTAAACCAGATAAAAGCGGATTGAACCGGTTTAAACAGGACAGAACCGTACTGAACCGGTTTAAACAGGTTTCAAGTGGATAAAACCGGATTGAACTGGTATAAACTGGATAAAACCGGATAGAACGGGGTTGAACCAGATTGAAGCGGTTTAAACCGGTTTAAACCAGATAAAACCGGATAGAACGTGTTTAAAACGGAAAAAAGCAGATTTAACCGGATTAAACTGGTCTAAACACGATAAAACCGGATTGAACCGGTTTAAAATGGTTTAAACAGGATAAAACCACATTGAACCGGTTTAAACCGGATAAAACCGGATCGATCCGGTTTAAACCGGTTTAAAACGGATAAAACAGGATCGAAATGCTTTAAAGCGGATAGAAAGGGTTTGAACCGGTTTAAACCGGATTGAACCGGTTTAAACCGGATAAAACCGGATTGAACCGGTTTAAACCAGTTTGAACCATATAGAACCGGATTGAACGTGTTTAAACCGGATAGAACCGGATTGAACCGGTTTAAACCAGAAAAACCGGATTGAACCTGTTTAAACTGGATAAAACCGGACTGAACAAGTTAAAACCGGATAAAACCGGATTGATCCAGTTTAAACTGGTTTAAATAGGATAAAACCGGATTGAACTGGTTTAAACCAGATAAAAACTGATAGAACCAGACTGAACCAGTATAAACCGGTTTAAGCCAGATGAAACCGGATAGAACCGGTTTAAACTGGATAAAATCGGATTGAACCAGTTTAAACCAGATGAAACTGGAAAGAACCGGTTTACACTGGATAGAAGAGGATTGAACCGGTATAAAACGGATAGAACCGGATTGAACCGGTTCCAACCGGTTTAAACCAGATAAAACCGGATAGAACCGGTTGAAACTGGATAAAACCGGATTGAACCGGTTGAAACCGGATGAAACCGGATTGAACCGGTTTAAACCAGATAAAACTGGATTGAACCCTTTTAAACCAGTTTAAACTGGATAGAACTGGATAGAACCGGTTCAAACCGGATAAAACCGGATTGAACCTGTTAAACCAGTTTCAACCGGGTAAAACCGGATTGAACCTGTTAAACCAGTTTCTACCGGATAAAACCGGATTGAACCGGTTTAAACCGGATAAAACCGGAGTGAACCGGTTTGAACCGGTTTAAACCTGATAAAACCGGATTGAGTCAGTTTAAACCGGTTTAAACCAGATAAAACTGGATTGAACCAGTTTAAACTGGTTTAAACCGGATAAAACCGGATTGAACCGGTTAAACCAGTTTCAACCGGATTGAACCGGATAGAAACAGTTTAAACTGGATAAAACCGGATTGAACCGGTTTAAACCTGATTAAACTGGATAAAACCGGATTGAACCGGATTAAACCGGTTTAAACCGGATGAAACCAGATTGAAACGGTTTAAACCGGATAAAACCGGATTGAACCGGCTTACACCGGTTTAAACCTGATAAAACTGCATTGAACCGGTTTAAACTGGTATAAACCGGATAAATCTGGAATGAACTGGTGTAAACTGGTTTAAACCGGATAGAACCGGATAGAACCGGTTTAAGCCGGATAAAATCGGATTGAACTGTTTTAAACCGGATAAAACCGGATTGAACCGGTTTAAACTGCTTTAAACAGGATAAAATCAGGTTGAACCAGTTTAAACTGGTTTAATCCGTATAAAACCGGATTGAACCAGTTTAAACCGGTTTAAACCAGATAAAAGCAGATTGAACCGCTTTAGACCGGATAGAACCGGACTGAACCGGTTTAAACCAGTTTAAACCGAATAGAACCGGATAGAAATGGTTTAAACCGGTTTAATCTGGATAGAACCGGATAGAACCGGTTTAAACCGGTTTAAACCGGATAGAAACGGATTGAACCGGTTTAAACCGGATAAAACCGGAGAGAACCGGTTTAAACTGGTTTAAACGGGATAGAACCGGGTAGAACCAGTTTAAAACGGATAAAACTAGATTGAACAGGTTTAAACCGGTTTAATCCGGATAAAACCGAATTGAACCGGTTGAAACCGGAGAAGAACGGATTGAACTGGTTGAACCGGTTTAAATCGGATAGAACCGGATTGAACCGGTTTAAACCGCATAAACCCGGATTGATCCGGTTTGAACCGGTTTAAACCGGATAGATCGGTTTAAACCGGATAAAAGAGGATTGAACCGGTTTAAACGGGTTTAAACCAGATAAAAGCGGATTGAACCAGTTTAAACCGGATAAAAACGGATTGAACCGGTTTAATCCGGTTTAAACCGGATAGAAACGGATTGAAACGGTATAAAACGGGTTAAACCGGATAAAACCGGATTGAACTGTTTTAAACCGGATAAAACCGGATTGAACCGGTTTAAACTGCTTTAAACAGGATAAAATCAGGTTGAACCAGTTTAAACTGGTTTAATCCGTATAAAACCGGATTGAACCAGTTTAAACCGGTTTAAACCAGATAAAAGCAGATTGAACCGCTTTAGACCGGATAGAACCGGACTGAACCGGTTTAAACCGGTTTTAACTGGATAAAACCGGATTGAACCGGTTTAAACCGGTTTAAACCGGATAGAATCGGATTGAACTGGTTTAAACCGGATAAAACAAGATAGAACTGGTATAAACCGGATAGAACTGGATTGAACCGGTTTAAACCGGTTTAAACAGGATAAAATCGGATTGAACCGATTTAAAATGGTTTAAATCGGTTAAAACCGGATTGAACCGGTTTAAACTTGATAAAACCAGATTGAACCAGTTTAAACCGGTTTAAACCGGATAAAAACGGATTGAACCGGTTTAAACCGGTTTAAACTAGATAAAACCGGATTGAACCGGTTTAAACAGGATAAAAACGGATAGGACCGGATTGAACCGGTTTAAACCGGTTTAAACCAGATGAAACTGGATAGAACTGGTTTAAAGCAGATAGAAAGGGATTGAACCGTTTTAAACCGGTTTAAACCGGATAAAACCAGATTGAACCAGTTTAAACCGGTTTAAACCGGATAAAAACGGATTGAACCGGTTTAAACCGGTTTAAACTAGATAAAACCGGATTGAACCGGTTTAAACAGGATAAAAAGGGATAGGACCGGATTGAACCGGTTTAAACCGGTTTAAACCAGATGAAACTGGATAGAACTGGTTTAAAGCAGATAGAAAGGGATTGAACCGTTTTAAACCGGTTTAAACCGGATAAAACCAGATTGAACCGGTTTAAACCAGATAAAACCGGATTGAACCGGTTTAAACCGGTGTGAACCGTATAGAACCGGATTGAACGTGATTAAACCGGATAAAACTGGATTGAACCAGTTTAAACCGGATAAAACCGGATGGAAACCTTTTAAACTGGATAGAACTGGATTGAACCGGTTTAAACCAGAAAAACCGGATTGGACCTGTTTAAACCGGATAAAACAGGACTGAACCGGTTTAAACCGGATTGATCCGGTTTAAACTGGTTTAAACCGGATAAAACCGGATAGAACCGGGTTGAACCAGATTGAAGCGGTTTAAACCAGTTTAAACCAGATAAAACCGGATAGAACGTGTTTAAAACGGAAAAAAGCAGATTTAACCGGATTAAACCGGTTTAAACAGGATTAAACTGGATTGAATAAGTTTAAACCGGATTGAACTGGTTTAAACCGGTTTAAAACGGATAGAACTGGATTGAACCGGTTTAAACCGCTTTAAACTACATAAAAACGGATTGAACTGTTTTAAACAGGATAAAACCGGATTGAACCGGTTTAAAAGGTTTAAACAGGATAAAACCGCATTGAACCGGTTTAAACCGGATAAAACCGTATCGATCCGGTTTAAAACCGGTTTAAAACGGATAAAACAGGATCGAACTGCTTTAAAGCGGATAGAAAGGGTTTGAACCGGTTTAAACCGGATTGAACCGGTTTAAACCGGATAAAACCGGATTGAACCGGTTTAAACCAGTTTGAACCGTATAGAACCGGATTGAACGTGTTTAAACCGGATAGAACCGGATTGAACCAGTTTAAACCAGAAAAACCGGATTGAACCTGTTTAACATGGATAAAACCGGACTGAACCAGTTAAAACCTGATAAAACCGGATTGATCCGGTTTAAACTGGTTTAAATAGGATAAAACCGGATTGAACTGGTTTAAACCGGATAAAAACTGATAGAACCAGACTGAACCAGTATAAACCGGTTAAAGCCAGATGAAACCGGATAGAACCGGTTTAAACTGGATAAAATCGGATTGAACCAGTTTAAACCAGATTAAACTGGAAAGAACCGGTTTACACTGGATAGAAGAGGATTGAACCGGTATAAACCGGATAGAACCGGATTGAACCGGTTCCAACTGGTTTAAACCAGATAAAACCGGATAGAACCGGTTGAAACTGGATAAAACCGGATTGAACCGGTTGAAACCGGATGAAACCGGATAGAACCGGTTTAAACCGGATAGAACCGGATTGAACCGGTGTAAACCGTTTAAAAGTGGATAAAACCGGATTGAACTGGTTTAAACTGGATAAAACCGATTGAACCGGTTTAAACTGGATAAAACCGGATTGAACCGGTTTAAACCGGTGTGAACCGTATAGAACCGGATTGAACGTGTTTAACCGGATGAAACCGGATTGAACCGGTTTAAACCGGATAAAACCGGATGGAAACCGTTTAAACTGGATAGAACTGGATTGAACTGGTTTAAACCAGAAAAACCGGATTGAACCTGTCTAAACCGGATAAAACCGGACTGAACCGGTTTAAACTGGATAAAACCGGATTGATCCGGTTTAAACTGGTTTAAACCAGATAAAACCGGATAGAACCGGGTTGAACCAGATTGAAGCGGTTGAAACCGGTTTAAACCAGATAAAACAGGATAGAACGGATTTAAACCGGAAAAAAGCAGATTGAACCGGATTAAACCAGTTTAAACCGGATAAAACCGGATTGAATAAGTTTAATCCGGATAGAACCGGCTTAAACCGGTTTAAACCAGATAAAACTGCATTGAACCGGTTTAAACCGGTATAAACCGGATAAATCCGGAATGAACTGGTTTAAACCGGTTTAAACCGGATAGAACCGGATAGAAAAGGTTTAAACCGGATAAAACCGGATTGAACCGGTTTAAACCGGTTTAAATCGGATAGAACCGGATTGAACCGGTTTATTCCGGAGAAAACCGGATTGAACCGGTTAAACCAGTTTCAACCGGATTGAACCGGATAGAACCTGTTTAAACTGGATAAAACCGGATTGAACCGGTTTAAACCTGATTAAACTGGATAAAACCGGATTGAACCGGATTAAACCGGTTTAAACCGGATGAAACCAGATTGAAACGGTTTAAACCGGATAAAACCGGATTGAACCGGTTAAACCAGTTTCAACCGGATTGAACCGGATAGAACCAGTTTAAACTGGATAAAACCGGATTGAACCGGTTTAAACCGGTTTAAATCGGATAGAACTGGATTGAACCGGTTTATTCCGGAGAAAACCGGATTGAACTGGTTGAACCGGTTTAAATCAGATAGAACCGGATTGAACCGGTTTAAACCGCATAAACCCGGATTGAACCAGTTTGAACCGGTTTAAACCGGAAAGAACCGGTTTAATCACTATTAAAGTGGATGGAACCGGTTTAAACCGGATAAAAGCGGATTGAACCGGTTTAAACCGGTTTCAACCGGATAGAACCGTATTGAACTGGTTTAAACCAGATAAAACCGGATTGAACTGGTTTAAACTGGATAAAACCGGATTGAACCGGTTTAAACCAGTTTAAACAGGCTAGAGCCGGATAGAACGGGTTCAAACTGGATAAAACCGGATTGAACCGGTTAAACCAGTTTCAACAGGATAAAACCGGATTGAACCAGTTTACACCAGATAAAACCGGATTGAACTGGTTTAAACCGGTTTAAACCGGATGAAACCAGATTTAACCGGTTTAATTCGGTTTAAACGGGATAAAACCGGATTGAACCGGTTTAAACCGGTTTAAACAGGATAAAACGGGAATGAACCGGTTTAAACCAGTTTAAACCGGATAGAACCGGATTGAACCAGTTTAAACCGGACAAAACCGGATAGAACCGTTTAAAACCAGTTTAAACAGGATAGAACCGGTTCAAACCGTTTTAAACCGGATGAAACCGGATTGAACCGGTTTAAACCAGATAAAACTGGATTGAACCCTTTTAAACCAGTTTAAACTGGATAGAACTGGATAGAACCGGTTCAAACTGGATAAAACCGGATTGAACCGGTTAAACCAGTTTCAACCGGATAAAACCGGATTGAACCGGTTTAAACCAGATAAAACCGGAGTGATCCGGTTTGAACCGGTTTAAACCTGATAAAACCGGATTGAGTCAGTTTAAACCGGTTTCAACCGGATAAAAGCAGATTTAAAAGGATCAAACCGGTTTCAACCGGATTGAAGCGGATAGAACCGGTTTAAACTGGATAAAACCGGATTGAACCGGTTTAAACCTGTTTAAAACGGATAAAACCGGATTGAACCAGATTAAACCGGTTTAAACCGGATGAAACCAGATTGAAACGGTTTAAACCGGATAAAACCGGATTGAACCGGCTTAAACCGGTTTAAACCAGATAAAACTGCATTGAACCGGTTTAAACCGGTATAAACCGGATAAATGCGGAATGAACTGGTTTAAACCGGTTTAAAGCGGAGAGAACCGGATAGAAAAGGTTTAAACCGGATAGAACCGGATTGAACCGCTTTAAACCAGTTTAAACCGAATAGAACCGGATAGAACTGGTTTAAACTGGTTTAAACCGGATAGAACCGGATAGAACTGGTTTAAACCGGATAAAACCGGATTGAACCGGTTAAACCAGTTTCAACCGGATTGAACCGGATAGAAACAGTTTAAACTGGATAAAACCGGATTGAACCGGTTTAAACCTGATTAAACTGGATAAAACCGGATTGAACTGGATTAAACCGGTTTAAACTGGATGAAACCAGATTGAAATGGTTTAAACCGGATAAAACGGGATTGAACCGGCTTAAACCGGTTTAAACCTGATAAAACTGCATTGAACCGGTTTAAACTGGTATAAACCGGATAAATCCGGAATGAACTGGTTTAAACTGGTTTAAACCGGATAGAACAGGTTTAAGCCGGATAAAACCGGACTGAACCGGTTTAAACTGGATAAAACCGGATTGATCCGGTTTAAACTGGTTTAAACCAGATAAAACCGGATAGAACCGGGTTGAACCAGATTGAAGCGGTTGAAACCGGTTTAAACCAGATAAAACAGGATAGAACGGATTTAAACCGGAAAAAAGCAGATTGAACCGGATTAAACCAGTTTAAACCGGATAAAACCGGATTGAATAAGTTTAATCCGGATAGAACCGGCTTAAACCGGTTTAAACCAGATAAAACTGCATTGAACCGGATTAAACAGGTATAAACCGGATAAATCCGGAATGAACTGGTTTAAACCGGTTTAAACCGGATAGAACCGGATAGAAAAGGTTTAAACCGGATAAAACCGGATTGAACCGGTTAAACCAGTTTCAACCGGATTGAACCGGATAGAACCAGTTTAAACTGGATAAAACCGGATTGAACCGGTTTAAACCTGATTAAACTGGATAAAACCGGATTGAACCGGATTAAACTGGTTTAAACCGGATGAAACCAGATTGAAACGGTTTAAACCGGATAAAACCGGATTGAACAGGTTAAACCAGTTTCAACCGGATTGAACCGGATAGAACCAGTTTAAACTGGATAAAACCGGATTGAACCGGTTTAAACCGGTTTAAATCGGATAGAACCGGATTGAACCGGTTTATTCCGGAGAAAACCGGATTGAACTGGTTGAAGCGGTTTAAATCAGATAGAACCGGATTGAACCGGTTTAAACCGCATAAACCCGGATTGAACCGGTTTGAACCGGTTTAAACCGGAAAGAACCGGTTTAATCAGTATTAAACTGGATGGAACCGGTTTAAACCGGATAAAAGCGGATTGAACCGGTTTAAACCGGTTTCAACCGGATAGAACCGTATTGAACTGGTTTAAACCAGATAAAACCGGATTGAACTGGTTTAAACTGGATAAAACCGGATTGAACCGGTTTAAACCAGTTTAAACAGGCTAGAGCCGGATAGAACGGGTTCAAACTGGATAAAACCGGATTGAACTGGTTAAACCAGTTTCAACAGGATAAAACCGGATTGAACCAGTTTACACCAGATAAAACCGGATTGAACTGGTTTAAACCGGTTTAAACCGGATGAAACCGGATTTAACCGGTTTAATCCGGTTTAAACGGGATAAAACCGGATTGAACCGGTTAAAACCGGTTTAAACAGGATAAAACGGGATTGAACCGGTTTAAACCAGTTTAAACCGGATAGAACCGGATTGAACCAGTTTAAACCGGACAAAACCGGATAGAACCGGTTAAAACCAGTTTAAACAGGATAGAACCGGTTCAAACCGTTTTAAACCGGATGAAACCGGATTGAACCGGTTTAAACCAGATAAAACTGGATTGAACCCTTTTAAACCAGTTTAAACTGGATAGAACTGGATAGAACCGGTTCAAACTGGATAAAACCGGATTGAACCGGTTAAACCAGTTTCAACCGGATAAAACCGGATTGAACCGGTTTAAACCAGATAAAACCGGAGTGATCCGGTTTGAACCGGTTTAAACCTGATAAAACCGGATTGAGTCAGTTTAAACCGGTTTCAACCGGATAAAAGCAGATTTAAAATGATCAAACCGGTTTCAACCGGATTAAAGCGGATAGAACCGGTTTAAACTGGATAAAACCGGATTGAACCGGTTTAAACCTGTTTAAAACGGATAAAACCGGATTGAACCAGATTAAACCGGTTTAAACTGGATGAAACCAGATTGAAACGGTTTAAACCGGATAAAACCGGATTGAACCAGCTTAAACCGGTTTAAACCAGATAAAAGTGCATTGAACCGGTTTAAACCGGTATAAACCGGATAAATCCGGAATGAACTGGTTTAAACCGGTTTAAAGCGGAGAGAACCGGATAGAAAAGGTTTAAACCGGATAGAACCGGATTGAACCGCTTTAAACCAGTTTAAACCGAATAGAACCGGATAGAACTGGTTTAAACTGGTTTAAACCGGATAGAACCGGATAGAACTGGTTTAAACCGGATAAAACCGGATTGAACCGGTTAAACCAGTTTCAACCGGATTGAACCGGATAGAAACAGTTTAAACTGGATAAAACCGGATTGAACCGGTTTAAACCTGATTAAACTGGATAAAACCGGATTGAACTGGATTAAACCGGTTTAAACTGGATGAAACCAGATTGAAATGGTTTAAACCGGATAAAACGGGATTGAACCGGCTTAAACCGGTTTAAACCTGATAAAACTGCATTGAACCGGTTTAAACTGGTATAAACCGGATAAATCCGGAATGAACTGGTTTAAACTGGTTTAAACCGGATAGAACAGGTTTAAGCCGGATAAAACCGGATTGAACCGGTTTAAACCGGTTTAAACCGGATAGAACCGGATTGAAACGCTTTAAACCAGTTTAAACCGAATAGAACCGGATAGAACTGGTTTAAACCGGTTTGAACTGGATAGAACCGGATAGAACCGGTTTAAACCGGATAAAACCGGATTGAACTGGTTTAAACCGGTTTAAACCGGATAGAAACGGATTGAATCGGTTTAAACTGGATAAAACCGGATAGAACCAGTTCAAAACGGATAAAACTAGATTGAACAGGTTTAAACCGGTTTAAACCGGATAGAACCGGATTGAACCGCTTTAAACCAGTTTAAACCGAATAGAACCGAATAGAACTGGTTTAAACCGGTTTAAACCGGATAGAACCGGATAGAACCGGTTTAAACCGGATAAAACCAGATTGAACCGGTTTAAACCGGTTTAAACCGGTTTGAACCGAATAGAAGCGGTTTAAACCGGAAAAAACCGGATTGAACCAGTTTAAACCGGTTTAAACCGGATAGAAACGGATTGAACCGGTTTAAACCGGATAAAACCGGATAGAACCGGTTTGAACTGATTTAAACTGGATAGAACCGGATAGAACCAGTTTAAAACGGATAAAACTAGATTGAACAGGTTTAAACCGGTTTAAACCGGATAGAACCGGATTGAACCGCTTTAAACCAGTTTAAACCGAATAGAACCGAATAGAACTGGTTTAAACGGGTTTAAACCAGATAGAACCGGATAGAACCAGTTTAAAACGGATAAAACTAGATTGAACAGGTTTAAACTGGTTTAAACCGGATAAAACCGAATTGAACCGGTTTAAACCAGTTTAAACCGGAGAAAACCGGATTGAACCGGTTTAAACCGGTTTAAACCGGAGAAAACCGGATTGAACCGGTTTAAACCGGTTTAAACCGGAGAAAACCGGATTGAACCGGTTTAAACCGGTTTAAACCGGAGAAAACCTGATTGAACCGGTTTATTCTGGAGAAAACCGGATTGAACTGGTTGAACCGGTTTAAATCGGATAGAACCGGATTGAACCGGTTTAAACCGCATAAACCCGGATTGAACCGGTTTGAACCGGTTTAAACCGGAAAGAACCGGTTTAATCAGGACTAAACTGGATGGAACCGGTTTAAACCGGATAAAAGCGGATTGAACCGGTTTAAACCGGTTTCAACCGGATAGAACCGTATTGACCTGGTTTAAACCAGATAAAACCGGATTGAACTGGTTTAAACTGGATAAAACCGGATTGAACCGGTTTAAACCAGTTTAAACAGGATAGAGCCGGATAGAACGGGTTCAAACTGGATAAAACCGGATTGAACCGGTTAAACCAGTTTCAACAGGATAAAACCGGATTGAACCAGTTTACACCAGATAAAACCGGATTGAACTGGTTTAAACCGGTTTAAACCGGATGATACCGGATTTAACCGGTTTAATCCGGTTTAAAAGGGATAAAACCGGATTGAACCAGTTTAAACCGGTTTAAACAGGATAAAACGGGATTGAACCGGTTTAAACCAGTTTAAACCGGATAGAACCGGATTGAACCAGTTTAAACCGGACAAAACCGGATAGAACCGGTTAAAACCAGTTTAAACAGGATAGAACCGGTTCAAACCGTTTTAAACCGGATGAAACCGGATTGAACCGGTTTAAACCAGATAAAACTGGATTGAACCCTTTTAAACCAGTTTAAACTGGATAGAACTGGATAGAACCGGTTCAAACTGGATAAAACCGGATTGAACCGGTTAAACCAGTTTCAACCGGATAAAACCGGATTGAACTGGTTTAAACCAGATAAAACCGGTTTGAGTCAGTTGAAACCGGTTTAAACCGGATAAAATTGGATTGAACCGGTTTAAACTGGTTTAAACCGGATAAAACCGGATTGAACCGGTTTCAACCGGATAAAAGCAGATTTAAAAGGTTCAAACCGGTTTCAACCGGATTGAACCGGATAGAACCGGTTTAAACTGGATAAAACCGGATTGAATCGGTTTAAACCTGTTTAAAACGGATAAAACCGGATTGAACCGGATTAAACCGGTTTAAACCGGATGAAACCAGATTGAAACGGTTTAAACCGGATAAAACCGGATTGAACTGGCTTAAACCGGTTTAAACCAGATAAAACTGCATAGAACCGGGTTAAACCGGTATAAACCGGATAAATCCGGAATGAACTGGTTTAAACCGGTTTAAAGCGGAGAGAACCGGATAGAAAAGTTTTAAACCAGATAGAACCGGATTGAACCGCTTTAAACCAGTTTAAAACGAATAGAACCGGATAGAACTGGTTTAAACTGGTTTAAACCGGATAGAACCGGATAGAACTGGTTTAAACCGGATAAAACCGGATTGAACCGGTTAAACCAGTTTCAACCGGATTGAACCGGATAGAAACAGTTTAAACTGGATAAAACCGGATTGAACCGGTTTAAACCTGATTAAACTGGATAAAACCGGATTGAACTGGATTAAACCGGTTTAAACCGGATGAAACCAGACTGAAATGGTTTAAACCGGATAAAACGGGATTGAACCGGCTTAAACCGGTTTAAACCTGATAAAACTGCATTGAACCGGTTTAAACTGGTATAAACCGGATAAATCCGGAATGAACTGGTTTAAACTGGTTTAAACCGGATAGAACCGGATAGAACCGGTTTAAGCCGGATAAAATCGGATTGAACCGGTTTAAACCGGTTTAAACCAGATAGAACCGGATTGAAACGCTTTAAACCAGTTTAAACCGAATAGAACCGGATAGAAATGGTTTAAACCGATTTAATCTGGATAGAACCGGATAGAACCGGTTTAAACGGGTTTAAACCGGATAGAAACGGATTGAACCGGTTTAAACCGGATAAAACCGGATAGAACCGGTTTAAACTGGTTTAAACGGGATAGAACCGGGTAGAACCAGTTTAAAACGGATAAAACTAGATTGAACAGGTTTAAACCGGTTTAATCTGGATAAAACCGGATTGAACCGGTTCCAACCGGTTTAAACCAGATAAAACCGGATAGAACCGGTTGAAACTGGATAAAACCGGATTGAACCGGTTGAAAACGGATGAAACCGGATTGAACCGGTTTAAACCAGATAAAACTGGATTGAACCCTTTTAAACCAGTTTAAACTGGATAGAACTGGATAGAACCGGTTCAAACCGGATAAAACCGGATTGAACCTGTTAAACCAGTTTCAACCGGATAAAACCGGATTGAACCGGTTTAAACCGGATAAAACCGGAGTGAACCGGTTTGAACCGGTTTAAACCTGATAAAACCGGATTGAGTCAGTTTAAACCGGTTTAAACCAGATAAAACTGGATTGAACCAGTTTAAACTGGTTTAAACCGGATAAAACCGGATTGAACCGGTTAAACCAGTTTCAACCGGATTGAACCGGATAGAAACAGTTTAAACTGGATAAAACCGGATTGAACCGGTTTAAACCTGATTAAACTGGATAAAACCGGATTGAACCGGATTAAACCGGTTTAAACCGGATGAAACCAGATTGAAACGGTTTAAACCGGATAAAACCGGATTGAACCGGCTTACACCGGTTTAAACCTGATAAAACTGCATTGAACCGGTTTAAACTGGTATAAACCGGATAAATCCGGAATGAACTGGTGTAAACTGGTTTAAACCGGATAGAACCGGATAGAACCGGTTTAAGCCGGATAAAATCGGATTGAACCGGTTTAAACCGGTTTAAACCGGATAGAACCGGATTGAACCGGTTTAAACCAGTTTAAACCGAAAAGAACCGGATAGAAATGGTTTAAACCGGTTTAATCTGGATAGAACCGGATAGAACCGGTTTAAACCGGTTTAAACCGGATAGAAACGGATTGAACCGGTTTAAACAGGATAAAACCGGAGAGAACCGGTTTAAACTGGTTTATACGGGATAGAACCGGGTAGAACCAGTTTAAAACGGATAAAACTAGATTGAACAGGTTTAAACCGGTTTAATCCGGATAAAACCGAATTGAACCGGTTGAAACCGGAGAAGAACGGATTGAACTGGTTGAACCGGTTTAAATCGGATAGAACCGGATTGAACCGGTTTAAACCGCATAAACCCGGATTGATCCGGTTTGAACCGGTTTAAACCGGATAGATCGGTTTAAACCGGATAAAAGAGGATTGAACCGGTTTAAACGGGTTTAAACCAGATATAAGCGGATTGAACCAGTTTAAACCGGATAAAAACGGATTGAACCGGTTTAATCCGGTTTAAACCGGATAGAAACGGATTGAAACGGTATAAAACGGGTTAAACCGGATAAAACCGGATTGAACTGTTTTAAACCGGATAAAACCGGATTGAACCGGTTTAAACTGCTTTAAACAGGATAAAATCAGGTTGAACCAGTTTAAACTGGTTTAATCCGTATAAAACCGGATTGAACCAGTTTAAACCGGTTTAAACCAGATAAAAGCAGATTGAACCGCTTTAGACTGGATAGAACCGGACTGAACCGGTTTAAACCGGTTTTAACTGGATAAAACCGGATTGAACCGGTTTAAACCGGTTTAAACAGGATAGAATCGGATTGAACTGGTTTAAACCGGATAAAACAAGATAGAACTGGTATAAACCGGATAGAACTGGATTGAACCGGTTTAAACCGGTTTAAACAGGATAAAATCGGATTGAACCGATTTAAAATGGTTTAAATCGGTTAAAACCGGATTGAACCGGTTTAAACTTGATAAAACCAGATTGAACCAGTTTAAACCGGTTTAAACCGGGTAAAAACGGATTGAACCGGTTTAAACCGGTTTAAACTAGATAAAACCGGATTGAACCGGTTTAAACAGGATAAAAACGGATAGGACCGGATTGAACCGGTTTAAACCGGTTTAAACCAGATGAAACTGGATAGAACTGGTTTAAAGCAGATAGAAAGGGATTGAACCGTTTTAAACCGGTTTAAACCGGATAAAACCAGATTGAACCAGTTTAAACCGGTTTAAACCGGATAAAAACGGATTGAACCGGTTTAAACCGGTTTAAACTAGATAAAACCGGATTGAACCGGTTTAAACAGGATAAAAAGGGATAGGACCGGATTGAACCGGTTTAAACCGGTTTAAACCAGATGAAACTGGATAGAACTGGTTTAAAGCAGATAGAAAGGGATTGAACCGTTTTAAACCGGTTTAAACCGGATAAAACCAGATTGAACCGGTTTAAACCAGATAAAACCGGATTGAACCGGTTTAAACCGGTGTGAACCGTATAGAACCGGATTGAACGTGATTAAACCGGATAAAACTGGATTGAACCAGTTTAAACCGGATAAAACCGGATGGAAACCTTTTAAACTGGATAGAACTGGATTGAACCGGTTTAAACCAGAAAAACCGGATTGGACCTGTTTAAACCGGATAAAACAGGACTGAACCGGTTTAAACCGGATTGATCCGGTTTAAACTGGTTTAAACCGGATAAAACCGGATAGAACCGGGTTGAACCAGATTGAAGCGGTTTAAACCGGTTTAAACCAGATAAAACCGGATAGAACGTGTTTAAAACGGAAAAAAGCAGATTTAACCGGATTAAACCGGTTTAAACAGGATTAAACTGGATTGAATAAGTTTAAACCGGATTGAACTGGTTTAAACCGGTTTAAAACGGATAGAACTGGATTGAACCGGTTTAAACCGCTTTAAACTACATAAAAACGGATTGAACTGTTTTAAACAGGATAAAACCGGATTGAACCGGTTTAAAAGGTTTAAACAGGATAAAACCGCATTGAACCGGTTTAAACCGGATAAAACCGTATCGATCCGGTTTAAACCGGTTTAAAACGGATAAAACAGGATCGAACTGCTTTAAAGCGGATAGAAAGGGTTTGAACCGGTTTAAACCGGATTGAACCGGTTTAAACCGGATAAAACCGGATTGAACCGGTTTAAACCAGTTTGAACCGTATAGAACCGGATTGAACGTGTTTAAACCGGATAGAACCGGATTGAACCAGTTTAAACCAGAAAAACCGGATTGAACCTGTTTAACATGGATAAAACCGGACTGAACCAGTTAAAACCTGATAAAACCGGATTGATCCGGTTTAAACTGGTTTAAATAGGATAAAACCGGATTGAACTGGTTTAAACCGGATAAAAACTGATAGAACCAGACTGAACCAGTATAAACCGGTTTAAGCCAGATGAAACCGGATAGAACCGGTTTAAACTGGATAAAATCGGATTGAACCAGTTTAAACCAGATTAAACTGGAAAGAACCGGTTTACACTGGATAGAAGAGGATTGAACCGGTATAAACCGGATAGAACCGGATTGAACCGGTTCCAACTGGTTTAAACCAGATAAAACCGGATAGAACAGGTTGAAACTGGATAAAACCGGATTGAACCGGTTGAAACCGGATGAAACCGGATAGAACCGGTTTAAACCGGATAGAACCGGATTGAACCGGTGTAAACCGTTTAAAAGTGGATAAAACCGGATTGAACTGGTTTAAACTGGATAAAACCGATTGAACCGGTTTAAACTGGATAAAACCGGATTGAACCGGTTTAAACCGGTGTGAACCGTATAGAACCGGATTGAACGTGTTTAACCGGATGAAACCGGATTGAACCGGTTTAAACCGGATAAAACCGGATGGAAACCGTTTAAACTGGATAGAACTGGATTGAACTGGTTTAAACCAGAAAAACCGGATTGAACCTGTCTAAACCGGATAAAACCGGACTGAACCGGTTTAAACTGGATAAAACCGGATTGATCCGGTTTAAACTGGTTTAAACCAGATAAAACCGGATAGAACCGGGTTGAACCAGATTGAAGCGGTTGAAACCGGTTTAAACCAGATAAAACAGGATAGAACGGATTTAAACCGGAAAAAAGCAGATTGAACCGGATTAAACCAGTTTAAACCGGATAAAACCGGATTGAATAAGTTTAATCCGGATAGAACCGGCTTAAACCGGTTTAAACCAGATAAAACTGCATTGAACCGGTTTAAACCGGTATAAACCGGATAAATCCGGAATGAACTGGTTTAAACCGGTTTAAACCGGATAGAACCGGATAGAAAAGGTTTAAACCGGATAAAACCGGATTGAACCGGTTAAACCAGTTTCAACCGGATTGAACCGGATAGAACCAGTTTAAACTGGATAAAACCGGATTGAACCGGTTTAAACCGGTTTAAATCGGATAGAACCGGATTGAACCGGTTTATTCCGGAGAAAACCGGATTGAACTGGTTGAACCGGTTTAAATCAGATAGAACCGGATTGAACCGGTTTAAACCGCATAAACCCGGATTGAACCGGTTTGAACCGGTTTAAACCGGAAAGAACCGGTTTAATCAGTATTAAACTGGATGGAACCGGTTTAAACCGGATAAAAGCGGATTGAACCGGTTTAAACCGGTTTCAACCGGATAGAACCGTATTGAACTGGTTTAAACCAGATAAAACCGGATTGAACTGGTTTAAACTGGATAAAACCGGATTGAACCGGTTTAAACCAGTTTAAACAGGATAGAGCCGGATAGAACGGGTTCAAACTGGATAAAACCGGATTGAACCGGTTAAACCAGTTTCAACAGGATAAAACCGGATTGAACCAGTTTACACCAGATAAAACCGGATTGAACTGGTTTAAACCGGTTTAAACCGGATGAAACCGGATTTAACCGGTTTCATCTGGTTTAAACGGGATACAACCGGATTGAACCGGTTTAAACCGGTTTAAACAGGATAAAACGGGATAGAACCGGTTTAAACCAGTTTAAACCGGATAGAACCGGTTAAAACCAGTTTAAACAGGATAGAACCGGTTCAAACCGTTTTAAACCGGATGAAACCGGATTGAACCGGTTTAAACCAGATAAAACTGGATTGAACCCTTTTAAACCAGTTTAAACTGGATAGAACTGGATAGAACCGGTTCAAACTGGATAAAACCGGATTGAACCGGTTAAACCAGTTTCAACCGGATAAAACCGGATTGAACCGGTTTAAACCAGATAAAACCGGAGTGATCCGGTTTGAACCGGTTTAAACCTGATAAAACCGGATTGAGTCAGTTTAAACCGGTTTCAACCGGATAAAAGCAGATTTAAAAGGATCAAACCGGTTTCAACCGGATTGAAGCGGATAGAACCGGTTTAAACTGGATAAAACCGGATTGAACCGGTTTAAACCTGTTTAAAACGGATAAAACCGGATTGAACCAGATTAAAGCGGTTTAAACCGGATGAAACCAGATTGAAACGGTTTAAACCGGATAAAACCGGATTGAACCGGCTTAAACCGGTTTAAACCAGATAAAACTGCATTGAACCGGTTTAAACCGGTATAAACCGGATAAATCCGGAATGAACTGGTTTAAACCGGTTTAAAGCGGAGAGAACCGGATAGAAAAGGTTTAAACCGGATAGAACCGGATTGAACCGCTTTAAACCAGTTTAAACCGAATAGAACCGGATAGAACTGGTTTAAACTGGTTTAAACCGGATAGAACCGGATAGAACTGGTTTAAACCGGATAAAACCGGATTGAACCGGTTAAACCAGTTTCAACCGGATTGAACCGGATAGAAACAGTTTAAACTGGATAAAACCGGATTGAACCGGTTTAAACCTGATTAAACTGGATAAAACCGGATTGAACTGGATTAAACCGGTTTAAACTGGATGAAACCAGATTGAAATGGTTTAAACCGGATAAAACGGGATTGAACCGGCTTAAACCGGTTTAAACCTGATAAAACTGCATTGAACCGGTTTAAACTGGTATAAACCGGATAAATCCGGAATGAACTGGTTTAAACTGGTTTAAACCGGATAGAACAGGTTTAAGCCGGATAAAACCGGATTGAACCGGTTTAAACCGGTTTAAACCGGATAGAACCGGATTGAAACGCTTTAAACCAGTTTAAACCGAATAGAACCGGATAGAACTGGTTTAAACCGGTTTGAACTGGATAGAACCGGATAGAACCAGTTTAAACCGGATAAAACCGGATTGAACTGGTTTAAACCGGTTTAAACCGGATAGAAACGGATTGAATCGGTTTAAACTGGATAAAACCGGATAGAACCAGTTCAAAACGGATAAAACTAGATTGAACAGGTTTAAACCGGTTTAAACCGGATAGAACCGGATTGAACCGCTTTAAACCAGTTTAAACCGAATAGAACCGAATAGAACTGGTTTAAACCGGTTTAAACCGGATAGAACCGGATAGAACCGGTTTAAACCGGATAAAACCAGATTGAACCGGTTTAAACCGGTTTAAACCGGTTTGAACCGAATAGAAGCGGTTTAAACCGGAAAAAACCGGATTGAACCAGTTTAAACCGGTTTAAACCGGATAGAAACGGATTGAACCGGTTTAAACCGGATAAAACCGGATAGAACCGGTTTGAACTGATTTAAACTGGATAGAACCGGATAGAACCAGTTTAAAACGGATAAAACTAGATTGAACAGGTTTAAACCGGTTTAAACCGGATAGAACCGGATTGAACCGCTTTAAACCAGTTTAAACCGAATAGAACCGAATAGAACTGGTTTAAACGGGTTTAAACCAGATAGAACCGGATAGAACCGGTTTAAACCGGATAAAACCGGATTGAACCAGTTTAAACCGGTTTAAACCGGATAGAAACGGATTGAACCGGTTTAAACCGGATAAAACCGGATAGAACCGGTTTGAACTGATTTAAACTGGATAGAACCGGATAGAACCAGTTTAAAACGGATAAAACTAGATTGAACAGGTTTAAACCGGTTTAAACCGGATAAAACCGAATTGAACCGGTTTAAACCAGTTTAAACCGGAGAAAACCGGATTGAACCGGTTTAAACCGGTTTAAACCGGAGAAAACCGGATTGAACCGGTTTAAACCGGTTTAAACCGGAGAAAACCGGATTGAACCGGTTTAAACCGGTTTAAACCGGAGAAAACCGGATTGAACCGGTTTATTCCGGAGAAAACCGGATTGAACTGGTTGAACCGGTTTAAATCGGATAGAACCGGATTGAACCGGTTTAAACCGCATAAACCCGGATTGAACCGGTTTGAACCGGTTTAAACCGGAAAGAACCGGTTTAATCAGGACTAAACTGGATGGAACCGGTTTAAACCGGATAAAAGCGGATTGAACCGGTTTGAACCGGTTTCAACCGGATAGAACCGTATTGACCTGGTTTAAACCAGATAAAACCGGATTGAACTGGTTTAAACTGGATAAAACCGGATTGAACCGGTTTAAACCAGTTTAAACAGGATAGAGCCGGATAGAACGGGTTCAAACTGGATAAAACCGGATTGAACCGGTTAAACCAGTTTCAACAGGATAAAACCGGATTGAACCAGTTTACACCAGATAAAACCGGATTGAACTGGTTTAAACCGGTTTAAACCGGATGATACCGGATTTAACCGGTTTAATCCGGTTTAAACGGGATAAAACCGGATTGAACCAGTTTAAACCGGTTTAAACAGGATAAAACGGGATTGAACCGGTTTAAACCAGTTTAAACCGGATAGAACCGGATTGAACCAGTTTAAACCGGACAAAACCGGATAGAACCGGTTAAAACCAGTTTAAACAGGATAGAACCGGTTCAAACCGTTTTAAACCGGATGAAACCGGATTGAACCGGTTTAAACCAGATAAAACTGGATTGAACCCTTTTAAACCAGTTTAAACTGGATAGAACTGGATAGAACCGGTTCAAACTGGATAAAACCGGATTGAACCGGTTAAACCAGTTTCAACCGGATAAAACCGGATTGAACCGGTTTAAACCAGATAAAACCGGAGTGATCCGGTTTGAACCGGTTTAAACCTGATAAAACCGGTTTGAGTCAGTTTAAACCGGTTTAAACCGGATAAAATTGGATTGAACCGGTTTAAACTGGTTTAAACCGGATAAAACCGGATTGAACCGGTTTCAACCGGATAAAAGCAGATTTAAAAGGATCAAACCGGTTTCAACCGGATTGAACCGGATAGAACCGGTTTAAACTGGATAAAACCGGATTGAACCGGTTTAAACCTGTTTAAAACGGATAAAACCGGATTGAACCGGATTAAACCGGTTTAAACCGGATGAAACCAGATTGAAACGGTTTAAACCGGATAAAACCCGATTGAACCGGCTTAAACCGGTTTAAACCAGATAAAACTGCATTGAACCGGTTTAAACCGGTATAAACCGGATAAATCCGGAATGAACTGGTTTAAACCGGTTTAAAGCGGAGAGAACCGGATAGAAAAGGTTTAAACCGGATAGAACCGGATTGAACCGCTTTAAACCAGTTTAAACCGAATAGAACCGGATAGAACTGGTTTAAACTGGTTTAAACCGGATAGAACCGGATAGAACTGGTTTAAACCGGATAAAACCGGATTGAACCAGTTAAACCAGTTTCAACCGGATTGAACCGGATAGAAACAGTTTAAACTGGATAAAACCGGATTGAACCGGTTTAAACCGGTTTAAACCAGATAGAACCGGATTGAAACGCTTTAAACCAGTTTAAACCGAATAGAACCGGATAGAAATGGTTTAAACCGGTTTCATCTGGATAGAACCGGATAGAACCGGTTTAAACGGGTTTAAACCAGATAGAAACGGATTGAACCGGTTTCAACCGGATTGAACCGGATAGAACCGGTTTAAACTGGATAAAACCGGATTGAACCGGTTTAAACCTGTTTAAAACGGATAAAACCGGATTGAACCGGATTAAACCGGTTTAAACCGGATGAAACCAGATTGAAACGGTTTAAACCGGATAAAACCCGATTGAACCGGCTTAAACCGGTTTAAACCAGATAAAACTGCATTGAACCGGTTTAAACCGGTATAAACCGGATAAATCCGGAATGAACTGGTTTAAACCGGTTTAAAGCGGAGAGAACCGGATAGAAAAGGTTTAAACCGGATAGAACCGGATTGAACCGCTTTAAACCAGTTTAAACCGAATAGAACCGGATAGAACAGGTTTAAACTGGTTTAAACCGGATAGAACCGGATGGAACTGGTTTAAACCGGATAAAACCGGATTGAACCGGTTAAACCAGTTTCAACCAGATTGAACCGGATAGAAACAGTTTAAACTGGATAAAACCGGATTGAACCGGTTTAAACCTGATTAAACTGGATAAAACCGGATTGAACTGGATTAAACCGGTTTAAACCGGATGAAACCAGATTGAAATGGTTTAAACCGGATAAAACGGGATTGAACCGGCTTAAACCTGTTTAAACCTGATAAAACTGCATTGAACCGGTTTAAACTGGTATAAACCGGATAAATCCGGAATGAACTGGTTTAAACTGGTTTAAACCGGATAAAATCGGATTGAACCGGTTTAAACCGGTTTAAGCCGGATAAAATCGGATTGAACCGGTTTAAACCGGTTTAAACCGGATAGAACCGGATTGAAACGCTTTAAACCAGTTTAAACCGAATAGAACCGGATAGAAATGGTTTAAACCGGTTTAATCTGGATAGAACCGGATAGAACCGGTTTAAACCGGTTTAAACCGGATAGAAACGGATTGAACCGGTTTAAACCGGATAAAACCGGATAGAACCGGTTTAAACTGGTTTAAACGGGATAGAACCGGGTAGAACCAGTTTAAAACGGATAAAACTAGATTGAACAGGTTTAAACCGGTTTAATCCGGATAAAACCGAATTGAACCGGTTGAAACCGGAGAAAAACGGATTGAACTGGTTGAACCGGTTTTAACCGGATAAAACCGGATTGAACCGGTTTAAACCGGTTTAAACCGGATAGAATCGGATTGAACTGGTTTAAACCGGATAAAAAAAGATAGAACTGGTATAAACCGGATAGAACTGGATTGAACCGGTTTAAACCGGTTTACACAGGATAAAATCGGATTGAACCGGTTTAAACTGGTTTAAATCGGTTAAAACCGGATTGAACCGGTTTAAACTTGATAAAACCAGATTGAACCAGTTTAAACCGGTTTAAACTAGATAAAACCGGATTGAACCGGTTTAAACAGGATAAAAACGGATAGGACCGGATTGAACCGGTTTAAACCGGTTTAAACCAGATGAAACTGGATAGAACTGGTTTAAAGCAGATAGAAAGGGATTGAACCGTTTTAAACCGGTTTAAACCGGATAAAACCAGATTGAACCGGTTTAAACCAGATAAAACCGGATTGAACCGGTTTAAACCGGTGTGCACCGTATAGAACCGGATTGAACGTGATTAAACCGGATAAAACTGGATTGAACCAGTTTAAACCGGATAAAACCGGATGGAAACCTTTTAAACTGGATAGAACTGGATTGAACCGGTTTAAACCAGAAAAACCGGATTGAACCTGTTTAAACCGGATAAAACAGGACTGAACCGGTTTAAACCGGATTGATCCAGTTTAAACTGGTTTAAACCGGATAAAACCGGATAGAACCGGGTTGAACCAGATTGAAGCGGTTTAAACCGGTTTAAACCAGATAAAACCGGATAGAACGTGTTTAAAACGGAAAAAAGCAGATTTAACCGGATTAAACCGGTTTAAACAGGATTAAACTGGATTGAATAAGTTTAAACCGGATTGAACCGGTTTAAACCGGTTTAAAACGGATAGAACCGGATTGAACCGGTTTAAACCGCTTTAAACTACATAAAACCGGATTGAACCGGTTTAAAAGGTTTAAACAGGATAAAACCACATTGAACCGGTTTAAACCGGATAAAACCGGATCGATCCGGTTTAAACTGGTTTAAAACGGATAAAACAGGATCGAACTGCTTTAAAGCGGATAGAAAGGGTTTGAACCGGTTTAAACCGGATTGAACCGGTTTAAACCGGATAAAACCGGATTGAACCGGTTTAAACCAGTTTGAACCGTATAGAACCGGATTGAACGTGTTTAAACCGGATAGAACCGGATTGAACCGGTTTAAACCAGAAAAACCGGATTGAACCTGTTTAAACTGGATAAAACCGGACTGAACCAGTTAAAACCGGATAAAACCGGATTGATCCGGTTTAAACTGGTTTAAATAGGATAAAACCGGATTGAACTGGTTTAAACCGGATAAAAACTGATAGAACCAGACTGAACCAGTATAAACCGGTTTAAGCCAGATGAAACCGGATAGAACCGGTTTAAACTGGATAAAATCGGATTGAACCAGTTTAAACCAGATTAAACTGGAAAGAACCGGTTTACACAGGATAGAAGAGGATTGAACCGGTATAAACCGGATAGAACCGGATTGAACCGGTTTAAACCGGTTTAAACCGGATAGAACCGGATTGAACCGGTTCCAACCGGTTTAAACCAGATAAAACCGGATAGAACCGGTTGAAACTGGATAAAACCGGATTGAACCGGTTGAAACCGGATGAAACCGGATAGAACCGGTTTAAACCGGTTAGAACCGGATTGAACCGGTGTAAACCGTTTAAAAGTGGATAAAACCGGATTGAACTGGTTTAAACAGGATAAAACCGGATTGATCCGGTTTAAAATGTTTTAAACAGGATTAAACCGGATTGAACCGGTTGAAACCGATTGATCCGGTTTAGACCGTTTTAAACCGGATAAAACCGGATAGAACTGGTTTAAAGCAGATAGAAAGGGATTGAACCGTTTTAAACCGGTTTAAACCGGATAAAACCAGACTGAACCAGTTTAAACTGGTTTAAACTGGATAAAACCGATTGAACCGGTTTAAACTGGATAAAACCGGATTGAACCGGTTTAAACCGGATAAAACTGGACTGAACCGGTTTAAACTGGATAAAACCGGATTGATCCGGTTTAAACTGGTTTAAACCAGATAAAACCGGATAGAACCGGGTTGAACCAGATTGAAGTGGTTGAAACCGGTTTAAACCAGATAAAACAGGATAGAACGGATTTAAACCGGAAAAAAAGCAGATTGAAACGGATTAAACCAGTTTAAACCGGATAAAACCGGATTGAATAAGTTTAAACCGGATTGAACCAGTTTAAACTGGTTTAAAACGGATAGAACCGGATTGAACCGGTTTAAACCGGATAAAACCGGATCCATCCTGTTTAAACTGGTTTAAACCGGATAAAACAGGATAGAACTAGTTTAAAGCGGATAGAAAGGGACTGAAACAGTTTAAACCGGATTAAACCGGATTAAACCGGATAAAACCAGATTGAACCGGTTTAAACCTGTTTAAACTGGATAAAACCGGATTGAACTGGTTTAAACCGGTTTGAACCGTATAGAACCGGATTGAACGTGTTTAAACTGGATAAAACCGGATTGAACCGGTTTAAACCGGATAAAACCATATTGAACCGGTTTAAATAGGTTTAAAGTGGACAAAACCGGATTGAACTGGTTTAAACAGGATAAAACCGGATTGAACCGGTTTAAAGCGGATAAAACAAGATAGAACTGGTTTATAACGGATAGAACCGGATTGAACTGGTTTAAACCGGTTTAAACCGGATAAAACCGGGTTGAACCGGTTTAAACCTGATTATACCGGATAAAACCGGACTGATCTGGTTTAAACTTGTTAAAACCGGATTGAACCGGTTTAAACGGGTTTAAACCAGATAAAAGCGGATTGAACCGGTTTAAACAGGACAGAACCGTACTGAACCGGTTTAAACAGGTTTCAAGTGGATAAAACCGGATTGAACTGGTATAAACTGGATAAAACCGGATAGAACGGGGTTGAACCAGATTGAAGCGGTTTAAACCGGTTTAAACCAGATAAAACCGGATAGAACGTGTTTAAAACGGAAAAAAAGCAGATTTAACCGGATTAAACTGGTCTAAACACGATAAAACCGGATTGAACCGGTTTAAAATGGTTTAAACAGGATAAAACCACATTGAACCGGTTTAAACCGGATAAAACCGGATCGATCCGGTTTAAACCGGTTTAAAACGGATAAAACAGGATCGAAATGCTTTAAAGCGGATAGAAAGGGTTTGAACCGGTTTAAACCGGATTGAACCGGTTTAAACCGGATAAAACCGGATTGAACCGGTTTAAACCAGTTTGAACCATATAGAACCGGATTGAACGTGTTTAAACCGGATAGAACCGGATTGAACCGGTTTAAACCAGAAAAACCGGATTGAACCTGTTTAAACTGGATAAAACCGGACTGAACAAGTTAAAACCGGATAAAACCGGATTGATCCAGTTTAAACTGGTTTAAATAGGATAAAACCGGATTGAACTGGATTAACCAGATAAAAACTGATAGAACCAGACTGAACCAGTATAAACCGGTTTAAGCCAGATGAAACCGGATAGAACCGGTTTAAACTGGATAAAATCGGATTGAACCAGTTTAAACCAGATGAAACTGGAAAGAACCGGTTTACACTGGATAGAAGAGGATTGAACCGGTATAAAACGGATAGAACCGGATTGAACCGGTTCCAACCGGTTTAAACCAGATAAAACCGGATAGAACCGGTTGAAACTGGATAAAACCGGATTGAACCGGTTGAAACCGGATGAAACCGGATTGAACCGGTTTAAACCAGATAAAACTGGATTGAACCCTTTTAAACCAGTTTAAACTGGATAGAACTGGATAGAACCGGTTCAAACCGGATAAAACCGGATTGAACCTGTTAAACCAGTTTCAACCAGGTAAAACCGGATTGAACCTGTTAAACCAGTTTCTACCGGATAAAACCAGATTGAACCGGTTTAAACCGGATAAAACCGGAGTGAACCGGTTTGAACCGGTTTAAACCTGATAAAACCGGATTGAGTCAGTTTAAACCGGTTTAAACCAGATAAAACTGGATTGAACCAGTTTAAACTGGTTTAAACCGGATAAAACCGGATTGAACCGGTTAAACCAGTTTCAACCGGATTGAACCGGATAGAAACAGTTTAAACTGGATAAAACCGGATTGAACCGGTTTAAACCTGATTAAACTGGATAAAACCGGATTGAACCGGATTAAACCGGTTTAAACCGGATGAAACCAGATTGAAACGGTTTAAACCGGATAAAACCGGATTGAACCGGCTTACACCGGTTTAAACCTGATAAAACTGCATTGAACCGGTTTAAACTGGTATAAACCGGATAAATCCGGAATGAACTGGTGTAAACTGGTTTAAACCGGATAGAACCGGATAGAACCGGTTTAAGCCGGATAAAATCGGATTGAACCGGTTTAAACCGGTTTAAACCGGATAGAACCGGATTGAACCGGTTTAAACCAGTTTAAACCGAATAGAACCGGATAGAAATGGTTTAAACCGGTTTAATCTGGATAGAACCGGATAGAACCGGTTTAAACCGGTTTAAACCGGATAGAAACGGATTGAACCGGTTTAAACCGGATAAAACCGGAGAGAACCGGTTTAAACTGGTTTAAACAGGATAGAACCGGGTAGAACCAGTTTAAAACGGATAAAACTAGATTGAACAGGTTTAAACCGGTTTAATCCGGATAAAACCGAATTGAACCGGTTGAAACCGGAGAAGAACGGATTGAACTGGTTGAACCGGTTTAAATCGGATAGAACCGGATTGAACCGGTTTAAACCGCATAAACCCGGATTGATCCGGTTTGAACCGGTTTAAACCGGATAGATCGGTTTAAACCGGATAAAAGAGGATTGAACCGGTTTAAACGGGTTTAAACCAGATAAAAGCGGATTGAACCAGTTTAAACCGGATAAAAACGGATTGAACCGGTTTAATCCGGTTTAAACCGGATAGAAACGGATTGAAACGGTATAAAACGGGTTAAACCGGATAAAACCGGATTGAACTGTTTTAAACCGGATAAAACCGGATTGAACCGGTTTAAACTGCTTTAAACAGGATAAAATCAGGTTGAACCAGTTTAAACTGGTTTAATCCGTATAAAACCGGATTGAACCAGTTTAAACCGGTTTAAACCAGATAAAAGCAGATTGAACCGCTTTAGACCGGATAGAACCGGACTGAACCGGTTTAAACCGGTTTTAACTGGATAAAACCGGATTGAACCGGTTTAAACCGGTTTAAACCGGATAGAATCGGATTGAACTGGTTTAAACCGGATAAAACAAGATAGAACTGGTATAAACCGGATAGAACTGGATTGAACCGGTTTAAACCGGTTTAAACAGGATAAAATCGGATTGAACCGATTTAAAATGGTTTAAATCGGTTAAAACCGGATTGAACCGGTTTAAACTTGATAAAACCAGATTGAACCAGTTTAAACCGGTTTAAACCGGGTAAAAACGGATTGAACCGGTTTAAACCGGTTTAAACTAGATAAAACCGGATTGAACCGGTTTAAACAGGATAAAAACGGATAGGACCGGATTGAACCGGTTTAAACCGGTTTAAACCAGATGAAACTGGATAGAACTGGTTTAAAGCAGATAGAAAGGGATTGAACCGTTTTAAACCGGTTTAAACCGGATAAAACCAGATTGAACCAGTTTAAACCGGTTTAAACCGGATAAAAACGGATTGAACCGGTTTAAACCGGTTTAAACTAGATAAAACCGGATTGAACCGGTTTAATCAGGATAAAAAGGGATAGGACCGGATTGAACCGGTTTAAACCGGTTTAAACCAGATGAAACTGGATAGAACTGGTTTAAAGCAGATAGAAAGGGATTGAACCGTTTTAAACCGGTTTAAACCGGATAAAACCAGATTGAACCGGTTTAAACCAGATAAAACCGGATTGAACCGGTTTAAACCGGTGTGAACCGTATAGAACCGGATTGAACGTGATTAAACCGGATAAAACTGGATTGAACCAGTTTAAACCGGATAAAACCGGATGGAAACCTTTTAAACTGGATAGAACTGGATTGAACCGGTTTAAACCAGAAAAACCGGATTGGACCTGTTTAAACCGGATAAAACAGGACTGAACCGGTTTAAACCGGATTGATCCGGTTTAAACTGGTTTAAACCGGATAAAACCGGATAGAACCGGGTTGAACCAGATTGAAGCGGTTTAAACCGGTTTAAACCAGATAAAACCGGATAGAACGTGTTTAAAACGGAAAAAAGCAGATTTAACCGGATTAAACCGGTTTAAACAGGATTAAACTGGATTGAATAAGTTTAAACCGGATTGAACTGGTTTAAACCGGTTTAAAACGGATAGAACTGGATTGAACCGGTTTAAACCGCTTTAAACTACATAAAAACGGATTGAACTGTTTTAAACAGGATAAAACCGGATTGAACCGGTTTAAAAGGTTTAAACAGGATAAAACCGGATTGAACCGGTTTAAACCGGATAAAACCGGATGGAAACCGTTTAAACTGGATAGAACTGGATTGAACTGGTTTAAACCAGAAAAACCGGATTGAACCTGTCTAAACCGGATAAAACCGGACTGAACCGGTTTAAACTGGATAAAACCGGATTGATCCGGTTTAAACTGGTTTAAACCAGATAAAACCGGATAGAACCGGGTTGAACCAGATTGAAGCGGTTGAAACCGGTTTAAACCAGATAAAACAGGATAGAACGGATTTAAACCGGAAAAAAGCAGATTGAACCGGATTAAACCAGTTTAAACCGGATAAAACCGGATTGAATAAGTTTAATCCGGATAGAACCGGCTTAAACCGGTTTAAACCAGATAAAACTGCATTGAACCGGTTTAAACCGGTATAAACCGGATAAATCCGGAATGAACTGGTTTAAACCGGTTTAAACCGGATAGAACCGGATAGAAAAGGTTTAAACCGGATAAAACCGGATTGAACCGGTTTAAACCGGTTTAAATCGGATAGAACCGGATTGAACCGGTTTATTCCGGAGAAAACCGGATTGAACCGGTTAAACCAGTTTCAACCGGATTGAACCGGATAGAACCAGTTTAAACTGGATAAAACCGGATTGAACCGGTTTAAACCTGATTAAACTGGATAAAACCAGATTGAACCGGATTAAACCGGTTTAAACCGGATGAAACCAGATTGAAACGGTTTAAACCGGATAAAACCGGATTGAACCGGTTAAACCAGTTTCAACCGGATTGAACCGGATAGAACCAGTTTAAACTGGATAAAACCGGATTGAACCGGTTTAAACCGGTTTAAATCGGATAGAACCGGATTGAACCGGTTTATTCCGGAGAAAACCGGATTGAACTGGTTGAACCGGTTTAAATCAGATAGAACCGGATTGAACCGGTTTAAACCGCATAAACCCGGATTGAACCAGTTTGAACCGGTTTAAACCGGAAAGAACCGGTTTAATCACTATTAAACTGGATGGAACCGGTTTAAACCGGATAAAAGCGGATTGAACCGGTTTAAACCGGTTTCAACCGGATAGAACCGTATTGAACTGGTTTAAACCAGATAAAACCGGATTGAACTGGTTTAAACTGGATAAAACCGGATTGAACCGGTTTAAACCAGTTTAAACAGGCTAGAGCCGGATAGAACGGGTTCAAACTGGATAAAACCGGATTGAACCGGTTAAACCAGTTTCAACAGGATAAAACCGGATTGAACCAGTTTACACCAGATAAAACCGGATTGAACTGGTTTAAACCGGTTTAAACCGGATGAAACCAGATTTAACCGGTTTAATCCGGTTTAAACGGGATAAAACCGGATTGAACCGGTTTAAACCGGTTTAAACAGGATAAAACGGGAATGAACCGGTTTAAACCAGTTTAAACCGGATAGAACCGGATTGAACCAGTTTAAACCGGACAAAACCGGATAGAACTGGTTAAAACCAGTTTAAACAGGATAGAACCGGTTCAAACCGTTTTAAACCGGATGAAACCGGATTGAACCGGTTTAAACCAGATAAAACTGGATTGAACCCTTTTAAACCAGTTTAAACTGGATAGAACTGGATAGAACCGGTTCAAACTGGATAAAACCGGATTGAACCGGTTAAACCAGTTTCAACCGGATAAAACCGGATTGAACCGGTTTAAACCAGATAAAACCGGAGTGATCCGGTTTGAACCGGTTTAAACCTGATAAAACCGGATTGAGTCAGTTTAAACCGGTTTCAACCGGATAAAAGCAGATTTAAAAGGATCAAACCGGTTTCAACCGGATTGAAGCGGATAGAACCGGTTTAAACTGGATAAAACCGGATTGAACCGGTTTAAACCTGTTTAAAACGGATAAAACCGGATTGAACCAGATTAAACCGGTTTAAACCGGATGAAACCAGATTGAAACGGTTTAAACCGGATAAAACCGGATTGAACCGGCTTAAACCGGTTTAAACCAGATAAAACTGCATTGAACCGGTTTAAACCGGTATAAACCGGATAAATGCGGAATGAACTGGTTTAAACCGGTTTAAAGCGGAGAGAACCGGATAGAAAAGGTTTAAACCGGATAGAACCGGATTGAACCGCTTTAAACCAGTTTAAACCGAATAGAACCGGATAGAACTGGTTTAAACTGGTTTAAACCGGATAGAACCGGATAGAACTGGTTTAAACCGGATAAAACCGGATTGAACCGGTTAAACCAGTTTCAACCGGATTGAACCGGATAGAAACAGTTTAAACTGGATAAAACCGGATTGAACCGGTTTAAACCTGATTAAACTGGATAAAACCGGATTGAACTGGATTAAACCGGTTTAAACTGGATGAAACCAGATTGAAATGGTTTAAACCGGATAAAACGGGATTGAACCGGCTTAAACCGGTTTAAACCTGATAAAACTGCATTGAACCGGTTTAAACTGGTATAAACCGGATAAATCCGGAATGAACTGGTTTAAACTGGTTTAAACCGGATAGAACAGGTTTAAGCCGGATAAAACCGGACTGAACCGGTTTAAACTGGATAAAACCGGATTGATCCGGTTTAAACTGGTTTAAACCAGATAAAACCGGATAGAACCGGGTTGAACCAGATTGAAGCGGTTGAAACCGGTTTAAACCAGATAAAACAGGATAGAACGGATTTAAACCGGAAAAAAGCAGATTGAACCGGATTAAACCAGTTTAAACCGGATAAAACCGGATTGAATAAGTTTAATCCGGATAGAACCGGCTTAAACCGGTTTAAACCAGATAAAACTGCATTGAACCGGATTAAACAGGTATAAACCGGATAAATCCGGAATGAACTGGTTTAAACCGGTTTAAACCGGATAGAACCGGATAGAAAAAGTTTAAACCGGATAAAACCGGATTGAACCGGTTAAACCAGTTTCAACCGGATTGAACCGGATAGAACCAGTTTAAACTGGATAAAACCGGATTGAACCGGTTTAAACCTGATTAAACTGGATAAAACCGGATTGAACCGGATTAAACTGGTTTAAACCGGATGAAACCAGATTGAAACGGTTTAAACCGGATAAAACCGGATTGAACCGGTTAAACCAGTTTCAACCGGATTGAACCGGATAGAACCAGTTTAAACTGGATAAAACCGGATTGAACCGGTTTAAACCGGTTTAAATCGGATAGAACCGGATTGAACCGGTTTATTCCGGAGAAAACCGGATTGAACTGGTTGAACCGGTTTAAATCAGATAGAACCGGATTGAACCGGTTTAAACCGCATAAACCCGGATTGAACCGGTTTGAACCGGTTTAAACCGGAAAGAACCGGTTTAATCAGTATTAAACTGGATGGAACCGGTTTAAACCGGATAAAAGCGGATTGAACCGGTTTAAACCGGTTTCAACCGGATAGAACCGTATTGAACTGGTTTAAACCAGATAAAACCGGATTGAACTGGTTTAAACTGGATAAAACCGGATTGAACCGGTTTAAACCAGTTTAAACAGGCTAGAGCCGGATAGAACGGGTTCAAACTGGATAAAACCGGATTGAACTGGTTAAACCAGTTTCAACAGGATAAAACCGGATTGAACCAGTTTACACCAGATAAAACCGGATTGAACTGGTTTAAACCGGTTTAAACCGGATGAAACCGGATTTAACCGGTTTAATCCGGTTTAAACGGGATAAAACCGGATTGAACCGGTTAAAACCGGTTTAAACAGGATAAAACGGGATTGAACCGGTTTAAACCAGTTTAAACCGGATAGAACCGGATTGAACCAGTTTAAACCGGACAAAACCGGATAGAACCGGTTAAAACGAGTTTAAACAGGATAGAACCGGTTCAAACCGTTTTAAACCGGATGAAACCGGATTGAACCGGTTTAAACCAGATAAAACTGGATTGAACCCTTTTAAACCAGTTTAAACTGGATAGAACTGGATAGAACCGGTTCAAACTGGATAAAACCGGATTGAACCGGTTAAACCAGTTTCAACCGGATAAAACCGGATTGAACCGGTTTAAACCAGATAAAACCGGAGTGATCCGGTTTGAACCGGTTTAAACCTGATAAAACCGGATTGAGTCAGTTTAAACCGGTTTCAACCGGATAAAAGCAGATTTAAAAGGATCAAACCGGTTTCAACCGGATTAAAGCGGATAGAACCGGTTTAAACTGGATAAAACCGGATTGAACCGGTTTAAACCTGTTTAAAACGGATAAAACCGGATTGAACCAGATTAAACCGGTTTAAACTGGATGAAACCAGATTGAAACGGTTTAAACCGGATAAAACCGGATTGAACCAGCTTAAACCGGTTTAAACCAGATAAAACTGCATTGAACCGGTTTAAACCGGTATAAACCGGATAAATCCGGAATGAACTGGTTTAAACCGGTTTAAAGCGGAGAGAACCGGATAGAAAAGGTTTAAACCGGATAGAACCGGATTGAACCGCTTTAAACCAGTTTAAACCGAATAGAACCGGATAGAACTGGTTTAAACTGGTTTAAACCGGATAGAACCGGATAGAACTGGTTTAAACCGGATAAAACCGGATTGAACCGGTTAAACCAGTTTCAACCGGATTGAACCGGATAGAAACAGTTTAAACTGGATAAAACCGGATTGAACCGGTTTAAACCTGATTAAACTGGATAAAACCGGATTGAACTGGATTAAACCGGTTTAAACTGGATGAAACCAGATTGAAATGGTTTAAACCGGATAAAACGGGATTGAACCGGCTTAAACCGGTTTAAACCTGATAAAACTGCATTGAACCGGTTTAAACTGGTATAAACCGGATAAATCCGGAATGAACTGGTTTAAACTGGTTTAAACCGGATAGAACAGGTTTAAGCCGGATAAAACCGGATTGAACCGGTTTAAACCGGTTTAAACCGGATAGAACCGGATTGAAACGCTTTAAACCAGTTTAAACCGAATAGAACCGGATAGAACTGGTTTAAACCGGTTTGAACTGGATAGAACCGGATAGAACCGGTTTAAACCGGATAAAACCGGATTGAACTGGTTTAAACCGGTTTAAACCGGATAGAAACGGATTGAATCGGTTTAAACTGGATAAAACCGGATAGAACCAGTTCAAAACGGATAAAACTAGATTGAACAGGTTTAAACCGGTTTAAACCGGATAGAACCGGATTGAACCGCTTTAAACCAGTTTAAACCGAATAGAACCGAATAGAACTGGTTTAAACCGGTTTAAACCGGATAGAACCGGATAGAACCGGTTTAAACCGGATAAAACCAGATTGAACCGGTTTAAACCGGTTTAAACCGGTTTGAACCGAATAGAAGCGGTTTAAACCGGAAAAAACCGGATTGAACCAGTTTAAACCGGTTTAAACCGGATAGAAACGGATTGAACCGGTTTAAACCGGATAAAACCGGATAGAACCGGTTTGAACTGATTTAAACTGGATAGAACCGGATAGAACCAGTTTAAAACGGATAAAACTAGATTGAACAGGTTTAAACCGGTTTAAACCGGATAGAACCGGATTGAACCGCTTTAAACCAGTTTAAACCGAATAGAACCGAATAGAACTGGTTTAAACGGGTTTAAACCAGATAGAACCGGATAGAACCGGTTTAAACCGGATAAAACCGGATTGAACCAGTTTAAACCGGTTTAAACCGGATAGAAACGGATTGAACCGGTTTAAACCGGATAAAACCGGATAGAACCGGTTTGAACTGATTTAAACTGGATAGAACCGGATAGAACCAGTTTAAAACGGATAAAACTAGATTGAACAGGTTTAAACCGGTTTAAACCGGATAAAACCGAATTGAACCGGTTTAAACCAGTTTAAACCGGAGAAAACCGGATTGAACCGGTTTAAACCGGTTTAAACCGGAGAAAACCGGATTGAACCGGTTTAAACCGGTTTAAACCGGAGAAAACCGGATTGAACCGGTTTAAACCGGTTTAAACCGGAGAAAACCGGATTGAACCGGTTTATTCTGGAGAAAACCGGATTGAACTGGTTGAACCGGTTTAAATCGGATAGAACCGGATTGAACCGGTTTAAACCGCATAAACCCGGATTGAACCGGTTTGAACCGGTTTAAACCGGAAAGAACCGGTTTAATCAGGACTAAACTGGATGGAACCGGTTTAAACCGGATAAAAGCGGATTGAACCGGTTTAAACCAGTTTAAACAGGATAAAACCGGATTGAACCAGTTTAAACCGGTTTAAACCAGATAAAAGCAGATTGAACCGCTTTAGACCGGACAGAACCGGACTGAACCGGTTTAAACCGGTTTTAACTGGATAAAACCGGATTGAACCGGTTTAAACCGGTTTAAACCGGATAGAATCGGATTGAACTGGTTTAAACCGGATAAAACAAGATAGAACTGGTATAAACCGGATAGAACTGGATTGAACCGGTTTAAACCGGTTTAAACAGGATAAAATCGGATTGAACCGATTTAAAATGGTTTAAATCGGTTAAAACCGGATTGAACCGGTTTAAACTTGATAAAACCAGATTGAACCAGCTAAACCGGTTTAAACCGGATAAAAACGGATTGAACCGGTTTAAACCGGTTTAAACTAGATAAAACCGGATTGAACCGGTTTAAACAGGATAAAAACGGATAGGACCGGATTGAACCGGTTTAAACCGGTTTAAACCAGATGAAACTGGATAGAACTGGTTTAAAGCAGATAGAAAGGGATTGAACCGTTTTAAACCGGTTTAAACCGGATAAAACCAGATTGAACCAGTTTAAACCGGTTTAAACCGGATAAAAACGGATTGAACCGGTTTAAACCGGTTTAAACTAGATAAAACCGGATTGAACCGGTTTAAACAGGATAAAAAGGGATAGGACCGGATTGAACCGGTTTAAACCGGTTTAAACCAGATGAAACTGGATAGAACTGGTTTAAAGCAGATAGAAAGGGATTGAACCGTTTTAAACCGGTTTAAACCGGATAAAACCAGATTGAACCGGTTTAAACCAGATAAAACCGGATTGAACCGGTTTAAACCGGTGTGAACCGTATAGAACCGGATTGAACGTGATTAAACCGGATAAAACTGGATTGAACCAGTTTAAACCGGATAAAACCGGATGGAAACCTTTTAAACTGGATAGAACTGGATTGAACCGGTTTAAACCAGAAAAACCGGATTGGACCTGTTTAAACCGGATAAAACAGGACTGAACCGGTTTAAACCGGATTGATCCGGTTTAAACTGGTTTAAACCGGATAAAACCGGATAGAACCGGGTTGAACCAGATTGAAGCGGTTTAAACCGGTTTAAACCAGATAAAACCGGATAGAACGTGTTTAAAACGGAAAAAAGCAGATTTAACCGGATTAAACCGGTTTAAACAGGATTAAACTGGATTGAATAAGTTTAAACCGGATTGAACTGGTTTAAACCGGTTTAAAACGGATAGAACTGGATTGAACCGGTTTAAACCGCTTTAAACTACATAAAAACGGATTGAACTGTTTTAAACAGGATAAAACCGGATTGAACCGGTTTAAAAGGTTTAAACAGGATAAAACCGCATTGAACCGGTTTAAACCGGATAAAACCGTATCGATCCGGTTTAAACCGGTTTAAAACGGATAAAACAGGATCGAACTGCTTTAAAGCGGATAGAAAGGGTTTGAACCGGTTTAAACCGGATTGAACCGGTTTAAACCGGATAAAACCGGATTGAACCGGTTTAAACCAGTTTGAACCGTATAGAACCGGATTGAACGTGTTTAAACCGGATAGAACCGGATTGAACCAGTTTAAACCAGAAAAACCGGATTGAACCTGTTTAACATGGATAAAACCGGACTGAACCAGTTAAAACCTGATAAAACCGGATTGATCCGGTTTAAACTGGTTTAAATAGGATAAAACCGGATTGAACTGGTTTAAACCGGATAAAAACTGATAGAACCAGACTGAACCAGTATAAACCGGTTTAAGCCAGATGAAACCGGATAGAACCGGTTTAAACTGGATAAAATCGGATTGAACCAGTTTAAACCAGATTAAACTGGAAAGAACCGGTTTACACTGGATAGAAGAGGATTGAACCGGTATAAACCGGATAGAACCGGATTGAACCGGTTCCAACTGGTTTAAACCAGATAAAACCGGATAGAACAGGTTGAAACTGGATAAAACCGGATTGAACCGGTTGAAACCGGATGAAACCGGATAGAACCGGTTTAAACCGGATAGAACCGGATTGAACCGGTGTAAACCGTTTAAAAGTGGATAAAACCGGATTGAACTGGTTTAAACTGGATAAAACCGATTGAACCGGTTTAAACTGGATAAAACCGGATTGAACCGGTTTAAACCGGTGTGAACCGTATAGAACCGGATTGAACGTGTTTAACCGGATGAAACCGGATTGAACCGGTTTAAACCGGATAAAACCGGATGGAAACCGTTTAAACTGGATAGAACTGGATTGAACTGGTTTAAACCAGAAAAACCGGATTGAACCTGTCTAAACCGGATAAAACCGGACTGAACCGGTTTAAACTGGATAAAACCGGATTGATCCGGTTTAAACTGGTTTAAACCAGATAAAACCGGATAGAACCGGGTTGAACCAGATTGAAGCGGTTGAAACCGGTTTAAACCAGATAAAACAGGATAGAACGGATTTAAACCGGAAAAAAGCAGATTGAACCGGATTAAACCAGTTTAAACCGGATAAAACCGGATTGAATAAGTTTAATCCGGATAGAACCGGCTTAAACCGGTTTAAACCAGATAAAACTGCATTGAACCGGTTTAAACCGGTATAAACCGGATAAATCCGGAATGAACTGGTTTAAACCGGTTTAAACCGGATAGAACCGGATAGAAAAGGTTTAAACCGGATAAAACCGGATTGAACCGGTTAAACCAGTTTCAACCGGATTGAACCGGATAGAACCAGTTTAAACTGGATAAAACCGGATTGAACCGGTTTAAACCGGTTTAAATCGGATAGAACCGGATTGAACCGGTTTATTCCGGAGAAAACCGGATTGAACTGGTTGAACCGGTTTAAATCAGATAGAACCGGATTGAACCGGTTTAAACCGCATAAACCCGGATTGAACCGGTTTGAACCGGTTTAAACCGGAAAGAACCGGTTTAATCAGTATTAAACTGGATGGAACCGGTTTAAACCGGATAAAAGCGGATTGAACCGGTTTAAACCGGTTTCAACCGGATAGAACCGTATTGAACTGGTTTAAACCAGATAAAACCGGATTGAACTGGTTTAAACTGGATAAAACCGGATTGAACCGGTTTAAACCAGTTTAAACAGGATAGAGCCGGATAGAACGGGTTCAAACTGGATAAAACCGGATTGAACCGGTTAAACCAGTTTCAACAGGATAAAACCGGATTGAACCAGTTTACACCAGATAAAACCGGATTGAACTGGTTTAAACCGGTTTAAACCGGATGAAACCGGATTTAACCGGTTTCATCTGGTTTAAACGGGATACAACCGGATTGAACCGGTTTAAACCGGTTTAAACAGGATAAAACGGGATAGAACCGGTTTAAACCAGTTTAAACCGGATAGAACCGGTTAAAACCAGTTTAAACAGGATAGAACCGGTTCAAACCGTTTTAAACCGGATGAAACCGGATTGAACCGGTTTAAACCAGATAAAACTGGATTGAACCCTTTTAAACCAGTTTAAACTGGATAGAACTGGATAGAACCGGTTCAAACTGGATAAAACCGGATTGAACCGGTTAAACCAGTTTCAACCGGATAAAACCGGATTGAACCGGTTTAAACCAGATAAAACCGGAGTGATCCGGTTTGAACCGGTTTAAACCTGATAAAACCGGATTGAGTCAGTTTAAACCGGTTTCAACCGGATAAAAGCAGATTTAAAAGGATCAAACCGGTTTCAACCGGATTGAAGCGGATAGAACCGGTTTAAACTGGATAAAACCGGATTGAACCGGTTTAAACCTGTTTAAAACGGATAAAACCGGATTGAACCAGATTAAAGCGGTTTAAACCGGATGAAACCAGATTGAAACGGTTTAAACCGGATAAAACCGGATTGAACCGGCTTAAACCGGTTTAAACCAGATAAAACTGCATTGAACCGGTTTAAACCGGTATAAACCGGATAAATCCGGAATGAACTGGTTTAAACCGGTTTAAAGCGGAGAGAACCGGATAGAAAAGGTTTAAACCGGATAGAACCGGATTGAACCGCTTTAAACCAGTTTAAACCGAATAGAACCGGATAGAACTGGTTTAAACTGGTTTAAACCGGATAGAACCGGATAGAACTGGTTTAAACCGGATAAAACCGGATTGAACCGGTTAAACCAGTTTCAACCGGATTGAACCGGATAGAAACAGTTTAAACTGGATAAAACCGGATTGAACCGGTTTAAACCTGATTAAACTGGATAAAACCGGATTGAACTGTATTAAACCGGTTTAAACTGGATGAAACCAGATTGAAATGGTTTAAACCGGATAAAACGGGATTGAACCGGCTTAAACCGGTTTAAACCTGATAAAACTGCATTGAACCGGTTTAAACTGGTATAAACCGGATAAATCCGGAATGAACTGGTTTAAACTGGTTTAAACCGGATAGAACAGGTTTAAGCCGGATAAAACCGGATTGAACCGGTTTAAACCGGTTTAAACCGGATAGAACCGGATTGAAACGCTTTAAACCAGTTTAAACCGAATAGAACCGGATAGAACTGGTTTAAACCGGTTTGAACTGGATAGAACCGGATAGAACCAGTTTAAACCGGATAAAACCGGATTGAACTGGTTTAAACCGGTTTAAACCGGATAGAAACGGATTGAATCGGTTTAAACTGGATAAAACCGGATAGAACCAGTTCAAAACGGATAAAACTAGATTGAACAGGTTTAAACCGGTTTAAACCGGATAGAACCGGATTGAACCGCTTTAAACCAGTTTAAACCGAATAGAACCGAATAGAACTGGTTTAAACCGGTTTAAACCGGATAGAACCGGATAGAACCGGTTTAAACCGGATAAAACCAGATTGAACCGGTTTAAACCGGTTTAAACCGGTTTGAACCGAATAGAAGCGGTTTAAACCGGAAAAAACCGGATTGAACCAGTTTAAACCGGTTTAAACCGGATAGAAACGGATTGAACCGGTTTAAACCGGATAAAACCGGATAGAACCGGTTTGAACTGATTTAAACTGGATAGAACCGGAGAGAACCAGTTTAAAACGGATAAAACTAGATTGAACAGGTTTAAACCGGTTTAAACCGGATAGAACCGGATTGAACCGCTTTAAACCAGTTTAAACCGAATAGAACCGAATAGAACTGGTTTAAACGGGTTTAAACCGGATAGAACCGGATAGAACCGGTTTAAACCGGATAAAACCGGATTGAACCAGTTTAAACCGGTTTAAACCGGATAGAAACGGATTGAACCGGTTTAAACCGGATAAAACCGGATAGAACCGGTTTGAACTGATTTAAACTGGATAGAACCGGATAGAACCAGTTTAAAACGGATAAAACTAGATTGAACAGGTTTAAACCGGTTTAAACCAGATAAAACCGAATTGAACCGGTTTAAACCAGTTTAAACCGGAGAAAACCGGATTGAACCGGTTTAAACCGGTTTAAACCGGAGAAAACCGGATTGAACCGGTTTATTCCGGAGAAAACCGGATTGAACTGGTTGAACCGGTTTAAATCGGATAGAACCGGATTGAACCGGTTTAAACCGCATAAACCCGGATTGAACCGGTTTGAACCGGTTTAAACCGGAAAGAACCGGTTTAATCAGGACTAAACTGGATGGAACCGGTTTAAACCGGATAAAAGCGGATTGAACCGGTTTGAACCGGTTTCAACCGGATAGAACCGTATTGACCTGGTTTAAACCAGATAAAACCGGATTGAACTGGTTTAAACTGGATAAAACCGGATTGAACCGGTTTAAACCAGTTTAAACAGGATAGAGCCGGATAGAACGGGTTCAAACTGGATAAAACCGGATTGAACCGGTTAAACCAGTTTCAACAGGATAAAACCGGATTGAACCAGTTTACACCAGATAAAACCGGATTGAACTGGTTTAAACCGGTTTAAACCGGATGATACCGGATTTAACCGGTTTAATCCGGTTTAAACGGGATAAAACCGGATTGAACCAGTTTAAACCGGTTTAAACAGGATAAAACGGGATTGAACCGGTTTAAACCAGTTTAAACCGGATAGAACCGGATTGAACCAGTTTAAACCGGACAAAACCGGATAGAACCGGTTAAAACCAGTTTAAACAGGATAGAACCGGTTCAAACCGTTTTAAACCGGATGAAACCGGATTGAACCGGTTTAAACCAGATAAAACTGGATTGAACCCTTTTAAACCAGTTTAAACTGGATAGAACTGGATAGAACCGGTTCAAACTGGATAAAACCGGATTGAACCGGTTAAACCAGTTTCAACCGGATAAAACCGGATTGAACCGGTTTAAACCAGATAAAACCGGAGTGATCCGGTTTGAACCGGTTTAAACCTGATAAAACCGGTTTGAGTCAGTTTAAACCGGTTTAAACCGGATAAAATTGGATTGAACCGGTTTAAACTGGTTTAAACCGGATAAAACCGGATTGAACCGGTTTCAACCGGATAAAAGCAGATTTAAAAGGATCAAACCGGTTTCAACCGGATTGAACCGGATAGAACCGGTTTAAACTGGATAAAACCGGATTGAACCGGTTTAAACCTGTTTAAAACGGATAAAACCGGATTGAACCGGATTAAACCGGTTTAAACCGGATGAAACCAGATTGAAACGGTTTAAACCGGATAAAACCCGATTGAACCGGCTTAAACCGGTTTAAACCAGATAAAACTGCATTGAACCGGTTTAAACCGGTATAAACCGGATAAATCCGGAATGAACTGGTTTAAACCGGTTTAAAGCGGAGAGAACCGGATAGAAAAGGTTTAAACCGGATAGAACCGGATTGAACCGCTTTAAACCAGTTTAAACCGAATAGAACCGGATAGAACTGGTTTAAACTGGTTTAAACCGGATAGAACCGGATAGAACTGGTTTAAACCGGATAAAACCGGATTGAACCAGTTAAACCAGTTTCAACCGGATTGAACCGGATAGAAACAGTTTAAACTGGATAAAACCGGATTGAACCGGTTTAAACCGGTTTAAACCAGATAGAACCGGATTGAAACGCTTTAAACCAGTTTAAACCGAATAGAACCGGATAGAAATGGTTTAAACCGGTTTCATCTGGATAGAACCGGATAGAACCGGTTTAAACGGGTTTAAACCAGATAGAAACGGATTGAACCGGTTTCAACCGGATTGAACCGGATAGAACCGGTTTAAACTGGATAAAACCGGATTGAACCGGTTTAAACCTGTTTAAAACGGATAAAACCGGATTGAACCGGATTAAACCGGTTTAAACCGGATGAAACCAGATTGAAACGGTTTAAACCGGATAAAACCCGATTGAACCGGCTTAAACCGGTTTAAACCAGATAAAACTGCATTGAACCGGTTTAAACCGGTATAAACCGGATAAATCCGGAATGAACTGGTTTAAACCGGTTTAAAGCGGAGAGAACCGGATAGAAAAGGTTTAAACCGGATAGAACCGGATTGAACCGCTTTAAACCAGTTTAAACCGAATAGAACCGGATAGAACTGGTTTAAACTGGTTTAAACCGGATAGAACCGGATGGAACTGGTTTAAACCGGATAAAACCGGATTGAACCGGTTAAACCAGTTTCAACCAGATTGAACCGGATAGAAACAGTTTAAACTGGATAAAACCGGATTGAACCGGTTTAAACCTGATTAAACTGGATAAAACCGGATTGAACTGGATTAAACCGGTTTAAACCGGATGAAACCAGATTGAAATGGTTTAAACCGGATAAAACGGGATTGAACCGGCTTAAACCTGTTTAAACCTGATAAAACTGCATTGAACCGGTTTAAACTGGTATAAACCGGATAAATCCGGAATGAACTGGTTTAAACTGGTTTAAACCGGATAGAACCGGATAGAACCGGTTTAAGCCGGATAAAATCGGATTGAACCGGTTTAAACCGGTTTAAACCGGATAGAACCGGATTGAAACGCTTTAAACCAGTTTAAACCGAATAGAACCGGATAGAAATGGTTTAAACCGGTTTAATCTGGATAGAACCGGATAGAACCGGTTTAAACCGGTTTAAACCGGATAGAAACGGATTGAACCGGTTTAAACCGGATAAAACCGGATAGAACCGGTTTAAACTGGTTTAAACGGGATAGAACCGGGTAGAACCAGTTTAAAACGGATAAAACTAGATTGAACAGGTTTAAACCGGTTTAATCTGGATAAAACCGAATTGAACCGGTTGAAACCGGAGAAAAACGGATTGAACTGGTTGAACCGGTTTTAACCGGATAAAACCGGATTGAACCGGTTTAAACCGGTTTAAACCGGATAGAATCGGATTGAACTGGTTTAAACCGGATAAAAAAAGATAGAACTGGTATAAACCGGATAGAACTGGATTGAACCGGTTTAAACCGGTTTACACAGGATAAAATCGGATTGAACCGGTTTAAACTGGTTTAAATCGGTTAAAACCGGATTGAACCGGTTTAAACTTGATAAAACCAGATTGAACCAGTTTAAACCGGTTTAAACTAGATAAAACCGGATTGAACCGGTTTAAACAGGATAAAAACGGATAGGACCGGATTGAACCGGTTTAAACCGGTTTAAACCAGATGAAACTGGATAGAACTGGTTTAAAGCAGATAGAAAGGGATTGAACCGTTTTAAACCGGTTTAAACCGGATAAAACCAGATTGAACCGGTTTAAACCAGATAAAACCGGATTGAACCGGTTTAAACCGGTGTGCACCGTATAGAACCGGATTGAACGTGATTAAACCGGATAAAACTGGATTGAACCAGTTTAAACCGGATAAAACCGGATGGAAACCTTTTAAACTGGATAGAACTGGATTGAACCGGTTTAAACCAGAAAAACTGGATTGAACCTGTTTAAACCGGATAAAACAGGACTGAACCGGTTTAAACCGGATTGATCCAGTTTAAACTGGTTTAAACCGGATAAAACCGGATAGAACCGGGTTGAACCAGATTGAAGCGGTTTAAACCGGTTTAAACCAGATAAAACCGGATAGAACGTGTTTAAAACGGAAAAAAGCAGATTTAACCGGATTAAACCGGTTTAAACAGGATTAAACTGGATTGAATAAGTTTAAACCGGATTGAACCGGTTTAAACCGGTTTAAAACGGATAGAACCGGATTGAACCGGTTTAAACCGCTTTAAACTACATAAAACCGGATTGAACCGGTTTAAAAGGTTTAAACAGGATAAAACCACATTGAACCGGTTTAAACCGGATAAAACCGGATCGATCCGGTTTAAACTGGTTTAAAACGGATAAAACAGGATCGAACTGCTTTAAAGCGGATAGAAAGGGTTTGAACCGGTTTAAACCGGATTGAACCGGTTTAAACCGGATAAAACCGGATTGAACCGGTTTAAACCAGTTTGAACCGTATAGAACCGGATTGAACGTGTTTAAACCGGATAGAACCGGATTGAACCGGTTTAAACCAGAAAAACCGGATTGAACCTGTTTAAACTGGATAAAACCGGACTGAACCAGTTAAAACCGGATAAAACCGGATTGATCCGGTTTAAACTGGTTTAAATAGGATAAAACCGGATTGAACTGGTTTAAACCGGATAAAAACTGATAGAACCAGACTGAACCAGTATAAACCGGTTTAAGCCAGATGAAACCGGATAGAACCGGTTTAAACTGGATAAAATCGGATTGAACCAGTTTAAACCAGATTAAACTGGAAAGAACCGGTTTACACAGGATAGAAGAGGATTGAACCGGTATAAACCGGATAGAACCGGATTGAACCGGTTTAAACCGGTTTAAACCGGATAGAACCGGATTGAACCGGTTCCAACCGGTTTAAACCAGATAAAACCGGATAGAACCGGTTGAAACTGGATAAAACCGGATTGAACCGGTTGAAACCGGATGAAACCGGATAGAACCGGTTTAAACCGGTTAGAACCGGATTGAACCGGTGTAAACCGTTTAAAAGTGGATAAAACCGGATTGAACTGGTTTAAACAGGATAAAACCGGATTGATCCGGTTTAAAATGTTTTAAACAGGATTAAACCGGATTGAACCGGTTGAAACCGATTGATCCGGTTTAGACCGTTTTAAACCGGATAAAACCGGATAGAACTGGTTTAAAGCAGATAGAAAGGGATTGAACCGTTTTAAACCGGTTTAAACCGGATAAAACCAGACTGAACCAGTTTAAACTGGTTTAAACTGGATAAAACCGATTGAACCGGTTTAAACTGGATAAAACCGGATTGAACCGGTTTAAACCGGATAAAACTGGACTGAACCGGTTTAAACTGGATAAAACCGGATTGATCCGGTTTAAACTGGTTTAAACCAGATAAAACCGGATAGAACCGGGTTGAACCAGATTGAAGTGGTTGAAACCGGTTTAAACCAGATAAAACAGGATAGAACGGATTTAAACCGGAAAAAAAGCAGATTGAAACGGATTAAACCAGTTTAAACCGGATAAAACCGGATTGAATAAGTTTAAACCGGATTGAACCAGTTTAAACTGGTTTAAAACGGATAGAACCGGATTGAACCGGTTTAAACCAGATAAAACCGGATCCATCCTGTTTAAACTGGTTTAAACCGGATAAAACAGGATAGAACTAGTTTAAAGCGGATAGAAAGGGACTGAAACAGTTTAAACCGGATTAAACCGGATTAAACCGGATAAAACCAGATTTAACCGGATTAAACCGGTTTAAACAGGATTAAACTGGATTGAATAAGTTTAAACCGGATTGAACTGGTTTAAACCGGTTTAAAACGGATAGAACTGGATTGAACCGGTTTAAACCGCTTTAAACTACATAAAAACGGATTGAACTGTTTTAAACAGGATAAAACCGGATTGAACCGGTTTAAAAGGTTTAAACAGGATAAAACCGGATTGAACCGGTTTAAACCGGATAAAACCGGATGGAAACCGTTTAAACTGGATAGAACTGGATTGAACTGGTTTAAACCAGAAAAACCGGATTGAACCTGTCTAAACCGGATAAAACCGGACTGAACCGGTTTAAACTGGATAAAACCGGATTGATCCGGTTTAAACTGGTTTAAACCAGATAAAACCGGATAGAACCGGGTTGAACCAGATTGAAGCGGTTGAAACCGGTTTAAACCAGATAAAACAGGATAGAACGGATTTAAACCGGAAAAAAGCAGATTGAACCGGATTAAACCAGTTTAAACCGGATAAAACCGGATTGAATAAGTTTAATCCGGATAGAACCGGCTTAAACCGGTTTAAACCAGATAAAACTGCATTGAACCGGTTTAAACCGGTATAAACCGGATAAATCCGGAATGAACTGGTTTAAACCGGTTTAAACCGGATAGAACCGGATAGAAAAGGTTTAAACCGGATAAAACCGGATTGAACCGGTTTAAACCGGTTTAAATCGGATAGAACCGGATTGAACCGGTTTATTCCGGAGAAAACCGGATTGAACCGGTTAAACCAGTTTCAACCGGATTGAACCGGATAGAACCAGTTTAAACTGGATAAAACCGGATTGAACCGGTTTAAACCTGATTAAACTGGATAAAACCAGATTGAACCGGATTAAACCGGTTTAAACCGGATGAAACCAGATTGAAACGGTTTAAACCGGATAAAACCGGATTGAACCGGTTAAACCAGTTTCAACCGGATTGAACCGGATAGAACCAGTTTAAACTGGATAAAACCGGATTGAACCGGTTTAAACCGGTTTAAATCGGATAGAACCGGATTGAACCGGTTTATTCCGGAGAAAACCGGATTGAACTGGTTGAACCGGTTTAAATCAGATAGAACCGGATTGAACCGGTTTAAACCGCATAAACCCGGATTGAACCAGTTTGAACCGGTTTAAACCGGAAAGAACCGGTTTAATCACTATTAAACTGGATGGAACCGGTTTAAACCGGATAAAAGCGGATTGAACCGGTTTAAACCGGTTTCAACCGGATAGAACCGTATTGAACTGGTTTAAACCAGATAAAACCGGATTGAACTGGTTTAAACTGGATAAAACCGGATTGAACCGGTTTAAACCAGTTTAAACAGGCTAGAGCCGGATAGAACGGGTTCAAACTGGATAAAACCGGATTGAACCGGTTAAACCAGTTTCAACAGGATAAAACCGGATTGAACCAGTTTACACCAGATAAAACCGGATTGAACTGGTTTAAACCGGTTTAAACCGGATGAAACCAGATTTAACCGGTTTAATCCGGTTTAAACGGGATAAAACCGGATTGAACCGGTTTAAACCGGTTTAAACAGGATAAAACGGGAATGAACCGGTTTAAACCAGTTTAAACCGGATAGAACCGGATTGAACCAGTTTAAACCGGACAAAACCGGATAGAACTGGTTAAAACCAGTTTAAACAGGATAGAACCGGTTCAAACCGTTTTAAACCGGATGAAACCGGATTGAACCGGTTTAAACCAGATAAAACTGGATTGAACCCTTTTAAACCAGTTTAAACTGGATAGAACTGGATAGAACCGGTTCAAACTGGATAAAACCGGATTGAACCGGTTAAACCAGTTTCAACCGGATAAAACCGGATTGAACCGGTTTAAACCAGATAAAACCGGAGTGATCCGGTTTGAACCGGTTTAAACCTGATAAAACCGGATTGAGTCAGTTTAAACCGGTTTCAACCGGATAAAAGCAGATTTAAAAGGATCAAACCGGTTTCAACCGGATTGAAGCGGATAGAACCGGTTTAAACTGGATAAAACCGGATTGAACCGGTTTAAACCTGTTTAAAACGGATAAAACCGGATTGAACCAGATTAAACCGGTTTAAACCGGATGAAACCAGATTGAAACGGTTTAAACCGGATAAAACCGGATTGAACCGGCTTAAACCGGTTTAAACCAGATAAAACTGCATTGAACCGGTTTAAACCGGTATAAACCGGATAAATGCGGAATGAACTGGTTTAAACCGGTTTAAAGCGGAGAGAACCGGATAGAAAAGGTTTAAACCGGATAGAACCGGATTGAACCGCTTTAAACCAGTTTAAACCGAATAGAACCGGATAGAACTGGTTTAAACTGGTTTAAACCGGATAGAACCGGATAGAACTGGTTTAAACCGGATAAAACCGGATTGAACCGGTTAAACCAGTTTCAACCGGATTGAACCGGATAGAAACAGTTTAAACTGGATAAAACCGGATTGAACCGGTTTAAACCTGATTAAACTGGATAAAACCGGATTGAACTGGATTAAACCGGTTTAAACTGGATGAAACCAGATTGAAATGGTTTAAACCGGATAAAACGGGATTGAACCGGCTTAAACCGGTTTAAACCTGATAAAACTGCATTGAACCGGTTTAAACTGGTATAAACCGGATAAATCCGGAATGAACTGGTTTAAACTGGTTTAAACCGGATAGAACAGGTTTAAGCCGGATAAAACCGGACTGAACCGGTTTAAACTGGATAAAACCGGATTGATCCGGTTTAAACTGGTTTAAACCAGATAAAACCGGATAGAACCGGGTTGAACCAGATTGAAGCGGTTGAAACCGGTTTAAACCAGATAAAACAGGATAGAACGGATTTAAACCGGAAAAAAGCAGATTGAACCGGATTAAACCAGTTTAAACCGGATAAAACCGGATTGAATAAGTTTAATCCGGATAGAACCGGCTTAAACCGGTTTAAACCAGATAAAACTGCATTGAACCGGATTAAACAGGTATAAACCGGATAAATCCGGAATGAACTGGTTTAAACCGGTTTAAACCGGATAGAACCGGATAGAAAAAGTTTAAACCGGATAAAACCGGATTGAACCGGTTAAACCAGTTTCAACCGGATTGAACCGGATAGAACCAGTTTAAACTGGATAAAACCGGATTGAACCGGTTTAAACCTGATTAAACTGGATAAAACCGGATTGAACCGGATTAAACTGGTTTAAACCGGATGAAACCAGATTGAAACGGTTTAAACCGGATAAAACCGGATTGAACCGGTTAAACCAGTTTCAACCGGATTGAACCGGATAGAACCAGTTTAAACTGGATAAAACCGGATTGAACCGGTTTAAACCGGTTTAAATCGGATAGAACCGGATTGAACCGGTTTATTCCGGAGAAAACCGGATTGAACTGGTTGAACCGGTTTAAATCAGATAGAACCGGATTGAACCGGTTTAAACCGCATAAACCCGGATTGAACCGGTTTGAACCGGTTTAAACCGGAAAGAACCGGTTTAATCAGTATTAAACTGGATGGAACCGGTTTAAACCGGATAAAAGCGGATTGAACCGGTTTAAACCGGTTTCAACCGGATAGAACCGTATTGAACTGGTTTAAACCAGATAAAACCGGATTGAACTGGTTTAAACTGGATAAAACCGGATTGAACCGGTTTAAACCAGTTTAAACAGGCTAGAGCCGGATAGAACGGGTTCAAACTGGATAAAACCGGATTGAACTGGTTAAACCAGTTTCAACAGGATAAAACCGGATTGAACCAGTTTACACCAGATAAAACCGGATTGAACTGGTTTAAACCGGTTTAAACCGGATGAAACCGGATTTAACCGGTTTCATCCGGTTTAAACGGGATAAAACCGGATTGAACCGGTTAAAACCGGTTTAAACAGGATAAAACGGGATTGAACCGGTTTAAACCAGTTTAAACCGGATAGAACCGGATTGAACCAGTTTAAACCGGACAAAACCGGATAGAACCGGTTAAAACGAGTTTAAACAGGATAGAACCGGTTCAAACCGTTTTAAACCGGATGAAACCGGATTGAACCGGTTTAAACCAGATAAAACTGGATTGAACCCTTTTAAACCAGTTTAAACTGGATAGAACTGGATAGAACCGGTTCAAACTGGATAAAACCGGATTGAACCGGTTAAACCAGTTTCAACCGGATAAAACCGGATTGAACCGGTTTAAACCAGATAAAACCGGAGTGATCCGGTTTGAACCGGTTTAAACCTGATAAAACCGGATTGAGTCAGTTTAAACCGGTTTCAACCGGATAAAAGCAGATTTAAAAGGATCAAACCGGTTTCAACCGGATTAAAGCGGATAGAACCGGTTTAAACTGGATAAAACCGGATTGAACCGGTTTAAACCTGTTTAAAACGGATAAAACCGGATTGAACCAGATTAAACCGGTTTAAACTGGATGAAACCAGATTGAAACGGTTTAAACCGGATAAAACCGGATTGAACCAGCTTAAACCGGTTTAAACCAGATAAAACTGCATTGAACCGGTTTAAACCGGTATAAACCGGATAAATCCGGAATGAACTGGTTTAAACCGGTTTAAAGCGGAGAGAACCGGATAGAAAAGGTTTAAACCGGATAGAACCGGATTGAACCGCTTTAAACCAGTTTAAACCGAATAGAACCGGATAGAACTGGTTTAAACTGGTTTAAACCGGATAGAACCGGATAGAACTGGTTTAAACCGGATAAAACCGGATTGAACCGGTTAAACCAGTTTCAACCGGATTGAACCGGATAGAAACAGTTTAAACTGGATAAAACCGGATTGAACCGGTTTAAACCTGATTAAACTGGATAAAACCGGATTGAACTGGATTAAACCGGTTTAAACTGGATGAAACCAGATTGAAATGGTTTAAACCGGATAAAACGGGATTGAACCGGCTTAAACCGGTTTAAACCTGATAAAACTGCATTGAACCGGTTTAAACTGGTATAAACCGGATAAATCCGGAATGAACTGGTTTAAACTGGTTTAAACCGGATAGAACAGGTTTAAGCCGGATAAAACCGGATTGAACCGGTTTAAACCGGTTTAAACCGGATAGAACCGGATTGAAACGCTTTAAACCAGTTTAAACCGAATAGAACCGGATAGAACTGGTTTAAACCGGTTTGAACTGGATAGAACCGGATAGAACCGGTTTAAACCGGATAAAACCGGATTGAACTGGTTTAAACCGGTTTAAACCGGATAGAAACGGATTGAATCGGTTTAAACTGGATAAAACCGGATAGAACCAGTTCAAAACGGATAAAACTAGATTGAACAGGTTTAAACCGGTTTAAACCGGATAGAACCGGATTGAACCGCTTTAAACCAGTTTAAACCGAATAGAACCGAATAGAACTGGTTTAAACCGGTTTAAACCGGATAGAAACGGATAGAACCGGTTTAAACCGGATAAAACCAGATTGAACCGGTTTAAACCGGTTTAAACCGGTTTGAACCGAATAGAAGCGGTTTAAACCGGAAAAAACCGGATTGAACCAGTTTAAACCGGTTTAAACCGGATAGAAACGGATTGAACCGGTTTAAACCGGATAAAACCGGATAGAACCGGTTTGAACTGATTTAAACTGGATAGAACCGGATAGAACCAGTTTAAAACGGATAAAACTAGATTGAACAGGTTTAAACCGGTTTAAACCGGATAGAACCGGATTGAACCGCTTTAAACCAGTTTAAACCGAATAGAACCGAATAGAACTGGTTTAAACGGGTTTAAACCAGATAGAACCGGATAGAACCGGTTTAAACCGGATAAAACCGGATTGAACCAGTTTAAACCGGTTTAAACCGGATAGAAACGGATTGAACCGGTTTAAACCGGATAAAACCGGATAGAACCGGTTTGAACTGATTTAAACTGGATAGAACCGGATAGAACCAGTTTAAAACGGATAAAACTAGATTGAACAGGTTTAAACCGGTTTAAACCGGATAAAACCGAATTGAACCGGTTTAAACCAGTTTAAACCGGAGAAAACCGGATTGAACCGGTTTAAACCGGTTTAAACCGGAGAAAACCGGATTGAACCGGTTTAAACCGGTTTAAACCGGAGAAAACCGGATTGAACCGGTTTAAACCGGTTTAAACCGGAGAAAACCGGATTGAACCGGTTTATTCTGGAGAAAACCGGATTGAACTGGTTGAACCGGTTTAAATCGGATAGAACCGGATTGAACCGGTTTAAACCGCATAAACCCGGATTGAACCGGTTTGAACCGGTTTAAACCGGAAAGAACCGGTTTAATCAGGACTAAACTGGATGGAACCGGTTTAAACCGGATAAAAGCGGATTGAACCGGTTTAAACCAGTTTAAACAGGATAAAACGGGATTGAACCAGTTTAAACCAGTTTAAACCGGATAGAACCGGATTGAACCAGTTTAAACCGGACAAAACCGGATAGAACCGGTTAAAACCAGTTTAAACAGGATAGAACCGGTTCAAACCGTTTTAAACCGGATGAAACCGGATTGAACCGGTTTAAACCAGATAAAACTGGATTGAACCCTTTTAAACCAGTTTAAACTGGATAGAACTGGATAGAACCGGTTCAAACTGGATAAAACCGGATTGAACCGGTTAAACCAGTTTCAACCGGATAAAACCGGATTGAACCGGTTTAAACTGGATAAAACCGGATTGAACCGGTTTAAACCAGTTTAAACAGGATAGAGCCGGATAGAATGGGTTCAAACTGGATAAAACCGGATTGAACTGGTTAAACCAGTTTCAACAGGATAAAACCGGATTGAACCAGTTTACACCAGATAAAACCGGATTGAACTGGTTTAAACCGGTTTAAACCGGATGATACCGGATTTAACCGGTTTAATCCGGTTTAAAAGGGATAAAACCGGATTGAACCAGTTTAAACCGGTTTAAACAGGATAAAACGGGATTGAACCGGTTTAAACCAGTTTAAACCGGATAGAACCGGATTGAACCAGTTTAAACCGGACAAAACCGGATAGAACCGGTTAAAACCAGTTTAAACAGGATAGAACCGGTTCAAACCGTTTTAAACCGGATGAAACCGGATTGAACCGGTTTAAACCAGATAAAACTGGATTGAACCCTTTTAAACCAGTTTAAACTGGATAGAACTGGATAGAACCGGTTCAAACTGGATAAAACCGGATTGAACCGGTTAAACCAGTTTCAACCGGATAAAACCGGATTGAACCGGTTTAAACCAGATAAAACCGGTTTGAGTCAGTTTAAACCGGTTTAAACCGGATAAAATTGGATTGAACCGGTTTAAACTGGTTTAAACCGGATAAAACCGGATTGAACCGGTTTCAACCGGATAAAAGCAGATTTAAAAGGTTCAAACCGGTTTCAACCGGATTGAACCGGATAGAACCGGTTTAAACTGGATAAAACCGGATTGAACCGGTTTAAACCTGTTTAAAACGGATAAAACCGGATTGAACCGGATTAAACCGGTTTAAACCGGATGAAACCAGATTGAAACGGTTTAAACCGGATAAAACCGGATTGAACTGGCTTAAACCGGTTTAAACCAGATAAAACTGCATAGAACCGGTTTAAACCGGTATAAACCGGATAAATCCGGAATGAACTGGTTTAAACCGGTTTAAAGCGGAGAGAACCGGATAGAAAAGTTTTAAACCAGATAGAACCGGATTGAACCGCTTTAAACCAGTTTAAAACGAATAGAACCGGATAGAACTGGTTTAAACTGGTTTAAACCGGATAGAACCGGATAGAACTGGTTTAAACCGGATAAAACCGGATTGAACCGGTTAAACCAGTTTCAACCGGATTGAACCGGATAGAAACAGTTTAAACTGGATAAAACCGGATTGAACCGGTTTAAACCTGATTAAACTGGATAAAACCGGATTGAACTGGATTAAACCGGTTTAAACCGGATGAAACCAGACTGAAATGGTTTAAACCGGATAAAACGGGATTGAACCGGCTTAAACCGGTTTAAACCTGATAAAACTGCATTGAACCGGTTTAAACTGGTATAAACCGGATAAATCCGGAATGAACTGGTTTAAACTGGTTTAAACCGGATAGAACCGGATAGAACCGGTTTAAGCCAGATAAAATCGGATTGAACCGGTTTAAACCGGTTTAAACCAGATAGAACCGGATTGAAACGCTTTAAACCAGTTTAAACCGAATAGAAGCGGATAGAAATGGTTTAAACCGGTTTAATCTGGATAGAACCGGATAGAACCGGTTTAAACGGGTTTAAACCGGATAGAAACGGATTGAACCGGTTTAAACCGGATAAAACCGGATAGAACCGGTTTAAACTGGTTTAAACGGGATAGAACCGGGTAGAACCAGTTTAAAACGGATAAAACTAGATTGAACAGGTTTAAACCGGTTTAATCCGGATAAAACCGGATTGAACCGGTTCCAACCGGTTTAAACCAGATAAAACCGGATAGAACCGGTTGAAACTGGATAAAACCGGATTGAACCGGTTGAAAACGGATGAAACCGGATTGAACCGGTTTAAACCAGATAAAACTGGATTGAACCCTTTTAAACCAGTTTAAACTGGATAGAACTGGATAGAACCGGTTCAAACCGGATAAAACCGGATTGAACCTGTTAAACCAGTTTCAACCGGATAAAACCGGATTGAACCGGTTTAAACCGGATAAAACCGGAGTGAACCGGTTTGAACCGGTTTAAACCTGATAAAACCGGATTGAGTCAGTTTAAACCGGTTTAAACCAGATAAAACTGGATTGAACCAGTTTAAACTGGTTTAAACCGGATAAAACCGGATTGAACCGGTTAAACCAGTTTCAACCGGATTGAACCGGATAGAAACAGTTTAAACTGGATAAAACCGGATTGAACCGGTTTAAACCTGATTAAACTGGATAAAACCGGATTGAACCGGATTAAACCGGTTTAAACCGGATGAAACCAGATTGAAACGGTTTAAACCGGATAAAACCGGATTGAACCGGCTTACACCGGTTTAAACCTGATAAAACTGCATTGAACCGGTTTAAACTGGTATAAACCGGATAAATCCGGAATGAACTGGTGTAAACTGGTTTAAACCGGATAGAACCGGATAGAACCGGTTTAAGCCGGATAAAATCGGATTGAACCGGTTTAAACCGGTTTAAACCGGATAGAACCGGATTGAAACGGTTTAAACCAGTTTAAACCGAATAGAACCGGATAGAAATGGTTTAAACCGGTTTAATCTGGATAGAACCGGATAGAACCGGTTTAAACCGGTTTAAACCGGATAGAAACGGATTGAACCGGTTTAAACAGGATAAAACCGGAGAGAACCGGTTTAAACTGGTTTATACGGGATAGAACCGGGTAGAACCAGTTTAAAACGGATAAAACTAGATTGAACAGGTTTAAACCGGTTTAATCCGGATAAAACCGAATTGAACCGGTTGAAACCGGAGAAGAACGGATTGAACTGGTTGAACCGGTTTAAATCGGATAGAACCGGATTGAACCGGTTTAAACCGCATAAACCCGGATTGATCCGGTTTGAACCGGTTTAAACCGGATAGATCGGTTTAAACCGGATAAAAGAGGATTGAACCGGTTTAAACGGGTTTAAACCAGATAAAAGCGGATTGAACCAGTTTAAACCGGATAAAAACGGATTGAACCGGTTTAATCCGGTTTAAACCGGATAGAAACGGATTGAAACGGTATAAAACGGGTTAAACCGGATAAAACCGGATTGAACTGTTTTAAACCGGATAAAACCGGATTGAACCGGTTTAAACTGCTTTAAACAGGATAAAATCAGGTTGAACCAGTTTAAACTGGTTTAATCCGTATAAAACCGGATTGAACCAGTTTAAACCGGTTTAAACCAGATAAAAGCAGATTGAACCGCTTTAGACTGGATAGAACCGGACTGAACCGGTTTAAACCGGTTTTAACTGGATAAAACCGGATTGAACCGGTTTAAACCGGTTTAAACAGGATAGAATCGGATTGAACTGGTTTAAACCGGATAAAACAAGATAGAACTGGTATAAACCGGATAGAACTGGATTGAACCGGTTTAAACCGGTTTAAACAGGATAAAATCGGATTGAACCGATTTAAAATGGTTTAAATCGGTTAAAACCGGATTGAACCGGTTTAAACTTGATAAAACCAGATTGAACCAGTTTAAACCGGTTTAAACCGGGTAAAAACGGATTGAACCGGTTTAAACCGGTTTAAACTAGATAAAACCGGATTGAACCGGTTTAAACAGGATAAAAACGGATAGGACCGGATTGAACCGGTTTAAACCGGTTTAAACCAGATGAAACTGGATAGAACTGGTTTAAAGCAGATAGAAAGGGATTGAACCGTTTTAAACCGGTTTAAACCGGATAAAACCAGATTGAACCAGTTTAAACCGGTTTAAACCGGATAAAAACGGATTGAACCGGTTTAAACCGGTTTAAACTAGATAAAACCGGATTGAACCGGTTTAAACAGGATAAAAAGGGATAGGACCGGATTGAACCGGTTTAAACCGGTTTAAACCAGATGAAACTGGATAGAACTGGTTTAAAGCAGATAGAAAGGGATTGAACCGTTTTAAACCGGTTTAAACCGGATAAAACCAGATTGAACCGGTTTAAACCAGATAAAACCGGATTGAACCGGTTTAAACCGGTGTGAACCGTATAGAACCGGATTGAACGTGATTAAACCGGATAAAACTGGATTGAACCAGTTTAAACCGGATAAAACCGGATGGAAACCTTTTAAACTGGATAGAACTGGATTGAACCGGTTTAAACCAGAAAAACCGGATTGGACCTGTTTAAACCGGATAAAACAGGACTGAACCGGTTTAAACCGGATTGATCCGGTTTAAACTGGTTTAAACCGGATAAAACCGGATAGAACCGGGTTGAACCAGATTGAAGCGGTTTAAACCGGTTTAAACCAGATAAAACCGGATAGAACGTGTTTAAAACGGAAAAAAGCAGATTTAACCGGATTAAACCGGTTTAAACAGGATTAAACTGGATTGAATAAGTTTAAACCGGATTGAACTGGTTTAAACCGGTTTAAAACGGATAGAACTGGATTGAACCGGTTTAAACCGCTTTAAACTACATAAAAACGGATTGAACTGTTTTAAACAGGATAAAACCGGATTGAACCGGTTTAAAAGGTTTAAACAGGATAAAACCGCATTGAACCGGTTTAAACCGGATAAAACCGTATCGATCCGGTTTAAACCGGTTTAAAACGGATAAAACAGGATCGAACTGCTTTAAAGCGGATAGAAAGGGTTTGAACCGGTTTAAACCGGATTGAACCGGTTTAAACCGGATAAAACCGGATTGAACCGGTTTAAACCAGTTTGAACCGTATAGAACCGGATTGAACGTGTTTAAACCGGATAGAACCGGATTGAACCAGTTTAAACCAGAAAAACCGGATTGAACCTGTTTAACATGGATAAAACCGGACTGAACCAGTTAAAACCTGATAAAACCGGATTGATCCGGTTTAAACTGGTTTAAATAGGATAAAAACGGATTGAACTGGTTTAAACCGGATAAAAACTGATAAAACCAGACTGAATCAGTATAAACCGGTTTAAGCCAGATGAAACCGGATAGAACCGGTTTAAACTGGATAAAATCGGATTGAACCAGTTTAAACCAGATTAAACTGGAAAGAACCGGTTTACACTGGATAGAAGAGGATTGAACCGGTATAAACCGGATAGAACCGGATTGAACCGGTTCCAACTGGTTTAAACCAGATAAAACCGGATAGAACCGGTTGAAACTGGATAAAACCGGATTGAACCGGTTGAAACCGGATGAAACCGGATAGAACCGGTTTAAACCGGATAGAACCGGATTGAACCGGTGTAAACCGTTTAAAAGTGGATAAAAACGGATTGAACTGGTTTAAACTGGATAAAACCGATTGAACCGGTTTAAACTGGATAAAACCGGATTGAACCGGTTTAAACCGGTGTGAACCGTATAGAACCGGATTGAACGTGTTTAACCGGATGAAACCGGATTGAACCGGTTTAAACCGGATAAAACCGGATGGAAACCGTTTAAACTGGATAGAACTGGATTGAACTGGTTTAAACCAGAAAAACCGGATTGAACCTGTCTAAACCGGATAAAACCGGACTGAACCGGTTTAAACTGGATAAAACCGGATTGATCCGGTTTAAACTGATTTAAACCAGATAAAACCGGATAGAACCGGGTTGAACCAGATTGAAGCGGTTGAAACCGGTTTAAACCAGATAAAACAGGATAGAACGGATTTAAACCGGAAAAAAGCAGATTGAACCGGATTAAACCAGTTTAAACCGGATAAAACCGGATTGAATAAGTTTAATCCGGATAGAACCGGCTTAAACCGGTTTAAACCAGATAAAACTGCATTGAACCGGTTTGAACCGGTATAAACCGGATAAATCCGGAATGAACTGGTTTAAACCGGTTTAAACCGGATAGAACCGGATAGAAAAGGTTTAAACCGGATAAAACCGGATTGAACCGGTTAAACCAGTTTCAACCGGATTGAACCGGATAGAACCAGTTTAAACTGGATAAAACCGGATTGAACCGGTTTAAACCTGATTAAACTGGATAAAACCGGATTGAACCGGATTAAACCGGTTTAAACCGGATGAAACCAGATTGAAACGGTTTAAACCGGATAAAACCGGATTGAACCGGTTAAACCAGTTTCAACCGGATTGAACCGGATAGAACCAGTTTAAACTGGATAAAACCGGATTGAACCGGTTTAAACCGGTTTAAATCGGATAGAACCGGATTGAACCGGTTTATTCCGGAGAAAACCGGATTGAACTGGTTGAACCGGTTTAAATCAGATAGAACCGGATTGAACCGGTTTAAACCGCATAAACCCGGATTGAACCGGTTTGAACCGGTTTAAACCGGAAAGAACCGGTTTAATCAGTATTAAACTGGATGGAACCGGTTTAAACCGGATAAAAGCGGATTGAACCGGTTTAAACCGGTTTCAACCGGATAGAACCGTATTGAACTGGTTTAAACCAGATAAAACCGGATTGAACTGGTTTAAACTGGATAAAACCGGATTGAACCGGTTTAAACCAGTTTAAACAGGATAGAGCCGGATAGAACGGGTTCAAACTGGATAAAACCGGATTGAACCGGTTAAACCAGTTTCAACAGGATAAAACCGGATTGAACCAGTTTACACCAGATAAAACCGGATTGAACTGGTTTAAACCGGTTTAAACCGGATGAAACCGGATTTAACCGGTTTCATCCGGTTTAAACGGGATACAACCGGATTGAACCGGTTTAAACCGGTTTAAACAGGATAAAACGGGATTGAACCGGTTTAAACCAGTTTAAACCGGATAGAACCGGATTGAACCAGTTTAAACCGGACAAAACCGGATAGAACCGGTTAAAACCAGTTTAAACAGGATAGAACCGGTTCAAACCGTTTTAAACCGGATGAAACCGGATTGAACCGGTTTAAACCAGATAAAACTGGATTGAACCCTTTTAAACCAGTTTAAACTGGATAGAACTGGATAGAACCGGTTCAAACTGGATAAAACCGGATTGAACCGGTTAAACCAGTTTCAACCGGATAAAACCGGATTGAACCGGTTTAAACCAGATAAAACCGGAGTGATCCAGTTTGAACCGGTTTAAACCTGATAAAACCGGATTGAGTCAGTTTAAACCGGTTTCAACCGGATAAAAGCAGATTTAAAAGGATCAAACCGGTTTCAACCGGATTGAAGCGGATAGAACCGGTTTAAACTGGATAAAACCGGATTGAACCGGTTTAAACCTGTTTAAAACGGATAAAACCGGATTGAACCAGATTAAAGCGGTTTAAACCGGATGAAACCAGATTGAAACGGTTTAAACCGGATAAAACCGGATTGAACCGGCTTAAACCGGTTTAAACCAGATAAAACTGCATTGAACCGGTTTAAACCGGTATAAACCGGATAAATCCGGAATGAACTGGTTTAAACCGGTTTAAAGCGGAGAGAACCGGATAGAAAATGTTTAAACCGGATAGAACCGGATTGAACCGCTTTAAACCAGTTTAAACCGAATAGAACCGGATAGAACTGGTTTAAACTGGTTTAAACCGGATAGAACCGGATAGAACTGGTTTAAACCGGATAAAACCGGATTGAACCGGTTAAACCAGTTTCAACCGGATTGAACCGGATAGAAACAGTTTAAACTGGATAAAACCGGATTGAACCGGTTTAAACCTGATTAAACTGGATAAATCCGGATTGAACTGGATTAAACCGGTTTAAACTGGATGAAACCAGATTGAAATGGTTTAAACCGGATAAAACGGGATTGAACCGGCTTAAACCGGTTTAAACCTGATAAAACTGCATTGAACCGGTTTAAACTGGTATAAACCGGATAAATCCGGAATGAACTGGTTTAAACTGGTTTAAACCGGATAGAACAGGTTTAAGCCGGATAAAACCGGATTGAACCGGTTTAAACCGGTTTAAACCGGATAGAACCGGATTGAAACGCTTTAAACCAGTTTAAACCGAATAGAACCGGATAGAACTGGTTTAAACCGGTTTGAACTGGATAGAACCGGATAGAACCAGTTTAAACCGGATAAAACCGGATTGAACTGGTTTAAACCGGTTTAAACCGGATAGAAACGGATTGAATCGGTTTAAACTGGATAAAACCGGATAGAACCAGTTCAAAACGGATAAAACTAGATTGAACAGGTTTAAACCGGTTTAAACCGGATAGAACCGGATTGAACCGCTTTAAACCAGTTTAAACCGAATAGAACCGAATAGAACTGGTTTAAACCGGTTTAAACCGGATAGAACCGGATAGAACCGGTTTAAACCGGATAAAACCAGATTGAACCGGTTTAAACCGGTTTAAACCGGTTTGAACCGAATAGAAGCGGTTTAAACCGGAAAAAACCGGATTGAACCAGTTTAAACCGGTTTAAACCGGATAGAAACGGATTGAACCGGTTTAAACCGGATAAAACCGGATAGAACCGGTTTGAACTGATTTAAACTGGATAGAACCGGATAGAACCAGTTTAAAACGGATAAAACTAGATTGAACAGGTTTAAACCGGTTTAAACCGGATAGAACCGGATTGAACCGCTTTAAACCAGTTTAAACCGAATAGAACCGAATAGAACTGGTTTAAACGGGTTTAAACCGGATAGAACCGGATAGAACCGGTTTAAACCGGATAAAACCGGATTGAACCAGTTTAAACCGGTTTAAACCGGATAGAAACGGATTGAACCGGTTTAAACCGGATAAAACCGGATAGAACCGGTTTGAACTGATTTAAACTGGATAGAACCGGATAGAACCAGTTTAAAACGGATAAAACTAGATTGAACAGGTTTAAACCGGTTTAAACCGGATAAAACCGAATTGAACCGGTTTAAACCGGTTTAAACCGGAGAAAACCGGATTGAACCGGTTTAAACCGGTTTAAACCGGAGAATACCGGATTGAACCGGTTTAAACCGGTTTAAACCGGAGAAAACCGGATTGAACCGGTTTATTCCGGAGAAAACCGGATTGAACTGGTTGAACCGGTTTAAATCGGATAGAACCGGATTGAACCGGTTTAAACCGCATAAACCCGGATTGAACCGGTTTGAACCGGTTTAAACCGGAAAGAACCGGTTTAATCAGGACTAAACTGGATGGAACCGGTTTAAACCGGATAAAAGCGGATTGAACCGGTTTGAACCGGTTTCAACCGGATAGAACCGTATTGACCTGGTTTAAACCAGATAAAACCGGATTGAACTGGTTTAAACTGGATAAAACCGGATTGAACCGGTTTAAACCAGTTTAAACAGGATAGAGCCGGATAGAACGGGTTCAAACTGGATAAAACCGGATTGAACCGGTTAAACCAGTTTCAACAGGATAAAACCGGATTGAACCAGTTTACACCAGATAAAACCGGATTGAACTGGTTTAAACCGGTTTAAACCGGATGATACCGGATTTAACCGGTTTAATCCGGTTTAAACGGGATAAAACCGGATTGAACCAGTTTAAACCGGTTTAAACAGGATAAAACGGGATTGAACCGGTTTAAACCAGTTTAAACCGGATAGAACCGGATTGAACCAGTTTAAACCGGACAAAACCGGATAGAACCGGTTAAAACCAGTTTAAACAGGATAGAACCGGTTCAAACCGTTTTAAACCGGATGAAACCGGATTGAACCGGTTTAAACCAGATAAAACTGGATTGAACCCTTTTAAACCAGTTTAAACTGGATAGAACTGGATAGAACCGGTTCAAACTGGATAAAACCGGATTGAACCGGTTAAACCAGTTTCAACCGGATAAAACCGGATTGAACCGGTTTAAACCAGATAAAACCGGAGTGATCCGGTTTGAACCGGTTTAAACCTGATAAAACCGGTTTGAGTCAGTTTAAACCGGTTTAAACCGGATAAAATTGGATTGAACCGGTTTGAACTGGTTTAAACCGGATAAAACCGGATTGAACCGGTTTCAACCGGATAAAAGCAGATTTAAAAGGATCAAACCGGTTTCAACCGGATTGAACCGGATAGAACCGGTTTAAACTGGATAAAACCGGATTGAACCGGTTTAAACCTGTTTAAAACGGATAAAACCGGATTGAACCGGATTAAACCGGTTTAAACCGGATGAAACCAGATTGAAACGGTTTAAACCGGATAAAACCCGATTGAACCGGCTTAAACCAGTTTAAACCAGATAAAACTGCATTGAACCGGTTTAAACCGGTATAAACCGGATAAATCCGGAATGAACTGGTTTAAACCGGTTTAAAGCGGAGAGAACCGGATAGAAAAGGTTTAAACCGGATAGAACCGGATTGAACCGCTTTAAACCAGTTTAAACCGAATAGAACCGGATAGAACTGGTTTAAACTGGTTTAAACCGGATAGAACCGGATAGAACTGGTTTAAACCGGATAAAACCGGATTGAACCTGTTAAACCAGTTTCAACCAGATTGAACCGGATAGAAACAGTTTAAACTGGATAAAACCGGATTGAACCGGTTTAAACCTGATTAAACTGGATAAAACCGGATTGAACTGGATTAAACCGGTTTAAACCGGATGAAACCAGATTGAAATGGTTTAAACCGGATAAAACGGGATTGAACCGGCTTAAACCTGTTTAAACCTGATAAAACTGCATTGAACCGGTTTAAACTGGTATAAACCAGATAAATCCGGAATGAACTGGTTTAAACTGGTTTAAACCGGATAGAACCGGATAGAACCGGTTTAAGCCGGATAAAATCGGATTGAACCGGTTTAAACCGGTTTAAACCGGATAGAACCGGATTGAAACGCTTTAAACCAGTTTAAACCGAATAGAACCGGATAGAAATGGTTTAAACCGGTTTAATCTGGATAGAACCGGATAGAACCGGTTTAAACGGGTTTAAACCGGATAGAAACGGATTGAACCGGTTTAAACCGGATAAAACCGGATAGAACCGGTTTAAACTGGTTTAAACGGGATAGAACCGGGTAGAACCAGTTTAAAACGGATAAAACTAGATTGAACAGGTTTAAACCGGTTTAATCCGGATAAAACCTAATTGAACCGGTTGAAACCGGAGAAAAACGGATTGAACTGGTTGAACGGGTTTAAATCGGATAGAACCGGATTGAACCGGTTTAAACCGCATAAACCCGGTTTGATCTGGTTTGAACCGCTTTAAACCGGATAGATCGGTTTAAACCGGATAAAAGAGGATTGAACCGGTTTAAACGGGTTTTAACCAGATAAAAGCGGATTGAACCAGTTTAAACCAGATAAAAACGGATTGAACCGGTTTAAACCGGTTTAAACCGGATAGAAACGGATTGAAACGGTATAAAACGGGTTAAACCGGATAATACCGGATTGAACTGTTTTAAACCGTATAAAACCGGATTGAACCGGTTTAAACTGGTTTAAACAGGATAAAATCAGATTGAACCAGTTTAAACTGGTTTAATCCATATAAAACCGGATTGAACCAGTTTAAACCGGTTTAAACCAGATAAAAGCAGATTGAACCGCTTTAGACCGGATAGAACTGGACTGAACCGGTTTAAACCGGTTTTAACCGGATAAAACCGGATTGAACCGGTTTAAACCGATTTAAACCGGATAGAATCGGATTGAACTGGTTTAAACCGGATAAAACAAGATAGAACTGGTATAAACGGGATAGAACTGGATTGAACCGGTTTAAACCGGTTTAAACAGGATAAAATCGGATTGAACCGGTTTAAACTGGTTTAAATCGGTTAAAACCGGATTGAACCGGTTTAAACTTGATAAAACCAGATTGAACCAATTTAAACCGGTTTAAACCGGATAAAAACGGATTGAACCGGTTTAAACCGGTTTAAACTAGATAAAACCGGATTGAACCGGTTTAAACAGGATAAAAACGGATAGGACCGGATTGAACCGGTTTAAACCGGTTTAAACCAGATGAAACTGGATAGAACTGGTTTAAAGCAGATAGAAAGGGATTGAACCGTTTTAAACCGTTTTAAACCGGATGAAACCAGATTGAAACGGTTTAAACCAGATAAAACCGGATTGAACCGGCTTAAACCGGTTTAAACCAGATAAAACTGCATTGAACCGGATTAAACCGGTATAAACCGGATAAATCCGGAATGAACTGGTTTAAACCGGTTTAAAGCGGAGAGAACCGGATAGAAAAGGTTTAAACCGGATAGAACCGGATTGAACCGCTTTAAACCAGTTTAAACCGAATAGAACCGGATAGAACTGGTTTAAACTGGTTTAAACCGGATAGAACCGGATAGAACTGGTTTAAACCGGATAAAACCGGATTGAACCGGTTAAACCAGTTTCAACCGGATTGAACCGGATAGAAACAGTTTAAACTAGATAAAACTGGATTGAACCGGTTTAAACCTGATTAAACTGGATAAAACCGGATTGAACTGGATTAAACCGGTTTAAACCGGATGAAACCAGATTGAAACGGTTTAAACCGGATAAAACGGGATTGAACCGGCTTAAACCGGTTTAAACCTGATAAAACTGCATTGAACCGGTTTAAACTGGTATAAACCGGATAAATCCGGAATGAACTGGTTTAAACTGGTTTAAACCGGATAGAACCGGTTTAAGCCGGATAAAATCGGATTGAACCGGTTTAAACCGGTTTAAACCGGATAGAACCGGATTGAAACGCTTTAAACCAGTTTAAACCGAATAGAACCGGATAGAAATGGTTTAAACCGGTTTAATCTGGATAGAACCGGATAGAACCGGTTTAAACCGGTTTAAACCGGATAGAAATGGATTGAACCGGTTTAAACCGGATAAAACCGGATAGAACCGGTTTAAACTGGTTTAAACGGGATAGAACCGGGTAGAACCAGTTTAAAACGGATAAAACTAGATTGAACAGGTTTAAACCGGTTTAATCCGGATAAAACCGAATTGAACCGGTTGAAACCGGAGAAAAACGGATTGAACTGGTTGAACCGGTTTTAACCGGATAAAACCGGATTGAACCGGTTTAAACCGGTTTAAACCGGATAGAATCGGATTGAACTGGTTTAAACCGGATAAAAAAAGATAGAACTGGTATAAACCGGATAGAACTGGATTGAACCGGTTTAAACCGGTTTACACAGGATAAAATCGGATTGAACCGGTTTAAACTGGTTTAAATCGGTTAAAACCGGATTGAACCGGTTTAAACTTGATAAAACCAGATTGAACCAGTTTAAACCGGTTTAAACTAGATAAAACCGGATTGAACCGGTTTAAACAGGATAAAAACGGATAGGACCGGATTGAACCGGTTTAAACCGGTTTAAACCAGATGAAACTGGATAGAACTGGTTTAAAGCAGATAGAAAGGGATTGAACCGTTTTAAACCGGTTTAAACCGGATAAAACCAGATTGAACCGGTTTAAACCAGATAAAACCGGATTGAACCGGTTTAAACCGGTGTGCACCGTATAGAACCGGATTGAACGTGATTAAACCGGATAAAACTGGATTGAACCAGTTTAAACCGGATAAAACCGGATGGAAACCTTTTAAACTGGATAGAACTGGATTGAACCGGTTTAAACCAGAAAAACCGGATTGAACCTGTTTAAACCGGATAAAACAGGACTGAACCGGTTTAAACCGGATTGATCCAGTTTAAACTGGTTTAAACCGGATAAAACCGGATAGAACCGGGTTGAACCAGATTGAAGCGGTTTAAACCGGTTTAAACCAGATAAAACCGGATAGAACGTGTTTAAAACGGAAAAAAGCAGATTTAACCGGATTAAACCGGTTTAAACAGGATTAAACTGGATTGAATAAGTTTAAACCGGATTGAACCGGTTTAAACCGGTTTAAAACGGATAGAACCGGATTGAACCGGTTTAAACCGCTTTAAACTACATAAAACCGGATTGAACTGTTTTAAACAGGATAAAACCGGATTGAACCGGTTTAAAAGGTTTAAACAGGATAAAACCGCATTGAACCGGTTTAAACCGGATAAAACCGGATCGATCCGGTTTAAACTGGTTTAAAACGGATAAAACAGGATCGAACTGCTTTAAAGCGGGTAGAAAGGGTTTGAACCGGTTTAAACCGGATTGAACCGGTTTAAACCGGATAAAACCGGATTGAACCGGTTTAAACCAGTTTGAACCGTATAGAACCGGATTGAACGTGTTTAAACCGGATAGAACCGGATTGAACCGGTTTAAACCAGAAAAACCGGATTGAACCTGTTTAAACTGGATAAAACCGGACTGAACCAGTTAAAACCGGATAAAACCGGATTGATCCGGTTTAAACTGGTTTAAATAGGATAAAACCGGATTGAACTGGTTTAAACCGGATAAAAACTGATAGAACCAGACTGAACCAGTATAAACCGGTTTAAGCCAGATGAAACCGGATAGAACTGGTTTAAACTGGATAAAATCGGATTGAACCAGTTTAAACCAGATTAAACTGGAAAGAACCGGTTTACACAGGATAGAAGAGGATTGAACCGGTATAAACCGGATAGAACCGGATTGAACCGGTTTAAACCGGTTTAAACCGGATAGAACCGGATTGAACCGGTTCCAACCGGTTTAAACCAGATAAAACCGGATAGAACCGGTTGAAACTGGATAAAACCGGATTGAACCGGTTGAAACCGGATGAAACCGGATAGAACCGGTTTAAACCGGTTAGAACCGGATTGAACCGGTGTAAACCGTTTAAAAGTGGATAAAACCGGATTGAACTGGTTTAAACAGGATAAAACCGGATTGATCCGGTTTAAAATGTTTTAAACAGGATTAAACCGGATTGAACCGGTTGAAACCGATTGATCCGGTTTAGACCGTTTTAAACCGGATAAAACCGGATAGAACTGGTTTAAAGCAGATAGAAAGGGATTGAACCGTTTTAAACCGGTTTAAACCGGATAAAACCAGACTGAACCAGTTTAAACTGGTTTAAACTGGATAAAACCGATTGAACCGGTTTAAACTGGATAAAACCGGATTGAACCGGTTTAAACCGGATAAAACTGGACTGAACCGGTTTAAACTGGATAAAACCGGATTGATCCGGTTTAAACTGGTTTAAACCAGATAAAACCGGATAGAACCGGGTTGAACCAGATTGAAGTGGTTGAAACCGGTTTAAACCAGATAAAACAGGATAGAACGGATTTAAACCGGAAAAAAAGCAGATTGAAACGGATTAAACCAGTTTAAACCGGATAAAACCGGATTGAATAAGTTTAAACCGGATTGAACCAGTTTAAAATGGTTTAAACAGGATAAAACCGCATTGAACCGGTTTAAACCGGATAAAACCGGATCCATCCTGTTTAAACTGGTTTAAACCGGATAAAACAGGATAGAACTAGTTTAAAGCGGATAGAAAGGGACTGAAACAGTTTAAACCGGATTAAACCGGATTAAACCGGATAAAACCAGATTGAACCGGTTTAAACCTGTTTAAACTGGATAAAACCGGATTGAACTGGTTTAAACCGGTTTGAACCGTATAGAACCGGATTGAACGTGTTTAAACTGGATAAAACCGGATTGAACCGGTTTAAACCGGATAAAACCATATTGAACCGGTTTAAATAGGTTTAAAGTGGACAAAACCGGATTGAACTGGTTTAAACAGGATAAAACCGGATTGAACCGGTTTAAAGCGGATAAAACAAGATAGAACTGGTTTATAACGGATAGAACCGGATTGAACTGGTTTAAACCGGTTTAAACCGGATAAAACCGGGTTGAACCGGTTTAAACCTGATTAAACCGGATAAAACCGGACTGATCTGGTTTAAACTTGTTAAAACCGGATTGAACCGGTTTAAACGGGTTTAAACCAGATAAAAGCGGATTGAACCGGTTTAAAAAGGACAGAACCGTACTGAACCGGTTTAAACAGGTTTCAAGTGGATAAAACCGGATTGAACTGGTATAAACTGGATAAAACCGGATAGAACGGGGTTGAACCAGATTGAAGCGGTTTAAACCGGTTTAAACCAGATAAAACCGGATAGAACGTGTTTAAAACGGAAAAAAGCAGATTTAACCGGATTAAACTGGTCTAAACACGATAAAACCGGATTGAACCGGTTTAAAATGGTTTAAACAGGATAAAACCGCATTGAACCGGTTTAAACCGGATAAAACCGGATCGATCCGGTTTAAACCGGTTTAAAACGGATAAAACAGGATCGAAATGCTTTAAAGCGGATAGAAAGGGTTTGAACCGGTTTAAACCGGATTGAACCGGTTTAAACCGGAAAAAACCGGATTGAACCGGTTTAAACCAGTTTGAACCGTATAGAACCGGATTGAACGTGTTTAAACCGGATAGAACCGGATTGAACCGGTTTAAACCAGAAAAACCGGATTGAACCTGTTTAAACTGGATAAAACCGGACTGAACCAGTTAAAACCGGATAAAACCGGATTGATCCGGTTTAAACTGGTTTAAATAGGATAAAACCGGATTGAACTGGTTTAAACCAGATAAAAACTGATAGAACCAGACTGAACCAGTATAAACCAGTTTAAGCCAGATGAAACCGGATAGAACCGGTTTAAACTGGATAAAATCGGATTGAACCAGTTTAAACCAGATGAAACTGGAAAGAACCGGTTTACACTGGATAGAAGAGGATTGAACCGGTATAAAACGGATAGAACCGGATTGAACCGGTTCCAACCGGTTTAAACCAGATAAAACCAGATAGAACCGGTTGAAACTGGATAAAACCGGATTGAACCGGTTGAAACCGGATGAAACCGGATTGAACCGGTTTAAACCAGATAAAACTGGATTGAACCCTTTTAAACCAGTTTAAACTGGATAGAACTGGATAGAACCGGTTCAAACCGGATAAAACCGGATTGAACCTGTTAAACCAGTTTCAACCGGATAAAACCGGATTGAACCGGTTTAAACCGGATAAAACCGGAGTGAACCGGTTTGAACCGGTTTAAACCTGATAAAACCGGATTGAGTCAGTTTAAACTGGTTTAAACCGGATAAAACTGGATTGAACCAGTTTAAACTGGTTTAAACCGGATAAAACCGGATTGAACCGGTTAAACCAGTTTCAACCGGATTGAACCGGATAGAAACAGTTTAAACTGGATAAAACCGGATTGAACCGGTTTAAACCTGATTAAACTGGATAAAACCGGATTGAACCGGATTAAACCGGTTTAAACCGGATGAAACCAGATTGAAACGGTTTAAACCGGATAAAACCGGATTGAACCGGCTTACACCGGTTTAAACCTGATAAAACTGCATTGAACCGGTTTAAACTGGTATAAACCGGATAAATCCGGAATGAACTGGTTTAAACTGGTTTAAACCGGATAGAACCGGTTTAAGCCCGATAAAATCGGATTGAACCGGTTTAAACCGGTTTAAACCGGATAGAACCGGATTGAAACGCTTTAAACCAGTTTAAACCGAATAGAACCGGATAGAAATGGTTTAAACCGGTTTAATCTGGATAGAACCGGATAGAACCGGTTTAAACCGGTTTAAACCGGATAGAAACGGATTGAACCGGTTTAAACCGGATAAAACCGGATAGAACCGGTTTAAACTGGTTTAAACGGGATAGAACCAGGTAGAACCAGTTTAAAACGGATAAAACTAGATTGAACAGGTTTAAACCGGTTTAATCCGGATAAAACCGAATTGAACCGGTTGAAACCGGAGAAAAACGGATTGAACTGGTTGAACCGGTTTTAACCGGATAAAACCGGATTGAACCGGTTTAAACCGGTTTAAACCGGATAGAATCGGATTGAACTGGTTTAAACCGGTGTGAACCGTATAGAACCGGATTGAACGTGATTAAACCGGATAAAACTGGATTGAACCAGTTTAAACCGGATAAAACCGGATGGAAACCTTTTAAACTGGATAGAACTGGATTGAACCGGTTTAAACCAGAAAAACCGGATTGGACCTGTTTAAACCGGATAAAACAGGACTGAACCGGTTTAAACCGGATTGATCCGGTTTAAACTGGTTTAAACCGGATAAAACCGGATAGAACCGGGTTGAACCAGATTGAAGCGGTTTAAACCGGTTTAAACCAGATAAAACCGGATAGAACGTGTTTAAAACGGAAAAAAGCAGATTTAACCGGATTAAACCGGTTTAAACAGGATTAAACTGGATTGAATAAGTTTAAACCGGATTGAACTGGTTTAAACCGGTTTAAAACGGATAGAACTGGATTGAACCGGTTTAAACCGCTTTAAACTACATAAAAACGGATTGAACTGTTTTAAACAGGATAAAACCGGATTGAACCGGTTTAAAAGGTTTAAACAGGATAAAACCGCATTGAACCGGTTTAAACCGGATAAAACCGTATCGATCGGGTTTAAACCGGTTTAAAACGGATAAAACAGGATCGAACTGCTTTAAAGCGGATAGAAAGGGTTTGAACCGGTTTAAACCGGATTGAACCGGTTTAAACCGGATAAAACCGGATTGAACCGGTTTAAACCAGTTTGAACCGTATAGAACCGGATTGAACGTGTTTAAACCGGATAGAACCGGATTGAACCAGTTTAAACCAGAAAAACCGGATTGAACCTGTTTAACATGGATAAAACCGGACTGAACCAGTTAAAACCTGATAAAACCGGATTGATCCGGTTTAAACTGGTTTAAAAAGGATAAAACCGGATTGAACTGGTTTAAACCGGATAAAAACTGATAGAACCAGACTGAACCAGTATAAACCGGTTTAAGCCAGATGAAACCGGATAGAACCGGTTTAAACTGGATAAAATCGGATTGAACCAGTTTAAACCAGATTAAACTGGAAAGAACCGGTTTACACTGGATAGAAGAGGATTGAACCGGTATAAACCGGATAGAACCGGATTGAACCGGTTCCAACTGGTTTAAACCAGATAAAACCGGATAGAACCGGTTGAAACTGGATAAAACCGGATTGAACCGGTTGAAACCGGATGAAACCGGATAGAACCGGTTTAAACCGGATAGAACCGGATTGAACCGGTGTAAACCGTTTAAAAGTGGATAAAACCGGATTGAACTGGTTTAAACTGGATAAAACCGATTGAACCGGTTTAAACTGGATAAAACCGGATTGAACCGGTTTAAACCGGTGTGAACCGTATAGAACCGGATTGAACGTGTTTAACCGGATGAAACCGGATTGAACCGGTTTAAACCGGATAAAACCGGATGGAAACCGTTTAAACTGGATAGAACTGGATTGAACTGGTTTAAACCAGAAAAACCGGATTGAACCTGTCTAAACCGGATAAAACCGGACTGAACCGGTTTAAACTGGATAAAACCGGATTGATCCGGTTTAAACTGGTTTAAACCAGATAAAACCGGATAGAACCGGGTTGAACCAGATTGAAGCGGTTGAAACCGGTTTAAACCAGATAAAACAGGATAGAACGGATTTAAACCGGAAAAAAGCAGATTGAACCGGATTAAACCAGTTTAAACCGGATAAAACCGGATTGAATAAGTTTAATCCGGATAGAACCGGCTTAAACCGGTTTAAACCAGATAAAACTGCATTGAACCGGTTTAAACCGGTATAAACCGGATAAATCCGGAATGAACTGGTTTAAACCGGTTTAAACCGGATAGAACCGGATAGAAAAGGTTTAAACCGGATAAAACCGGATTGAACCGGTTAAACCAGTTTCAACCGGATTGAACCGGATAGAACCAGTTTAAACTGGATAAAACCGGATTGAACCGGTTTAAACCTGATTAAACTGGATAAAACCGGATTGAACCGGATTAAACCGGTTTAAACCGGATGAAACCAGATTGAAACGGTTTAAACCGGATAAAACCGGATTGAACCGGTTAAACCAGTTTCAACCGGATTGAACCGGATAGAACCAGTTTAAACTGGATAAAACCAGATTGAACCGGTTTAAACCGGTTTAAATCGGATAGAACCGGATTGAACCGGTTTATTCCGGAGAAAACCGGATTGAACTGGTTGAACCGGTTTAAATCAGATAGAACCGGATTGAACCGGTTTAAACCGCATAAACCCGGATTGAACCCGTTTGAACCGGTTTAAACCGGAAAGAACCGGTTTAATCAGTATTAAACTGGATGGAACCGGTTTAAACCGGATAAAAGCGGATTGAACCGGTTTAAACCGGTTTCAACCGGATAGAACCGTATTGAACTGGTTTAAACCAGATAAAACCGGATTGAACTGGTTTAAACTGGATAAAACCGGATTGAACCGGTTTAAACCAGTTTAAACAGGATAGAGCCGGATAGAACGGGTTCAAACTGGATAAAACCGGATTGAACCGGTTAAACCAGTTTCAACAGGATAAAACCGGATTGAACCAGTTTACACCAGATAAAACCGGATTGAACTGGTTTAAACCGGTTTAAACCGGATGAAACCGGATTTAACCGGTTTCATCCGGTTTAAACGGGATAAAACCGGATTGAACCGGTTTAAACCGGTTTAAACAGGATAAAACGGGATTGAACCGGTTTAAACCAGTTTAAACCGGATAGAACCGGATTGAACCAGTTTAAACCGGACAAAACCGGATAGAACCGGTTAAAACCAGTTTAAACAGGATAGAACCGGTTCAAACCGTTTTAAACCGGATGAAACCGGATTGAACCGGTTTAAACCAGATAAAACTGGATTGAACCCTTTTAAACCAGTTTAAACTGGATAGAACTGGATAGAACCGGTTCAAACTGGATAAAACCGGATTGAACCGGTTAAACCAGTTTCAACCGGATAAAACCGGATTGAACCGGTTTAAACCAGATAAAACCGGAGTGATCCGGTTTGAACCGGTTTAAACCTGATAAAACCGGATTGAGTCAGTTTAAACCGGTTTCAACCGGATAAAAGCAGATTTAAAAGGATCAAACCGGTTTCAACCGGATTGAAGCGGATAGAACCGGTTTAAACTGGATAAAACCGGATTGAACCGGTTTAAACCTGTTTAAAACGGATAAAACCGGATTGAACCAGATTAAAGCGGTTTAAACCGGATGAAACCAGATTGAAACGGTTTAAACCGGATAAAACCGGATTGAACCGGCTTAAACCGGTTTAAACCAGATAAAACTGCATTGAACCGGTTTAAACCGGTATAAACCGGATAAATCCGGAATGAACTGGTTTAAACCGGTTTAAAGCGGAGAGAACCGGATAGAAAAGGTTTAAACCGGATAGAACCGGATTGAACCGCTTTAAACCAGTTTAAACCGAATAGAACCGGATAGAACTGGTTTAAACTGGTTTAAACCGGATAGAACCGGATAGAACTGGTTTAAACCGGATAAAACCGGATTGAACCGGTTAAACCAGTTTCAACCGGATTGAACCGGATAGAAACAGTTTAAACTGGATAAAACCGGATTGAACCGGTTTAAACCTGATTAAACTGGATAAAACCGGATTGAACTGGATTAAACCGGTTTAAACTGGATGAAACCAGATTGAAATGGTTTAAACCGGATAAAACGGGATTGAACCGGCTTAAACCGGTTTAAACCTGATAAAACTGCATTGAACCGGTTTAAACTGGTATAAACCGGATAAATCCGGAATGAACTGGTTTAAACTGGTTTAAACCGGATAGAACAGGTTTAAGCCGGATAAAACCGGATTGAACCGGTTTAAACCGGTTTAAACCGGATAGAACCGGATTGAAACGCTTTAAACCAGTTTAAACCGAATAGAACCGGATAGAACTGGTTTAAACCGGTTTGAACTGGATAGAACCGGATAGAACCAGTTTAAACCGGATAAAACCGGATTGAACTGGTTTAAACCGGTTTAAACCGGATAGAAACGGATTGAATCGGTTTAAACTGGATAAAACCGGATAGAACCAGTTCAAAACGGATAAAACTAGATTGAACAGGTTTAAACCGGTTTAAACCGGATAGAACCGGATTGAACCGCTTTAAACCAGTTTAAACCGAATAGAACCGAATAGAACTGGTTTAAACCGGTTTAAAACGGATAGAACCGGATAGAACCGGTTTAAACCGGATAAAACCAGATTGAACCGGTTTAAACCGGTTTAAACCGGTTTGAACCGAATAGAAGCGGTTTAAACCGGAAAAAACCGGATTGAACCAGTTTAAACCGGTTTAAACCGGATAGAAACGGATTGAACCGGTTTAAACCGGATAAAACCGGATAGAACCTGTTTGAACTGATTTAAACTGGATAGAACCGGATAGAACCAGTTTAAAACGGATAAAACTAGATTGAACAGGTTTAAACCGGTTTAAACCGGATAGAACCGGATTGAACCGCTTTAAACCAGTTTAAACCGAATAGAACCGAATAGAACTGGTTTAAACGGGTTTAAACCGGATAGAACCGGATAGAACCGGTTTAAACCGGATAAAACCGGATTGAACCAGTTTAAACCGGTTTAAACCGGATAGAAACGGATTGAACCGGTTTAAACCGGATAAAACCGGATAGAACCGGTTTGAACTGATTTAAACTGGATAGAACCGGATAGAACCAGTTTAAAACGGATAAAACTAGATTGAACAGGTTTAAACCGGTTTAAACCGGATAAAACCGAATTGAACCGGTTTAAACCGGTTTAAACCGGAGAAAACCGGATTGAACCGGTTTAAACCGGTTTAAACCGGAGAAAACCGGATTGAACCGGTTTAAACCGGTTTAAACCGGAGAAAACCGGATTGAACCGGTTTAAACCGGTTTAAACCGGAGAAAACCGGATTGAACCGGTTTATTCCGGAGAAAACCGGATTGAACTGGTTGAACCGGTTTAAATCGGATAGAACCGGATTGAACCGGTTTAAACCGCATAAACCCGGATTGAACCGGTTTGAACCGGTTTAAACCGGAAAGAACCGGTTTAATCAGGACTAAACTGGATGGAACCGGTTTAAACCGGATAAAAGCGGATTGAACCGGTTTGAACCGGTTTCAACCGGATAGAACCGTATTGACCTGGTTTAAACCAGATAAAACCGGATTGAACTGGTTTAAACTGGATAAAACCGGATTGAACCGGTTTAAACCAGTTTAAACAGGATAGAGCCGGATAGAACGGGTTCAAACTGGATAAAACCGGATTGAACCGGTTAAACCAGTTTCAACAGGATAAAACCGGATTGAACCAGTTTACACCAGATAAAACCGGATTGAACTGGTTTAAACCGGTTTAAACCGGATGATACCGGATTTAACCGGTTTAATCCGGTTTAAACGGGATAAAACCGGATTGAACCAGTTTAAACCGGTTTAAACAGGATAAAACGGGATTGAACCGGTTTAAACCAGTTTAAACCGGATAGAACCGGATTGAACCAGTTTAAACCGGACAAAACCGGATAGAACCGGTTAAAACCAGTTTAAACAGGATAGAACCGGTTCAAACCGTTTTAAACCGGATGAAACCGGATTGAACTGGTTTAAACCAGATAAAACTGGATTGAACCCTTTTAAACCAGTTTAAACTGGATAGAACTGGATAGAACCGGTTCAAACTGGATAAAACCGGATTGAACCGGTTAAACCAGTTTCAACCGGATAAAACCGGATTGAACCGGTTTAAACCAGATAAAACCGGAGTGATCCGGTTTGAACCGGTTTAAACCTGATAAAACCGGTTTGAGTCAGTTTAAACCGGTTTAAACCGGATAAAATTGGATTGAACCGGTTTGAACTGGTTTCAACCGGATAAAAGCAGATTTAAAAGGATCAAACCGGTTTCAACCGGATTGAACCGGATAGAACCGGTTTAAACTGGATAAAACCGGATTGAACCGGTTTAAACCTGTTTAAAACGGATAAAACCGGATTGAACCGGATTAAACCGGTTTAAACCGGATGAAACCAGATTGAAACGGTTTAAACCGGATAAAACCCGATTGAACCGGCTTAAACCGGTTTAAACCAGATAAAACTGCATTGAACCGGTTTAAACCGGTATAAACCGGATAAATCCGGAATGAACTGGTTTAAACCGGTTTAAAGCGGAGAGAACCGGATAGAAAAGGTTTAAACCGGATAGAACCGGATTGAACCGCTTTAAACCAGTTTAAACCGAATAGAACCGGATAGAACTGGTTTAAACTGGTTTAAACCGGATAGAACCGGATAGAACTGGTTTAAACCGGATAAAACCGGATTGAACCGGTTAAACCAGTTTCAACCGGATTGAACCGGATAGAAACAGTTTAAACTGGATAAAACCGGATTGAACCGGTTTAAACCTGATTAAACTGGATAAAACCGGATTGAACTGGATTAAACCGGTTTAAACCGGATGAAACCAGATTGAAATGGTTTAAACCGGATAAAACGGGATTGAACCGGCTTAAACCTGTTTAAACCTGATAAAACTGCATTGAACCGGTTTAAACTGGTATAAACCGGATAAATCCGGAATGAACTGGTTTAAACTGGTTTAAACCGGATAGAACCGGATAGAACCGGTTTAAGCCGGATAAAATCGGATTGAACCGGTTTAAACCGGTTTAAACCGGATAGAACCGGATTGAAACGCTTTAAACCAGTTTAAACCGAATAGAACCGGATAGAAATGGTTTAAACCGGTTTAATCTGGATAGAACCGGATAGAACCGGTTTAAACGGGTTTAAACCGGATAGAAACGGATTGAACCGGTTTAAACCGGATAAAACCGGATAGAACCGGTTTAAACTGGTTTAAACGGGATAGAACCGGGTAGAACCAGTTTAAAACGGATAAAACTAGATTGAACAGGTTTAAACCGGTTTAATCCGGATAAAACCTAATTGAACCGGTTGAAACCGGAGAAAAACGGATTGAACTGGTTGAACGGGTTTAAATCGGATAGAACCGGATTGAACCGGTTTAAACCGCATAAACCCGGTTTGATCTGGTTTGAACCGCTTTAAACCGGATAGATCGGTTTAAACCGGATAAAAGAGGATTGAACCGGTTTAAACGGGTTTTAACCAGATAAAAGCGGATTGAACCAGTTTAAACCGGATAAAAACGGATTGAACCGGTTTAAACCGGTTTAAACCGGATAGAAACGGATTGAAACGGTATAAAACGGGTTAAACCGGATAATACCGGATTGAACTGTTTTAAACCGTATAAAACCGGATTGAACCGGTTTAAACTGGTTTAAACAGGATAAAATCAGATTGAACCAGTTTAAACTGGTTTAATCCATATAAAACCGGATTGAACCAGTTTAAACCGGTTTAAACCAGATAAAAGCAGATTGAACCGCTTTAGACCGGATAGAACTGGACTGAACCGGTTTAAACCGGTTTTAACCGGATAAAACCGGATTGAACCGGTTTAAACCGATTTAAACCGGATAGAATCGGATTGAACTGGTTTAAACCGGATAAAACAAGATAGAACTGGTATAAACGGGATAGAACTGGATTGAACCGGTTTAAACCGGTTTAAACAGGATAAAATCGGATTGAACCGGTTTAAACTGGTTTAAATCGGTTAAAACCGGATTGAACCGGTTTAAACTTGATAAAACCAGATTGAACCAATTTAAACCGGTTTAAACCGGATAAAAACGGATTGAACCGGTTTAAACCGGTTTAAACTAGATAAAACCGGATTGAACCGGTTTAAACAGGATAAAAACGGATAGGACCAGATTGAACCGGTTTAAACCGGTTTAAACCAGATGAAACTGGATAGAACTGGTTTAAAGCAGATAGAAAGGGATTGAACCGTTTTAAACCGTTTTAAACCGGATGAAACCAGATTGAAACGGTTTAAACCAGATAAAACCGGATTGAACCGGCTTAAACCGGTTTAAACCAGATAAAACTGCATTGAACCGGATTAAACCGGTATAAACCGGATAAATCCGGAATGAAGTGGTTTAAACCGGTTTAAAGCGGAGAGAACCGGATAGAAAAGGTTTAAACCGGATAGAACCGGATTGAACCGCTTTAAACCAGTTTAAACCGAATAGAACCGGATAGAACTGGTTTAAACTGGTTTAAACCGGATAGAACCGGATAGAACTGGTTTAAACCGGATAAAACCGGATTGAACCGGTTAAACCAGTTTCAACCGGATTGAACCGGATAGAAACAGTTTAAACTAGATAAAACTGGATTGAACCGGTTTAAACCTGATTAAACTGGATAAAACCGGATTGAACTGGATTAAACCGGTTTAAACCGGATGAAACCAGATTGAAACGGTTTAAACCGGATAAAACGGGATTGAACCGGCTTAAACCGGTTTAAACCTGATAAAACTGCATTGAACCGGTTTAAACTGGTATAAACCGGATAAATCCGGAATGAACTGGTTTAAACTGGTTTAAACCGGATAGAACCGGTTTAAGCCGGATAAAATCGGATTGAACCGGTTTAAACCGGTTTAAACCGGATAGAACCGGATTGAAACGCTTTAAACCAGTTTAAACCGAATAGAACCGGATAGAAATGGTTTAAACCGGTTTAATCTGGATAGAACCGGATAGAACCGGTTTAAACCGGTTTAAACCGGATAGAAACGGATTGAACCGGTTTAAACCGGATAAAACCGGATAGAACCGGTTTAAACTGGTTTAAACGGGATAGAACCGGGTAGAACCAGTTTAAAACGGATAAAACTAGATTGAACAGGTTTAAACCGGTTTAATCCGGATAAAACCGAATTGAACCGGTTGAAACCGGAGAAAAACGGATTGAACTGGTTGAACCGGTTTTAACCGGATAAAACCGGATTGAACCGGTTTAAACCGGTTTAAACCGGATAGAATCGGATTGAACTGGTTTAAACCGGATAAAAAAAGATAGAACTGGTATAAACCGGATAGAACTGGATTGAACCGGTTTAAACCGGTTTACACAGGATAAAATCGGATTGAACCGGTTTAAACTGGTTTAAATCGGTTAAAACCGGATTGAACCGGTTTAAACTTGATAAAACCAGATTGAACCAGTTTAAACCGGTTTAAACTAGATAAAACCGGATTGAACCGGTTTAAACAGGATAAAAACGGATAGGACCGGATTGAACCGGTTTAAACCGGTTTAAACCAGATGAAACTGGATAGAACTGGTTTAAAGCAGATAGAAAGGGATTGAACCGTTTTAAACCAGTTTAAACCGGATAAAACCAGATTGAACCGGTTTAAACCAGATAAAACCGGATTGAACCGGTTTAAACCGGTGTGCACCGTATAGAACCGGATTGAACGTGATTAAACCGGATAAAACTGGATTGAACCAGTTTAAACCGGATAAAACCGGATGGAAACCTTTTAAACTGGATAGAACTGGATTGAACCGGTTTAAACCAGAAAAACCGGATTGAACCTGTTTAAACCGGATAAAACAGGACTGAACCGGTTTAAACCGGATTGATCCAGTTTAAACTGGTTTAAACCGGATAAAACCGGATAGAACCGGGTTGAACCAGATTGAAGCGGTTTAAACCGGTTTAAACCAGATAAAACCGGATAGAACGTGTTTAAAACGGAAAAAAGCAGATTTAACCGGATTAAACCGGTTTAAACAGGATTAAACTGGATTGAATAAGTTTAAACCGGATTGAACCGGTTTAAACCGGTTTAAAACGGATAGAACCGGATTGAACCGGTTTAAACCGCTTTAAACTACATAAAACCGGATTGAACTGTTTTAAACAGGATAAAACCGGATTGAACCGGTTTAAAAGGTTTAAACAGGATAAAACCGCATTGAACCGGTTTAAACCGGATAAAACCGGATCGATCCGGTTTAAACTGGTTTAAAACGGATAAAACAGGATCGAACTGCTTTAAAGCGGATAGAAAGGGTTTGAACCGGTTTAAACCGGATTGAACCGGTTTAAACCGGATAAAACCGGATTGAACCGGTTTAAACCAGTTTGAACCGTATAGAACCGGATTGAACGTGTTTAAACCGGATAGAACCGGATTGAACCGGTTTAAACCAGAAAAACCGGATTGAACCTGTTTAAACTGGATAAAACCGGACTGAACCAGTTAAAACCGGATAAAACCGGATTGATCCGGTTTAAACTGGTTTAAATAGGATAAAACCGGATTGAACTGGTTTAAACCGGATAAAAACTGATAGAACCAGACTGAACCAGTATAAACCGGTTTAAGCCAGATGAAACCGGATAGAACCGGTTTAAACTGGATAAAATCGGATTGAACCAGTTTAAACCAGATTAAACTGGAAAGAACCGGTTTACACAGGATAGAAGAGGATTGAACCGGTATAAACCGGATAGAACCGGATTGAACCGGTTTAAACCGGTTTAAACCGGATAGAACCGGATTGAACCGGTTCCAACCGGTTTAAACCAGATAAAACCGGATAGAACCGGTTGAAACTGGATAAAACCGGATTGAACCGGTTGAAACCGGATGAAACCGGATAGAACCGGTTTAAACCGGTTAGAACCGGATTGAACCGGTGTAAACCGTTTAAAAGTGGATAAAACCGGATTGAACTGGTTTAAACAGGATAAAACCGGATTGATCCGGTTTAAAATGTTTTAAACAGGATTAAACCGGATTGAACCGGTTGAAACCGATTGATCCGGTTTAGACCGTTTTAAACCGGATAAAACCGGATAGAACTGGTTTAAAGCAGATAGAAAGGGATTGAACCGTTTTAAACCGGTTTAAACCGGATAAAACCAGATTGAACCAGTTTAAACTGGTTTAAACTGGATAAAACCGATTGAACCGGTTTAAACTGGATAAAACCGGATTGAACCGGTTTAAACCGGATAAAACTGGACTGAACCGGTTTAAACTGGATAAAACCGGATTGAACGGTTTAAACTGGTTTAAACCAGATAAAACCGGATAGAACCGGGTTGAACCAGATTGAAGTGGTTGAAACCGGTTTAAACCAGATAAAACATGATAGAACGGATTTAAACCGGAAAAAAAGCAGATTGAAACGGATTAAACCAGTTTAAACCGGATAAAACCGGATTGAATAAGTTTAAACCGGATTGAACCAGTTTAAACTGGTTTAAAACGGATAGAACCGGATTGAACCGGTTTAAACCAGTTTAAGGTGGATAAAACCGGATTGAACTGGTTTAAACAGGATAAAACCGAATTGAACCAGTTTAAAATGGTTTAAACAGGATAAAACCGCATTGAACCGGTTTAAAACGGATAAAACCGGATCCATCCTGTTTAAACTGGTTTAAACCGGATAAAACAGGATAGAACTAGTTTAAAGCGGATAGAAAGGGACTGAAACGGTTTAAACCGGATTAAACCGGATTAAACCGGATAAAACCAGATTGAACCGGTTTAAACCTGTTTAAACTGGATAAAACCGGATTGAACTGGTTTAAACCGGTTTGAACCGTATAGAACCGGATTGAACGTGTTTAAACTGGATAAAACCGGATTGAACCGGTTTAAACCGGATAAAACCATATTGAACCGGTTTAAATAGGTTTAAAGTGGACAAAACCGGATTGAACTGGTTTAAACAGGATAAAACCGGATTGAACCGGTTTAAAGCGGATAAAACAAGATAGAACTGGTTTATAACGGATAGAACCGGATTGAACTGGTTTAAACCGGTTTAAACCGGATAAAACCGGGTTGAACCGGTTTAAACCTGATTAAACTGGATAAAACCGGACTGATCTGGTTTAAACTTGTTAAAACCGGATTGAACCGGTTTAAACGGGTTTAAACCAGATAAAAGCGGATTGAACCGGTTTAAAAAGGACAGAACCGTACTGAACTGGTTTAAACAGGTTTCAAGTGGATAAAACCGGATTGAACTGGTATAAACTGGATAAAACCGGATAGAACCGGGTTGAACCAGATTGAAGCGGTTTAAACCGGTTTAAACCAGATAAAACCGGATAGAACGTGTTTAAAACGGAAAAAAGCAGATTTAACCGGATTAAACTGGTCTAAACAGGATAAAACCGGATTGAACCGGTTTAAAATGGTTTAAACAGGATAAAACCGCATTGAACCGGTTTAAACCGGATAAAACCGGATCGATCCGGTTTAAACCGGTTTAAAACGGATAAAACAGGATCGAAATGCTTTAAAGCGGATAGAAAGGGTTTGAACCGGTTTAAACCGGATTGAACCGGTTTAAACCGGATAAAACCGGATTGAACCGGTTTAAACCAGTTTGAACCGTATAGAACCGGATTGAACGTGTTTAAACCGGATAGAACCGGATTGAACCGGTTTAAACCAGAAAAACCGGATTGAACCTGTTTAAACTGGATAAAACCGGACTGAACCAGTTAAAACCGGATAAAACCGGATTGATCCGGTTTAAACTGGTTTAAATAGGATAAAACCGGATTGAACTGGTTTAAACCAGATAAAAACTGATAGAACCAGACTGAACCAGTATAAACCAGTTTAAGCCAGATGAAACCGGATAGAACCGGTTTAAACTGGATAAAATCGGATTGAACCAGTTTAAACCAGATGAAACTGGAAAGAACCGGTTTACACTGGATAGAAGAGGATTGAACCGGTATAAAACGGATAGAACCGGATTGAACCGGTTCCAACCGGTTTAAACCAGATAAAACCAGATAGAACCGGTTGAAACTGGATAAAACCGGATTGAACCGGTTGAAACCGGATGAAACCGGATTGAACCGGTTTAAACCAGATAAAACTGGATTGAACCCTTTTAAACCAGTTTAAACTGGATAGAACTGGATAGAACCGGTTCAAACCGGATAAAACCGGATTGAACCTGTTAAACCAGTTTCAACCGGATAAAACCGGATTGAACCGGTTTAAACCGGATAAAACCGGAGTGAACCGGTTTGAACCGGTTTAAACCTGATAAAACCGGATTGAGTCAGTTTAAACTGGTTTAAACCGGATAAAACTGGATTGAACCAGTTTAAACTGGTTTAAACCGGATAAAACCGGATTGAACCGGTTAAACCAGTTTCAACCGGATTGAACCGGATAGAAACAGTTTAAACTGGATAAAACCGGATTGAACCGGTTTAAACCTGATTAAACTGGATAAAACCGGATTGAACCGGAATAAACCGGTTTAAACCGGATGAAACCAGATTGAAACGGTTTAAACCGGATAAAACCGGATTGAACCGGCTTACACCGGTTTAAACCTGATAAAACTGCATTGAACCGGTTTAAACTGGTATAAACCGGATAAATCCGGAATGAACTGGTTTAAACTGATTTAAACCGGATAGAACCGGTTTAAGCCGGATAAAATCGGATTGAACCGGTTTAAACCGGTTTAAACCGGATAGAACCGGATTGAAACGCTTTAAACCAGTTTAAACCGAATAGAACCGGATAGAAATGGTTTAAACCGGTTTAATCTGGATAGAACCGGATAGAACCGGTTTAAACCGGTTTAAACCGGATAGAAACGGATTGAACCGGTTTAAACCGGATAAAACCGGATAGAACCGGTTTAAACTGGTTTAAACGGGATAGAACCAGGTAGAACCAGTTTAAAACGGATAAAACTAGATTGAACAGGTTTAAACCGGTTTAATCCGGATAAAACCGAATTGAACCGGTTGAAACCGGAGAAAAACGGATTGAACTGGTTGAACCGGTTTTAACCGGATAAAACCGGATTGAACCGGTTTAAACCGGTTTAAACCGGATAGAATCGGATTGAACTGGTTTAAACCGGATAAAAAAAGATAGAACTGGTATAAACTGGATAGAACTGGATTGAACCGGTTTAAACCGGTTTACACAGGATAAAATCGGATTGAACCGGTTTAAACTGGTTTAAATCGGTTAAAACCGGATTGAACCGGTTTAAATTTGATAAAACCAGATTGAACCAGTTTAAACCGGTTTAAACCGGATAAAAACGGATTGAACCGGTTTAAACCGGTTTAAACTAGATAAAACCGGATTGAACCGGTTTAAACAGGATAAAAACGGATAGGACCAGATTGAACCGGTTTAAACCGGTTTAAACCAGATGAAACTGGATAGAACTGGTTTAAAGCAGATAGAAAGGGATTGAATCGTTTTAAACCGGTTTAAACCGGATAAAACCAGATTGAACCAGTTTAAACCGGTTTAAACCGGATAAAAACTGATTGAACCGGTTTAAACCGGTTTAAACTAGATAAAACCGGATTGAACCGGTTTAAACAGGATAAAAACGGATAGGACCGGATTGAACCGGTTTAAACCGGTTTAAACCAGATGAAACTGGATAGAACTGGTTTAAAGCAGATAGAAAGGGATTGAACCGTTTTAAACCGGTTTAAACCGGATAAAACCAGATTGAACCGGTTTAAACCAGATAAAACCGGATTGAACCGGTTTAAACCGGTGTGCACCGTATAGAACCGGATTGAACGTGATTAAACCGGATAAAACTGGATTGAACCAGTTTAAACCGGATAAAACCGGATGGAAACCTTTTAAACTGGATAGAACTGGATTGAACCGGTTTAAACCAGAAAAACCGGATTGAACCTGTTTAAACCGGATAAAACAGGACTGAACCGGTTTAAACCGGATTGATCCAGTTTAAACTGGTTTAAACCAGATAAAACCGGATAGAACCTGGTTGAACCAGATTGAAGCGGTTTAAACCGGTTTAAACCAGATAAAACCGGATAGAACGTGTTTAAAACGGAAAAAAGCAGATTTAACCGGATTAAACCGGTTTAAACAGGATTAAACTGGATTGAATAAGTTTAAACCGGATTGAACCGGTTTAAACCGGTTTAAAACGGATAGAACCGGATTGAACCGGTTTAAACCGCTTTAAACTACATAAAACCGGATTGAACTGTTTTAAACAGGATAAAACCGGATTGAACCGGTTTAAAAGGTTTAAACAGGATAAAACCGCATTGAACCGGTTTAAACCGGATAAAACCGGATCGATCCGGTTTAAACTGGTTTAAAACGGATAAAACAGGATCGAAATGCTTTAAAGCGGATAGAAAGGGTTTGAACCGGTTTAAACCGGATTGAACCGGTTTAAACCGGATAAAACCGGATTGAACCGGTTTAAACCAGTTTGAACCGTATAGAACCGGATTGAACGTGTTTAAACCGGATAGAACCGGATTGAACCGGTTTAAACCAGAAAAACCGGATTGAACCTGTTTAAACTGGATAAAACCGGACTGAACCAGTTAAAACCGGATAAAACCGGATTGATCCGGTTTAAACTGGTTTAAATAGGATAAAACCGGATTGAACTGGTTTAAACCGGATAAAAACTGATAGAACCAGACTGAACCAGTATAAACCGGTTTAAGCCAGATGAAACCGGATAGAACCGGTTTAAACTGGATAAAATCGGATTGAACCAGTTTAAACCAGATTAAACTGGAAAGAACCGGTTTACACTGGATAGAAGAGGATTGAACCGGTATAAACCGGATAGAACCGGATTGAACCGGTTTAAACCGGTTTAAACCGGATAGAACCGGATTGAACCGGTTCCAACTGGTTTAAACCAGATAAAACCGGATAGAACCGGTTGAAACTGGATAAAACCGGATTGAACCGGTTGAAACCGGATGAAACCGGATAGAACCGGTTTAAACCGGATAGAACCGGATTGAACCGGTGTAAACCGTTTAAAAGTGGATAAAACCGGATTGAACTGGTTTAAACAGGATAAAACCGGATTGATCCGGTTTAAAATGTTTTAAACAGGATTAAACCGGATTGAACCGGTTGAAACCGATTGATCCGGTTTAGACCGTTTTAAACCGGATAAAACCGGATAGAACTGGTTTAAAGCAGATAGAAAGGGATTGAACCGTTTTAAACCGGTTTAAACTGGATAAAACCAGATTGAACCAGTTTAAACTGGTTTAAACTGGATAAAACCGATTGAACCGGTTTAAACTGGATAAAACCGGATTGAACCGGTTTAAACCGGTGTGAACCGTATAGAACCGGATTGAACGTGTTTAACCGGATGAAACCGGATTGAACCAGTTTAAACCGGATAAAACCGGATGGAAACCGTTTAAACTGGATAGAACTGGATTGAACCGGTTTAAACCAGAAAAACCGGATTGAACCTGTCTAAACCGGATAAAACCGGACTGAACCGGTTTAAACTGGATAAAACCGGATTGATCCGGTTTAAACTGGTTTAAACCAGATAAAACCGGATAGAACAGGGTTGAACCAGATTGAAGCGGTTGAAACCGGTTTAAACCAGATAAAACAAGATAGAACGGATTTAAACCGGAAAAAAGCAGATTGAACCGGATTAAACCAGTTTAAACCGGATAAAACCGGATTGAATAAGTTTAAACCGGATTGAACCGGTTTAAACTGGTTTAAAATGGATAGAACGGGATTGAACCGGTTTAAACCAGTTTAAGGTGGATAAAACCGGATTGAACTGGTTTAAACAGGATAAAACCGAATTGAACCAGTTTAAAATGGTTTAAACAGGATAAAACCGCATTGAACCGGTTTAAACCGGATAAAACCGGATCCATCCTGTTTAAACTGGTTTAAACCGGATAAAACAGGATAGAACTAGTTTAAAGCGGATAGAAAGGGACTGAAACGGTTTAAACCGGATTAAACCGGATTAAACCGTATAAAACCAGATTGAAACGGTTTAAACCTGTTTAAACTGGATAAAACCGGATTGAACTGGTTTAAACCGGTTTGAACCGTATAGAACCTGATTGAACGTGTTTAAACTGGATAAAACCGGATTGAACCGGTTTAAACCGGATAAAACCATATTGAACCGGTTTAAATAGGTTTAAAGTGGACAAAACCGGATTGAACTGGTTTAAACAGGATAAAACCGGATTGAACCGGTTTAAAGCGGATAAAACAAGATAGAACTGGTTTATAACGGATAGAACCGGATTGAACTGGTTTAAACCGGTTTAAACCGGATAAAACCGGGTTGAACCGGTTTAAACCTGATTATACCGGATAAAACCGGACTGATCTGGTTTAAACTTGTTAAAACCGGATTGAACCGGTTTAAACGGGTTTAAACCAGATAAAAGCGGATTGAACCGGTTTAAACAGGACAGAACCGTACTGAACCGGTTTAAACAGGTTTCAAGTGGATAAAACCGGATTGAACTGGTATAAACTGGATAAAACCGGATAGAACGGGGTTGAACCAGATTGAAGCGGTTTAAACCGGTTTAAACCAGATAAAACCGGATAGAACGTGTTTAAAACGGAAAAAAGCAGATTTAACCGGATTAAACTGGTCTAAACACGATAAAACCGGATTGAACCGGTTTAAAATGGTTTAAACAGGATAAAACCACATTGAACCGGTTTAAACCGGATAAAACCGGATCGATCCGGTTTAAACCGGTTTAAAACGGATAAAACAGGATCGAAATGCTTTAAAGCGGATAGAAAGGGTTTGAACCGGTTTAAACCGGATTGAACCGGTTTAAACCGGATAAAACCGGATTGAACCGGTTTAAACCAGTTTGAACCGTATAGAACCGGATTGAACGTGTTTAAACCGGATAGAACCGGATTGAACCGGTTTAAACCAGAAAAACCGGATTGAACCTGTTTAAACTGGATAAAACCGGACTGAACCAGTTAAAACCGGATAAAACCGGATTGATCCAGTTTAAACTGGCTTAAATAGGATAAAACCGGATTGAACTGGTTTAAACCAGATAAAAACTGATAGAACCAGACTGAACCAGTATAAACCGGTTTAAGCCAGATGAAACCGGATAGAACCGGTTTAAACTGGATAAAATCGGATTGAACCAGTTTAAACCAGATGAAACTGGAAAGAACCGGTTTACACTGGATAGAAGAGGATTGAACCGGTATAAAACGGATAGAACCGGATTGAACCGGTTCCAACCGGATTAAACCAGACAAAACCGGATAGAACCGGTTGAAACTGGATAAAACCGGATTGAACCGGTTGAAACCAGATGAAACCGGATTGAACCGGTTTAAACCAGATAAAACTGGATTGAACCCTTTTAAACCAGTTTAAACTGGATAGAACTGGATAGAACCGGTTCAAACCGGATAAAACCGGATTGAACCTGTTAAACCAGTTTCAACCGGATAAAACCGGATTGAACTGGTTTAAACCGGATAAAACCGGAGTGAACCGGTTTGAACCGGTTTAAACCTGATAAAACCGGATTGAGTCAGTTTAAACCGGTTTAAACCAGATAAAACTGGATTGAACCAGTTTAAACTGGTTTAAACCGGATAAAACCGGATTGAACCGGTTAAACCAGTTTCAACCGGATTGAACCGGATAGAAACAGTTTAAACTGGATAAAACCGGATTGAACCGGTTTAAACCTGATTAAACTGGATAAAACCGGATTGAACTGGATTAAACCGGTTTAAACCGGATGAAACCAGATTGAAACGGTTTAAACCGGGTAAAACCGGATTGAACCGGCTTACACCGGTTTAAACCTGATAAAAATGCATTGAACCGGTTTAAACTGGTATAAACTGGATAAATCCGGAATGAACTGGTGTAAACTGGTTTAAACCGGATAGAACCGGATAGAACCGGTTTAAGCCGGATAAAATAGGATTGAACCGGTTTAAACCGGTTTAAAACGGATAGAACCGGATTGAACCGGTTTAAACCAGTTTAAACCGAATAGAACCGGATAGAAATGGTTTAAACCGGTTTAATCTGGATAGAACCGGATAGAACCGGTTTAAACCGGTTTAAACTGGATAGAAACGGATTGAACCGGTTTAAACCGGATAAAACCGGATAGAACCGGTTTAAACTGGTTTAAACGGGATAGAACCGGGTAGAACCAGTTTAAAACGGATAAAACTAGATTGAACAGGTTTAAACCGGTTTAATCCGGATAAAACCGAATTGAACCGGTTGAAACCGGAGAAAAACGGATTGAACTGGTTGAACCGGTTTTAACCGGATAAAACCGGATTGAACCGGTTTAAACCGGTTTAAACCGGATAGAATCGGATTGAACTGGTTTAAACCGGATAAAAAAAGATAGAACTGGTATAAACCGGATAGAACTGGATTGAACCGGTTTAAACCGGTTTACACAGGATAAAATCGGATTGAACCGGTTTAAACTGGTTTAAATCGGTTAAAACCGGATTGAACCGGTTTAAACTTGATAAAACCAGATTGAACCAGTTTAAACCGGTTTAAACCGGATAAAAACGGATTGAACCGGTTTAAACCGGTTTAAACTAGATAAAACCGGATTGAACCGGTTTAAACAGGATAAAAACGGATAGGACCGGATTGAACCGGTTTAAACCGGTTTAAACCAGATGAAACTGGATAGAACTGGTTTAAAGCAGATAGAAAGGGATTGAACCGTTTTAAACCGGTTTAAACCGGATAAAACCAGATTGAACCAGTTTAAACCGGTTTAAACCGGATAAAAACTGATTGAACCGGTTTAAACCGGTTTAAACTAGATAAAACCGGATTGAACCGGTTTAAACAGGATAAAAACGGATAGGACCGGATTGAACCGGTTTAAACCGGTTTAAACCAGATGAAACTGGATAGAACTGGTTTAAAGCAGATAGAAAGGGATTGAACCGTTTTAAACCGGTTTAAACCGGATAAAACCAGATTGAACCGGTTTAAACCAGATAAAACCGGATTGAACCGGTTTAAACCGGTGTGCACCGTATAGAACCGGATTGAACGTGATTAAACCGGATAAAACTGGATTGAACCAGTTTAAACCGGATAAAACCGGATGGAAACCTTTTAAACTGGATAGAACTGGATTGAACCGGTTTAAACCAGAAAAACCGGATTGAACCGGTTTAAACCGGTTTAAACCGGAGAAAACCGGATTGAACCGGTTTAAACCGGTTTAAACCGGAGAAAACCGGATTGAACCGGTTTATTCCGGAGAAAACCGGATTGAACTGGTTGAACCGGTTTAAATCGGATAGAACCGGATTGAACCGGTTTAAACCGCATAAACCCGGATTGAACCGGTTTGAACCGGTTTAAACCGGAAAGAACCGGTTTAATCAGGACTAAACTGGATGGAACCGGTTTAAACCGGATAAAAGCGGATTGAACCGGTTTGAACCGGTTTCAACCGGATAGAACCGTATTGACCTGGTTTAAACCAGATAAAACCGGATTGAACTGGTTTAAACTGGATAAAACCGGATTGAACCGGTTTAAACCAGTTTAAACAGGATAGAGCCGGATAGAACGGGTTCAAACTGGATAAAACCGGATTGAACCGGTTAAACCAGTTTCAACAGGATAAAACCGGATTGAACCAGTTTACACCAGATAAAACCGGATTGAACTGGTTTAAACCGGTTTAAACCGGATGATACCGGATTTAACCGGTTTAATCCGGTTTAAACGGGATAAAACCGGATTGAACCAGTTTAAACCGGTTTAAACAGGATAAAACGGGATTGAACCGGTTTAAACCAGTTTAAACCGGATAGAACCGGATTGAACCAGTTTAAACCGGACAAAACCGGATAGAACCGGTTAAAACCAGTTTAAACAGGATAGAACCGGTTCAAACCGTTTTAAACCGGATGAAACCGGATTGAACCGGTTTAAACCAGATAAAACTGGATTGAACCCTTTTAAACCAGTTTAAACTGGATAGAACTGGATAGAACCGGTTCAAACTGGATAAAACCGGATTGAACCGGTTAAACCAGTTTCAACCGGATAAAACCGGATTGAACCGGTTTAAACCAGATAAAACCGGAGTGATCCGGTTTGAACCGGTTTAAACCTGATAAAACCGGTTTGAGTCAGTTTAAACCGGTTTAAACCGGATAAAATTGGATTGAACCGGTTTGAACTGGTTTCAACCGGATAAAAGCAGATTTAAAAGGATCAAACCGGTTTCAACCGGATTAAAGCGGATAGAACCGGTTTAAACTGGATAAAACCGGATTGAACCGGTTTAAACCTGTTTAAAACGGATAAAACCGGATTGAACCGGATTAAACCGGTTTAAACCGGATGAAACCAGATTGAAACGGTTTAAACCGGATAAAACCCGATTGAACCGGCTTAAACCGGTTTAAACCAGATAAAATTGCATTGAACCGGTTTAAACCGGTATAAACCGGATAAATCCGGAATGAACTGGTTTAAACCGGTTTAAAGCGGAGAGAACCGGATAGAAAAGGTTTAAACCGGATAGAACCGGATTGAACCGCTTTAAACCAGTTTAAACCGAATAGAACCGGATAGAACTGGTTTAAACTGGTTTAAACCGGATAGAACCGGATAGAACTGGTTTAAACCGGATAAAACCGGATTGAACCGGTTAAACCAGTTTCAACCGGATTGAACCGGATAGAAACAGTTTAAACTGGATAAAACCGGATTGAACCGGTTTAAACCTGATTAAACTGGATAAAACCGGATTGAACTGGATTAAACCGGTTTAAACCGGATGAAACCAGATTGAAATGGTTTAAACCGGATAAAACGGGATTGAACCGGCTTAAACCTGTTTAAACCTGATAAAACTGCATTGAACCGGTTTAAACTGGTATAAACCGGATAAATCCGGAATGAACTGGTTTAAACTGGTTTAAACCGGATAGAACCGGATAGAACCGGTTTAAGCCGGATAAAATCGGATTGAACCGGTTTAAACCGGTTTAAACCGGATAGAACCGGATTGAAACGCTTTAAACCAGTTTAAACCGAATAGAACCGGATAGAAATGGTTTAAACCGGTTTAATCTGGATAGAACCGGATAGAACCGGTTTAAACGGGTTTAAACCGGATAGAAACGGATTGAACCGGTTTAAACCGGATAAAACCGGATAGAACCGGTTTAAACTGGTTTAAACGGGATAGAACCGGGTAGAACCAGTTTAAAACGGATAAAACTAGATTGAACAGGTTTAAACCGGTTTAATCCGGATAAAACCTAATTGAACCGGTTGAAACCGGAGAAAAACGGATTGAACTGGTTGAACGGGTTTAAATCGGATAGAACCGGATTGAACCGGTTTAAACTGCATAAACCCGGTTTGATCTGGTTTGAACCGCTTTAAACCGGATAGATCGGTTTAAACCGGATAAAAGAGGATTGAACCGGTTTAAACGGGTTTTAACCAGATAAAAGCGGATTGAACCAGTTTAAACCGGATAAAAACGGATTGAACCGGTTTAAACCGGTTTAAACCGGATAGAAACGGATTGAAACGGTATAAAACGGGTTAAACCGGATAATACCGGATTGAACTGTTTTAAACCGTATAAAACCGGATTGAACCGGTTTAAACTGGTTTAAACAGGATAAAATCAGATTGAACCAGTTTAAACTGGTTTAATCCATATAAAACCGGATTGAACCAGTTTAAACCGGTTTAAACCAGATAAAAGCAGATTGAACCGCTTTAGACCGGATAGAACTGGACTGAACCGGTTTAAACCGGTTTTAACCGGATAAAACCGGATTGAACCGGTTTAAACCGATTTAAACCGGATAGAATCGGATTGAACTGGTTTAAACCGGATAAAACAAGATAGAACTGGTATAAACGGGATAGAACTGGATTGAACCGGTTTAAACCGGTTTAAACAGGATAAAATCGGATTGAACCGGTTTAAACTGGTTTAAATCGGTTAAAACCGGATTGAACCGGTTTAAACTTGATAAAACCAGATTGAACCAATTTAAACCGGTTTAAACCGGATAAAAACGGATTGAACCGGTTTAAACCGGTTTAAACTAGATAAAACCGGATTGAACCGGTTTAAACAGGATAAAAACGGATAGGACCAGATTGAACCGGTTTAAACCGGTTTAAACCAGATGAAACTGGATAGAACTGGTTTAAAGCAGATAGAAAGGGATTGAACCGTTTTAAACCGTTTTAAACCGGATGAAACCAGATTGAAACGGTTTAAACCAGATAAAACCGGATTGAACCGGCTTAAACCGGTTTAAACCAGATAAAACTGCATTGAACCGGATTAAACCGGTATAAACCGGATAAATCCGGAATGAAGTGGTTTAAACCGGTTTAAAGCGGAGAGAACCGGATAGAAAAGGTTTAAACCGGATAGAACCGGATTGAACCGCTTTAAACCAGTTTAAACCGAATAGAACCGGATAGAACTGGTTTAAACTGGTTTAAACCGGATAGAACCGGATAGAACTGGTTTAAACCGGATAAAACCGGATTGAACCGGTTAAACCAGTTTCAACCGGATTTAACCGGATAGTAACAGTTTAAACTAGATAAAACTGGATTGAACCGGTTTAAACCTGATTAAACTGGATAAAAACGGATTGAACTGGATTAAACCGGTTTAAACCGGATGAAACCAGATTGAAACGGTTTAAACCGGATAAAACGGGATTGAACCGGCTTAAACCGGTTTAAACCTGATAAAACTGCATTGAACCGGTTTAAACTGGTATAAACCGGATAAATCCGGAATGAACTGGTTTAAACTGGTTTAAACCGGATAGAACCGGTTTAAGCCGGATAAAATCGGATTGAACCGGTTTAAACCGGTTTAAACCGGATAGAACCGGATTGAAATGCTTTAAACCAGTTTAAACCGAATAGAACCGGATAGAAATGGTTTAAACCGGTTTAATCTGGATAGAACCGGATAGAAACCGGTTTAAACCGGTTTAAACCGGATAGAAACGGATTGAACCGGTTTAAACGGATAAAACCGGATAGAACCGGTTTAAACTGGTTTAAACGGGATAGAACCGGGTAGAACCAGTTTAAAACGGATAAAACTAGATTGAACAGGTTTAAACCAGTTTAATCCGGATAAAACCGAATTGAACGGTTGAAACCGGAGAAAAACGGATTGAACTGGTTGAACCGGTTTTAACCGGATAAAACCGGATTGAACCGGTTTAAACCGGTTTAAACCGGATAGAATCGGATTGAACTGGTTTAAACCGGATAAAAAAAGATAGAACTGGTATAAACCGGATAGAACTGGATTGAACCGGTTTAAACCGGTTTACACAGGATAAAATCGGATTGAACCGGTTTAAACTGGTTTAAATCGGTTAAAACCGGATTGAACCGGTTTAAACTTGATAAAACCAGATTGAACCAGTTTAAACCGGTTTAAACTAGATAAAACCGGATTGAACCGGTTTAAACAGGATAAAAACGGATAGGACCGGATTGAACTGGTTTAAAACCGGTTTAAACCAGATGAAACTGGATAGAACTGGTTTAAAGCAGATAGAAAGGGATTGAACCGTTTTAAACCGGTTTAAACCGGATAAAACCAGATTGAACCGGTTTAAACCAGATAAAACCGGATTGAACCGGTTTAAACGGTGTGCACCGTATAGAACTGGATTGAACGTGATTAAACCGGATAAAATTGGATTGAACCAGTTTAAACCGGATAAAACCGGATGGAAACCTTTTAAACTGGATAGAACTGGATTGAACCGGTTTAAACCAGAAAAACCGGATTGAACCTGTTTAAACCGGATAATACAGGACTGAACCGGTTTAAACCGGATTGATCCAGTTTAAACTGGTTTAAACCGGATAAAACCGGATAGAACCGGGTTGAACCAGATTGAAGCGGTTTAAACCGGTTTAAACCAGATAAAACCGGATAGAACGTGTTTAAAACGGAAAAAAGCAGATTTAACCGGATTAAACCGGTTTAAACAGGATTAAACTGGATTGAATAAGTTTAAACCGGATTGAACCGGTTTAAACCGGTTTAAAACGGATAGAACCGGATTGAACCGGTTTAAACCGCTTTAAACTACATAAAACCGGATTGAACTGTTTTAAACAGGATAAAACCGGATTGAACCGGTTTAAAAGGTTTAAACAGGATAAAACCGCATTGAACCGGTTTAAACCGGATAAAACCGGATCGATCCGGTTTAAACTGGTTTAAAAACGGATAAAACAGGATCGAACTGCTTTAAAGCGGATAGAAAGGGTTTGAACCGGTTTAAACCGGATTGAACCGGTTTAAACCAGATAAAACCGGATTGAACCGGTTTAAACCAGTTTGAACCGTATAGAACCGGATTGAACGTGTTTAAACCGGATAGAACCGGATTGAACCGGTTTAAACCAGAAAAACCGGATTGAACCTGTTTAAACTGGATAAAACCGGACTGAACCAGTTAAAACCGGATAAAACCGGATTGATCCGGTTTAAACTGGTTTAAATAGGATAAAACCGGATTGAACTGGTTTAAAACCGGATAAAAACTGATAGAACCAGACTGAACCAGTATAAACCGGTTTAAGCCAGATGAAACCGGATAGAACCGGTTTAAACTGGATAAAATCGGATTGAACCAGTTTAAACCAGATTAAACTGGAAAGAACCGGTTTACACAGGATAGAAGAGGATTGAACCGGTATAAACCGGATAGAACCGGATTGAACCGGTTTAAACCGGTTTAAACCGGATAGAACCGGATTGAACCGGTTCCAACCGGTTTAAACCAGATAAAACCGGATAGAACCGGTTGAAACTGGATAAAACCGGATTGAACCGGTTGAAACCGGATGAAACCGGATAGAACCGGTTTAAACCGGTTAGAACCGGATTGAACCGGTGTAAACCGTTTAAAAGTGGATAAAACCGGATTGAACTGGTTTAAACAGGATAAAACCGGATTGATCCGGTTTAAAATGTTTTAAACAGGATTAAACCGGATTGAACCGGTTGAAACCGATTGATCCGGTTTAGACCGTTTTAAACCGGATAAAACCGGATTGAACTGGTTTAAACCGGTTTGAACCGTATAGAACCGGATTGAACGTGTTTAAACTGGATAAAACCGGATTGAACCGGTTTAAACCGGATAAAACCATATTGAACCGGTTTAAATAGGTTTAAAGTGGACAAAACCGGATTGAACTGGTTTAAACAGGATAAAACCGGATTGAACCGGTTTAAAGCGGATAAAACAAGATAGAACTGGTTTATAACGGATAGAACCGGATTGAACTGGTTTAAACCGGTTTAAACCGGATAAAACCGGGTTGAACCGGTTTAAACCTGATTAAACTGGATAAAACCGGACTGATCTGGTTTAAACTTGTTAAAACCGGATTGAACCGGTTTAAACGGGTTTAAACCAGATAAAAGCGGATTGAACCGGTTTAAAAAGGACAGAACCGTACTGAACTGGTTTAAACAGGTTTCAAGTGGATAAAACCGGATTGAACTGGTATAAACTGGATAAAACCGGATAGAACCGGGTTGAACCAGATTGAAGCGGTTTAAACCGGTTTAAACCAGATAAAACCGGATAGAACGTGTTTAAAACGGAAAAAAGCAGATTTAACCGGATTAAACTGGTCTAAACAGGATAAAACCGGATTGAACCGGTTTAAAATGGTTTAAACAGGATAAAACCGCATTGAACCGGTTTAAAACCGGATAAAACCGGATCGATCCGGTTTAAACCGGTTTAAAACGGATAAAACAGGATCGAAATGCTTTAAAGCGGATAGAAAGGGTTTGAACCGGTTTAAACCGGATTGAACCGGTTTAAACCGGATAAAACCGGATTGAACCGGTTTAAACCAGTTTGAACCGTATAGAACCGGATTGAACGTGTTTAAACCGGATAGAACCGGATTGAACCGGTTTAAACCAGAAAAACCGGATTGAACCTGTTTAAACTGGATAAAACCGGACTGAACCAGTTAAAACCGGATAAAACCGGATTGATCCGGTTTAAACTGGTTTAAATAGGATAAAACCGGATTGAACTGGTTTAAACCAGATAAAAACTGATAGAACCAGACTGAACCAGTATAAACCAGTTTAAGCCAGATGAAACCGGATAGAACCGGTTTAAACTGGATAAAATCGGATTGAACCAGTTTAAACCAGATGAAACTGGAAAGAACCGGTTTACACTGGATAGAAGAGGATTGAACCGGTATAAAACGGATAGAACCGGATTGAACCGGTTCCAACCGGTTTAAACCAGATAAAACCAGATAGAACCGGTTGAAACTGGATAAAACCGGATTGAACCGGTTGAAACCGGATGAAACCGGATTGAACCGGTTTAAACCAGATAAAACTGGATTGAACCCTTTTAAACCAGTTTAAACTGGATAGAACTGGATAGAACCGGTTCAAACCGGATAAAACCGGATTGAACCTGTTAAACCAGTTTCAACCGGATAAAACCGGATTGAACCGGTTTAAACCGGATAAAACCGGAGTGAACCGGTTTGAACCGGTTTAAACCTGATAAAACCGGATTGAGTCAGTTTAAACTGGTTTAAACCGGATAAAACTGGATTGAACCAGTTTAAACTGGTTTAAAACCGGATAAAACCGGATTGAACCGGTTAAACCAGTTTTCAACCGGATTGAACCGGATAGAAACAGTTTAAACTGGATAAAACCGGATTGAACCGGTTTAAACCTGATTAAACTGGATAAAACCGGATTGAACCGGATTAAACCGGTTTAAACCGGATGAAACCAGATTGAAACGGTTTAAACCGGATAAAACCGGATTGAACCGGCTTACACCGGTTTAAACCTGATAAAACTGCATTGAACCGGTTTAAACTGGTATAAACCGGATAAATCCGGAATGAACTGGTTTAAACTGGTTTAAACCTAGAACCGGTTTAAGCCGGATAAAATCGGATTGAACCGGTTTAAACCGGTTTAAACCGGATAGAACCGGATTGAAACGCTTTAAACCAGTTTAAACCGAATAGAACCGGATAGAAATGGTTTAAACCGGTTTAATCTGGATAGAACCGGATAGAACCGGTTTAAACCGGTTTAAACCGGATAGAAACGGATTGAACCGGTTTAAACCGGATAAAACCGGATAGAACCGGTTTAAACTGGTTTAAACGGGATAGAACCAGGTAGAACCAGTTTAAAACGGATAAAACTAGATTGAACAGGTTTAAACCGGTTTAATCCGGATAAAACCGAATTGAACCGGTTGAAACCGGAGAAAAACGGATTGAACTGGTTGAACCGGTTTTAACCGGATAAAACCGGATTGAACCGGTTTAAACCGGTTTAAACCGGATAGAATCGGATTGAACTGGTTTAAACCGGATAAAAAAAGATAGAACTGGTATAAACTGGATAGAACTGGATTGAACCGGTTTAAACCGGTTTACACAGGATAAAATCGGATTGAACCGGTTTAAACTGGTTTAAATCGGTTAAAACCGGATTGAACCGGTTTAAATTTGATAAAACCAGATTGAACCAGTTTAAACCGGTTTAAACCGGATAAAAACGGATTGAACCGGTTTAAACCGGTTTAAACTAGATAAAACCGGATTGAACCGGTTTAAACAGGATAAAAACGGATAGGACCAGATTGAACCGGTTTAAACCGGTTTAAACCAGATGAAACTGGATAGAACTGGTTTAAAGCAGATAGAAAGGGATTGAATCGTTTTAAACCGGTTTAAACCGGATAAAACCAGATTGAACCAGTTTAAACCGGTTTAAACCGGATAAAAACTGATTGAACCGGTTTAAACCGGTTTAAACTAGATAAAACCGGATTGAACCGGTTTAAACAGGATAAAAACGGATAGGACCGGATTGAACCGGTTTAAACCGGTTTAAACCAGATGAAACTGGATAGAACTGGTTTAAAGCAGATAGAAAGGGATTGAACCGTTTTAAACCGGTTTAAACCGGATAAAACCAGATTGAACCGGTTTAAACCAGATAAAACCGGATTGAACCGGTTTAAACCGGTGTGCACCGTATAGAACCGGATTGAACGTGATTAAACCGGATAAAACTGGATTGAACCAGTTTAAACCAGAAAAACCGGATTGAACCTGTTTAAACCGGATAAAACAGGACTGAACCGGTTTAAACCGGATTGATCCAGTTTAAACTGGTTTAAACCAGATAAAACCGGATAGAACCTGGTTGAACCAGATTGAAGCGGTTTAAACCGGTTTAAACCAGATAAAACCGGATAGAACGTGTTTAAAACGGAAAAAAGCAGATTTAACCGGATTAAACCGGTTTAAACAGGATTAAACTGGATTGAATAAGTTTAAACCGGATTGAACCGGTTTAAACCGGTTTAAAACGGATAGAACCGGATTGAACCGGTTTAAACCGCTTTAAACTACATAAAACCGGATTGAACTGTTTTAAACAGGATAAAACCGGATTGAACCGGTTTAAAAGGTTTAAACAGGATAAAACCGCATTGAACCGGTTTAAACCGGATAAAACCGGATCGATCCGGTTTAAACTGGTTTAAAACGGATAAAACAGGATTGAAATGCTTTAAAGCGGATAGAAAGGGTTTGAACCGGTTTAAACCGGATTGAACCGGTTTAAACCGGATAAAACCGGATTGAACCGGTTTAAACCAGTTTGAACCGTATAGAACCGGATTGAACGTGTTTAAACCGGATAGAACCGGATTGAACCGGTTTAAACCAGAAAAACCGGATTGAACCTGTTTAAACTGGATAAAACCGGACTGAACCAGTTAAAACCGGATAAAACCGGATTGATCCGGTTTAAACTGGTTTAAATAGGATAAAACCGGATTGAACTGGTTTAAACCGGATAAAAACTGATAGAACCAGACTGAACCAGTATAAACCGGTTTAAGCCAGATGAAACCGGATAGAACCGGGTTAAACTGGATAAAATCGGATTGAACCAGTTTAAACCAGATTAAACTGGAAAGAACCGGTTTACACTGGATAGAAGAGGATTGAACCGGTATAAACCGGATAGAACCGGATTGAACCGGTTTAAACCGGTTTAAACCGGATAGAACCGGATTGAACCGGTTCCAACCGGTTTAAACCAGATAAAACCGGATAGAACCGGTTGAAACTGGATAAAACCGGATTGAACCGGTTGAAACCGGATGAAACCGGATAGAACCGGTTTAAACCGGATAGAACCGGATTGAACCGGTGTAAACCGTTTAAAAGTGGATAAAACCGGATTGAACTGGTTTAAACAGGATAAAACCGGATTGATCCGGTTTAAAATGTTTTAAACAGGATTAAACCGGATTGAACCGGTTGAAACCGATTGATCCGGTTTAGACCGTTTTAAACCGGATAAAACCGGATAGAACTGGTTTAAAGCAGATAGAAAGGGATTGAACCGTTTTAAACCGGTTTAAACTGGATAAAACCAGATTGAACCAGTTTAAACTGGTTTAAACTGGATAAAACCGATTGAACCGGTTTAAACTGGATAAAACCGGATTGAACCGGTTTAAACCGGTGTGAACCGTATAGAACCGGATTGAACGTGTTTAACCGGATGAAACCGGATTGAACCAGTTTAAACCGGATAAAACCGGATGGAAACCGTTTAAACTGGATAGAACTGGATTGAACCGGTTTAAACCAGAAAAACCGGATTGAACCTGTCTAAACCGGATAAAACCGGACTGAACCGGTTTAAACTGGATAAAACCGGATTGATCCGGTTTAAACTGGTTTAAACCAGATAAAACCGGATAGAACCGGGTAGAACCAGATTGAAGCGGTTGAAACCGGTTTAAACCAGATAAAACAAGATAGAACGGATTTAAACCGGAAAAAAGCAGATTGAACCGGATTAAACCAGTTTAAACCGGATAAAACCGGATTGAATAAGTTTAAACCGGATTGAACCAGTTTAAACTGGTTTAAAACGGATAGAACCGGATTGAACCGGTTTAAACCAGTTTAAGGTGGATAAAACCGGATTGAACTGGTTTAAACAGGATAAAACCGAATTGAACCAGTTTAAAATGGTTTAAACAGGATAAAACCGCATTGAACCGGTTTAAACCGGATAAAACCGGATCCATCCTGTTTAAACTGGTTTAAACCGGATAAAACAGGATAGAACTAGTTTAAAGCGGATAGAAAGGGACTGAAACGGTTTAAACCGGATTAAACCGGATTAAACCGTATAAAACCAGATTGAAACGGTTTAAACCTGTTTAAACTGGATAAAACCGGATTGAACTGGTTTAAACCGGTTTGAACCGTATAGAACCGGATTGAACGTGTTTAAACTGGATAAAACCGGATTGAACCGGTTTAAACCGGATAAAACCATATTGAACCGGTTTAAATAGGTTTAAAGTGGACAAAACCGGATTGAACTGGTTTAAACAGGATAAAACCGGATTGAACCGGTTTAAAGCGGATAAAACAAGATAGAACTGGTTTATAACGGATAGAACCGGATTGAACTGGTTTAAACCGGTTTAAACCGGATAAAACCGGGTTGAACCGGTTTAAACCTGATTATACCGGATAAAACCGGACTGATCTGGTTTAAACTTGTTAAAACCGGATTGAACCGGTTTAAACGGGTTTAAACCAGATAAAAGCGGATTGAACCGGTTTAAACAGGACAGAACCGTACTGAACCGGTTTAAACAAGTTTCAAGTGGATAAAACCGGATTGAACTGGTATAAACTGGATAAAACCGGATAGAACGGGGTTGAACCAGATTGAAGCGGTTTAAACCGGTTTAAACCAGATAAAACCGGATAGAACGTGTTTAAAACGGAAAAAAGCAGATTTAACCGGATTAAACTGGTCTAAACACGATAAAACCGGATTGAACCGGTTTAAAATGGTTTAAACAGGATAAAACCACATTGAACCGGTTTAAACCGGATAAAACCGGATCGATCCGGTTTAAACCGGTTTAAAACGGATAAAACAGGATCGAAATGCTTTAAAGCGGATAGAAAGGGTTTGAACCGGTTTAAACCGGATTGAACCGGTTTAAACCGGATAAAACCGGATTGAACCGGTTTAAACCAGTTTGAACCGTATAGAACCGGATTGAACGTGTTTAAACCGGATAGAACCGGATTGAACCGGTTTAAACCAGAAAAACCGGATTGAACCTGTTTAAACTGGATAAAACCGGACTGAACCAGTTAAAACCGGATAAAACCGGATTGATCCAGTTTAAACTGGTTTAAATAGGATAAAACCGGATTGAACTGGTTTAAACCAGATAAAAACTGATAGAACCAGACTGAACCAGTATAAACCGGTTTAAGCCAGATGAAACCGGATAGAACCGGTTTAAACTGGATAAAATCGGATTGAACCAGTTTAAACCAGATGAAACTGGAAAGAACCGGTTTACACTGGATAGAAGAGGATTGAACCGGTATAAAACGGATAGAACCGGATTGAACCGGTTCCAACCGGTTTAAACCAGATAAAACCGGATAGAACCGGTTGAAACTGGATAAAACCGGATTGAACCGGTTGAAACCAGATGAAACCGGATTGAACCGGTTTAAACCAGATAAAACTGGATTGAACCCTTTTAAACCAGTTTAAACTGGATAGAACTGGATAGAACCGGTTCAAACCGGATAAAACCGGATTGAACCTGTTAAACCAGTTTCAACCGGATAAAACCGGATTGAACTGGTTTAAACCGGATAAAACCGGATTGAGTCAGTTTAAACCGGTTTAAACCAGATAAAACTGGATTGAACCAGTTTAAACTGGTTTAAACCGGATAAAACCGGATTGAACCGGTTAAACCAGTTTCAACCGGATTGAACCGGATAGAAACAGTTTAAACTGGATAAAACCGGATTGAACCGGTTTAAACCTGATTAAACTGGATAAAACCGGATTGAACCGGATTAAACCGGTTTAAACCGGATGAAACCAGATTGAAACGGTTTAAACCGGGTAAAACCGGATTGAACCGGCTTACACCGGTTTAAACCTGATAAAACTGCATTGAACCGGTTTAAACTGGTATAAACTGGATAAATCCGGAATGAACTGGTGTAAACTGGTTTAAACCGGATAGAACCGGATAGAACCGGTTTAAGCCGGATAAAATCGGATTGAACCGGTTTAAACCGGTTTAAACCGGATAGAACCGGATTGAACCGGTTTAAACCAGTTTAAACCGAATAGAACCGGATAGAAATGGTTTAAACCGGTTTAATCTGGATAGAACCGGATAGAACCGGTTTAAACCGGTTTAAACTGGATAGAAACGGATTGAACCGGTTTAAACCGGATAAAACCGGATAGAACCGGTTTAAACTGGTTTAAACGGGATAGAACCGGGTAGAACCAGTTTAAAACGGATAAAACTAGATTGAACCGGTTTAAACCGGTTTAAACCGGATAGAATCGGATTGAACTGGTTTAATCCGGATAAAAAAAGATAGAACTGGTATAAACCGGATAGAACTGGATTGAACCGGTTTAAACCGGTTTACACAGGATAAAATCGGATTGAACCGGTTTAAACTGGTTTAAATCGGTTAAAACCGGATTGAACCGGTTTAAATTTGATAAAACCAGATTGAACCAGTTTAAACCGGTTTAAACCGGATAAAAACGGATTGAACCGGTTTAAACCGGTTTAAACTAGATAAAACCGGATTGAACCGGTTTAAACAGGATAAAAACGGATAGGACCAGATTGAACCGGTTTAAACCGGTTTAAACCAGATGAAACTGGATAGAACTGGTTTAAAGCAGATAGAAAGGGATTGAACCGTTTTAAACCGGTTTAAACCGGATAAAACCAGATTGAACCAGTTTAAACCGGTTTAAACCGGATAAAAACTGATTGAACCGGTTTAAACCGGTTTAAACTAGATAAAACCGGATTGAACCGGTTTAAACAGGATAAAAACGGATAGGACCGGATTGAACCGGTTTAAACCGGTTTAAACCAGATGAAACTGGATAGAACTGGTTTAAAGCAGATAGAAAGGGATTGAACCGTTTTAAACCGGTTTAAACCGGATAAAACCAGATTGAACCGGTTTAAACCAGATAAAACCGGATTGAACCGGTTTAAACCGGTGTGCACCGTATAGAACCGGATTGAACGTGATTAAACCGGATAAAACTGGATTGAACCAGTTTAAACCGGATAAAACCGGATGGAAACCTTTTAAACTGGATAGAACTGGATTGAACCGGTTTAAACCAGAAAAACCGGATTGAACCTGTTAAAACCGGATAAAACAGGACTGAACCGGTTTAAACCGGATTGATCCAGTTTAAACTGGTTTAAACCGGATAAAACCGGATAGAACCGGGTTGAACCAGATTGAAGCGGTTTAAACCGGTTTAAACCAGATAAAACCGGATAGAACGTGTTTAAAACGGAAAAAAGCAGATTTAACCGGATTAAACCGGTTTAAACAGGATTAAACTGGATTGAATAAGTTTAAACCGGATTGAACCGGTTTAAACCGGTTTAAAACGGATAGAACCGGATTGAACCGGTTTAAACCGCTTTAAACTACATAAAACCGGATTGAACTGTTTTAAACAGGATAAAACCGGATTGAACCGGTTTAAAAGGTTTAAACAGGATAAAACCGCATTGAACCGGTTTAAACCGGATAAAACCGGATCGATCCGGTTTAAACTGGTTTAAAACGGATAAAACAGGATCGAACTGCTTTAAAGCGGATAGAAAGGGTTTGAACCGGTTTAAACCGGATTGAACCGGTTTAAACCGGATAAAACCGGATTGAACCGGCTTAAACCAGTTTGAACCGTATAGAACCGGATTGAACGTGTTTAAACCGGATAGAACCGGATTGAACCGGTTTAAACCAGAAAAACCGGATTGAACCTGTTTAAACTGGATAAAACCGGACTGAACCAGTTAAAACCGGATAAAACCGGATTGATCCGGTTTAAACTGGTTTAAATAGGATAAAACCGGATTGAACTGGTTTAAACCGGATAAAAACTGATAGAACCAGACTGAACCAGTATAAACCGGTTTAAGCCAGATGAAACCGGATAGAACCGGTTTAAACTGGATAAAATCGGATTGAACCAGTTTAAACCAGATTAAACTGGAAAGAACCGGTTTACACTGGATAGAAGAGGATTGAACCGGTATAAACCGGATAGAACCGGATTGAACCGGTTTAAACCGGTTTAAACCGGATAGAACCGGATTGAACCGGTTCCAACCGGTTTAAACCAGATAAAACCGGATAGAACCGGTTGAAACTGGATAAAACCGGATTGAACCGGTTGAAACCGGATGAAACCGGATAGAACCGGTTTAAACCGGATAGAACCGGATTGAACCGGTGTAAACCGTTTAAAAGTGGATAAAACCGGATTGAACTGGTTTAAACTTGTTAAAACCGGATTGAACCGGTTTAAACGGGTTTAAACCAGATAAAAGCGGATTGAACCGGTTTAAACAGGACAGAACCGTACTGAACCGGTTTAAACAGGTTTCAAGTGGATAAAACCGGATTGAACTGGTATAAACTGGATAAAACCGGATAGAACGGGGTTGAACCAGATTGAAGCGGTTTAAACCGGTTTAAACCAGATAAAACCGGATAGAACGTGTTTAAAACGGAAAAAAGCAGATTTAACCGGATTAAACTGGTCTAAACACGATAAAACCGGATTGAACCGGTTTAAAATGGTTTAAATAAAACCACATTGAACCGGTTTAAACCGGATAAAACCGGATCGATCCGGTTTAAACCGGTTTAAAACGGATAAAACAGGATCGAAATGCTTTAAAGCGGATAGAAAGGGTTTGAACCGGTTTAAACCGGATTGAACCGGTTTAAACCGGATAAAACCGGATTGAACCGGTTTAAACCAGTTTGAACCGTATAGAACCGGATTGAACGTGTTTAAACCGGATAGAACCGGATTGAACCGGTTTAAACCAGAAAAACCGGATTGAACCTGTTTAAACTGGATAAAACCGGACTGAACCAGTTAAAACCGGATAAAACCGGATTGATCCAGTTTAAACTGGTTTAAATAGGATAAAACCGGATTGAACTGGTTTAAACCAGATAAAAACTGATAGAACCAGACTGAACCAGTATAAACCGGTTTAAGCCAGATGAAACCGGATAGAACCGGTTTAAACTGGATAAAATCGGATTGAACCAGTTTAAACCAGATGAAACTGGAAAGAACCGGTTTACACTGGATAGAAGAGGATTGAACCGGTATAAAACGGATAGAACCGGATTGAACCGGTTCCAACCGGTTTAAACCAGATAAAACCGGATAGAACCGGTTGAAACTGGATAAAACCGGATTGAACCGGTTGAAACCGGATGAAACCGGATTGAACCGGTTTAAACCAGATAAAACTGGATTGAACCCTTTTAAACCAGTTTAAACTGGATAGAACTGGATAGAACCGGTTCAAACCGGATAAAACCGGATTGAACCTGTTAAACCAGTTTCAACCGGATAAAACCGGATTGAACCTGTTAAACCAGTTTCAACCGGATAAAACCGGATTGAACCGGTTTAAACCGGATAAAACCGGAGTGAACCGGTTTGAACCGGTTTAAACCTGATAAAACCGGATTGAGTCAGTTTAAACCGGTTTAAACCAGATAAAACTGGATTGAACCAGTTTAAACTGGTTTAAACCGGATAAAACCGGATTGAACCGGTTAAACCAGTTTCAACCGGATTGAACCGGATAGAAACAGTTTAAACTGGATAAAACCGGATTGAACCGGTTTAAACCTGATTAAACTGGATAAAACCGGATTGAACCGGATTAAACCGGTTTAAACCGGATGAAACCAGATTGAAACGGTTTAAACCGGATAAAACCGGATTGAACCGGCTTACACCGGTTTAAACCTGATAAAACTGCATTGAACCGGTTTAAACTGGTATAAACCGGATAAATCCGGAATGAACTGGTGTAAACTGGTTTAAACTGGATAGAACCGGATAGAACCGGTTTAAGCCGGATAAAATCGGATTGAACCGGTTTAAACCGGTTTAAACCGGATAGAACCGGATTGAACCGGTTTAAACCAGTTTAAACCGAATAGAACCGGATAGAAATGGTTTAAACCGGTTTAATCTGGATAGAACCGGATAGAACCGGTTTAAACCGGTTTAAACCGGATAGAAACGGATTGAACCGGTTTAAACCGGATAAAACCGGAGAGAACCGGTTTAAACTGGTTTAAACGGGATAGAACCGGGTAGAACCAGTTTAAAACGGATAAAACTAGATTGAACAGGTTTAAACCGGTTTAATCCGGATAAAACCGAATTGAACCGGTTGAAACCGGAGAAGAACGGATTGAACTGGTTGAACCGGTTTAAATCGGATAGAACCGGATTGAACCGGTTTAAACCGCATAAACCCGGATTGATCCGGTTTGAACCGGTTTAAACCGGATAGATCGGTTTAAACCGGATAAAAGAGGATTGAACCGGTTTAAACGGTTTTAAACCAGATAAAAGCGGATTGAACCAGTTTAAACCGGATAAAAACGGATTGAACCGGTTTAATCCGGTTTAAACCGGATAGAAACGGATTGAAACGGTATAAAACGGGTTAAACCGGATAAAACCGGATTGAACTGTTTTAAACCGGATAAAACCGGATTGAACCGGTTTCAACTGCTTTAAACAGGATAAAATCAGGTTGAACCAGTTTAAACTGGTTTAATCCGTATAAAACCTGATTGAACCAGTTTAAACCGGTTTAAACCAGATAAAAGCAGATTGAACCGCTTTAGACCGGATAGAACCGGACTGAACCGGTTTAAACCGGTTTTAACTGGATAAAACCGGATTGAACCGGTTTAAACCGGTGTAAACAGGATAGAATCGGATTGAACTGGTTTAAACCGGATAAAACAAGATAGAACTGGTATAAACCGGATAGAACTGGATTGAACCGGTTTAAACCGGTTTAAACAGGATAAAATCGGATTGAACCGATTTAAAATGGTTTAAATCGGTTAAAACCGGATTGAACCGGTTTAAACTTGATAAAACCAGATTGAACCAGTTTAAACCGGTTTAAACCGGATAAAAACGGATTGAACCGGTTTAAACCGGTTTAAACTAGATAAAACCGGATTGAACCGGTTTAAACAGGATAAAAACGGATAGGACCGGATTGAACCGGTTTAAACCAGTTCTATCCAGGATGAAACTGGATAGAACTGGTTTAAAGCAGAGAGAAAGGGATTGAACCGTTTTAAACCGGTTTAAACCGGATAAAACCGGATTGAACCAGTTTAAACCGGTTTTAAACCGGATAAAAACGGATTGAACCGGTTTAAACCGGTTTAAACTAGATAAAACCGGATTGAACCGGTTTAAACAGGATAAAAAGGGATAGGACCGGATTGAACCGGTTTAAACCGGTTTAAACCAGATGAAACTGGATAGAACTGGTTTAAAGCAGATAGAAAGGGATTGAACCGTTTTAAACCGGTTTAAACCGGATAAAACCAGATTGAACCGGTTTAAACCAGATAAAACCGGATTGAACCGGTTTAAACCGGTGTGAACCGTATAGAACCGGATTGAACGTGATTAAACCGGATAAAACTGGATTGAACCAGTTTAAACCGGATAAAACCGGATGGAAACCTTTTAAACTGGATAGAACTGGATTGAACCGGTTTAAACCAGAAAAACCGGATTGGACCTGTTTAAACCGGATAAAACAGGACTGAACCGGTTTAAACCGGATTGATCCGGTTTAAACTGGTTTAAACCGGATAAAACCGGATAGAACCGGGTTGAACCAGATTGAAGCGGTTTAAACCGGTTTAAACCAGATAAAACCGGATAGAACGTGTTTAAAACGGAAAAAAGCAGATTTAACCGGATTAAACCGGTTTAAACAGGATTAAACTGGATTGAATAAGTTTAAACCGGATTGAACTGGTTTAAACCGGTTTAAAACGGATAGAACTGGATTGAACCGGTTTTAAACCGCTTTAAACTACATAAAAACGGATTGAACTGTTTTAAACAGGATAAAACCGGATTGAACCGGTTTAAAAGGTTTAAACAGGATAAAACCGCATTGAACCGGTTTAAACCGGATAAAACCGTATCGATCCGGTTTAAACCGGTTTAAAACGGATAAAACAGGATCGAACTGCTTTAAAGCGGATAGAAAGGGTTTGAACCGGTTTAAACCGGATTGAACCGGTTTAAACCGGATAAAACCGGATTGAACCGGTTTAAACCAGTTTGAACCGTATAGAACCGGATTGAACGTGTTTAAACCGGATAGAACCGGATTGAACCAGTTTAAACCAGAAAAACCGGATTGAACCTGTTTAACATGGATAAAACCGGACTGAACCAGTTAAAACCTGATAAAACCGGATTGATCCGGTTTAAACTGGTTTAAATAGGATAAAACCGGATTGAACTGGTTTAAACCGGATAAAAACTGATAGAACCAGACTGAACCAGTATAAACCGGTTTAAGCCAGATGAAACCGGATAGAACCGGTTTAAACTGGATAAAATCGGATTGAACCAGTTTAAACCAGATTAAACTGGAAAGAACCGGTTTACACTGGATAGAAGAGGATTGAACCGGTATAAACCGGATAGAACCGGATTGAACCGGTTCCAACTGGTTTAAACCAGATAAAACCGGATAGAACCGGTTGAAACTGGATAAAACCGGATTGAACCGGTTGAAACCGGATGAAACCGGATAGAACCGGTTTAAACCGGATAGAACCGGATTGAACCGGTGTAAACCGTTTAAAAGTGGATAAAACCGGATTGAACTGGTTTAAACTGGATAAAACCGATTGAACCGGTTTAAACTGGATAAAACCGGATTGAACCGGTTTAAACCGGTGTGAACCGTATAGAACCGGATTGAACGTGTTTAACCGGATGAAACCGGATTGAACCGGTTTAAACCGGATAAAACCGGATGGAAACCGTTTAAACTGGATAGAACTGGATTGAACTGGTTTAAACCAGAAAAACCGGATTGAACCTGTCTAAACCGGATAAAACCGGACTGAACCGGTTTAAACTGGATAAAACCGGATTGATCCGGTTTAAACTGGTTTAAACCAGATAAAACCGGATAGAACCGGGTTGAACCAGATTGAAGCGGTTGAAACCGGTTTAAACCAGATAAAACAGGATAGAACGGATTTAAACCGGAAAAAAGCAGATTGAACCGGATTAAACCAGTTTAAACCGGATAAAACCGGATTGAATAAGTTTAATCCGGATAGAACCGGCTTAAACCGGTTTAAACCAGATAAAACTGCATTGAACCGGATTAAACAGGTATAAACCGGATAAATCCGGAATGAACTGGTTTAAACCGGTTTAAACCGGATAGAACCGGATAGAAAAGGTTTAAACCGGATAAAACCGGATTGAACCGGTTAAACCAGTTTCAACCGGATTGAACCAGATAGAACCAGTTTAAACTGGATAAAACCGGATTGAACCGGTTTAAACCTGATTAAACTGGATAAAACCGGATTGAACCGGATTAAACCGGTTTAAACCGGATGAAACCAGATTGAAACGGTTTAAACCGGATAAAACCGGATTGAACCGGTTAAACCAGTTTCAACCGGATTGAACCGGATAGAACCAGTTTAAACTGGATAAAACCGGATTGAACCGGTTTAAACCGGTTTAAATCGGATAGAACCGGATTGAACCGGTTTATTCCGGAGAAAACCGGATTGAACTGGTTGAACCGGTTTAAATCGGATAGAACCGGATTGAACCGGTTTAAACCGCATAAACCCGGATTGAACCGGTTTGAACCGGTTTAAACCGGAAAGAACCGGTTTAATCACTATTAAACTGGATGGAACCGGTTTAAACCGGATAAAAGCGGATTGAACCGGTTTAAACCGGTTTCAACCGGATAGAACCGTATTGAACTGGTTTAAACCAGATAAAACCGGATTGAACTGGTTTAAACTGGATAAAACCGGATTGAACCGGTTTAAACCAGTTTAAACAGGCTAGAGCCGGATAGAACGGGTTCAAACTGGATAAAACCGGATTGAACCGGTTAAACCAGTTTCAACAGGATAAAACCGGATTGAACCAGTTTACACCAGATAAAACCGGATTGAACTGGTTTAAACCGGTTTAAACCGGATGAAACCGGATTTAACCGGTTTCATCCGGTTTAAACGGGATAAAACCGGATTGAACCGGTTAAAACCGGTTTAAACAGGATAAAACGGGATTGAACCGGTTTAAACCAGTTTAAACTGGATAGAACCGGATTGAACCAGTTTAAACCGGACAAAACCGGATAGAACCGGTTAAAACCAGTTTAAACAGGATAGAACCGGTTCAAACCGTTTTAAACCGGATGAAACCGGATTGAACCGGTTTAAACCAGATAAAACTGGATTGAACCCTTTTAAACCAGTTTAAACTGGATAGAACTGGATAGAACCGGTTCAAACTGGATAAAACCGCATTGAACCGGTTAAACCAGTTTCAACCGGATAAAACCGGATTGAACCGGTTTAAACCAGATAAAACCGGAGTGATCCGGTTTGAACCGGTTTAAACCTGATAAAACCGGATTGAGGCAGTTTAAACCGGTTTCAACCGGATAAAAGCAGATTTAAAAGGATCAAACCGGTTTCAACCGGATTGAAGTGGATAGAACCGGTTTAAACTGGATAAAACCGGATTGAACCGGTTTAAACCTGTTTAAAACGGATAAAACCGGATTGAACCAGATTAAACCGGTTTAAACCGGATGAAACCAGATTGAAACGGTTTAAACCGGATAAAACCGGATTGAACCGGCTTAAACCGGTTTAAACCAGATAAAACTGCATTGAACCGGTTTAAACCGGTATAAACCGGATAAATCCGGAATGAACTGGTTTAAACCGGTTTTAAAGCGGAGAGAACCGGATAGAAAAGGTTTAAACCGGATAGAACCGGATTGAACCGCTTTAAACCAGTTTAAAACCGAATAGAACCGGATAGAACTGGTTTAAACTGGTTTAAACCGGATAGAACCGGATAGAACTGGTTTAAACCGGATAAAACCGGATTGAACCGGTTAAACCAGTTTCAACCGGATTGAACCGGATAGAAACAGTTTAAACTGGATAAAACCGGATTGAACCGGTTTAAACCTGATTAAACTGGATAAAACCGGATTGAACTTGATTAAACCGGTTTAAACTGGATGAAACCAGATTGAAATGGTTTAAACCGGATAAAACGGGATTGAACCAGCTTAAACCGGTTTAAACCTGATAAAACTGCATTGAACCGGTTTAAACTGGTATAAACCGGATAAATCCGGAATGAACTGGTTTAAACTCGTTTAAACCGGATAGAACAGGTTTAAGCCGGATAAAACCGGATTGAACCGGTTTAAACCGGTTTAAACCGGATAGAACCGGATTGAAACGCTTTAAACCAGTTTAAACCGAATAGAACCGGATAGAACTGGTTTAAACCGGTTTGAACTGGATAGAACCGGATAGAACCGGTTTAAACCGGATAAAACCGGATTGAACTGGTTTAAACCGGTTTAAACCGGATAGAAACGGATTGAATCGGTTTAAACTGGATAAAACCGGATAGAACCAGTTCAAAACGGATAAAACTAGATTGAACAGGTTTAAACCGGTTTAAACCGGATAGAACCGGATTGAACAGCTTTAAACCAGTTTAAACCGAATAGAACCGAATAGAACTGGTTTAAACCGGTTTAAACCGGATAGAACCGGATAGAACCGGTTTAAACCGGATAAAACCAGATTGAACCGGTTTAAACCGGTTTAAACCGGTTTGAACCGAATAGAAGCGGTTTAAACCGGAAAAAACCGGATTGAACCAGTTTAAACCGGTTTAAACCGGATAGAAACGGATTGAACCGGTTTAAACCGGATAAAACCGGATAGAACCGGTTTGAACTGATTTAAACTGGATAGAACCGGATAGAACCAGTTTAAAACGGATAAAACTAGATTGAACAGGTTTAAACCGGTTTAAACCGGATAGAACCGGATTGAACCGCTTTAAACCAGTTTAAACCGAATAGAACCGAATAGAACTGGTTTAAACGGGTTTTAAACCGGATAGAACCGGATAGAACCGGTTTAAACCGGATAAAACCGGATTGAACCAGTTTAAACCGGTTTAAACCGGATAGAAACGGATTGAACCGGTTTAAACCGGATAAAACCGGATAGAACCGGTTTGAACTGATTTAAACTGGATAGAACCGGATAGAACCAGTTTAAAACGGATAAAACTAGATTGAACAGGTTTAAACCGGTTTAAACCGGATAAAACCGAATTGAACCGGTTTAAACCAGTTTAAACCGGAGAAAACCGGATTGAACCGGTTTAAACCGGTTTAAACCGGAGAAAACCGGATTGAACCGGTTTAAACCGGTTTAAACCGGAGAAAACCGGATTGAACCGGTTTAAACCGGTTTAAACCGGAGAAAACCGGATTGAACCGGTTTATTCTGGAGAAAACCGGATTGAACTGGTTGAACCGGTTTAAACCGCATAAACCCGGATTGAACCGGTTTGAACCGGTTTAAACCGGAAAGAACCGGTTTAATCAGGACTAAACTGGATGGAACCGGTTTAAACCGGATAAAAGCGGATTGAACCGGTTTAAACCGGTTTCAACCGGATAGAACCGTATTGACCTGGTTTAAACCAGATAAAACCGGATTGAACTGGTTTAAACTGGATAAAACCGGATTGAACCGGTTTAAAGCAGTTTAAACAGGATAGAGCCGGATAGAACGGGTTCAAACTGGATAAAACCGGATTGAACCGGTTAAACCAGTTTCAACAGGATAAAACCGGATTGAACCAGTTTACACCAGATAAAAACGGATTGAACTGGTTTAAACCGGTTTAAACCGGATGATACCGGATTTAACCGGTTTAATCCGGTTTAAACGGGATAAAACCGGATTGAACCAGTTTAAACCGGTTTAAACAGGATAAAACGGGATTGAACCGGTTTAAACCAGTTTAAACCGGATAGAACCGGATTGAACCAGTTTAAACCGGACAAAACCGTATAGAACCGGTTAAAACCAGTTTAAACAGGATAGAACCGGTTCAAACCGTTTTAAACCGGATGAAACCGGATTGAACCGGTTTAAACCAGATAAAACTGGATTGAACCCTTTTAAACCAGTTTAAACTGGATAGAACTGGATAGAACCGGTTCAAACTGGATAAAACCGGATTGAACCGGTTAAACCAGTTTCAACCGGATAAAACCGGATTGAACCGGTTTAACCAGATAAAACCGGTTTGAGTCAGTTTAAACCGGTTTAAACCGGATAAAATTGGATTGAACCGGTTTAAACTGGTTTAAACCGGATAAAACCGGATTGAACCGGTTTCAACCGGATAAAAGCAGATTTAAAAGGTTCAAACCGGTTTCAACCGGATTGAACCGGATAGAACCGGTTTAAACTGGATAAAACCGGATTGAACCGGTTTAAACCTGTTTAAAACGGATAAAACCGGATTGAACCGGATTAAACCGGTTTAAACCGGATGAAACCAGATTGAAACGGTTTAAACCGGATAAAACCGGATTGAACTGGCTTAAACCGGTTTAAACCAGATAAAACTGCATTGAACCGGTTTAAACCGGTATAAACCGGATAAATCCGGAATGAACTGGTTTAAACCGGTTTAAAGCGGAGAGAACCGGATAGAAAAGTTTTAAACCAGATAGAACCGGATTGAACCGCTTTAAACCAGTTTAAACCGAATAGAACCGGATAGAACTGGTTTAAACTGGTTTAAACCGGATAGAACCGGATAGAACTGGTTTAAACCGGATAAAACCGGATTGAACCGGTTAAACCAGTTTCAACCGGATTGAACCGGATAGAAACAGTTTAAACTGGATAAAACCGGATTGAACCGGTTTAAACCTGATTAAACTGGATAAAACCGGATTGAACCGGATTAAACCGGTTTAAACCGGATGAAACCAGATTGAAATGGTTTAAACCGGATAAAACGGGATTGAACCGGCTTAAACCGGTTTAAACCTGATAAAACTGCATTGAACCGGTTTAAACTGGTATAAACCGGATAAATCCGGAATGAACTGGTTTAAACTGGTTTAAACCGGATAGAACCGGATAGAACCGGTTTAAGCCGGATAAAATCGGATTGAACCGGTTTAAACCGGTTTAAACCAGATAGAACCGGATTGAAACGCTTTAAACCAGTTTAAACCGAATAGAACCGGATAGAAATGGTTTAAACCGTTTTAATCTGGATAGAACCGGATAGAACCGGTTTAAACGGGTTTAAACCGGATAGAAACGGATTGAACCGGTTTAAACCGGATAAAACCGGATAGAACCGGTTTAAACTGGTTTAAACGGGATAGAACCGGGTAGAACCAGTTTAAAACGGATAAAACTAGATTGAACAGGTTTAAACCGGTTTAATCCGGATAAAACCGAATTGAACCGGTTGAAACCGGAGAAAAACGGATTGAACTGGTTGAACCGGTTTAAATCGGATAGAACCGGATTGAACTGGTTTAAACCGCATAAACCCGGATTGATCTGGTTTGAACCGCTTTAAACCAGATAGATCGGTTTAAACCGGATAAAAGAGGATTGAGCCGGTTTAAACGGGTTTAAACCAGATAAAAGCGGATTGAACCGGTTTAAACCGGTTTAAACCGGATAGAAACGGATTGAAACGGTATAAAACGGGTTAAACCGGATAAAACCGGATTGAACTGTTTTAAACCGGATAAAACCGGATTGAACCGGTTTAAACTGGTTTAAACAGGATAAAATCAGATTGAACCAGTTTAAACTGGTTTAATCCATATAAAACCGGATTGAACCAGTTTAAACCGGTTTAAACCAGATAAAAGCAGATTGAACCGCTTTAGACCGGATAGAACCGGACTGAACCGGTTTAAACCGGTTTTAACCGGATAAAACCGGATTGAACAGGTTTAAACCGGTTTAAACCGGATAGAATCGGATTGAACTGGTTTAAACCGGATAAAACAAGATAGAACTGGTATAAACCGGATAGAACTGGATTGAACCGGTTTAAACCGGTTTAAACAGGATAAAATCGGATTGAACCGGTGTAAACCGTTTAAAAGTGGATAAAACCGGATTGAACTGGTTTAAACTGGATAAAACCGATTGAACCGGTTTAAACTGGATAAAACCAGATTGAACCGGTTTAAACCGGTGTGAACCGTATAGAACCGGATTGAACGTGTTTAACCGGATGAAACCGGATTGAACCGGTTTAAACCGGATAAAACAGGATAGAACGGATTTAAACCGGAAAAAAGCAGATTGAACCGGATTAAACCAGTTTAAACCGGATTGAATAAGTTTAAACCGGATTGAACCGGTTTAAACTGGTTTAAAACGGATAGAACCGGATTGAACCAGTTTAAACCATTTTAAGGTGGATAAAACCGGATTGAACTGGTTTAAACAGGATAAAACCGAATTGAACCAGTTTAAAATGGTTTAAACAGGATAAAACCGCATTGAACCGGTTTAAACCGGATAAAACCGGATCCATCCTGTTTAAACTGGTTTAAACCGGATAAAACAGGATAGAACTAGTTTAAAGCGGATAGAAAGGGACTGAAACGGTTTAAAACGGATTAAACCGGATTAAACCGGATAAAACCAGATTGAACCGGTTTAAACCAGTTTAAACCGGATAAAACCATATTGAACCGGTTTAAACAGGTTTAAAGTGGACAAAAACGGATTGAACTGGTTTAAACAGGATAAAACCGGATTGAACCCGTTTAAAGCGGATAAAACCAGATAGAACTGGTTTATAACGGATAGAACCGGATTGAACTGGTTTAAACTGGTTTAAACCGGATAAAACCGGATTGAACCGGTTAAACCAGTTTCAACCGGATTGAACCGGATAGAACCAGTTTAAACTGGATAAAACCGGATTGAACCAGTTTAAACCTGATTAAACTGGATAAAACCGGATTGAACCGGATTAAACCGGTTTAAACCGGATGAAACCAGATTGAAACGGTTTAAACCGGATAAAACTGGATTGAAACCGGGTTAAACCGGTTTAAACCAGATAAAAATGCATTAAACCGGTTTAAACTGGTATAAACCGGATAAATCCGGAATGAACTGGTTTAAACCGGTTTAAACCGGATAGAACCGGTTTAAACCGGATAAAACCGGATTGAACCGGTTTAAACCGGTTTAAACCGGAGAGAACCGGATTGAACCGCTTTAAACCAGTTTAAACCGAATAGAACCGGATAGAACTGGTTTAAACCGGTTTGAACTGGATAGAACCGGATAGAACCGGTTTAAACCGGATAAAACCGGATTGAACTGGTTTAAACCGGTTTAAACCGGATAGAAATGGATTGAATCGGTTTAAACTGGATAAAACCGGATAGATCCGGTTTAAACTGGTTTAAACTGGATAGAACCGGATAGAACCAGTTTAAAACGGATAAAACTAGATTGAACAGGTTTAAACCGGTTTAAACCGGATAGAACCGGATTGAACCGCTTTAAACCAGTTTAAACCGAATAGAACCGAATAGAACTGGTTTAAACGGGTTTAAACCGGATAGAACCGGATAGAACCGGTTTAAACCGGATAAAACCAGATTGAACCGGTTTAAACCGGTTTAAACCGGTTTGAACCGAATAGAAGCGGTTTAAACCGGATAAAACCGGATTGAACCAGTTTAAACCGGTTTAAACCGGATAGAAACGGATTGAACCGGTTTAAACCGGATAAAACTGGATAGAACCGGTTTGAACTGATTTAAACTGGATAGAACCGGATAGAACCAGTTTAAAACGGATAAAACTAGATTGAACAGGTTTAAACCGGTTTAAACCGGATAGAACCGGATTGAACTGCTTTAAACCAGTTTAAACCGAATAGAACCGAATAGAACTGGTTTAAACGGGTATAAACCGGATAGAACCGGATAGAACCGGTTTAAACCGGATAAAACCGGATTGAACCAGTTTAAACCGGTTTCAACCGGATAGAAACGGATTGAACCGGTTTAAACCGGATAAAACCGGATAGAACCGGTTTGAACTGATTTAAACTGGATAGAACCGGATAGAACCAGTTTAAAACGGATAAAACTAAGATTGAACAGGTTTAAACCGGTTTAAACCGGATAAAACCGAATTGAACCGGTTTAAACCAGTTTAAACTGGAGAAAACCGGATTGAACCGGTTTAAACCGGTTTAAACCGGAGAAAACCGGATTGAACCGGTTTAAACCGGTTTAAACCGGAGAAAACCGGATTGAACTGGTTTAAACCGGTTTAAATCGGATAGAACCGGATTGAACCGGTTTATTCCGGAGAAAACCGGATTGAACTGGTTGAACCGGTTTAAATCGGATAGAACCGGATTGAACCGGTTTAAACCGCATAAACCCGGATTGAACCGGTTTGAACCGGTTTAAACCGGAAAGAACCGGTTTAATCAGGACTAAACTGGATGGAACCGGTTTAAACCGGATAAAAGCGGATTGAACCGGTTTAAACCGGTTTCAACCGGATAGAACTGTATTGACCTGGTTTAAACCAGATAAAACCGGATTGAACTGGTTTAAACTGGATAAAACCGGATTGAACCGGTTTAAACCAGTTTAAACAGGATAGAGCCGGATAGAACGGGTTCAAACTGGATAAAACCGGATTGAACCGGTTAAACCAGTTTCAACAGGATAAAACCGGATTGAACCAGTTTACACCAGATAAAAACGGATTGAACTGGTTTAAACCGGTTTAAACCGGATGATACCGGATTTAACCGGTTTCATCCGGTTTAAACGGGATAAAACCGATTGAACCAGTTTAAACCGGTTTAAACAGGATAAAACGGGATTGAAAAGGTTTAAACCAGTTTAAACCGGATAGAACCGGATTGAACCAGTTTAAACCGGACAAAACCGGATAGAACCGGTTAAAACCAGTTTAAACAGGATAGAACCGGTTCAAACCGTTTTAAACCGGATGAAACCGGATTGAACCGGTTTAAACCAGATAAAACTGGATTGAACCCTTTTAAACCAGTTTAAACTGGATAGAACTGGATAGAACCGGTTCAAACTGGATAAAACCGGATTGAACCGGTTAAACCAGTTTCAACCGGATAAAACCGGATTGAACCGGTTTAAACCAGATAAAACCGGAGTGATCCGGTTTGAACCGGTTTAAACCTGATAAAACCGGTTTGAGTCAGTTTAAACCGGTTTAAACCGGATAAAATTGGATTGAACCGGTTTAAACTGGTTTAAACCGGATAAAACCGGATTGAACCGGTTTCAACCGGATAAAAGCAGATTTAAAAGGATCAAACCGGTTTCAACCGGATTGAACCGGATAGAACCGGTTTAAACTGGATAAAAACGGATTGAACCGGTTTAAACCTGTTTAAAACGGATAAAACCGGATTGAACCGGATTAAACCGGTTTAAACCGGATGAAACCAGATTGAAACGGTTTAAACCGGATAAAACCCGATTGAACCGGCTTAAACCGGTTTAAACCAGATAAAACTGCATTGAACCGGTTTAAACCGGTATAAACCGGATAAATCCGGAATGAACTGGTTTAAACCGGTTTAAAGCGGAGAGAACCGGATAGAAAAGTTTTAAACCGGATAGAACCGGATTCAACCGCTTTAAACCAGTTTAAACCGAATAGAACCGGATAGAACTGGTTTAAACTGGTTTAAACCGGATAGAACCGGATAGAACTGGTTTAAACCGGATAAAACCGGATTGAACCGGTTAAACCAGTTTCAACCGGATTGAACCGGATAGAAACAGTTTAAACTGGATAAAACAGGATTGAACCAGTTTAAACCTGATTAAACTGGATAAAACCGGATTGAACCGGATTAAACCGGTTTAAAACCGGATGAAACCAGATTGAAACGTTTTAAACCGGATAAAACTGGATTGAAACCGGGTTAAACCGGTTTAAACCAGATAAAAATGCATTAAACCGGTTTAAACTGGTATAAACCGGATAAATCCGGAATGAACTGGTTTAAACCGGTTTAAACCGGATAGAACCGGTTTAAACCGGATAAAACCGGATTGAACTGGTTTAAACCGGTTTAAACCGGAGAGAACCGGATTGAACCGCTTTAAACCAGTTTAAACCGAATAGAACCGGATAGAACTGGTTTAAACCGGTTTGAACTGGAAAGAACCGGATAGAACCGGTTTAAACCGGATAAAACCGGATTGAACTGGTTTAAACCGGTTTAAACCGGATAGAAATGGATTGAATCGGTTTAAACTGGATAAAACCGGATAGATCCGGTTTAAACTGGTTTAAACTGGATAGAACCGGATAGAACCAGTTTAAAACGGATAAAACTAGATTGAACAGGTTTAAACCGGTTTAAACCGGATAGAACCGGATTGAACCGCTTTAAACCAGTTTAAACCGAATAGAACCGAATAGAACTGGTTTAAACGGGTTTAAACCGGATAGAACCGGATAGAACCGGTTTAAACCGGATAAAACCAGATTGAACCGGTTTAAACCGGTTTAAACCGGTTTGAACCGAATAGAAGCGGTTTAAACCGGATAAAACCGGATTGAACCAGTTTAAACCGGTTTAAACCGGATAGAAACGGATTGAACGGGTTTAAACCGGATAAAACCGGATAGAACCGGTTTGAACTGATTTAAACTGGATAGAACCGGATAGAACCAGTTTAAAACGGATAAAACTAGATTGAACAGGTTTAAACCGGTTTAAACCGGATAGAACCGGATTGAACTGCTTTAAACCAGTTTAAACCGAATAGAACCGAATAGAACTGGTTTAAACGGGTATAAACCGGATAGAACCGGATAGAACCGGTTTAAACCGGATAAAACCGGATTGAACCAGTTTAAACCGGTTTCAACCGGATAGAAACGGATTGAACCGGTTTAAACCGGATAAAACCAGATAGAACCGGTTTGAACTGATTTAAACTGGATAGAACCGGATAGAACCAGTTTAAAACGGATAAAACTAGATTGAACAGGTTTAAACCGGTTTAAACCGGATAAAACCGAATTGAACCGGTTTAAACCAGTTTAAACTGGAGAAAACCGGATTGAACCGGTTTAAACCGGTTTAAACCGGAGAAAACCGGATTGAACCGGTTTAAACCGGTTTAAACCGGAGAAAACCGGATTGAACTGGTTTAAACCGGTTTAAATCGGATAGAACCGGATTGAACCGGTTTATTCCGGAGAAAACCGGATTGAACTGGTTGAACCGGTTTAAATCGGATAGAACCGGATTGAACCGGTTTAAACCGCATAAACCCGGATTGAACCGGTTTGAACCGGTTTAAACCGGAAAGAACCGGTTTAATCAGGACTAAACTGGATGGAACCGGTTTAAACCGGATAAAAGCGGATTGAACCGGTTTAAACCGGTTTCAACCGGATAGAACCGTATTGACCTGGTTTAAACCAGATAAAACCGGATTGAACTGGTTTAAACTGGATAAAACCGGATTGAACCGGTTTAAACCAGTTTAAACAGGATAGAGCCGGATAGAACGGGTTCAAACTGGATAAAACCGGATTGAACCGGTTAAACCAGTTTCAACAGGATAAAACCGGATTGAACCAGTTTACACCAGATAAAAACGGATTGAACTGGTTTAAACCGGTTTAAACCGGATGATACCGGATTTAACCGGTTTAATCCGGTTTAAACGGGATAAAACCGGATTGAACCAGTTTAAACCGGTTTAAACAGGATAAAACGGGATTGAACCGGTTTAAACCAGTTTAAACCGGATAGAACCGGATTGAACCAGTTTAAACCGGACAAAACCGGATAGAACCGGTTAAAACCAGTTTAAACAGGATAGAACCGGTTCAAACCGTTTTAAACCGGATGAAACCGGATTGAACCGGTTTAAACCAGATAAAACTGGATTGAACCCTTTTAAACCAGTTTAAACTGGATAGAACTGGATAGAACCGGTTCAAACTGGATAAAACCGGATTGAACCGGTTAAACCAGTTTCAACCGGATAAAACCGGATTGAACCGGTTTAAACCAGATAAAACCGGAGTGATCCGGTTTGAACCGGTTTAAACCTGATAAAACCGGTTTGAGTCAGTTTAAACCGGTTTAAACCGGATAAAATTGGATTGAACCGGTTTAAACTGGTTTAAACCGGATAAAACCGGATTGAACCGGTTTCAACCGGATAAAAGCAGATTTAAAAGGATCAAACCGGTTTCAACCGGATTGAACCGGATAGAACCGGTTTAAACTGGATAAAACCGGATTGAACCGGTTTAAACCTGTTTAAAACGGATAAAACCGGATTGAACCGGATTAAACCGGTTTAAACCGGATGAAACCAGATTGAAACGGTTTAAACCGGATAAAACCCGATTGAACCGGCTTAAACCGGTTTAAACCAGATAAAACTGCATTGAACCGGTTTAAACCGGTATAAACCGGATAAATCCGGAATGAACTGGTTTAAACCGGTTTAAAGCGGAGAGAACCGGATAGAAAAGGTTTAAACCGGATAGAACCGGATTCAACCGCTTTAAACCAGTTTAAACCGAATAGAACCGGATAGAACTGGTTTAAACTGGTTTAAACCGGATAGAACCGGATAGAACTGGTTTAAACCGGATAAAACCGGATTGAACCGGTTAAACCAGTTTCAACCGGATTGAACCGGATAGAAACAGTTTAAACTGGATAAAACCGGATTGAACCGGTTTAAACCTGATTAAACTGGATAAAACCGGATTGAACTGGATTAAACCGGTTTAAACCGGATGAAACCAGATTGAAATGGTTTAAACCGGATAAAACGGGATTGAACCGGCTTAAACCTGTTTAAACCTGATAAAACTGCATTGAACCGGTTTAAACTGGTATAAACCGGATAAATCCGGAATGAACTGGTTTAAACTGGTTTAAACCGGATAGAACCGGATAGAACCGGTTTAAGCCGGATAAAATCGGATTGAACCGGTTTAAACCGGTTTAAACCGGATAGAACCGGATTGAAACGCTTTAAACCAGTTTAAACCGAATAGAACCGGATAGAAATGGTTTAAACCGGTTTAATCTGGATAGAACCGGATAGAACCGTTTTAAACGGGTTTAAACCGGATAGAAACGGATTGAACCGGTTTAAACCGGATAAAACCGGATAGAACCGGTTTAAACTGGTTTAAACGGGATAGAACCGGGTAGAACCAGTTTAAAACGGATAAAACTAGATTGAACAGGTTTAAACCGGTTTAATCCGGATAAAACCGAATTGAACCGGTTGAAACCGGAGAAAAACGGATTGAACAGGTTGAACCGGTTTAAATCGGATAGAACCGGATTGAACCGGTTTAAACCGCATAAACCCGGTTTGATCTGGTTTGAACCGCTTTAAACCGGATAGATCGGTTTAAACCGGATAAAAGAGGATTGAACCGGTTTAAACGGGTTTAAACCAGATAAAAGCGGATTGAACCAGTTTAAACCGGATAAAAACGGATTGAACCGGTTTAAACCGGTTTAAACCGGATAGAAACGGATTGAAACGGTATAAAACGGGTTAAACCGGATAATACCGGATTGAACTGTTTTAAACCGTATAAAACCGGATTGAACCGGTTTAAACTGGTTTAAACAGGATAAAATCAGATTGAACCAGTTTAAACTGGTTTAATCCATATAAAACCGGATTGAACCAGTTTAAACCGGTTTAAACCAGATAAAAGCAGATGGAACCGCTTTAGACCGGATAGAACTGGACTGAACCGGTTTAAACCGGTTTTAACCGGATAAAACCGGATTGAACCGGTTTAAACCGATTTAAACCGGATAGAATCGGATTGAACTGGTTTAAACCGGATAAAACAAGATAGAACTGGTATAAATGGGATAGAACTGGATTGAACCGGTTTAAACCGGTTTAAACAGGATAAAATCGGATTAAACCGGTTTAAACTGGTTTAAATCGGTTAAAACCGGATTGAACCGGTTTAAACTTGATAAAACCAGATTGAACCAATTTAAACCGGTTTAAACCGGATAAAAACGGATTGAACCGGTTTAAACCGGTTTAAACTTGATAAAACCGGATTGAACCGGTTTAAACAGGATAAAAACGGATAGGACCGGATTGAACCGGTTTAAACCGGTTTAAACCAGATGAAACTGGATAGAACTGGTTTAAAGCAGATAGAAAGGGATTGAACCGTTTTAAACCGTTTTAAACCGGATGAAACCAGATTGAAACGGTTTAAACCAGATAAAACTGGATTGAACCGGCTTAAACCGGTTTAAACCAGATAAAACTGCATTGAACCGGATTAAACCGGTATAAACCGGATAAATCCGGAATGAACTGGTTTAAACCGGTTTAAAGCGGAGAGAACCGGATAGAAAAGGTTTAAACCGGATAGAAACGGATTGAACCGCTTTAAACCAGTTTAAACCGAATAGAACCGGATAGAACTGGTTTAAACTGGTTTAAACCGGATAGAACCGGATAGAACTGGTTTAAACCGGATAAAACCGGATTGAACCGGTTAAACCAGTTTCAACCGGATTGAACCGGATAGAAACAGTTTAAACTGGATAAAACTGGATTGAACCGGTTTAAACCTGATTAAACTGGATAAAACCGGATTGAACTGGATTAAACCGGTTTAAAACCGGATGAAACCAGATTGAAACGGTTTAAACCGGATAAAACGGGATTGAACCGGCTTAAACCGGTTTAAACCTGATAAAACTGCATTGAACCGGTTTAAACTGGTATAAACCGGATAAATCCGGAATGAACTGGTTTAAACTGGTTTAAACCGGATAGAACCGGTTTAAGCCGGATAAAATCGGATTGAACCGGTTTAAACCGGTTTAAACCGGATAGAACCGGATTGAAACGCTTTAAACCAGTTTAAACCGAATAGAACCGGATAGAAATGGTTTAAACCGGTTTAATCTGGATAGAACCGGATAGAACCGGTTTAAACCGGTTTAAACCGGATAGAAACGGATTGAACCGGTTTAAACCGGATAAAACCGGATAGAACCGGTTTAAACTGGTTTAAACGGGATAGAACCGGGTAGAACCAGTTTAAAACGGATAAAACTAGATTGAAAAGGTTTAAACCGGTTTAATCCGGATAAAACCGAATTGAACCGGTTGAAACCGGAGAAAAACGGATTGAACTGGTTGAACCGGTTTTAACCGGATAAAACCGGATTGAACCGGTTTAAACCGGTTTAAACCGGATAGAATCGGATTGAACTGGTTTAAACCGGATAAAAAAAGATAGAACTGGTATAAACCGGATAGAACTGGATTGAACCGGTTTAAACCGGTTTACACAGGATAAAATCGGATTGAACCGGTTTAAACTGGTTTAAATCGGTTAAAACCGGATTGAACCGGTTTAAACTTGATAAAACCAGATTGAACCAGTTTAAACCGGTTTAAACCGGATAAAAACGGATTGAACCGGTTTAAACCGGTTTAAACTAGATAAAACCGGATTGAACCGGTTTAAACAGGATAAAAACGGATAGGACCGGATTGAACCGGTTTAAACCGGTTTAAACCAGATGAAACTGGATAGAACTGGTTTAAAGCAGATAGAAAGGGATTGAACCGTTTTAAACCGGTTTAAACCGGATAAAACCAGATTGAACCAGTTTAAACCGGTTTAAACCGGATAAAAACTGATTGAACCGGTTTAAACCGGTTTAAACTAGATAAAACCGGATTGAACCGGTTTAAACAGGATAAAAACGGATAGGACCGGATTGAACCGGTTTAAACCGGTTTAAACCAGATGAAACTGGATAGAACTGGTTTAAAGCAGATAGAAAGGGATTGAACCTTTTTAAACCGGTTTAAACCGGATAAAACCAGATTGAACCGGTTTAAACCAGATAAAACCGGATTGAACCGGTTTAAACCGGTGTGCACCGTATAGAACCGGATTGAACGTGATTAAACCGGATAAAACTGGATTGAACCAGTTTAAACCGGATAAAACCGGATGGAAACCTTTTAAACTGGATAGAACTGGATTGAACCGGTTTAAACCAGAAAAACCGGATTGAACCTGTTTAAACCGGATAAAACAGGACTGAACCGGTTTAAACCGGATTGATCCAGTTTAAACTGGTTTAAACCGGATAAAACCGGATAGAACCGGGTTGAACCAGATTGAAGCGTTTTAAACCGGTTTAAACCAGATAAAACCGGATAGAACGTGTTTAAAACGGAAAAAAGCAGATTTAACCGGATTAAACCGGTTTAAACAGAATTAAACTGGATTGAATAAGTTTAAACCGGATTGAACCGGTTTAAACCGGTTTAAAACGGATAGAACCGGATTGAACCGGTTTAAACCGCTTTGAACTACATAAAACCGGATTGAACTGTTTTAAACAGGATAAAACCGGATTGAACCGGTTTAAAAGGTTTAAACAGGATAAAACCGCATTGAACCGGTTTAAACCGGATAAAACCGGATCGATCCGGTTTAAACTGGTTTAAAACGGATAAAACAGGATCGAACTGCTTTAAAGCGGATAGAAAGGGTTTGAACCGGTTTAAACCGGATTGAACCGGTTTAAACCGGATAAAACTGGATTGAACCGGTTTAAACCAGTTTGAACCGTATAGAACCGGATTGAACGTGTTTAAACCGGATAGAACCGGATTGAACCGGTTTAAACCAGAAAAACCGGATTGAACCTGTTTAAACTGGATAAAACCGGACTGAACCAGTTAAAACCGGATAAAACCGGATTGATCCGGTTTAAACTGGTTTAAATAGGATAAAACCGGATTGAACTGGTTTAAACCGGATAAAAACTGATAGAACCAGACTGAACCAGTATAAACCGGTTTAAGCCAGATGAAACCGGATAGAACCGGTTTAAACTGGATAAAATCGGATTGAACCAGTTTAAACCAGATTAAACTGGAAAGAAACGGTTTACACTGGATAGAAGAGGATTGAACCGGTATAAACCGGATAGAACCGGATTGAACCGGTTTAAACCGGTTTAAACCAGATGAAACTGGATAGAACTGGTTTAAAGCAGATAGAAAGGGATTGAACCGTTTTAAACCGGTTTAAACCGGATAAAACCAGATTGAACCAGTTTAAACCGGTTTAAACCGGATAAAAACTGATTGAACCGGTTTAAACCGGTTTAAACTAGATAAAACCGGATTGAACCGGTTTAAACGGGATAAAAACGGATAGGACCGGATTGAACCGGTTTAAACCGGTTTAAACCAGATGAAACTGGATAGAACTGGTTTAAAGCAGATAGAAAGGGATTGAACCTTTTTAAACCGGTTTAAACCGGATAAAACCAGATTGAACCGGTTTAAACCAGATAAAACCGGATTGAACCGGTTTAAACCGGTGTGCACCGTATAGAACCGGATTGAACGTGAATAAACCGGATAAAACTGGATTGAACCAGTTTAAACCGGATAAAACCGGATGGAAACCTTTTAAACTGGATAGAACTGGATTGAACCGGTTTAAACCAGAAAAACCGGATTGAACCTGTTTAAACCGGATAAAACAGGACTGAACCGGTTTAAACCGGATTGATCCAGTTTAAACTGGTTTAAACCGGATAAAACCGGATAGAACCGGGTTGAACCAGATTGAAGCGTTTTAAACCGGTTTAAACCAGATAAAACCGGATAGAACGTGTTTAAAACGGAAAAAAGCAGATTTAACCAGATTAAACCGGTTTAAACAGGATTAAACTGGATTGAATAAGTTTAAACCGGATTGAACCGGTTTAAACCGGTTTAAAACGGATAGAACCGGATTGAACCGGTTCCAACCGGTTTAAACCAGATAAAACCGGATAGAACCGGTTGAAACTGGATAAAACCGGATTGAACCGGTTGAAACCGGATGAAACCGGATAGAACCGGTTTAAACCGGATAGAACCGGATTGAACCGGTGTAAACCGTTTAAAAGTGGATAAAACCGGATTGAACTGGTTTAAACTGGATAAAACCGATTGAACCGGTTTAAACTGGATAAAACCGGATTGAACCGGTTTAAACCGGTGTGAACCGTATAGAACCGGATTGAACGTGTTTAACCGGATGAAACCGGATTGAACCGGTTTAAACCGGATAAAACCGGATGGAAACCGTTTAAACTGGATAGAACTGGATTGAACTGGTTTAAACCAGAAAAACCGGATTGAACCTGTCTAAACCGGATAAAACCGGACTGAACCGGTTTAAACTGGATAAAACCGGATTGATCCGGTTTAAACTGGTTTAAACCAGATAAAACCGGATAGAACCGGGTTGAACCAGATTGAAGCGGTTGAAACCGGTTTAAACCAGATAAAACAGGATAGAACGGATTTAAACCGGAAAAAAGCAGATTGAACCGGATTAAACCAGTTTAAACCGGATAAAACCGGATTGAATAAGTTTAATCCGGATAGAACCGGCTTAAACCGGTTTAAACCAGATAAAACTGCATTGAACCGGTTTAAACCGGTATAAACCGGATAAATCCGGAATGAACTGGTTTAAACCGGTTTAAACCGGATAGAACCGGATAGAAAAGGTTTAAACCGGATAAAACCGGATTGAACCGGTTTAAACCGGTTTAAATCGGATAGAACCGGATTGAACCGGTTTATTCCGGAGAAAACCGGATTGAACCGGTTAAACCAGTTTCAACCGGATTGAACCGGATAGAACCAGTTTAAACTGGATAAAACCGGATTGAACCGGTTTAAACCTGATTAAACTGGATAAAACCGGATTGAACCGGATTAAACCGGTTTAAACCGGATGAAACCAGATTGAAACGGTTTAAACCGGATAAAACCGGATTGAACCGGTTAAACCAGTTTCAACCGGATTGAACCGGATAGAACCAGTTTAAACTGGATAAAACCGGATTGAACCGGTTTAAACCGGTTTAAATCGGATAGAACCGGATTGAACCGGTTTATTCCGGAGAAAACCGGATTGAACTGGTTGAACCGGTTTAAATCAGATAGAACCGGATTGAACCGGTTTAAACCGCATAAACCCGGATTGAACCAGTTTGAACCGGTTTAAACCGGAAAGAACCGGTTTAATCACTATTAAACTGGATGGAACCGGTTTAAACCGGATAAAAGCGGATTGAACCGGTTTAAACCGGTTTCAACCGGATAGAACCGTATTGAACTGGTTTAAACCAGATAAAACCGGATTGAACTGGTTTAAACTGGATAAAACCGGATTGAACCGGTTTAAACCAGTTTAAACAGGCTAGAGCCGGATAGAACGGGTTCAAACTGGATAAAACCGGATTGAACCGGTTAAACCAGTTTCAACAGGATAAAACCGGATTGAACCAGTTTACACCAGATAAAACCGGATTGAACTGGTTTAAACCGGTTTAAACCGGATGAAACCAGATTTAACCGGTTTAATCCGGTTTAAACGGGATAAAACCGGATTGAACCGGTTTAAACCGGTTTAAACAGGATAAAACGGGAATGAACCGGTTTAAACCAGTTTAAACCGGATAGAACCGGATTGAACCAGTTTAAACCGGACAAAACCGGATAGAACCGGTTAAAACCAGTTTAAACAGGATAGAACCGGTTCAAACCGTTTTAAACCGGATGAAACCGGATTGAACCGGTTTAAACCAGATAAAACTGGATTGAACCCTTTTAAACCAGTTTAAACTGGATAGAACTGGATAGAACCGGTTCAAACTGGATAAAACCGGATTGAACCGGTTAAACCAGTTTCAACCGGATAAAACCGGATTGAACCGGTTTAAACCAGATAAAACCGGAGTGATCCGGTTTGAACCGGTTTAAACCTGATAAAACCGGATTGAGTCAGTTTAAACCGGTTTCAACCGGATAAAAGCAGATTTAAAAGGATCAAACCGGTTTCAACCGGATTGAAGCGGATAGAACCGGTTTAAACTGGATAAAACCGGATTGAACCGGTTTAAACCTGTTTAAAACGGATAAAACCGGATTGAACCAGATTAAACCGGTTTAAACCGGATGAAACCAGATTGAAACGGTTTAAACCGGATAAAACCGGATTGAACCGGCTTAAACCGGTTTAAACCAGATAAAACTGCATTGAACCGGTTTAAACCGGTATAAACCGGATAAATGCGGAATGAACTGGTTTAAACCGGTTTAAAGCGGAGAGAACCGGATAGAAAAGGTTTAAACCGGATAGAACCGGATTGAACCGCTTTAAACCAGTTTAAACCGAATAGAACCGGATAGAACTGGTTTAAACTGGTTTAAACCGGATAGAACCGGATAGAACTGGTTTAAACCGGATAAAACCGGATTGAACCGGTTAAACCAGTTTCAACCGGATTGAACCGGATAGAAACAGTTTAAACTGGATAAAACCGGATTGAACCGGTTTAAACCTGATTAAACTGGATAAAACCGGATTGAACTGGATTAAACCGGTTTAAACTGGATGAAACCAGATTGAAATGGTTTAAACCGGATAAAACGGGATTGAACCGGCTTAAACCGGTTTAAACCTGATAAAACTGCATTGAACCGGTTTAAACTGGTATAAACCGGATAAATCCGGAATGAACTGGTTTAAACTGGTTTAAACCGGATAGAACAGGTTTAAGCCGGATAAAACCGGACTGAACCGGTTTAAACTGGATAAAACCGGATTGATCCGGTTTAAACTGGTTTAAACCAGATAAAACCGGATAGAACCGGGTTGAACCAGATTGAAGCGGTTGAAACCGGTTTAAACCAGATAAAACAGGATAGAACGGATTTAAACCGGAAAAAAGCAGATTGAACCGGATTAAACCAGTTTAAACCGGATAAAACCGGATTGAATAAGTTTAATCCGGATAGAACCGGCTTAAACCGGTTTAAACCAGATAAAACTGCATTGAACCGGATTAAACAGGTATAAACCGGATAAATCCGGAATGAACTGGTTTAAACCGGTTTAAACCGGATAGAACCGGATAGAAAAGGTTTAAACCGGATAAAACCGGATTGAACCGGTTAAACCAGTTTCAACCGGATTGAACCGGATAGAACCAGTTTAAACTGGATAAAACCGGATTGAACCGGTTTAAACCTGATTAAACTGGATAAAACCGGATTGAACCGGATTAAACTGGTTTAAACCGGATGAAACCAGATTGAAACGGTTTAAACCGGATAAAACCGGATTGAACCGGTTAAACCAGTTTCAACCGGATTGAACCGGATAGAACCAGTTTAAACTGGATAAAACCGGATTGAACCGGTTTAAACCGGTTTAAATCGGATAGAACCGGATTGAACCGGTTTATTCCGGAGAAAACCGGATTGAACTGGTTGAACCGGTTTAAATCAGATAGAACCGGATTGAACCGGTTTAAACCGCATAAACCCGGATTGAACCGGTTTGAACCGGTTTAAACCGGAAAGAACCGGTTTAATCAGTATTAAACTGGATGGAACCGGTTTAAACCGGATAAAAGCGGATTGAACCGGTTTAAACCGGTTTCAACCGGATAGAACCGTATTGAACTGGTTTAAACCAGATAAAACCGGATTGAACTGGTTTAAACTGGATAAAACCGGATTGAACCGGTTTAAACCAGTTTAAACAGGCTAGAGCCGGATAGAACGGGTTCAAACTGGATAAAACCGGATTGAACTGGTTTAACCAGTTTCAACAGGATAAAACCGGATTGAACCAGTTTACACCAGATAAAACCGGATTGAACTGGTTTAAACCGGTTTAAACCGGATGAAACCGGATTTAACCGGTTTAATCCGGTTTAAACGGGATAAAACCGGATTGAACCGGTTAAAACCGGTTTAAACAGGATAAAACGGGATTGAACCGGTTTAAACCAGTTTAAACCGGATAGAACCGGATTGAACCAGTTTAAACCGGACAAAACCGGATAGAACCGGTTAAAACCAGTTTAAACAGGATAGAACCGGTTCAAACCGTTTTAAACCGGATGAAACCGGATTGAACCGGTTTAAACCAGATAAAACTGGATTGAACCCTTTTAAACCAGTTTAAACTGGATAGAACTGGATAGAACCGGTTCAAACTGGATAAAACCGGATTGAACCGGTTAAACCAGTTTCAACCGGATAAAACCGGATTGAACCGGTTTAAACCAGATAAAACCGGAGTGATCCGGTTTGAACCGGTTTAAACCTGATAAAACCGGATTGAGTCAGTTTAAACCGGTTTCAACCGGATAAAAGCAGATTTAAAAGGATCAAACCGGTTTCAACCGGATTAAAGCGGATAGAACCGGTTTAAACTGGATAAAACCGGATTGAACCGGTTTAAACCTGTTTAAAACGGATAAAACCGGATTGAACCAGATTAAACCGGTTTAAACTGGATGAAACCAGATTGAAACGGTTTAAACCGGATAAAACCGGATTGAACCAGCTTAAACCGGTTTAAACCAGATAAAAGTGCATTGAACCGGTTTAAACCGGTATAAACCGGATAAATCCGGAATGAACTGGTTTAAACCGGTTTAAAGCGGAGAGAACCGGATAGAAAAGGTTTAAACCGGATAGAACCGGATTGAACCGCTTTAAACCAGTTTAAACCGAATAGAACCGGATAGAACTGGTTTAAACTGGTTTAAACCGGATAGAACCGGATAGAACTGGTTTAAACCGGATAAAACCGGATTGAACCGGTTAAACCAGTTTCAACCGGATTGAACCGGATAGAAACAGTTTAAACTGGATAAAACCGGATTGAACCGGTTTAAACCTGATTAAACTGGATAAAACCGGATTGAACTGGATTAAACCGGTTTAAACTGGATGAAACCAGATTGAAATGGTTTAAACCGGATAAAACGGGATTGAACCGGCTTAAACCGGTTTAAACCTGATAAAACTGCATTGAACCGGTTTAAACTGGTATAAACCGGATAAATCCGGAATGAACTGGTTTAAACTGGTTTAAACCGGATAGAACAGGTTTAAGCCGGATAAAACCGGATTGAACCGGTTTAAACCGGTTTAAACCGGATAGAACCGGATTGAAACGCTTTAAACCAGTTTAAACCGAATAGAACCGGATAGAACTGGTTTAAACCGGTTTGAACTGGATAGAACCGGATAGAACCGGTTTAAACCGGATAAAACCGGATTGAACTGGTTTAAACCGGTTTAAACCGGATAGAAACGGATTGAATCGGTTTAAACTGGATAAAACCGGATAGAACCAGTTCAAAACGGATAAAACTAGATTGAACAGGTTTAAACCGGTTTAAACCGGATAGAACCGGATTGAACCGCTTTAAACCAGTTTAAACCGAATAGAACCGAATAGAACTGGTTTAAACCGGTTTAAACCGGATAGAACCGGATAGAACCGGTTTAAACCGGATAAAACCAGATTGAACCGGTTTAAACCGGTTTAAACCGGTTTGAACCGAATAGAAGCGGTTTAAACCGGAAAAAACCGGATTGAACCAGTTTAAACCGGTTTAAACCGGATAGAAACGGATTGAACCGGTTTAAACCGGATAAAACCGGATAGAACCGGTTTGAACTGATTTAAACTGGATAGAACCGGATAGAACCAGTTTAAAACGGATAAAACTAGATTGAACAGGTTTAAACCGGTTTAAACCGGATAGAACCGGATTGAACCGCTTTAAACCAGTTTAAACCGAATAGAACCGAATAGAACTGGTTTATACGGGTTTAAACCAGATAGAACCGGATAGAACCGGTTTAAACCGGATAAAACCGGATTGAACCAGTTTAAACCGGTTTAAACCGGATAGAAACGGATTGAACCGGTTTAAACCGGATAAAACCGGATAGAACCGGTTTGAACTGATTTAAACTGGATAGAACCGGATAGAACCAGTTTAAAACGGATAAAACTAGATTGAACAGGTTTAAACTGGTTTAAACCGGATAAAACCGAATTGAACCGGTTTAAACCAGTTTAAACCGGAGAAAACCGGATTGAACCGGTTTAAACCGGTTTAAACCGGAGAAAACCGGATTGAACCGGTTTAAACCGGTTTAAACCGGAGAAAACCGGATTGAACCGGTTTAAACCGGTTTAAACCGGAGAAAACCGGATTGAACCGGTTTATTCTGGAGAAAACCGGATTGAACTGGTTGAACCGGTTTAAATCGGATAGAACCGGATTGAACCGGTTTAAACCGCATAAACCCGGATTGAACCGGTTTGAACCGGTTTAAACCGGAAAGAACCGGTTTAATCAGGACTAAACTGGATGGAACCGGTTTAAACCGGATAAAAGCGGATTGAACCGGTTTAAACCGGTTTCAACCGGATAGAACCGTATTGACCTGGTTTAAACCAGATAAAACCGGATTGAACTGGTTTAAACTGGATAAAACCGGATTGAACCGGTTTAAACCAGTTTAAACAGGATAGAGCCGGATAGAACGGGTTCAAACTGGATAAAACCGGATTGAACCGGTTAAACCAGTTTCAACAGGATAAAACCGGATTGAACCAGTTTACACCAGATAAAACCGGATTGAACTGGTTTAAACCGGTTTAAACCGGATGATACCGGATTTAACCGGTTTAATCCGGTTTAAAAGGGATAAAACCGGATTGAACCAGTTTAAACCGGTTTAAACAGGATAAAACGGGATTGAACCGGTTTAAACCAGTTTAAACCGGATAGAACCGGATTGAACCAGTTTAAACCGGACAAAACCGGATAGAACCGGTTAAAACCAGTTTAAACAGGATAGAACCGGTTCAAACCGTTTTAAACCGGATGAAACCGGATTGAACCGGTTTAAACCAGATAAAACTGGATTGAACCCTTTTAAACCAGTTTAAACTGGATAGAACTGGATAGAACCGGTTCAAACTGGATAAAACCGGATTGAACCGGTTAAACCAGTTTCAACCGGATAAAACCGGATTGAACCGGTTTAAACCAGATAAAACCGGTTTGAGTCAGTTTAAACCGGTTTAAACCGGATAAAATTGGATTGAACCGGTTTAAACTGGTTTAAACCGGATAAAACCGGATTGAACCGGTTTCAACCGGATAAAAGCAGATTTAAAAGGTTCAAACCGGTTTCAACCGGATTGAACCGGATAGAACCGGTTTAAACTGGATAAAACCGGATTGAATCGGTTTAAACCTGTTTAAAACGGATAAAACCGGATTGAACCGGATTAAACCGGTTTAAACCGGATGAAACCAGATTGAAACGGTTTAAACCGGATAAAACCGGATTGAACTGGCTTAAACCGGTTTAAACCAGATAAAACTGCATAGAACCGGGTTAAACCGGTATAAACCGGATAAATCCGGAATGAACTGGTTTAAACCGGTTTAAAGCGGAGAGAACCGGATAGAAAAGTTTTAAACCAGATAGAACCGGATTGAACCGCTTTAAACCAGTTTAAAACGAATAGAACCGGATAGAACTGGTTTAAACTGGTTTAAACCGGATAGAACCGGATAGAACTGGTTTAAACCGGATAAAACCGGATTGAACCGGTTAAACCAGTTTCAACCGGATTGAACCGGATAGAAACAGTTTAAACTGGATAAAACCGGATTGAACCGGTTTAAACCTGATTAAACTGGATAAAACCGGATTGAACTGGATTAAACCGGTTTAAACCGGATGAAACCAGACTGAAATGGTTTAAACCGGATAAAACGGGATTGAACCGGCTTAAACCGGTTTAAACCTGATAAAACTGCATTGAACCGGTTTAAACTGGTATAAACCGGATAAATCCGGAATGAACTGGTTTAAACTGGTTTAAACCGGATAGAACCGGATAGAACCGGTTTAAGCCGGATAAAATCGGATTGAACCGGTTTAAACCGGTTTAAACCAGATAGAACCGGATTGAAACGCTTTAAACCAGTTTAAACCGAATAGAACCGGATAGAAATGGTTTAAACCGATTTAATCTGGATAGAACCGGATAGAACCGGTTTAAACGGGTTTAAACCGGATAGAAACGGATTGAACCGGTTTAAACCGGATAAAACCGGATAGAACCGGTTTAAACTGGTTTAAACGGGATAGAACCGGGTAGAACCAGTTTAAAACGGATAAAACTAGATTGAACAGGTTTAAACCGGTTTAATCCGGATAAAACCGGATTGAACCGGTTCCAACCGGTTTAAACCAGATAAAACCGGATAGAACCGGTTGAAACTGGATAAAACCGGATTGAACCGGTTGAAAACGGATGAAACCGGATTGAACCGGTTTAAACCAGATAAAACTGGATTGAACCCTTTTAAACCAGTTTAAACTGGATAGAACTGGATAGAACCGGTTCAAACCGGATAAAACCGGATTGAACCTGTTAAACCAGTTTCAACCGGATAAAACCGGATTGAACCGGTTTAAACCGGATAAAACCGGAGTGAACCGGTTTGAACCGGTTTAAACCTGATAAAACCGGATTGAGTCAGTTTAAACCGGTTTAAACCAGATAAAACTGGATTGAACCAGTTTAAACTGGTTTAAACCGGATAAAACCGGATTGAACCGGTTAAACCAGTTTCAACCGGATTGAACCGGATAGAAACAGTTTAAACTGGATAAAACCGGATTGAACCGGTTTAAACCTGATTAAACTGGATAAAACCGGATTGAACCGGATTAAACCGGTTTAAACCGGATGAAACCAGATTGAAACGGTTTAAACCGGATAAAACCGGATTGAACCGGCTTACACCGGTTTAAACCTGATAAAACTGCATTGAACCGGTTTAAACTGGTATAAACCGGATAAATCCGGAATGAACTGGTGTAAACTGGTTTAAACCGGATAGAACCGGATAGAACCGGTTTAAGCCGGATAAAATCGGATTGAACCGGTTTAAACCGGTTTAAACCGGATAGAACCGGATTGAACCGGTTTAAACCAGTTTAAACCGAATAGAACCGGATAGAAATGGTTTAAACCGGTTTAATCTGGATAGAACCGGATAGAACCGGTTTAAACCGGTTTAAACCGGATAGAAACGGATTGAACCGGTTTAAACAGGATAAAACCGGAGAGAACCGGTTTAAACTGGTTTATACGGGATAGAACCGGGTAGAACCAGTTTAAAACGGATAAAACTAGATTGAACAGGTTTAAACCGGTTTAATCCGGATAAAACCGAATTGAACCGGTTGAAACCGGAGAAGAACGGATTGAACTGGTTGAACCGGTTTAAATCGGATAGAACCGGATTGAACCGGTTTAAACCGCATAAACCCGGATTGATCCGGTTTGAACCGGTTTAAACCGGATAGATCGGTTTAAACCGGATAAAAGAGGATTGAACCGGTTTAAACGGGTTTAAACCAGATATAAGCGGATTGAACCAGTTTAAACCGGATAAAAACGGATTGAACCGGTTTAATCCGGTTTAAACCGGATAGAAACGGATTGAAACGGTATAAAACGGGTTAAACCGGATAAAACCGGATTGAACTGTTTTAAACCGGATAAAACCGGATTGAACCGGTTTAAACTGCTTTAAACAGGATAAAATCAGGTTGAACCAGTTTAAACTGGTTTAATCCGTATAAAACCGGATTGAACCAGTTTAAACCGGTTTAAACCAGATAAAAGCAGATTGAACCGCTTTAGACTGGATAGAACCGGACTGAACCGGTTTAAACCGGTTTTAACTGGATAAAACCGGATTGAACCGGTTTAAACCGGTTTAAACAGGATAGAATCGGATTGAACTGGTTTAAACCGGATAAAACAAGATAGAACTGGTATAAACCGGATAGAACTGGATTGAACCGGTTTAAACCGGTTTAAACAGGATAAAATCGGATTGAACCGATTTAAAATGGTTTAAATCGGTTAAAACCGGATTGAACCGGTTTAAACTTGATAAAACCAGATTGAACCAGTTTAAACCGGTTTAAACCGGGTAAAAACGGATTGAACCGGTTTAAACCGGTTTAAACTAGATAAAACCGGATTGAACCGGTTTAAACAGGATAAAAACGGATAGGACCGGATTGAACCGGTTTAAACCGGTTTAAACCAGATGAAACTGGATAGAACTGGTTTAAAGCAGATAGAAAGGGATTGAACCGTTTTAAACCGGTTTAAACCGGATAAAACCAGATTGAACCAGTTTAAACCGGTTTAAACCGGATAAAAACGGATTGAACCGGTTTAAACCGGTTTAAACTAGATAAAACCGGATTGAACCGGTTTAAACAGGATAAAAAGGGATAGGACCGGATTGAACCGGTTTAAACCGGTTTAAACCAGATGAAACTGGATAGAACTGGTTTAAAGCAGATAGAAAGGGATTGAACCGTTTTAAACCGGTTTAAACCGGATAAAACCAGATTGAACCGGTTTAAACCAGATAAAACCGGATTGAACCGGTTTAAACCGGTGTGAACCGTATAGAACCGGATTGAACGTGATTAAACCGGATAAAACTGGATTGAACCAGTTTAAACCGGATAAAACCGGATGGAAACCTTTTAAACTGGATAGAACTGGATTGAACCGGTTTAAACCAGAAAAACCGGATTGGACCTGTTTAAACCGGATAAAACAGGACTGAACCGGTTTAAACCGGATTGATCCGGTTTAAACTGGTTTAAACCGGATAAAACCGGATAGAACCGGGTTGAACCAGATTGAAGCGGTTTAAACCGGTTTAAACCAGATAAAACCGGATAGAACGTGTTTAAAACGGAAAAAAGCAGATTTAACCGGATTAAACCGGTTTAAACAGGATTAAACTGGATTGAATAAGTTTAAACCGGATTGAACTGGTTTAAACCGGTTTAAAACGGATAGAACTGGATTGAACCGGTTTAAACCGCTTTAAACTACATAAAAACGGATTGAACTGTTTTAAACAGGATAAAACCGGATTGAACCGGTTTAAAAGGTTTAAACAGGATAAAACCGCATTGAACCGGTTTAAACCGGATAAAACCGTATCGATCCGGTTTAAACCGGTTTAAAACGGATAAAACAGGATCGAACTGCTTTAAAGCGGATAGAAAGGGTTTGAACCGGTTTAAACCGGATTGAACCGGTTTAAACCGGATAAAACCGGATTGAACCGGTTTAAACCAGTTTGAACCGTATAGAACCGGATTGAACGTGTTTAAACCGGATAGAACCGGATTGAACCAGTTTAAACCAGAAAAACCGGATTGAACCTGTTTAACATGGATAAAACCGGACTGAACCAGTTAAAACCTGATAAAACCGGATTGATCCGGTTTAAACTGGTTTAAATAGGATAAAACCGGATTGAACTGGTTTAAACCGGATAAAAACTGATAGAACCAGACTGAACCAGTATAAACCGGTTTAAGCCAGATGAAACCGGATAGAACCGGTTTAAACTGGATAAAATCGGATTGAACCAGTTTAAACCAGATTAAACTGGAAAGAACCGGTTTACACTGGATAGAAGAGGATTGAACCGGTATAAACCGGATAGAACCGGATTGAACCGGTTCCAACTGGTTTAAACCAGATAAAACCGGATAGAACAGGTTGAAACTGGATAAAACCGGATTGAACCGGTTGAAACCGGATGAAACCGGATAGAACCGGTTTAAACCGGATAGAACCGGATTGAACCGGTGTAAACCGTTTAAAAGTGGATAAAACCGGATTGAACTGGTTTAAACTGGATAAAACCGATTGAACCGGTTTAAACTGGATAAAACCGGATTGAACCGGTTTAAACCGGTGTGAACCGTATAGAACCGGATTGAACGTGTTTAACCGGATGAAACCGGATTGAACCGGTTTAAACCGGATAAAACCGGATGGAAACCGTTTAAACTGGATAGAACTGGATTGAACTGGTTTAAACCAGAAAAACCGGATTGAACCTGTCTAAACCGGATAAAACCGGACTGAACCGGTTTAAACTGGATAAAACCGGATTGATCCGGTTTAAACTGGTTTAAACCAGATAAAACCGGATAGAACCGGGTTGAACCAGATTGAAGCGGTTGAAACCGGTTTAAACCAGATAAAACAGGATAGAACGGATTTAAACCGGAAAAAAGCAGATTGAACCGGATTAAACCAGTTTAAACCGGATAAAACCGGATTGAATAAGTTTAATCCGGATAGAACCGGCTTAAACCGGTTTAAACCAGATAAAACTGCATTGAACCGGTTTAAACCGGTATAAACCGGATAAATCCGGAATGAACTGGTTTAAACCGGTTTAAACCGGATAGAACCGGATAGAAAAGGTTTAAACCGGATAAAACCGGATTGAACCGGTTAAACCAGTTTCAACCGGATTGAACCGGATAGAACCAGTTTAAACTGGATAAAACCGGATTGAACCGGTTTAAACCTGATTAAACTGGATAAAACCGGATTGAACCGGATTAAACCGGTTTAAACCGGATGAAACCAGATTGATACGGTTTAAACCGGATAAAACCGGATTGAACCGGTTAAACCAGTTTCAACCGGATTGAACCGGATAGAACCAGTTTAAACTGGATAAAACCGGATTGAACCGGTTTAAACCGGTTTAAATCGGATAGAACCGGATTGAACCGGTTTATTCCGGAGAAAACCGGATTGAACTGGTTGAACCGGTTTAAATCAGATAGAACCGGATTGAACCGGTTTAAACCGCATAAACCCGGATTGAACCGGTTTGAACCGGTTTAAACCGGAAAGAACCGGTTTAATCAGTATTAAACTGGATGGAACCGGTTTAAACCGGATAAAAGCGGATTGAACCGGTTTAAACCGGTTTCAACCGGATAGAACCGTATTGAACTGGTTTAAACCAGATAAAACCGGATTGAACTGGTTTAAACTGGATAAAACCGGATTGAACCGGTTTAAACCAGTTTAAACAGGATAGAGCCGGATAGAACGGGTTCAAACTGGATAAAACCGGATTGAACCGGTTAAACCAGTTTCAACAGGATAAAACCGGATTGAACCAGTTTACACCAGATAAAACCGGATTGAACTGGTTTAAACCGGTTTAAACCGGATGAAACCGGATTTAACCGGTTTCATCCGGTTTAAACGGGATACAACCGGATTGAACCGGTTTAAACCGGTTTAAACAGGATAAAACGGGATAGAACCGGTTTAAACCAGTTTAAACCGGATAGAACCGGTTAAAACCAGTTTAAACAGGATAGAACCGGTTCAAACCGTTTTAAACCGGATGAAACCGGATTGAACCGGTTTAAACCAGATAAAACTGGATTGAACCCTTTTAAACCAGTTTAAACTGGATAGAACTGGATAGAACCGGTTCAAACTGGATAAAACCGGATTGAACCGGTTAAACCAGTTTCAACCGGATAAAACCGGATTGAACCGGTTTAAACCAGATAAAACCGGAGTGATCCGGTTTGAACCGGTTTAAACCTGATAAAACCGGATTGAGTCAGTTTAAACCGGTTTCAACCGGATAAAAGCAGATTTAAAAGGATCAAACCGGTTTCAACCGGATTGAAGCGGATAGAACCGGTTTAAACTGGATAAAACCGGATTGAACCGGTTTAAACCTGTTTAAAACGGATAAAACCGGATTGAACCAGATTAAAGCGGTTTAAACCGGATGAAACCAGATTGAAACGGTTTAAACCGGATAAAACCGGATTGAACCGGCTTAAACCGGTTTAAACCAGATAAAACTGCATTGAACCGGTTTAAACCGGTATAAACCGGATAAATCCGGAATGAACTGGTTTAAACCGGTTTAAAGCGGAGAGAACCGGATAGAAAAGGTTTAAACCGGATAGAACCGGATTGAACCGCTTTAAACCAGTTTAAACCGAATAGAACCGGATAGAACTGGTTTAAACTGGTTTAAACCGGATAGAACCGGATAGAACTGGTTTAAACCGGATAAAACCGGATTGAACCGGTTAAACCAGTTTCAACCGGATTGAACCGGATAGAAACAGTTTAAACTGGATAAAACCGGATTGAACCGGTTTAAACCTGATTAAACTGGATAAAACCGGATTGAACTGTATTAAACCGGTTTAAACTGGATGAAACCAGATTGAAATGGTTTAAACCGGATAAAACGGGATTGAACCGGCTTAAACCGGTTTAAACCTGATAAAACTGCATTGAACCGGTTTAAACTGGTATAAACCGGATAAATCCGGAATGAACTGGTTTAAACTGGTTTAAACCGGATAGAACAGGTTTAAGCCGGATAAAACCGGATTGAACCGGTTTAAACCGGTTTAAACCGGATAGAACCGGATTGAAACGCTTTAAACCAGTTTAAACCGAATAGAACCGGATAGAACTGGTTTAAACCGGTTTGAACTGGATAGAACCGGATAGAACCAGTTTAAACCGGATAAAACCGGATTGAACTGGTTTAAACCGGTTTAAACCGGATAGAAACGGATTGAATCGGTTTAAACTGGATAAAACCGGATAGAACCAGTTCAAAACGGATAAAACTAGATTGAACAGGTTTAAACCGGTTTAAACCGGATAGAACCGGATTGAACCGCTTTAAACCAGTTTAAACCGAATAGAACCGAATAGAACTGGTTTAAACCGGTTTAAACCGGATAGAACCGGATAGAACCGGTTTAAACCGGATAAAACCAGATTGAACCGGTTTAAAGCGGTTTAAACCGGTTTGAACCGAATAGAAGCGGTTTAAACCGGAAAAAACCGGATTGAACCAGTTTAAACCGGTTTAAACCGGATAGAAACGGATTGAACCGGTTTAAACCGGATAAAACCGGATAGAACCGGTTTGAACTGATTTAAACTGGATAGAACCGGAGAGAACCAGTTTAAAACGGATAAAACTAGATTGAACAGGTTTAAACCGGTTTAAACCGGATAGAACCGGATTGAACCGCTTTAAACCAGTTTAAACCGAATAGAACCGAATAGAACTGGTTTAAACGGGTTTAAACCGGATAGAACCGGATAGAACCGGTTTAAACCGGATAAAACCGGATTGAACCAGTTTAAACCGGTTTAAACCGGATAGAAACGGATTGAACCGGTTTAAACCGGATAAAACCGGATAGAACAGGTTTGAACTGATTTAAACTGGATAGAACCGGATAGAACCAGTTTAAAAAGGATAAAACTAGATTGAACAGGTTTAAACCGGTTTAAACCAGATAAAACCGAATTGAACCGGTTTAAACCAGTTTAAACCGGAGAAAACCGGATTGAACCGGTTTAAACCGGTTTAAACCGGAGAATACCGGATTGAACCGGTTTAAACCAGTTTAAACCGGAGAAAACCGGATTGAACCGGTTTAAACCGGTTTAAACCGGAGAAAACCGGATTGAACCGGTTTATTCCGGAGAAAACCGGATTGAACTGGTTGAACCGGTTTAAATCGGATAGAACCGGATTGAACCTGTTTAAACCGCATAAACCCGGATTGAACCGGTTTGAACCGGTTTAAACCGGAAAGAACCGGTTTAATCAGGACTAAACTGGATGGAACCGGTTTAAACCGGATAAAAGCGGATTGAACCGGTTTGAACCGGTTTCAACCGGATAGAACCGTATTGACCTGGTTTAAACCAGATAAAACCGGATTGAACTGGTTTAAACTGGATAAAACCGGATTGAACCGGTTTAAACCAGTTTAAACAGGATAGAGCCGGATAGAACGGGTTCAAACTGGATAAAACCGGATTGAACCGGTTAAACCAGTTTCAACAGGATAAAACCGGATTGAACCAGTTTACACCAGATAAAACCGGATTGAACTGGTTTAAACCGGTTTAAACCGGATGATACCGGATTTAACCGGTTTAATCCGGTTTAAACGGGATAAAACCGGATTGAACCAGTTTAAACCGGTTTAAACAGGATAAAACGGGATTGAACCGGTTTAAACCAGTTTAAACCGGATAGAACCGGATTGAACCAGTTTAAACCGGACAAAACCGGATAGAACCGGTTAAAACCAGTTTAAACAGGATAGAACCGGTTCAAACCGTTTTAAACCGGATGAAACCGGATTGAACCGGTTTAAACCAGATAAAACTGGATTGAACCCTTTTAAACCAGTTTAAACTGGATAGAACTGGATAGAACCGGTTCAAACTGGATAAAACCGGATTGAACCGGTTAAACCAGTTTCAACCGGATAAAACCGGTTTGAACCGGTTTAAACCTGATAAAACCGGTTTGAGTCAGTTTAAACCGGTTTAAACCGGATAAAATTGGATTGAACCGGTTTAAACTGGTTTAAACCGGATAAAACCGGATTGAACCGGTTTCAACCGGATAAAAGCAGATTTAAAAGGATCAAACCGGTTTCAACCGGATTGAACCGGATAGAACCGGTTTAAACTGGATAAAACCGGATTGAACCGGTTTAAACCTGTTTAAAACGGATAAAACCGGATTGAACCGGATTAAACCGGTTTAAACCGGATGAAACCAGATTGAAACGGTTTAAACCGGATAAAACCCGATTGAACCGGCTTAAACCGGTTTAAACCAGATAAAACTGCATTGAACCGGTTTAAACCGGTATAAACCGGATAAATCCGGAATGAACTGGTTTAAACCGGTTTAAAGCGGAGAGAACCGGATAGAAAAGGTTTAAACCTGATAGAACCGGATTGAACCGCTTTAAACCAGTTTAAACCGAATAGAACCGGATAGAACTGGTTTAAACTGGTTTAAACCGGATAGAACCGGATAGAACTGGTTTAAACCGGATAAAACCGGATTGAACCAGTTAAACCAGTTTCAACCGGATTGAACCGGATAGAAACAGTTTAAACTGGATAAAACCGGATTGAACTGGTTTAAACCGGTTTAAACCAGATAGAACCGGATTGAAACGCTTTAAACCAGTTTAAACCGAATAGAACCGGATAGAAATGGTTTAAACCGGTTTCATCTGGATAGAACCGGATAGAACCGGTTTAAACGGGTTTAAACCAGATAGAAACGGATTGAACCGGTTTCAACCGGATTGAACCGGATAGAACCGGTTTAAACTGGATAAAACCGGATTGAACCGGTTTAAACCTGTTTAAAACGGATAAAACCGGATTGAACCGGATTAAACCGGTTTAAACCGGATGAAACCAGATTGAAACGGTTTAAACCGGATAAAACCCGATTGAACCGGCTTAAACCGGTTTAAACCAGATAAAACTGCATTGAACCGGTTTAAACCGGTATAAACCGGATAAATCCGGAATGAACTGGTTTAAACCGGTTTAAAGCGGAGAGAACCGGATAGAAAAGGTTTAAACCGGATAGAACCGGATTGAACCGCTTTAAACCAGTTTAAACCGAATAGAACCGGATAGAACTGGTTTAAACTGGTTTAAACCGGATAGAACCGGATAGAACTGGTTTAAACCGGATAAAACCGGATTGAACCGGTTAAACCAGTTTCAACCAGATTGAACCGGATAGAAACAGTTTAAACTGGATAAAACCGGATTGAACCGGTTTAAACCTGATTAAACTGGATAAAACCGGATTGAACTGGATTAAACCGGTTTAAACCGGATGAAACCAGATTGAAATGGTTTAAACCGGATAAAACGGGATTGAACCGGCTTAAACCTGTTTAAACCTGATAAAACTGCATTGAACCGGTTTAAACTGGTATAAACCGGATAAATCCGGAATGAACTGGTTTAAACTGGTTTAAACCGGATAGAACCGGATAGAACCGGTTTAAGCCGGATAAAATCGGATTGAACCGGTTTAAACCGGTTTAAACCGGATAGAACCGGATTGAAACGCTTTAAACCAGTTTAAACCGAATAGAACCGGATAGAAATGGTTTAAACCGGTTTAATCTGGATAGAACCGGATAGAACCGGTTTAAACGGGTTTAAACCGGATAGAAACGGATTGAACCGGTTTAAACCGGATAAAACCGGATAGAACCGGTTTAAACTGGTTTAAACGGGATAGAACCGGGTAGAACCAGTTTAAAACGGATAAAACTAGATTGAACAGGTTTAAACCGGTTTAATCCGGATAAAACCTAATTGAACCGGTTGAAACCGGAGAAAAACGGATTGAACTGGTTGAACGGGTTTAAATCGGATAGAACCGGATTGAACCGGTTTAAACCGCATAAACCCGGTTTGATCTGGTTTGAACCGCTTTAAACCGGATAGATCGGTTTAAACCGGATAAAAGAGGATTGAACCGGTTTAAACGGGTTTTAACCAGATAAAAGCGGATTGAACCAGTTTAAACCGGATAAAAACGGATTGAACCGGTTTAAACCGGTTTAAACCGGATAGAAACGGATTGAAACGGTATAAAACGGGTTAAACCGGATAATACCGGATTGAACTGTTTTAAACCGTATAAAACCGGATTGAACCGGTTTAAACTGGTTTAAACAGGATAAAATCAGATTGAACCAGTTTAAACTGGTTTAATCCATATAAAACCGGATTGAACCAGTTTAAACCGGTTTAAACCAGATAAAAGCAGATTGAACCGCTTTAGACCGGATAGAACTGGACTGAACCGGTTTAAACCGGTTTTAACCGGATAAAACCGGATTGAACCGGTTTAAACCGATTTAAACCGGATAGAATCGGATTGAACTGGTTTAAACCGGATAAAACAAGATAGAACTGGTATAAACGGGATAGAACTGGATTGAACCGGTTTAAACCGGTTTAAACAGGATAAAATCGGATTGAACCGGTTTAAACTGGTTTAAATCGGTTAAAACCGGATTGAACCGGTTTAAACTTGATAAAACCAGATTGAACCAATTTAAACCGGTTTAAACCGGATAAAAACGGATTGAACCGGTTTAAACCGGTTTAAACTAGATAAAACCGGATTGAACCGGTTTAAACAGGATAAAAACGGATAGGACCGGATTGAACCGGTTTAAACCGGTTTAAACCAGATGAAACTGGATAGAACTGGTTTAAAGCAGATAGAAAGGGATTGAACCGTTTTAAACCGTTTTAAACCGGATGAAACCAGATTGAAACGGTTTAAACCAGATAAAACCGGATTGAACCGGCTTAAACCGGTTTAAACCAGATAAAACTGCATTGAACCGGATTAAACCGGTATAAACCGGATAAATCCGGAATGAACTGGTTTAAACCGGTTTAAAGCGGAGAGAACCGGATAGAAAAGGTTTAAACCGGATAGAACCGGATTGAACCGCTTTAAACCAGTTTAAACCGAATAGAACCGGATAGAACTGGTTTAAACTGGTTTAAACCGGATAGAACCGGATAGAACTGGTTTAAACCGGATAAAACCGGATTGAACCGGTTAAACCAGTTTCAACCGGATTGAACCGGATAGAAACAGTTTAAACTAGATAAAACTGGATTGAACCGGTTTAAACCTGATTAAACTGGATAAAACCGGATTGAACTGGATTAAACCGGTTTAAACCGGATGAAACCAGATTGAAACGGTTTAAACCGGATAAAACGGGATTGAACCGGCTTAAACCGGTTTAAACCTGATAAAACTGCATTGAACCGGTTTAAACTGGTATAAACCGGATAAATCCGGAATGAACTGGTTTAAACTGGTTTAAACCGGATAGAACCGGTTTAAGCCGGATAAAATCGGATTGAACCGGTTTAAACCGGTTTAAACCGGATAGAACCGGATTGAAACGCTTTAAACCAGTTTAAACCGAATAGAACCGGATAGAAATGGTTTAAACCGGTTTAATCTGGATAGAACCGGATAGAACCGGTTTAAACGGGTTTAAACCGGATAGAAACGGATTGAACCGGTTTAAACCGGATAAAACCGGATAGAACCGGTTTAAACTGGTTTAAACGGGATAGAACCGGGTAGAACCAGTTTAAAACGGATAAAACTAGATTGAACAGGTTTAAACCGGTTTAATCCGGATAAAACCGAATTGAACCGGTTGAAACCGGAGAAAAACGGATTGAACTGGTTGAACCGGTTTTAACCGGATAAAACCGGATTGAACCGGTTTAAACCGGTTTAAACCGGATAGAATCGGATTGAACTGGTTTAAACCGGATAAAAAAAGATAGAACTGGTATAAACCGGATAGAACTGGATTGAACCGGTTTAAACCGGTTTACACAGGATAAAATCGGATTGAACCGGTTTAAACTGGTTTAAATCGGTTAAAACCGGATTGAACCGGTTTAAACTTGATAAAACCAGATTGAACCAGTTTAAACCGGTTTAAACTAGATAAAACCGGATTGAACCGGTTTAAACAGGATAAAAACGGATAGGACCGGATTGAACCGGTTTAAACCGGTTTAAACCAGATGAAACTGGATAGAACTGGTTTAAAGCAGATAGAAAGGGATTGAACCGTTTTAAACCGGTTTAAACCGGATAAAACCAGATTGAACCGGTTTAAACCAGATAAAACCGGATTGAACCGGTTTAAACCGGTGTGCACCGTATAGAACCGGATTGAACGTGATTAAACCGGATAAAACTGGATTGAACCAGTTTAAACCGGATAAAACCGGATGGAAACCTTTTAAACTGGATAGAACTGGATTGAACCGGTTTAAACCAGAAAAACCGGATTGAACCTGTTTAAACCGGATAAAACAGGACTGAACCGGTTTAAACCGGATTGATCCAGTTTAAACTGGTTTAAACCGGATAAAACCGGATAGAACCGGGTTGAACCAGATTGAAGCGGTTTAAACCGGTTTAAACCAGATAAAACCGGATAGAACGTGTTTAAAACGGAGAAAAGCAGATTTAACCGGATTAAACCGGTTTAAACAGGATTAAACTGGATTGAATAAGTTTAAACCGGATTGAACCGGTTTAAACCGGTTTAAAACGGATAGAACCGGATTGAACCGGTTTAAACCGCTTTAAACTACATAAAACCGGATTGAACTGTTTTAAACAGGATAAAACCGGATTGAACCGGTTTAAAAGGTTTAAACAGGATAAAACCACATTGAACCGGTTTAAACCGGATAAAACCGGATCGATCCGGTTTAAACTGGTTTAAAACGGATAAAACAGGATCGAACTGCTTTAAAGCGGATAGAAAGGGTTTGAACCGGTTTAAACCGGATTGAACCGGTTTAAACCGGATAAAACCGGATTGAACCGGTTTAAACCAGTTTGAACCGTATAGAACCGGATTGAACGTGTTTAAACCGGATAGAACCGGATTGAACCGGTTTAAACCAGAAAAACCGGATTGAACCTGTTTAAACTGGATAAAACCGGACTGAACCAGTTAAAACCGGATAAAACCGGATTGATCCGGTTTAAACTGGTTTAAATAGGATAAAACCGGATTGAACTGGTTTAAACCGGATAAAAACTGATAGAACCAGACTGAACCAGTATAAACCGGTTTAAGCCAGATGAAACCGGATAGAACCGGTTTAAACTGGATAAAATCGGATTGAACCAGTTTAAACCAGATTAAACTGGAAAGAACCGGTTTACACAGGATAGAAGAGGATTGAACCGGTATAAACCGGATAGAACCGGATTGAACCGGTTTAAACCGGTTTAAACCGGATAGAACCGGATTGAACCGGTTCCAACCGGTTTAAACCAGATAAAACCGGATAGAACCGGTTGAAACTGGATAAAACCGGATTGAACCGGTTGAAACCGGATGAAACCGGATAGAACCGGTTTAAACCGGTTAGAACCGGATTGAACCGGTGTAAACCGTTTAAAAGTGGATAAAACCGGATTGAACTGGTTTAAACAGGATAAAACCGGATTGATCCGGTTTAAAATGTTTTAAACAGGATTAAACCGGATTGAACCGGTTGAAACCGATTGATCCGGTTTAGACCGTTTTAAACCGGATAAAACCGGATAGAACTGGTTTAAAGCAGATAGAAAGGGATTGAACCGTTTTAAACCGGTTTAAACCGGATAAAACCAGACTGAACCAGTTTAAACTGGTTTAAACTGGATAAAACCGATTGAACCGGTTTAAACTGGATAAAACCGGATTGAACCGGTTTAAACCGGATAAAACTGGACTGAACCGGTTTAAACTGGATAAAACCGGATTGATCCGGTTTAAACTGGTTTAAACCAGATAAAACCGGATAGAACCGGGTTGAACCAGATTGAAGTGGTTGAAACCGGTTTAAACCAGATAAAACAGGATAGAACGGATTTAAACCGGAAAAAAAGCAGATTGAAACGGATTAAACCAGTTTAAACCGGATAAAACCGGATTGAATAAGTTTAAACCGGATTGAACCAGTTTAAACTGGTTTAAAACGGATAGAACCGGATTGAACCGGTTTAAACCGGATAAAACCGGATCCATCCTGTTTAAACTGGTTTAAACCGGATAAAACAGGATAGAACTAGTTTAAAGCGGATAGAAAGGGACTGAAACAGTTTAAACCGGATTAAACCGGATTAAACCGGATAAAACCAGATTGAACCGGTTTAAACCTGTTTAAACTGGATAAAACCGGATTGAACTGGTTTAAACCGGTTTGAACCGTATAGAACCGGATTGAACGTGTTTAAACTGGATAAAACCGGATTGAACCGGTTTAAACCGGATAAAACCATATTGAACCGGTTTAAATAGGTTTAAAGTGGACAAAACCGGATTGAACTGGTTTAAACAGGATAAAACCGGATTGAACCGGTTTAAAGCGGATAAAACAAGATAGAACTGGTTTATAACGGATAGAACCGGATTGAACTGGTTTAAACCGGTTTAAACCGGATAAAACCGGGTTGAACCGGTTTAAACCTGATTATACCGGATAAAACCGGACTGATCTGGTTTAAACTTGTTAAAACCGGATTGAACCGGTTTAAACGGGTTTAAACCAGATAAAAGCGGATTGAACCGGTTTAAACAGGACAGAACCGTACTGAACCGGTTTAAACAGGTTTCAAGTGGATAAAACCGGATTGAACTGGTATAAACTGGATAAAACCGGATAGAACGGGGTTGAACCAGATTGAAGCGGTTTAAACCGGTTTAAACCAGATAAAACCGGATAGAACGTGTTTAAAACGGAAAAAAAGCAGATTTAACCGGATTAAACTGGTCTAAACACGATAAAACCGGATTGAACTGGTTTAAAATGGTTTAAACAGGATAAAACCACATTGAACCGGTTTAAACCGGATAAAACCGGATCGATCCGGTTTAAACCGGTTTAAAACGGATAAAACAGGATCGAAATGCTTTAAAGCGGATAGAAAGGGTTTGAACCGGTTTAAACCGGATTGAACCGGTTTAAACCGGATAAAACCGGATTGAACCGGTTTAAACCAGTTTGAACCATATAGAACCGGATTGAACGTGTTTAAACCGGATAGAACCGGATTGAACCGGTTTAAACCAGAAAAACCGGATTGAACCTGTTTAAACTGGATAAAACCGGACTGAACAAGTTAAAACCGGATAAAACCGGATTGATCCGGTTTAAACTGGTTTAAATAGGATAAAACCGGATTGAACTGGTTTAAACCAGATAAAAACTGATAGAACCAGACTGAACCAGTATAAACCGGTTTAAGCCAGATGAAACCGGATAGAACCGGTTTAAACTGGATAAAATCGGATTGAACCAGTTTAAACCAGATGAAACTGGAAAGAACCGGTTTACACTGGATAGAAGAGGATTGAACCGGTATAAAACGGATAGAACCGGATTGAACCGGTTCCAACCGGTTTAAACCAGATAAAACCGGATAGAACCGGTTGAAACTGGATAAAACCGGATTGAACCGGTTGAAACCGGATGAAACCGGATTGAACCGGTTTAAACCAGATAAAACTGGATTGAACCCTTTTAAACCAGTTTAAACTGGATAGAACTGGATAGAACCGGTTCAAACCGGACAAAACCGGATTGAACCTGTTAAACCAGTTTCAACCAGGTAAAACCGGATTGAACCTGTTAAACAAGTTTCTACCGGATAAAACCGGATTGAACCGGTTTAAACCGGATAAAACCGGAGTGAACCGGTTTGAACCGGTTTAAACCTGATAAAACCGGATTGAGTCAGTTTAAACCGGTTTAAACCAGATAAAACTGGATTGAACCAGTTTAAACTGGTTTAAACCGGATAAAACCGGATTGAACCGGTTAAACCAGTTTCAACCGGATTGAACCGGATAGAAACAGTTTAAACTGGATAAAACCGGATTGAACCGGTTTAAACCTGATTAAACTGGATAAAACCGGATTGAACCGGATTAAACCGGTTTAAACCGGATGAAACCAGATTGAAACGGTTTAAACCGGATAAAACCGGATTGAACCGGCTTACACCGGTTTAAACCTGATAAAACTGCATTGAACCGGTTTAAACTGGTATAAACCGGATAAATCCGGAATGAACTGGTGTAAACTGGTTTAAACCGGATAGAACCGGATAGAACCGGTTTAAGCCGGATAAAATCGGATTGAACCGGTTTAAACCGGTTTAAACCGGATAGAACCGGATTGAACCGGTTTAAACCAGTTTAAACCGAATAGAACCGGATAGAAATGGTTTAAACCGGTTTAAACCGGATAGAAACGGATTGAACCGGTTTAAACCGGATAAAACCGGAGAGAACCGGTTTAAACTGGTTTAAACAGGATAGAACCGGGTAGAACCAGTTTAAAACGGATAAAACTAGATTGAACAGGTTTAAACCGGTTTAATCCGGATAAAACCGAATTGAACCGGTTGAAACCGGAGAAGAACGGATTGAACTGGTTGAACCGGTTTAAATCGGATAGAACCGGATTGAACCGGTTTAAACCGCATAAACCCGGATTGATCCGGTTTGAACCGGTTTAAACCGGATAGATCGGTTTAAACCGGATAAAAGAGGATTGAACCGGTTTAAACGGGTTTAAACCAGATAAAAGCGGATTGAACCAGTTTAAACCGGATAAAAACGGATTGAACCGGTTTAATCCGGTTTAAACCGGATAGAAACGGATTGAAACGGTATAAAACGGGTTAAACCGGATAAAACCGGATTGAACTGTTTTAAACCGGATAAAACCGGATTGAACCGGTTTAAACTGCTTTAAACAGGATAAAATCAGGTTGAACCAGTTTAAACTGGTTTAATCCGTATAAAACCGGATTGAACCAGTTTAAACCGGTTTAAACCAGATAAAAGCAGATTGAACCGCTTTAGACCGGATAGAACCGGACTGAACCGGTTTAAACCGGTTTTAACTGGATAAAACCGGATTGAACCGGTTTAAACCGGTTTAAACCGGATAGAATCGGATTGAACTGGTTTAAACCGGATAAAACAAGATAGAACTGGTATAAACCGGATAGAACTGGATTGAACCGGTTTAAACCGGTTTAAACAGGATAAAATCGGATTGAACCGATTTAAAATGGTTTAAATCGGTTAAAACCGGATTGAACCGGTTTAAACTTGATAAAACCAGATTGAACCAGTTTAAACCGGTTTAAACCGGGTAAAAACGGATTGAACCGGTTTAAACCGGTTTAAACTAGATAAAACCGGATTGAACCGGTTTAAACAGGATAAAAACGGATAGGACCGGATTGAACCGGTTTAAACCGGTTTAAACCAGATGAAACTGGATAGAACTGGTTTAAAGCAGATAGAAAGGGATTGAACCGTTTTAAACCGGTTTAAACCGGATAAAACCAGATTGAACCAGTTTAAACCGGTTTAAACCGGATAAAAAAGGATTGAACCGGTTTAAACCGGTTTAAACTAGATAAAACCGGATTGAACCGGTTTAAACAGGATAAAAAGGGATAGGACCGGATTGAACCGGTTTAAACCGGTTTAAACCAGATGAAACTGGATAGAACTGGTTTAAAGCAGATAGAAAGGGATTGAACCGTTTTAAACCGGTTTAAACCGGATAAAACCAGATTGAACCGGTTTAAACCAGATAAAACCGGATTGAACCGGTTTAAACCGGTGTGAACCGTATAGAACCGGATTGAACGTGATTAAACCGGATAAAACTGGATTGAACCAGTTTAAACCGGATAAAACCGGATGGAAACCTTTTAAACTGGATAGAACTGGATTGAACCGGTTTAAACCAGAAAAACCGGATTGGACCTGTTTAAACCGGATAAAACAGGACTGAACCGGTTTAAACCGGATTGATCCGGTTTAAACTGGTTTAAACCGGATAAAACCGGATAGAACCGGGTTGAACCAGATTGAAGCGGTTTAAACCGGTTTAAACCAGATAAAACCGGATAGAACGTGTTTAAAACGGAAAAAAGCAGATTTAACCGGATTAAACCGGTTTAAACAGGATTAAACTGGATTGAATAAGTTTAAACCGGATTGAACTGGTTTAAACCGGTTTAAAACGGATAGAACTGGATTGAACCGGTTTAAACCGCTTTAAACTACATAAAAACGGATTGAACTGTTTTAAACAGGATAAAACCGGATTGAACCGGTTTAAAAGGTTTAAACAGGATAAAACCGCATTGAACCGGTTTAAACCGGATAAAACCGTATCGATCCGGTTTAAACCGGTTTAAAACGGATAAAACAGGATCGAACTGCTTTAAAGCGGATAGAAAGGGTTTGAACCGGTTTAAACCGGATTGAACCGGTTTAAACCGGATAAAACCGGATTGAACCGGTTTAAACCAGTTTGAACCGTATAGAACCGGATTGAACGTGTTTAAACCGGATAGAACCGGATTGAACCAGTTTAAACCAGAAAAACCGGATTGAACCTGTTTAACATGGATAAAACCGGACTGAACCAGTTAAAACCTGATAAAACCGGATTGATCCGGTTTAAACTGGTTTAAATAGGATAAAACCGGATTGAACTGGTTTAAACCGGATAAAAACTGATAGAACCAGACTGAACCAGTATAAACCGGTTTAAGCCAGAAGAAACCGGATAGAACCGGTTTAAACTGGATAAAATCGGATTGAACCAGTTTAAACCAGATTAAACTGGAAAGAACCGGTTTACACTGGATAGAAGAGGATTGAACCGGTATAAACCGGATAGAACCGGATTGAACCGGTTCCAACTGGTTTAAACCAGATAAAACCGGATAGAACCGGTTGAAACTGGATAAAACCGGATTGAACCGGTTGAAACCGGATGAAACCGGATAGAACCGGTTTAAACCGGATAGAACCGGATTGAACCGGTGTAAACCGTTTAAAAGTGGATAAAACCGGATTGAACTGGTTTAAACTGGATAAAACCGATTGAACCGGTTTAAACTGGATAAAACCGGATTGAACCGGTTTAAACCGGTGTGAACCGTATAGAACCGGATTGAACGTGTTTAACCGGATGAAACCGGATTGAACCGGTTTAAACCGGATAAAACCGGATGGAAACCGTTTAAACTGGATAGAACTGGATTGAACTGGTTTAAACCAGAAAAACCGGATTGAACCTGTCTAAACCGGATAAAACCGGACTGAACCGGTTTAAACTGGATAAAACCGGATTGATCCGGTTTAAACTGGTTTAAACCAGATAAAACCGGATAGAACCGGGTTGAACCAGATTGAAGCGGTTGAAACCGGTTTAAACCAGATAAAACAGGATAGAACGGATTTAAACCGGAAAAAAGCAGATTGAACCGGATTAAACCAGTTTAAACCGGATAAAACCGGATTGAATAAGTTTAATCCGGATAGAACCGGCTTAAACCGGTTTAAACCAGATAAAACTGCATTGAACCGGTTTAAACCGGTATAAACCGGATAAATCCGGAATGAACTGGTTTAAACCGGTTTAAACCGGATAGAACCGGATAGAAAAGGTTTAAACCGGATAAAACCGGATTGAACCGGTTTAAACCGGTTTAAATCGGATAGAACCGGATTGAACCGGTTTATTCCGGAGAAAACCGGATTGAACCGGTTAAACCAGTTTCAACCGGATTGAACCGGATAGAACCAGTTTAAACTGGATAAAACCGGATTGAACCGGTTTAAACCTGATTAAACTGGATAAAACCAGATTGAACCGGATTAAACCGGTTTAAACCGGATGAAACCAGATTGAAACGATTTAAACCGGATAAAACCGGATTGAACCGGTTAAACAAGTTTCAACCGGATTGAACCGGATAGAACCAGTTTAAACTGGATAAAACCGGATTGAACCGGTTTAAACCGGTTTAAATCGGATAGAACCGGATTGAACCGGTTTATTCCGGAGAAAACCGGATTGAACTGGTTGAACCGGTTTAAATCAGATAGAACCGGATTGAACCGGTTTAAACCGCATAAACCCGGATTGAACCAGTTTGAACCGGTTTAAACCGGAAAGAACCGGTTTAATCACTATTAAACTGGATGGAACCGGTTTAAACCGGATAAAAGCGGATTGAACCGGTTTAAACCGGTTTCAACCGGATAGAAACGTATTGAACTGGTTTAAACCAGATAAAACCGGATTGAACTGGTTTAAACTGGATAAAACCGGATTGAACCGGTTTAAACCAGTTTAAACAGGCTAGAGCCGGATAGAACGGGTTCAAACTGGATAAAACCGGATTGAACCGGTTAAACCAGTTTCAACAGGATAAAACCGGATTGAACCAGTTTACACCAGATAAAACCGGATTGAACTGGTTTAAACCGGTTTAAACCGGATGAAACCAGATTTAACCGGTTTAATCCGGTTTAAACGGGATAAAACCGGATTGAACCGGTTTAAACCGGTTTAAACAGGATAAAACGGGAATGAACCGGTTTAAACCAGTTTAAACCGGATAGAACCGGATTGAACCAGTTTAAACCGGACAAAACCGGATAGAACTGGTTAAAACCAGTTTAAACAGGATAGAACCGGTTCAAACCGTTTTAAACCGGATGAAACCGGATTGAACCGGTTTAAACCAGATAAAACTGGATTGAACCCTTTTAAACCAGTTTAAACTGGATAGAACTGGATAGAACCGGTTCAAACTGGATAAAACCGGATTGAACCGGTTAAACCAGTTTCAACCGGATAAAACCGGATTGAACCGGTTTAAACCAGATAAAACCGGAGTGATCCGGTTTGAACCGGTTTAAACCTGATAAAACCGGATTGAGTCAGTTTAAACCGGTTTCAACCGGATAAAAGCAGATTTAAAAGGATCAAACCGGTTTCAACCGGATTGAAGCGGATAGAACCGGTTTAAACTGGATAAAACCGGATTGAACCGGTTTAAACCTGTTTAAAACGGATAAAACCGGATTGAACCAGATTAAACCGGTTTAAACCGGATGAAACCAGATTGAAACGGTTTAAACCGGATAAAACCGGATTGAACCGGCTTAAACCGGTTTAAACCAGATAAAACTGCATTGAACCGGTTTAAACCGGTATAAACCGGACAAATGCGGAATGAACTGGTTTAAACCGGTTTAAAGCGGAGAGAACCGGATAGAAAAGGTTTAAACCGGATAGAACCGGATTGAACCGCTTTAAACCAGTTTAAACCGAATAGAACCGGATAGAACTGGTTTAAACTGGTTTAAACCGGATAGAACCGGATAGAACTGGTTTAAACCGGATAAAACCGGATTGAACCGGTTAAACCAGTTTCAACCGGATTGAACCGGATAGAAACAGTTTAAACTGGATAAAACCGGATTGAACCGGTTTAAACCTGATTAAACTGGATAAAACCGGATTGAACTGGATTAAACCGGTTTAAACTGGATGAAACCAGATTGAAATGGTTTAAACCGGATAAAACGGGATTGAACCGGCTTAAACCGGTTTAAACCTGATAAAACTGCATTGAACCGGTTTAAACTGGTATAAACCGGATAAATCCGGAATGAACTGGTTTAAACTGGTTTAAACCGGATAGAACAGGTTTAAGCCGGATAAAACCGGACTGAACCGGTTTAAACTGGATAAAACCGGATTGATCCGGTTTAAACTGGTTTAAACCAGATAAAACCGGATAGAACCGGGTTGAACCAGATTGAAGCGGTTGAAACCGGTTTAAACCAGATAAAACAGGATAGAACGGATTTAAACCGGAAAAAAGCAGATTGAACCGGATTAAACCAGTTTAAACCGGATAAAACCGGATTGAATAAGTTTAATCCGGATAGAACCGGCTTAAACCGGTTTAAACCAGATAAAACTGCATTGAACCGGATTAAACAGGTATAAACCGGATAAATCCGGAATGAACTGGTTTAAACCGGTTTAAACCGGATAGAACCGGATAGAAAAAGTTTAAACCGGATAAAACCGGATTGAACCGGTTAAACCAGTTTCAACCGGATTGAACCGGATAGAACCAGTTTAAACTGGATAAAACCGGATTGAACCGGTTTAAACCTGATTAAACTGGATAAAACCGGATTGAACCGGATTAAACTGGTTTAAACCGGATGAAACCAGATTGAAACGGTTTAAACCGGATAAAACCGGATTGAACCGGTTAAACCAGTTTCAACCGGATTGAACCGGATAGAACCAGTTTAAACTGGATAAAACCGGATTGAACCGGTTTAAACCGGTTTAAATCGGATAGAACCGGATTGAACCGGTTTATTCCGGAGAAAACCGGATTGAACTGGTTGAACCGGTTTAAATCAGATAGAACCGGATTGAACCGGTTTAAACCGCATAAACCCGGATTGAACCGGTTTGAACCGGTTTAAACCGGAAAGAACCGGTTTAATCAGTATTAAACTGGATGGAACCGGTTTAAACCGGATAAAAGCGGATTGAACCGGTTTAAACCGGTTTCAACCGGATAGAACCGTATTGAACTGGTTTAAACCAGATAAAACCGGATTGAACTGGTTTAAACTGGATAAAACCGGATTGAACCGGTTTAAACCAGTTTAAACAGGCTAGAGCCGGATAGAACGGGTTCAAACTGGATAAAACCGGATTGAACTGGTTAAACCAGTTTCAACAGGATAAAACCGGATTGAACCAGTTTACACCTGATAAAACCGGATTGAACTGGTTTAAACCGGTTTAAACCGGATGAAACCGGATTTAACCGGTTTAATCCGGTTTAAACGGGATAAAACCGGATTGAACCGGTTAAAACCGGTTTAAACAGGATAAAACGGGATTGAACCGGTTTAAACCAGTTTAAACCGGATAGAACCGGATTGAACCAGTTTAAACCGGACAAAACCGGATAGAACCGGTTAAAACGAGTTTAAACAGGATAGAACCGGTTCAAACCGTTTTAAACCGGATGAAACCGGATTGAACCGGTTTAAACCAGATAAAACTGGATTGAACCCTTTTAAACCAGTTTAAACTGGATAGAACTGGATAGAACCGGTTCAAACTGGATAAAACCGGATTGAACCGGTTAAACCAGTTTCAACCGGATAAAACCGGATTGAACCGGTTTAAACCAGATAAAACCGGAGTGATCCGGTTTGAACCGGTTTAAACCTGATAAAACCGGATTGAGTCAGTTTAAACCGGTTTCAACCGGATAAAAGCAGATTTAAAAGGATCAAACCGGTTTCAACCGGATTAAAGCGGATAGAACCGGTTTAAACTGGATAAAACCGGATTGAACCGGTTTAAACCTGTTTAAAACGGATAAAACCGGATTGAACCAGATTAAACCGGTTTAAACTGGATGAAACCAGATTGAAACGGTTTAAACCGGATAAAACCGGATTGAACCAGCTTAAACCGGTTTAAACCAGATAAAACTGCATTGAACCGGTTTAAACCGGTATAAACCGGATAAATCCGGAATGAACTGGTTTAAACCGGTTTAAAGCGGAGAGAACCGGATAGAAAAGGTTTAAACCGGATAGAACCGGATTGAACCGCTTTAAACCAGTTTAAACCGAATAGAACCGGATAGAACTGGTTTAAACTGGTTTAAACCGGATAGAACCGGATAGAACTGGTTTAAACCGGATAAAACCGGATTGAACCGGTTAAACCAGTTTCAACCGGATTGAACCGGATAGAAACAGTTTAAACTGGATAAAACCGGATTGAACCGGTTTAAACCTGATTAAACTGGATAAAACCGGATTGAACTGGATTAAACCGGTTTAAACTGGATGAAACCAGATTGAAATGGTTTAAACCGGATAAAACGGGATTGAACCGGCTTAAACCGGTTTAAACCTGATAAAACTGCATTGAACCGGTTTAAACTGGTATAAACCGGATAAATCCGGAATGAACTGGTTTAAACTGGTTTAAACCGGATAGAACAGGTTTAAGCCGGATAAAACCGGATTGAACCGGTTTAAACCGGTTTAAACCGGATAGAACCGGATTGAAACGCTTTAAACCAGTTTAAACCGAATAGAACCGGATAGAACTGGTTTAAACCGGTTTGAACTGGATAGAACCGGATAGAACCGGTTTAAACCGGATAAAACCGGATTGAACTGGTTTAAACCGGTTTAAACCGGATAGAAACGGATTGAATCGGTTTAAACTGGATAAAACCGGATAGAACCAGTTCAAAACGGATAAAACTAGATTGAACAGGTTTAAACCGGTTTAAACCGGATAGAACCGGATTGAACCGCTTTAAACCAGTTTAAACCGAATAGAACCGAATAGAACTGGTTTAAACCGGTTTAAACCGGATAGAACCGGATAGAACCGGTTTAAACCGGATAAAACCAGATTGAACCGGTTTAAACCGGTTTAAACCGGTTTGAACCGAATAGAAGCGGTTTAAACCGGAAAAAACCGGATTGAACCAGTTTAAACCGGTTTAAACCGGATAGAAACGGATTGAACCGGTTTAAACCGGATAAAACCGGATAGAACCAGTTTGAACTGATTTAAACTGGATAGAACCGGATAGAACCAGTTTAAAACGGATAAAACTAGATTGAACAGGTTTAAACCGGTTTAAACCGGATAGAACCGAATTGAACCGGTTTAAACCAGTTTAAACCGGAGAAAACCGGATTGAACCGGTTTAAACCGGTTTAAACCGGAGAAAACCGGATTGAACCGGTTTAAACCGGTTTAAACCGGAGAAAACCGGATTGAACCGGTTTAAACCGGTTTAAACCGGAGAAAACCGGATTGAACCGGTTTATTCTGGAGAAAACCGGATTGAACTGGTTGAACCGGTTTAAATCGGATAGAACCGGATTGAACCGGTTTAAACCGCATAAACCCGGATTGAACCGGTTTGAACCGGTTTAAACCGGAAAGAACCGGTTTAATCAGGACTAAACTGGATGGAACCGGTTTAAACCGGATAAAAGCGGATTGAACCGGTTTAAACCGGTTTCAACCGGATAGAACCGTATTGACCTGGTTTAAACCAGATAAAACCGGATTGAACTGGTTTAAACTGGATAAAACCGGATTGAACCGGTTTAAACCAGTTTAAACAGGATAGAGCCGGATAGAACGGGTTCAAACTGGATAAAACCGGATTGAACTGGTTAAACCAGTTTCAACAGGATAAAACCGGATTGAACCAGTTTACACCAGATAAAACCGGATTGAACTGGTTTAAACCGGTTTAAACCGGATGATACCGGATTTAACCGGTTTAATCCGGTTTAAAAGGGATAAAACCGGATTGAACCAGTTTAAACCGGTTTAAACAGGATAAAACGGGATTGAACCGGTTTAAACCAGTTTAAACCGGATAGAACCGGATTGAACCAGTTTAAACCGGACAAAACCGGATAGAACCGGTTAAAACCAGTTTAAACAGGATAGAACCGGTTCAAACCGTTTTAAACCGGATGAAACCGGATTGAACCGGTTTAAACCAGATAAAACTGGATTGAACCCTTTTAAACCAGTTTAAACTGGATAGAACTGGATAGAACCGGTTCAAACTGGATAAAACCGGATTGAACCGGTTAAACCAGTTTCAACCGGATAAAACCGGATTGAACCGGTTTAAACCAGATAAAACCGGTTTGAGTCAGTTTAAACCGGTTTAAACCGGATAAAATTGGATTGAACCGGTTTAAACTGGTTTAAACCGGATAAAACCGGATTGAACCGGTTTCAACCGGATAAAAGCAGATTTAAAAGGTTCAAACCGGTTTCAACCGGATTGAACCGGATAGAACCGGTTTAAACTGGATAAAACCGGATTGAACCGGTTTAAACCTGTTTAAAACGGATAAAACCGGATTGAACCGGATTAAACCGGTTTAAACCGGATGAAACCAGATTGAAACGGTTTAAACCGGATAAAACCGGATTGAACTGGCTTAAACCGGTTTAAACCAGATAAAACTGCATAGAACCGGTTTAAACCGGTATAAACCGGATAAATCCGGAATGAACTGGTTTAAACCGGTTTAAAGCGGAGAGAACCGGATAGAAAAGTTTTAAACCAGATAGAACCGGATTGAACCGCTTTAAACCAGTTTAAAACGAATAGAACCGGATAGAACTGGTTTAAACTGGTTTAAACCGGATAGAACCGGATAGAACTGGTTTAAACCGGATAAAACCGGATTGAACCGGTTAAACCAGTTTCAACCGGATTGAACCGGATAGAAACAGTTTAAACTGGATAAAACCGGATTGAACCGGTTTAAACCTGATTAAACTGGATAAAACCGGATTGAACTGGATTAAACCGGTTTAAACCGGATGAAACCAGACTGAAATGGTTTAAACCGGATAAAACGGGATTGAACCGGCTTAAACCGGTTTAAACCTGATAAAACTGCATTGAACCGGTTTAAACTGGTATAAACCGGATAAATCCGGAATGAACTGGTTTAAACTGGTTTAAACCGGATAGAACCGGATAGAACCGGTTTAAGCCAGATAAAATCGGATTGAACCGGTTTAAACCGGTTTAAACCAGATAGAACCGGATTGAAACGCTTTAAACCAGTTTAAACCGAATAGAAGCGGATAGAAATGGTTTAAACCGGTTTAATCTGGATAGAACCGGATAGAACCGGTTTAAACGGGTTTAAACCGGATAGAAACGGATTGAACCGGTTTAAACCGGATAAAACCGGATAGAACCGGTTTAAACTGGTTTAAACGGGATAGAACCGGGTAGAACCAGTTTAAAACGGATAAAACTAGATTGAACAGGTTTAAACCGGTTTAATCCGGATAAAACCGGATTGAACCGGTTCCAACCGGTTTAAACCAGATAAAACCGGATAGAACCGGTTGAAACTGGATAAAACCGGATTGAACCGGTTGAAAACGGATGAAACCGGATTGAACCGGTTTAAACCAGATAAAACTGGATTGAACCCTTTTAAACCAGTTTAAACTGGATAGAACTGGATAGAACCGGTTCAAACCGGATAAAACCGGATTGAACCTGTTAAACCAGTTTCAACCGGATAAAACCGGATTGAACCGGTTTAAACCGGATAAAACCGGAGTGAACCGGTTTGAACCGGTTTAAACCTGATAAAACCGGATTGAGTCAGTTTAAACCGGTTTAAACCAGATAAAACTGGATTGAACCAGTTTAAACTGGTTTAAACCGGATAAAACCGGATTGAACCGGTTAAACCAGTTTCAACCGGATTGAACCGGATAGAAACAGTTTAAACTGGATAAAACCGGATTGAACCGGTTTAAACCTGATTAAACTGGATAAAACCGGATTGAACCGGATTAAACCGGTTTAAACCGGATGAAACCAGATTGAAACGGTTTAAACCGGATAAAACCGGATTGAACCGGCTTACACCGGTTTAAACCTGATAAAACTGCATTGAACCGGTTTAAACTGGTATAAACCGGATAAATCCGGAATGAACTGGTGTAAACTGGTTTAAACCGGATAGAACCGGATAGAACCGGTTTAAGCCGGATAAAATCGGATTGAACCGGTTTAAACCGGTTTAAACCGGATAGAACCGGATTGAAACGGTTTAAACCAGTTTAAACCGAATAGAACCGGATAGAAATGGTTTAAACCGGTTTAATCTGGATAGAACCGGATAGAACCGGTTTAAACCGGTTTAAACCGGATAGAAACGGATTGAACCGGTTTAAACAGGATAAAACCGGAGAGAACCGGTTTAAACTGGTTTATACGGGATAGAACCGGGTAGAACCAGTTTAAAACGGATAAAACTAGATTGAACAGGTTTAAACCGGTTTAATCCAGATAAAACCGAATTGAACCGGTTGAAACCGGAGAAGAACGGATTGAACTGGTTGAACCGGTTTAAATCGGATAGAACCGGATTGAACCGGTTTAAACCGCATAAACCCGGATTGATCCGGTTTGAACCGGTTTAAACCGGATAGATCGGTTTAAACCGGATAAAAGAGGATTGAACCGGTTTAAACGGGTTTAAACCAGATAAAAGCGGATTGAACCAGTTTAAACCGGATAAAAACGGATTGAACCGGTTTAATCCGGTTTAAACCGGATAGAAACGGATTGAAACGGTATAAAACGGGTTAAACCGGGTAAAACCGGATTGAACTGTTTTAAACCGGATAAAACCGGATTGAACCGGTTTAAACTGCTTTAAACAGGATAAAATCAGGTTGAACCAGTTTAAACTGGTTTAATCCGTATAAAACCGGATTGAACCAGTTTAAACCGGTTTAAACCAGATAAAAGCAGATTGAACCGCTTTAGACTGGATAGAACCGGACTGAACCGGTTTAAACCGGTTTTAACTGGATAAAACCGGATTGAACCGGTTTAAACCGGTTTAAACAGGATAGAATCGGATTGAACTGGTTTAAACCGGATAAAACAAGATAGAACTGGTATAAACCGGATAGAACTGGATTGAACCGGTTTAAACCGGTTTAAACAGGATAAAATCGGATTGAACCGATTTAAAATGGTTTAAATCGGTTAAAACCGGATTGAACCGGTTTAAACTTGATAAAACCAGATTGAACCAGTTTAAACCGGTTTAAACCGGGTAAAAACGGATTAAACCGGTTTAAACCGGTTTAAACTAGATAAAACCGGATTGAACCGGTTTAAACAGGATAAAAACGGATAGGACCGGATTGAACCGGTTTAAACCGGTTTAAACCAGATGAAACTGGATAGAACTGGTTTAAAGCAGATAGAAAGGGATTGAACCGTTTTAAACCGGTTTAAACCGGATAAAACCAGATTGAACCAGTTTAAACCGGTTTAAACCGGATAAAAACGGATTGAACCGGTTTAAACCGGTTTAAACTAGATAAAACCGGATTGAACCGGTTTAAACAGGATAAAAAGGGATAGGACCGGATTGAACCGGTTTAAACCGGTTTAAACCAGATGAAACTGGATAGAACTGGTTTAAAGCAGATAGAAAGGGATTGAACCGTTTTAAACCGGTTTAAACCGGATAAAACCAGATTGAACCGGTTTAAACCAGATAAAACCGGATTGAACCGGTTTAAACCGGTGTGAACCGTATAGAACCGGATTGAACGTGATTAAACCGGATAAAACTGGATTGAACCAGTTTAAACCGGATAAAACCGGATGGAAACCTTTTAAACTGGATAGAACTGGATTGAACCGGTTTAAACCAGAAAAACCGGATTGGACCTGTTTAAACCGGATAAAACAGGACTGAACCGGTTTAAACCGGATTGATCCGGTTTAAACTGGTTTAAACCGGATAAAACCGGATAGAACCGGGTTGAACCAGATTGAAGCGGTTTAAACCGGTTTAAACCAGATAAAACCGGATAGAACGTGTTTAAAACGGAAAAAAGCAGATTTAACCGGATTAAACCGGTTTAAACAGGATTAAACTGGATTGAATAAGTTTAAACCGGATTGAACTGGTTTAAACCGGTTTAAAACGGATAGAACTGGATTGAACCGGTTTAAACCGCTTTAAACTACATAAAAACGGATTGAACTGTTTTAAACAGGATAAAACCGGATTGAACCGGTTTAAAAGGTTTAAACAGGATAAAACCGCATTGAACCGGTTTAAACCGGATAAAACCGTATCGATCCGGTTTAAACCGGTTTAAAACGGATAAAACAGGATCGAACTGCTTTAAAGCGGATAGAAAGGGTTTGAACCGGTTTAAACCGGATTGAACCGGTTTAAACCGGATAAAACCGGATTGAACCGGTTTAAACCAGTTTGAACCGTATAGAACCGGATTGAACGTGTTTAAACCGGATAGAACCGGATTGAACCAGTTTAAACCAGAAAAACCGGATTGAACCTGTTTAACATGGATAAAACCGGACTGAACCAGTTAAAACCTGATAAAACCGGATTGATCCGGTTTAAACTGGTTTAAATAGGATAAAACCGGATTGAACTGGTTTAAACCGGATAAAAACTGATAGAACCAGACTGAATCAGTATAAACCGGTTTAAGCCAGATGAAACCGGATAGAACCGGTTTAAACTGGATAAAATCGGATTGAACCAGTTTAAACCAGATTAAACTGGAAAGAACCGGTTTACACTGGATAGAAGAGGATTGAACCGGTATAAACCGGATAGAACCGGATTGAACCGGTTCCAACTGGTTTAAACCAGATAAAACCGGATAGAACCGGTTGAAACTGGATAAAACCGGATTGAACCGGTTGAAACCGGATGAAACCGGATAGAACCGGTTTAAACCGGATAGAACCGGATTGAACCGGTGTAAACCGTTTAAAAGTGGATAAAACCGGATTGAACTGGTTTAAACTGGATAAAACCGATTGAACCGGTTTAAACTGGATAAAACCGGATTGAACCGGTTTAAACCGGTGTGAACCGTATAGAACCGGATTGAACGTGTTTAACCGGATGAAACCGGATTGAACCGGTTTAAACCGGATAAAACCGGATGGAAACCGTTTAAACTGGATAGAACTGGATTGAACTGGTTTAAACCAGAAAAACCGGATTGAACCTGTCTAAACCGGATAAAACCGGACTGAACCGGTTTAAACTGGATAAAACCGGATTGATCCGGTTTAAACTGATTTAAACCAGATAAAACCGGATAGAACCGGGTTGAACCAGATTGAAGCGGTTGAAACCGGTTTAAACCAGATAAAACAGGATAGAACGGATTTAAACCGGAAAAAAGCAGATTGAACCGGATTAAACCAGTTTAAACCGGATAAAACCGGATTGAATAAGTTTAATCCGGATAGAACCGGCTTAAACCGGTTTAAACCAGATAAAACTGCATTGAACCGGTTTGAACCGGTATAAACCGGATAAATCCGGAATGAACTGGTTTAAACCGGTTTAAACCGGATAGAACCGGATAGAAAAGGTTTAAACCGGATAAAACCGGATTGAACCGGTTAAACCAGTTTCAACCGGATTGAACCGGATAGAACCAGTTTAAACTGGATAAAACCGGATTGAACCGGTTTAAACCTGATTAAACTGGATAAAACCGGATTGAACCGGATTAAACCGGTTTAAACCGGATGAAACCAGATTGAAACGGTTTAAACCGGATAAAACCGGATTGAACCGGTTAAACCAGTTTCAACCGGATTGAACCGGATAGAACCAGTTTAAACTGGATAAAACCGGATTGAACCGGTTTAAACCGGTTTAAATCGGATAGAACCGGATTGAACCGGTTTATTCCGGAGAAAACCGGATTGAACTGGTTGAACCGGTTTAAATCAGATAGAACCGGATTGAACCGGTTTAAACCGCATAAACCCGGATTGAACCGGTTTGAACCGGTTTAAACCGGAAAGAACCGGTTTAATCAGTATTAAACTGGATGGAACCGGTTTAAACCGGATAAAAGCGGATTGAACCGGTTTAAACCGGTTTCAACCGGATAGAACCGTATTGAACTGGTTTAAACCAGATAAAACCGGATTGAACTGGTTTAAACTGGATAAAACCGGATTGAACCGGTTTAAACCAGTTTAAACAGGATAGAGCCGGATAGAACGGGTTCAAACTGGATAAAACCGGATTGAACCGGTTAAACCAGTTTCAACAGGATAAAACCGGATTGAACCAGTTTACACCAGATAAAACCGGATTGAACTGGTTTAAACCGGTTTAAACCGAATGAAACCGGATTTAACCGGTTTCATCCGGTTTAAACGGGATACAACCGGATTGAACCGGTTTAAACCGGTTTAAACAGGATAAAACGGGATTGAACCGGTTTAAACCAGTTTAAACCGGATAGAACCGGATTGAACCAGTTTAAACCGGACAAAACCGGATAGAACCGGTTAAAACCAGTTTAAACAGGATAGAACCGGTTCAAACCGTTTTAAACCGGATGAAACCGGATTGAACCGGTTTAAACCAGATAAAACTGGATTGAACCCTTTTAAACCAGTTTAAACTGGATAGAACTGGATAGAACCGGTTCAAACTGGATAAAACCGGATTGAACCGGTTAAACCAGTTTCAACCGGATAAAACCGGATTGAACCGGTTTAAACCAGATAAAACCGGAGTGATCCGGTTTGAACCGGTTTAAACCTGATAAAACCGGATTGAGTCAGTTTAAACCAGTTTCAACCGGATAAAAGCAGATTTAAAAGGATCAAACCGGTTTCAACCGGATTGAAGCGGATAGAACCGGTTTAAACTGGATAAAACCGGATTGAACCGGTTTAAACCTGTTTAAAACGGATAAAACCGGATTGAACCAGATTAAAGCGGTTTAAACCGGATGAAACCAGATTGAAACGGTTTAAACCGGATAAAACCGGATTGAACCGGCTTAAACCGGTTTAAACCAGATAAAACTGCATTGAACCGGTTTAAACCGGTATAAACCGGATAAATCCGGAATGAACTGGTTTAAACCGGTTTAAAGCGGAGAGAACCGGATAGAAAATGTTTAAACCGGATAGAACTGGATTGAACCGCTTTAAACCAGTTTAAACCGAATAGAACCGGATAGAACTGGTTTAAACTGGTTTAAACCGGATAGAACCGGATAGAACTGGTTTAAACCGGATAAAACCGGATTGAACCGGTTAAACCAGTTTCAACCGGATTGAACCGGATAGAAACAGTTTAAACTGGATAAAACCGGATTGAACCGGTTTAAACCTGATTAAACTGGATAAATCCGGATTGAACTGGATTAAACCGGTTTAAACTGGATGAAACCAGATTGAAATGGTTTAAACCGGATAAAACGGGATTGAACCGGCTTAAACCGGTTTAAACCTGATAAAACTGCATTGAACCGGTTTAAACTGGTATAAACCGGATAAATCCGGAATGAACTGGTTTAAACTGGTTTAAACCGGATAGAACAGGTTTAAGCCGGATAAAACCGGATTGAACCGGTTTAAACCGGTTTAAACCGGATAGAACCGGATTGAAACGCTTTAAACCAGTTTAAACCGAATAGAACCGGATAGAACTGGTTTAAACCGGTTTGAACTGGATAGAACCGGATAGAACCAGTTTAAACCGGATAAAACCGGATTGAACTGGTTTAAACCGGTTTAAACCGGATAGAAACGGATTGAATCGGTTTAAACTGGATAAAACCGGATAGAACCAGTTCAAAACGGATAAAACTAGATTGAACAGGTTTAAACCGGTTTAAACCGAATAGAACCGAATAGAACTGGTTTAAACCGGTTTAAACCGGATAGAACCGGATAGAACCGGTTTAAACCGGATAAAACCAGATTGAACCGGTTTAAACCGGATAAAACCAGATTGAACCGGTTTAAACCGGTTTAAACCGGTTTGAACCGAATAGAAGCGGTTTAAACCGGAAAAAACCGGATTGAACCAGTTTAAACCGGTTTAAACCGGATAGAAACGGATTGAACCGGTTTAAACCGGATAAAACCGGATAGAACCGGTTTGAACTGATTTAAACTGGATAGAACCGGATAGAACCAGTTTAAAACGGATAAAACTAGATTGAACAGGTTTAAACCGGTTTAAACCGGATAGAACCGGATTGAACCGCTTTAAACCAGTTTAAACCGAATAGAACCGAATAGAACTGGTTTAAACGGGTTTAAACCGGATAGAACCGGATAGAACCGGTTTAAACCGGATAAAACCGGATTGAACCAGTTTAAACCGGTTTAAACCGGATAGAAACGGATTGAACCGGTTTAAACCGGATAAAACCGGATAGAACCGGTTTGAACTGATTTAAACTGGATAGAACCGGATAGAACCAGTTTAAAACGGATAAAACTAGATTGAACAGGTTTAAACCGGTTTAAACCGGATAAAACCGAATTGAACCGGTTTAAACCGGTTTAAACCGGAGAAAACCGGATTGAACCGGTTTAAACCGGTTTAAACCGGAGAATACCGGATTGAACCGGTTTAAACCGGTTTAAACCGGAGAAAACCGGATTGAACCGGTTTATTCCGGAGAAAACCGGATTGAACTGGTTGAACCGGTTTAAATCGGATAGAACCGGATTGAACCGGTTTAAACCGCATAAACCCGGATTGAACCGGTTTGAACCGGTTTAAACCGGAAAGAACCGGTTTAATCAGGACTAAACTGGATGGAACCGGTTTAAACCGGATAAAAGCGGATTGAACCGGTTTGAACCGGTTTCAACCGGATAGAACCGTATTGACCTGGTTTAAACCAGATAAAACCGGATTGAACTGGTTTAAACTGGATAAAACCGGATTGAACCGGTTTAAACCAGTTTAAACAGGATAGAGCCGGATAGAACGGGTTCAAACTGGATAAAACCGGATTGAACCGGTTAAACCAGTTTCAGCAGGATAAAACCGGATTGAACCAGTTTACACCAGATAAAACCGGATTGAACTGGTTTAAACCGGTTTAAACCGGATGATACCGGATTTAACCGGTTTAATCCGGTTTAAACGGGATAAAACCGGATTGAACCAGTTTAAACCGGTTTAAACAGGATAAAACGGGATTGAACCGGTTTAAACCAGTTTAAACCGGATAGAACCGGATTGAACCAGTTTAAACCGGACAAAACCGGATAGAACCGGTTAAAACCAGTTTAAACAGGATAGAACCGGTTCAAACCGTTTTAAACCGGATGAAACCGGATTGAACCGGTTTAAACCAGATAAAACTGGATTGAACCCTTTTAAACCAGTTTAAACTGGATAGAACTGGATAGAACCGGTTCAAACTGGATAAAACCGGATTGAACCGGTTAAACCAGTTTCAACCGGATAAAACCGGATTGAACCGGTTTAAACCAGATAAAACCGGAGTGATCCGGTTTGAACCGGTTTAAACCTGATAAAACCGGTTTGAGTCAGTTTAAACCGGTTTAAACCGGATAAAATTGGATTGAACCGGTTTGAACTGGTTTAAACCGGATAAAACCGGATTGAACCGGTTTCAACCGGATAAAAGCAGATTTAAAAGGATCAAACCGGTTTCAACCGGATTGAACCGGATAGAACCGGTTTAAACTGGATAAAACCGGATTGAACTGGTTTAAACCTGTTTAAAACGGATAAAACCGGATTGAACCGGATTAAACCAGTTTAAACCGGATGAAACCAGATTGAAACGGTTTAAACCGGATAAAACCCGATTGAACCGGCTTAAACCAGTTTAAACCAGATAAAACTGCATTGAACCGGTTTAAACCGGTATAAACCGGATAAATCCGGAATGAACTGGTTTAAACCGGTTTAAAGCGGAGAGAACCGGATAGAAAAGGTTTAAACCGGATAGAACCGGATTGAACCGCTTTAAACCAGTTTAAACCGAATAGAACCGGATAGAACTGGTTTAAACTGGTTTAAACCGGATAGAACCGGATAGAACTGGTTTAAACCGGATAAAACCGGATTGAACCGGTTAAACCAGTTTCAACCAGATTGAACCGGATAGAAACAGTTTAAACTGGATAAAACCGGATTGAACCGGTTTAAACCTGATTAAACTGGATAAAACCGGATTGAACTGGATTAAACCGGTTTAAACCGGATGAAACCAGATTGAAATGGTTTAAACCGGATAAAACGGGATTGAACCGGCTTAAACCTGTTTAAACCTGATAAAACTGCATTGAACCGGTTTAAACTGGTATAAACCGGATAAATCCGGAATGAACTGGTTTAAACTGGTTTAAACCGGATAGAACCGGATAGAACCGGTTTAAGCCGGATAAAATCGGATTGAACCGGTTTAAACCGGTTTAAACCGGATAGAACCGGATTGAAACGCTTTAAACCAGTTTAAACCGAATAGAACCGGATAGAAATGGTTTAAACCGGTTTAATCTGGATAGAACCGGATAGAACCGGTTTAAACGGGTTTAAACCGGATAGAAACGGATTGAACCGGTTTAAACCGGATAAAACCGGATAGAACCGGTTTAAACTGGTTTAAACGGGATAGAACCGGGTAGAACCAGTTTAAAACGGATAAAACTAGATTGAACAGGTTTAAACCGGTTTAATCCGGATAAAACCTAATTGAACCGGTTGAAACCGGAGAAAAACGGATTGAACTGGTTGAACGGGTTTAAATCGGATAGAACCGGATTGAACCGGTTTAAACCGCATAAACCCGGTTTGATCTGGTTTGAACCGCTTTAAACCGGATAGATCGGTTTAAACCGGATAAAAGAGGATTGAACCGGTTTAAACGGGTTTTAACCAGATAAAAGCGGATTGAACCAGTTTAAACCGGATAAAAACGGATTGAACCGGTTTAAACCGGTTTAAACCGGATAGAAACGGATTGAAACGGTATAAAACGGGTTAAACCGGATAATACCGGATTGAACTGTTTTAAACCGTATAAAACCGGATTGAACCGGTTTAAACTGGTTTAAACAGGATAAAATCAGATTGAACCAGTTTAAACTGGTTTAATCCATATAAAACCGGATTGAACCAGTTTAAACCGGTTTAAACCAGATAAAAGCAGATTGAACCGCTTTAGACCGGATAGAACTGGACTGAACCGGTTTAAACCGGTTTTAACCGGATAAAACCGGATTGAACCGGTTTAAACCGATTTAAACCGGATAGAATCGGATTGAACTGGTTTAAACCGGATAAAACAAGATAGAACTGGTATAAACGGGATAGAACTGGATTGAACCGGTTTAAACCGGTTTAAACAGGATAAAATCGGATTGAACCGGTTTAAACTGGTTTAAATCGGTTAAAACCGGATTGAACCGGTTTAAACTTGATAAAACCAGATTGAACCAATTTAAACCGGTTTAAACCGGATAAAAACGGATTGAACCGGTTTAAACCGGTTTAAACTAGATAAAACCGGATTGAACCGGTTTAAACAGGATAAAAACGGATAGGACCGGATTGAACCGGTTTAAACCGGTTTAAACCAGATGAAACTGGATAGAACTGGTTTAAAGCAGATAGAAAGGGATTGAACCGTTTTAAACCGTTTTAAACCGGATGAAACCAGATTGAAACGGTTTAAACCAGATAAAACCGGATTGAACCGGCTTAAACCGGTTTAAACCAGATAAAACTGCATTGAACCGGATTAAACCGGTATAAACCGGATAAATCCGGAATGAACTGGTTTAAACCGGTTTAAAGCGGAGAGAACCGGATAGAAAAGGTTTAAACCGGATAGAACCGGATTGAACCGCTTTAAACCAGTTTAAACCGAATAGAACCGGATAGAACTGGTTTAAACTGGTTTAAACCGGATAGAACCGGATAGAACTGGTTTAAACCAGATAAAACCGGATTGAACCGGTTAAACCAGTTTCAACCGGATTGAACCGGATAGAAACAGTTTAAACTAGATAAAACTGGATTGAACCGGTTTAAACCTGATTAAACTGGATAAAACCGGATTGAACTGGATTAAACCGGTTTAAACCGGATGAAACCAGATTGAAACGGTTTAAACCGGATAAAACGGGATTGAACCGGCTTAAACCGGTTTAAACCTGATAAAACTGCATTGAACCGGTTTAAACTGGTATAAACCGGATAAATCCGGAATGAACTGGTTTAAACTGGTTTAAACCGGATAGAACCGGTTTAAGCCGGATAAAATCGGATTGAACCGGTTTAAACCGGTTTAAACCGGATAGAACCGGATTGAAACTCTTTAAACCAGTTTAAACCGAATAGAACCGGATAGAAATGGTTTAAACCGGTTTAATCTGGATAGAACCGGATAGAACCGGTTTAAACCGGTTTAAACCGGATAGAAACGGATTGAACAGGTTTAAACCGGATAAAACCGGATAGAACTGGTTTAAACTGGTTTAAACGGGATAGAACCGGGTAGAACCAGTTTAAAACGGATAAAACTAGATTGAACAGGTTTAAACCGGTTTAATCCGGATAAAACCGAATTGAACCGGTTGAAACCGGAGAAAAACGGATTGAACTGGTTGAACCGGTTTTAACCGGATAAAACCGGATTGAACCGGTTTAAACCGGTTTAAACCGGATAGAATCGGATTGAACTGGTTTAAACCGGATAAAAAAAGATAGAACTGGTATAAACCGGATAGAACTGGATTGAACCGGTTTAAACCGGTTTACACAGGATAAAATCGGATTGAACCGGTTTAAACTGGTTTAAATCGGTTAAAACCGGATTGAACCGGTTTAAACTTGATAAAACCAGATTGAACCAGTTTAAACCGGTTTAAACTAGATAAAACCGGATTGAACCGGTTTAAACAGGATAAAAACGGATAGGACCGGATTGAACCGGTTTAAACCGGTTTAAACCAGATGAAACTGGATAGAACTGGTTTAAAGCAGATAGAAAGGGATTGAACCGTTTTAAACCGGTTTAAACCGGATAAAACCAGATTGAACCGGTTTAAACCAGATAAAACCGGATTGAACCGGTTTAAACCGGTGTGCACCGTATAGAACCGGATTGAACGTGATTAAACCGGATAAAACTGGATTGAACCAGTTTAAACCGGATAAAACCGGATGGAAACCTTTTAAACTGGATAGAACTGGATTGAACCGGTTTAAACCAGAAAAACCGGATTGAACCTGTTTAAACCGGATAAAACAGGACTGAACCGGTTTAAACCGGATTGATCCAGTTTAAACTGGTTTAAACCGGATAAAACCGGATAGAACCGGGTTGAACCAGATTGAAGCGGTTTAAACCGGTTTAAACCAGATAAAACCGGATAGAACGTGTTTAAAACGGAAAAAAGCAGATTTAACCGGATTAAACCGGTTTAAACAGGATTAAACTGGATTGAATAAGTTTAAACCGGATTGAACCGGTTTAAACCGGTTTAAAACGGATAGAACCGGATTGAACCGGTTTAAACCGCTTTAAACTACATAAAACCGGATTGAACTGTTTTAAACAGGATAAAACCGGATTGAACCGGTTTAAAAGGTTTAAACAGGATAAAACCGCATTGAACCGGTTTAAACCGGATAAAACCGGATCGATCCGGTTTAAACTGGTTTAAAACGGATAAAACAGGATCGAACTGCTTTAAAGCGGATAGAAAGGGTTTGAACCGGTTTAAACCGGATTGAACCGGTTTAAACCGGATAAAACCGGATTGAACCGGTTTAAACCAGTTTGAACCGTATAGAACCGGATTGAACGTGTTTAAACCGGATAGAACCGGATTGAACCGGTTTAAACCAGAAAAACCGGATTGAACCTGTTTAAACTGGATAAAACCGGACTGAACCAGTTAAAACCGGATAAAACCGGATTGATCCGGTTTAAACTGGTTTAAATAGGATAAAACCGGATTGAACTGGTTTAAACCGGATAAAAACTGATAGAACCAGACTGAACCAGTATAAACCGGTTTAAGCCAGATGAAACCGGATAGAACTGGTTTAAACTGGATAAAATCGGATTGAACCAGTTTAAACCAGATTAAACTGGAAAGAACCGGTTTACACAGGATAGAAGAGGATTGAACCGGTATAAACCGGATAGAACCGGATTGAACCGGTTTAAACCGGTTTAAACCGGATAGAACCGGATTGAACCGGTTCCAACCGGTTTAAACCAGATAAAACCGGATAGAACCGGTTGAAACTGGATAAAACCGGATTGAACCGGTTGAAACCGGATGAAACCGGATAGAACCGGTTTAAACCGGTTAGAACCGGATTGAACCGGTGTAAACCGTTTAAAAGTGGATAAAACCGGATTGAACTGGTTTAAACAGGATAAAACCGGATTGATCCGGTTTAAAATGTTTTAAACAGGATTAAACCGGATTGAACCGGTTGAAACCGATTGATCCGGTTTAGACCGTTTTAAACCGGATAAAACCGGATAGAACTGGTTTAAAGCAGATAGAAAGGGATTGAATCGTTTTAAACCGGTTTAAACCGGATAAAACCAGACTGAACCAGTTTAAACTGGTTTAAACTGGATAAAACCGATTGAACCGGTTTAAACTGGATAAAACCGGATTGAACCGGTTTAAACCGGATAAAACTGGACTGAACCGGTTTAAACTGGATAAAACCGGATTGATCCGGTTTAAACTGGTTTAAACCAGATAAAACCGGATAGAACCGGGTTGAACCAGATTGAAGTGGTTGAAACCGGTTTAAACCAGATAAAACAGGATAGAACGGATTTAAACCGGAAAAAAAGCAGATTGAAACGGATTAAACCAGTTTAAACCGGATAAAACCGGATTGAATAAGTTTAAACCGGATTGAACCAGTTTAAACTGGTTTAAAACGGATAGAACCGGATTGAACCGGTTTAAACCGGATAAAACCGGATCCATCCTGTTTAAACTGGTTTAAACCGGATAAAACAGGATAGAACTAGTTTAAAGCGGATAGAAAGGGACTGAAACAGTTTAAACCGGATTAAACCGGATTAAACCGGATAAAACCAGATTGAACCGGTTTAAACCTGTTTAAACTGGATAAAACCGGATTGAACTGGTTTAAACCGGTTTGAACCGTATAGAACCGGATTGAACGTGTTTAAACTGGATAAAACCGGATTGAACCGGTTTAAACCGGATAAAACCATATTGAACCGGTTTAAATAGGTTTAAAGTGGACAAAACCGGATTGAACTGGTTTAAACAGGATAAAACCGGATTGAACCGGTTTAAAGCGGATAAAACAAGATAGAACTGGTTTATAACGGATAGAACCGGATTGAACTGGTTTAAACCGGTTTAAACCGGATAAAACCGGGTTGAACCGGTTTAAACCTGATTAAACCAGATAAAACCGGACTGATCTGGTTTAAACTTGTTAAAACCGGATTGAACCGGTTTAAACGGGTTTAAACCAGATAAAAGCGGATTGAACCGGTTTAAAAAGGACAGAACCGTACTGAACCGGTTTAAACAGGTTTCAAGTGGATAAAACCGGATTGAACTGGTATAAACTGGATAAAACCGGATAGAACGGGGTTGAACCAGATTGAAGCGGTTTAAACCGGTTTAAACCAGATAAAACCGGATAGAACGTGTTTAAAACGGAAAAAAGCAGATTTAACCGGATTAAACTGGTCTAAACACGATAAAACCGGATTGAACCGGTTTAAAATGGTTTAAACAGGATAAAACCGCATTGAACCGGTTTAAACCGGATAAAACCGGATCGATCCGGTTTAAACCGGTTTAAAACGGATAAAACAGGATCGAAATGCTTTAAAGCGGATAGAAAGGGTTTGAACCGGTTTAAACCGGATTGAACCGGTTTAAACCGGATAAAACCGGATTGAACCGGTTTAAACCAGTTTGAACCGTATAGAACCGGATTGAACGTGTTTAAACCGGATAGAACCGGATTGAACCGGTTTAAACCAGAAAAACCGGATTGAACCTGTTTAAACTGGATAAAACCGGACTGAACCAGTTAAAACCGGATAAAACCGGATTGATCCGGTTTAAACTGGTTTAAATAGGATAAAACCGGATTGAACTGGTTTAAACCAGATAAAAACTGATAGAACCAGACTGAACCAGTATAAACCAGTTTAAGCCAGATGAAACCGGATAGAACCGGTTTAAACTGGATAAAATCGGATTGAACCAGTTTAAACCAGATGAAACTGGAAAGAACCGGTTTACACTGGACAGAAGAGGATTGAACCGGTATAAAACGGATAGAACCGGATTGAACCGGTTCCAACCGGTTTAAACCAGATAAAACCAGATAGAACCGGTTGAAACTGGATAAAACCGGATTGAACCGGTTGAAACCGGATGAAACCGGATTGAACCGGTTTAAACCAGATAAAACTGGATTGAACCCTTTTAAACCAGTTTAAACTGGATAGAACTGGATAGAACCGGTTCAAACCGGATAAAACCGGATTGAACCTGTTAAACCAGTTTCAACCGGATAAAACCGGATTGAACCGGTTTAAACCGGATAAAACCGGAGTGAACCGGTTTGAACCGGTTTAAACCTGATAAAACCGGATTGAGTCAGTTTAAACTGGTTTAAACCGGATAAAACTGGATTGAACCAGTTTAAACTGGTTTAAACCGGATAAAACCGGATTGAACCGGTTAAACCAGTTTCAACCGGATTGAACCGGATAGAAACAGTTTAAACTGGATAAAACCGGATTGAACCGGTTTAAACCTGATTAAACTGGATAAAACCGGATTGAACCGGATTAAACCGGTTTAAACCGGATGAAACCAGATTGAAACGGTTTAAACCGGATAAAACCGGATTGAACCGGCTTACACCGGTTTAAACCTGATAAAACTGCATTGAACCGGTTTAAACTGGTATAAACCGGATAAATCCGGAATGAACTGGTTTAAACTGGTTTAAACCGGATAGAACCGGTTTAAGCCGGATAAAATCGGATTGAACCGGTTTAAACCGGTTTAAACCGGATAGAACCGGATTGAAACGCTTTAAACCAGTTTAAACCGAATAGAACCGGATAGAAATGGTTTAAACCGGTTTAATCTGGATAGAACCGGATAGAACCGGTTTAAACCGGTTTAAACCGGATAGAAACGGATTGAACCGGTTTAAACCGGATAAAACCGGATAGAACCGGTTTAAACTGGTTTAAACGGGATAGAACCAGGTAGAACCAGTTTAAAACGGATAAAACTAGATTGAACAGGTTTAAACCGGTTTAATCCGGATAAAACCGAATTGAACCGGTTGAAACCGGAGAAAAACGGATTGAACTGGTTGAACCGGTTTTAACCGGATAAAACCGGATTGAACCGGTTTAAACCGGTTTAAACCGGATAGAATCGGATTGAACTGGTTTAAACCGGTGTGAACCGTATAGAACCGGATTGAACGTGATTAAACCGGATAAAACTGGATTGAACCAGTTTAAACCGGATAAAACCGGATGGAAACCTTTTAAACTGGATAGAACTGGATTGAACCGGTTTAAACCAGAAAAACCGGATTGGACCTGTTTAAACCGGATAAAACAGGACTGAACCGGTTTAAACCGGATTGATCCGGTTTAAACTGGTTTAAACCGGATAAAACCGGATAGAACCGGGTTGAACCAGATTGAAGCGGTTTAAACCGGTTTAAACCAGATAAAACCGGATAGAACGTGTTTAAAACGGAAAAAAGCAGATTTAACCGGATTAAACCGGTTTAAACAGGATTAAACTGGATTGAATAAGTTTAAACCGGATTGAACTGGTTTAAACCGGTTTAAAACGGATAGAACTGGATTGAACCGGTTTAAACCGCTTTAAACTACATAAAAACGGATTGAACTGTTTTAAACAGGATAAAACCGGATTGAACCGGTTTAAAAGGTTTAAACAGGATAAAACCGCATTGAACCGGTTTAAACCGGATAAAACCGTATCGATCGGGTTTAAACCGGTTTAAAACGGATAAAACAGGATCGAACTGCTTTAAAGCGGATAGAAAGGGTTTGAACCGGTTTAAACCGGATTGAACCGGTTTAAACCGGATAAAACCGGATTGAACCGGTTTAAACCAGTTTGAACCGTATAGAACCGGATTGAACGTGTTTAAACCGGATAGAACCGGATTGAACCAGTTTAAACCAGAAAAACCGGATTGAACCTGTTTAACATGGATAAAACCGGACTGAACCAGTTAAAACCTGATAAAACCGGATTGATCCGGTTTAAACTGGTTTAAATAGGATAAAACCGGATTGAACTGGTTTAAACCGGATAAAAACTGATAGAACCAGACTGAACCAGTATAAACCGGTTTAAGCCAGATGAAACCGGATAGAACCGGTTTAAACTGGATAAAATCGGATTGAACCAGTTTAAACCAGATTAAACTGGAAAGAACAGGTTTACACTGGATAGAAGAGGATTGAACCGGTATAAACCGGATAGAACCGGATTGAACCGGTTCCAACTGGTTTAAACCAGATAAAACCGGATAGAACCGGTTGAAACTGGATAAAAGCGGATTGAACCGGTTGAAACCGGATGAAACCGGATAGAACCGGTTTAAACCGGATAGAACCGGATTGAACCGGTGTAAACCGGATAGAACCGGATTGAACCGGTGTAAACCGTTTAAAAGTGGATAAAACCGGATTGAACTGGTTTAAACTGGATAAAACCGATTGAACCGGTTTAAACTGGATAAAACCGGATTGAACCGGTTTAAACCGGTGTGAACCGTATAGAACCGGATTGAACGTGTTTAACCGGATGAAACCGGATTGAACCGGTTTAAACCGGATAAAACCGGATGGAAACCGTTTAAACTGGATAGAACTGGATTGAACTGGTTTAAACCAGAAAAACCGGATTGAACCTGTCTAAACCGGATAAAACCGGACTGAACCGGTTTAAACTGGATAAAACCGGATTGATCCGGTTTAAACTGGTTTAAACCAGATAAAACCGGATAGAACCGGGTTGAACCAGATTGAAGCGGTTGAAACCGGTTTAAACCAGATAAAACAGGATAGAACGGATTTAAACCGGAAAAAAGCAGATTGAACCGGATTAAACCAGTTTAAACCGGATAAAACCGGATTGAATAAGTTTAATCCGGATAGAACCGGCTTAAACCGGTTTAAACCAGATAAAACTGCATTGAACCGGTTTAAACCGGTATAAACCGGATAAATCCGGAATGAACTGGTTTAAACCGGTTTAAACCGGATAGAACCGGATAGAAAAGGTTTAAACCGGATAAAACCGGATTGAACCGGTTAAACCAGTTTCAACCGGATTGAACCGGATAGAACCAGTTTAAACTGGATAAAACCGGATTGAACCGGTTTAAACCTGATTAAACTGGATAAAACCGGATTGAACCGGATTAAACCGGTTTAAACCGGATGAAACCAGATTGAAACGGTTTAAACCGGATAAAACCGGATTGAACCGGTTAAACCAGTTTCAACCGGATTGAACCGGATAGAACCAGTTTAAACTGGATAAAACCAGATTGAACCGGTTTAAACCGGTTTAAATCGGATAGAACCGGATTGAACCGGTTTATTCCGGAGAAAACCGGATTGAACTGGTTGAACCGGTTTAAATCAGATAGAACCGGATTGAACCGGTTTAAACCGCATAAACCCGGATTGAACCCGTTTGAACCGGTTTAAACCGGAAAGAACCGGTTTAATCAGTATTAAACTGGATGGAACCGGTTTAAACCGGATAAAAGCGGATTGAACCGGTTTAAACCGGTTTCAACCGGATAGAACCGTATTGAACTGGTTTAAACCAGATAAAACCGGATTGAACTGGTTTAAACTGGATAAAACCGGATTGAACCGGTTTAAACCAGTTTAAACAGGATAGAGCCGGATAGAACGGGTTCAAACTGGATAAAACCGGATTGAACCGGTTAAACCAGTTTCAACAGGATAAAACCGGATTGAACCAGTTTACACCAGATAAAACCGGATTGAACTGGTTTAAACCGGTTTAAACCGGATGAAACCGGATTTAACCGGTTTCATCCGGTTTAAACGGGATAAAACCGGATTGAACCGGTTTAAACCGGTTTAAACAGGATAAAACGGGATTGAACCGGTTTAAACCAGTTTAAACCGGATAGAACCGGATTGAACCAGTTTAAACCGGACAAAACCGGATAGAACCGGTTAAAACCAGTTTAAACAGGATAGAACCGGTTCAAACCGTTTTAAACCGGATGAAACCGGATTGAACCGGTTTAAACCAGATAAAACTGGATTGAACCCTTTTAAACCAGTTTAAACTGGATAGAACTGGATAGAACCGGTTCAAACTGGATAAAACCGGATTGAACCGGTTAAACCAGTTTCAACCGGATAAAACCGGATTGAACCGGTTTAAACCAGATAAAACCGGAGTGATCCGGTTTGAACCGGTTTAAACCTGATAAAACCGGATTGAGTCAGTTTAAACCGGTTTCAACCGGATAAAAGCAGATTTAAAAGGATCAAACCGGTTTCAACCGGATTGAAGCGGATAGAACCGGTTTAAACTGTATAAAACCGGATTGAACCGGTTTAAACCTGTTTAAAACGGATAAAACCGGATTGAACCAGATTAAAGCGGTTTAAACCGGATGAAACCAGATTGAAACGGTTTAAACCGGATAAAACCGGATTGAACCGGCTTAAACCGGTTTAAACCAGATAAAACTGCATTGAACCGGTTTAAACCGGTATAAACCGGATAAATCCGGAATGAACTGGTTTAAACCGGTTTAAAGCGGAGAGAACCGGATAGAAAAGGTTTAAACCGGATAGAACCGGATTGAACCGCTTTAAACCAGTTTAAACCGAATAGAACCGGATAGAACTGGTTTAAACTGGTTTAAACCGGATAGAACCGGATAGAACTGGTTTAAACCGGATAAAACCGGATTGAACCGGTTAAACCAGTTTCAACCGGATTGAACCGGATAGAAACAGTTTAAACTGGATAAAACCGGATTGAACCGGTTTAAACCTGATTAAACTGGATAAAACCGGATTGAAATGGATTAAACCGGTTTAAACTGGATGAAACCAGATTGAAATGGTTTAAACCGGATAAAACGGGATTGAACCGGCTTAAACCGGTTTAAACCTGATAAAACTGCATTGAACCGGTTTAAACTGGTATAAACCGGATAAATCCGGAATGAACTGGTTTAAACTGGTTTAAACCGGATAGAACAGGTTTAAGCCGGATAAAACCGGATTGAACCGGTTTAAACCGGTTTAAACCGGATAGAACCGGATTGAAACGCTTTAAACCAGTTTAAACCGAATAGAACCGGATAGAACTGGTTTAAACCGGTTTGAACTGGATAGAACCGGATAGAACCAGTTTAAACCGGATAAAACCGGATTGAACTGGTTTAAACCGGTTTAAACCGGATAGAAACGGATTGAATCGGTTTAAACTGGATAAAACCGGATAGAACCAGTTCAAAACGGATAAAACTAGATTGAACAGGTTTAAACCGGTTTAAACCGGATAGAACCGGATTGAACCGCTTTAAACCAGTTTAAACCGAATAGAACCGAATAGAACTGGTTTAAACCGGTTTAAAACGGATAGAACCGGATAGAACCGGTTTAAACCGGATAAAACCAGATTGAACCGGTTTAAACCGGTTTAAACCGGTTTGAACCGAATAGAAGCGGTTTAAACCGGAAAAAACCGGATTGAACCAGTTTAAACCGGTTTAAACCGGATAGAAACGGATTGAACCGGTTTAAACCGGATAAAACCGGATAGAACCTGTTTGAACTGATTTAAACTGGATAGAACCGGATAGAACCAGTTTAAAACGGATAAAACTAGATTGAACAGGTTTAAACCGGTTTAAACCGGATAGAACCGGATTGAACCGCTTTAAACCAGTTTAAACCGAATAGAACCGAATAGAACTGGTTTAAACGGGTTTAAACCGGATAGAACCGGATAGAACCGGTTTAAACCGGATAAAACCGGATTGAACCAGTTTAAACCGGTTTAAACCGGATAGAAACGGATTGAACCGGTTTAAACCGGATAAAACCGGATAGAACCGGTTTGAACTGATTTAAACTGGATAGAACCGGATAGAACCAGTTTAAAACGGATAAAACTAGATTGAACAGGTTTAAACCGGTTTAAACCGGATAAAACCGGATTGAACCGGTTTAAACCAGTTTGAACCGTATAGAACCGGATTGAACGTGTTTAAACCGGATAGAACCGGATTGAACCAGTTTAAACCAGAAAAACCGGATTGAACCTGTTTAACATGGATAAAACCGGACTGAACCAGTTAAAACCTGATAAAACCGGATTGATCCGGTTTAAACTGGTTTAAATAGGATAAAACCGGATTGAACTGGTTTAAACCGGATAAAAACTGATAGAACCAGACTGAACCAGTATAAACCGGTTTAAGCCAGATGAAACCGGATAGAACCGGTTTAAACTGGATAAAATCGGATTGAACCAGTTTAAACCAGATTAAACTGGAAAGAACCGGTTTACACTGGATAGAAGAGGATTGAACCGGTATAAACCGGATAGAACCGGATTGAACCGGTTCCAACTGGTTTAAACCAGATAAAACCGGATAGAACCGGTTGAAACTGGATAAAACCGGATTGAACCGGTTGAAACCGGATGAAACCGGATAGAACCGGTTTAAACCGGATAGAACCGGATTGAACCGGTGTAAACCGTTTAAAAGTGGATAAAACCGGATTGAACTGGTTTAAACTGGATAAAACCGATTGAACCGGTTTAAACTGGATAAAACCGGATTGAACCGGTTTAAACCGGTGTGAACCGTATAGAACCGGATTGAACGTGTTTAACCGGATGAAACCGGATTGAACCGGTTTAAACCGGATAAAACCGGATGGAAACCGTTTAAACTGGATAGAACTGGATTGAACTGGTTTAAACCAGAAAAACCGGATTGAACCTGTCTAAACCGGATAAAACCGGACTGAACCGGTTTAAACTGGATAAAACCGGATTGATCCGGTTTAAACTGGTTTAAACCAGATAAAACCGGATAGAACCGGGTTGAACCAGATTGAAGCGGTTGAAACCGGTTTAAACCAGATAAAACAGGATAGAACGGATTTAAACCGGAAAAAAGCAGATTGAACCGGATTAAACCAGTTTAAACCGGATAAAACCGGATTGAATAAGTTTAATCCGGATAGAACCGGCTTAAACCGGTTTAAACCAGATAAAACTGCATTGAACCGGTTTAAACCGGTATAAACCGGATAAATCCGGAATGAACTGGTTTAAACCGGTTTAAACCGGATAGAACCGGATAGAAAAGGTTTAAACCGGATAAAACCGGATTGAACCGGTTAAACCAGTTTCAACCGGATTGAACCGGATAGAACCAGTTTAAACTGGATAAAACCGGATTGAACCGGTTTAAACCTGATTAAACTGGATAAAACCGGATTGAACCGGATTAAACCGGTTTAAACCGGATGAAACCAGATTGAAACGGTTTAAACCGGATAAAACCGGATTGAACCGGTTAAACCAGTTTCAACCGGATTGAACCGGATAGAACCAGTTTAAACTGGATAAAACCAGATTGAACCGGTTTAAACCGGTTTAAATCGGATAGAACCGGATTGAACCGGTTTATTCCGGAGAAAACCGGATTGAACTGGTTGAACCGGTTTAAATCAGATAGAACCGGATTGAACCGGTTTAAACCGCATAAACCCGGATTGAACCCGTTTGAACCGGTTTAAACCGGAAAGAACCGGTTTAATCAGTATTAAACTGGATGGAACCGGTTTAAACCGGATAAAAGCGGATTGAACCGGTTTAAACCGGTTTCAACCGGATAGAACCGTATTGAACTGGTTTAAACCAGATAAAACCGGATTGAACTGGTTTAAACTGGATAAAACCGGATTGAACCGGTTTAAACCAGTTTAAACAGGATAGAGCCGGATAGAACGGGTTCAAACTGGATAAAACCGGATTGAACCGGTTAAACCAGTTTCAACAGGATAAAACCGGATTGAACCAGTTTACACCAGATAAAACCGGATTGAACTGGTTTAAACCGGTTTAAACCGGATGAAACCGGATTTAACCGGTTTCATCCGGTTTAAACGGGATAAAACCGGATTGAACCGGTTTAAACCGGTTTAAACAGGATAAAACGGGATTGAACCGGTTTAAACCAGTTTAAACCGGATAGAACCGGATTGAACCAGTTTAAACCGGACAAAACCGGATAGAACCGGTTAAAACCAGTTTAAACAGGATAGAACCGGTTCAAACCGTTTTAAACCGGATGAAACCGGATTGAACCGGTTTAAACCAGATAAAACTGGATTGAACCCTTTTAAACCAGTTTAAACTGGATAGAACTGGATAGAACCGGTTCAAACTGGATAAAACCGGATTGAACCGGTTAAACCAGTTTCAACCGGATAAAACCGGATTGAACCGGTTTAAACCAGATAAAACCGGAGTGATCCGGTTTGAACCGGTTTAAACCTGATAAAACCGGATTGAGTCAGTTTAAACCGGTTTCAACCGGATAAAAGCAGATTTAAAAGGATCAAACCGGTTTCAACCGGATTGAAGCGGATAGAACCGGTTTAAACTGGATAAAACCGGATTGAACCGGTTTAAACCTGTTTAAAACGGATAAAACCGGATTGAACCAGATTAAAGCGGTTTAAACCGGATGAAACCAGATTGAAACGGTTTAAACCGGATAAAACCGGATTGAACCGGCTTAAACCGGTTTAAACCAGATAAAACTGCATTGAACCGGTTTAAACCGGTATAAACCGGATAAATCCGGAATGAACTGGTTTAAACCGGTTTAAAGCGGAGAGAACCGGATAGAAAAGGTTTAAACCGGATAGAACCGGATTGAACCGCTTTAAACCAGTTTAAACCGAATAGAACCGGATAGAACTGGTTTAAACTGGTTTAAACCGGATAGAACCGGATAGAACTGGTTTAAACCGGATAAAACCGGATTGAACCGGTTAAACCAGTTTCAACCGGATTGAACCGGATAGAAACAGTTTAAACTGGATAAAACCGGATTGAACCGGTTTAAACCTGATTAAACTGGATAAAACCGGATTGAACTGGATTAAACCGGTTTAAACTGGATGAAACCAGATTGAAATGGTTTAAACCGGATAAAACGGGATTGAACCGGCTTAAACCGGTTTAAACCTGATAAAACTGCATTGAACCGGTTTAAACTGGTATAAACCGGATAAATCCGGAATGAACTGGTTTAAACTGGTTTAAACCGGATAGAACAGGTTTAAGCCGGATAAAACCGGATTGAACCGGTTTAAACCGGTTTAAACCGGATAGAACCGGATTGAAACGCTTTAAACCAGTTTAAACCGAATAGAACCGGATAGAACTGGTTTAAACCGGTTTGAACTGGATAGAACCGGATAGAACCAGTTTAAACCGGATAAAACCGGATTGAACTGGTTTAAACCGGTTTAAACCGGATAGAAACGGATTGAATCGGTTTAAACTGGATAAAACAGGATAGAACCAGTTCAAAACGGATAAAACTAGATTGAACAGGTTTAAACCGGTTTAAACCGGATAGAACCGGATTGAACCGCTTTAAACCAGTTTAAACCGAATAGAACCGAATAGAACTGGTTTAAACCGGTTTAAAACGGATAGAACCGGATAGAACCGGTTTAAACCGGATAAAACCAGATTGAACCGGTTTAAACCGGTTTAAACCGGTTTGAACCGAATAGAAGCGGTTTAAACCGGAAAAAACCGGATTGAACCAGTTTAAACCGGTTTAAACCGGATAGAAACGGATTGAACCGGTTTAAACCGGATAAAACCGGATAGAACCTGTTTGAACTGATTTAAACTGGATAGAACCGGATAGAACCAGTTTAAAACGGATAAAACTAGATTGAACAGGTTTAAACCGGTTTAAACCGGATAGAACCGGATTGAACCGCTTTAAACCAGTTTAAACCGAATAGAACCGAATAGAACTGGTTTAAACGGGTTTAAACCGGATAGAACCGGATAGAACCGGTTTAAACCGGATAAAACCGGATTGAACCAGTTTAAACCGGTTTAAACCGGATAGAAACGGATTGAACCGGTTTAAACCGGATAAAACCGGATAGAACCGGTTTGAACTGATTTAAACTGGATAGAACCGGATAGAACCAGTTTAAAACGGATAAAACTAGATTGAACAGGTTTAAACCGGTTTAAACCGGATAAAACCGAATTGAACCGGTTTAAACCAGTTTAAACCGGAGAAAACCGGATTGAACCGGTTTAAACCGGTTTAAACCGGAGAAAACCGGATTGAACCGGTTTAAACCGGTTTAAACCGGAGAAAACCGGATTGAACCGGTTTAAACCGGTTTAAACCGGAGAAAACCGGATTGAACCGGTTTATTCCGGAGAAAACCGGATTGAACGGGTTGAACCGGTTTAAATCGGATAGAACCGGATTGAACCGGTTTAAACCGCATAAACCCGGATTGAACCGGTTTGAACCGGTTTAAACCGGAAAGAACCGGTTTAATCAGGACTAAACTGGATGGAACCGGTTTAAACCGGATAAAAGCGGATTGAACCGGTTTGAACCGGTTTCAACCGGATAGAACCGTATTGACCTGGTTTAAACCAGATAAAACCGGATTGAACTGGTTTAAACTGGATAAAACCGGATTGAACCGGTTTAAACCAGTTTAAACAGGATAGAGCCGGATAGAACGGGTTCAAACTGGATAAAACCGGATTGAACCGGTTAAACCAGTTTCAACAGGATAAAACCGGATTGAACCAGTTTACACCAGATAAAACCGGATTGAACTGGTTTAAACCGGTTTAAACCGGATGATACCGGATTTAACCGGTTTAATCCGGTTTAAACGGGATAAAACCGGATTGAACCAGTTTAAACCGGTTTAAACAGGATAAAACGGGATTGAACCGGTTTAAACCAGTTTAAACCGGATAGAACCGGATTGAACCAGTTTAAACCGGACAAAACCGGATAGAACCGGTTAAAACCAGTTTAAACAGGATAGAACCGGTTCAAACCGTTTTAAACCGGATGAAACCGGATTGAACCGGTTTAAACCAGATAAAACTGGATTGAACCCTTTTAAACCAGTTTAAACTGGATAGAACTGGATAGAACCGGTTCAAACTGGATAAAACCGGATTGAACCGGTTAAACCAGTTTCAACCGGATAAAACCGGATTGAACCGGTTTAAACCAGATAAAACCGGAGTGATCCGGTTTGAACCGGTTTAAACCTGATAAAACCGGTTTGAGTCAGTTTAAACCGGTTTAAACCGGATAAAATTGGATTGAACCGGTTTAAACTGGTTTAAACCGGATAAAACCGGATTGAACCGGTTTCAACCGGATAAAAGCAGATTTAAAAGGATCAAACCGGTTTCAACCGGATTGAACCGGATAGAACCGGTTTAAACTGGATAAAACCGGATTGAACCGGTTTAAACCTGTTTAAAACGGATAAAACCGGATTGAACCGGATTAAACCGGTTTAAACCGGATGAAACCAGATTGAAACGGTTTAAACCGGATAAAACCCGATTGAACCGGCTTAAACCGGTTTAAACCAGATAAAACTGCATTGAACCGGTTTAAACCGGTATAAACCGGATAAATCCGGAATGAACTGGTTTAAACCGGTTTAAAGCGGAGAGAACCGGATAGAAAAGGTTTAAACCGGATAGAACCGGATTCAACCGCTTTAAACCAGTTTAAACCGAATAGAACCGGATAGAACTGGTTTAAACTGGTTTAAACCGGATAGAACCGGATAGAACTGGTTTAAACCGGATAAAACCGGATTGAACCGGTTAAACCAGTTTCAACCGGATTGAACCGGATAGAAACAGTTTAAACTGGATAAAACCGGATTGAACCGGTTTAAACCTGATTAAACTGGATAAAACCGGATTGAACTGGATTAAACCGGTTTAAACCGGATGAAACCAGATTGAAATGGTTTAAACCGGATAAAACGGGATTGAACCGGCTTAAACCTGTTTAAACCTGATAAAACTGCATTGAACCGGTTTAAACTGGTATAAACCGGATAAATCCGGAATGAACTGGTTTAAACTGGTTTAAACCGGATAGAACCGGATAGAACCGGTTTAAGCCGGATAAAATCGGATTGAACCGGTTTAAACCGGTTTAAACCGGATAGAACCGGATTGAAACGCTTTAAACCAGTTTAAACCGAATAGAACCGGATAGAAATGGTTTAAACCGGTTTAATCTGGATAGAACCGGATAGAACCGTTTTAAACGGGTTTAAACCGGATAGAAACGGATTGAACCGGTTTAAACCGGATAAAACCGGATAGAACCGGTTTAAACTGGTTTAAACGGGATAGAACCGGGTAGAACCAGTTTAAAACGGATAAAACTAGATTGAACAGGTTTAAACCGGTTTAATCCGGATAAAACCGAATTGAACCGGTTGAAACCGGAGAAAAACGGATTGAACAGGTTGAACCGGTTTAAATCGGATAGAACCGGATTGAACCGGTTTAAACCGCATAAACCCGGTTTGATCTGGTTTGAACCGCTTTAAACCGGATAGATCGGTTTAAACCGGATAAAAGAGGATTGAACCGGTTTAAACGGGTTTAAACCAGATAAAAGCGGATTGAACCAGTTTAAACCGGATAAAAACGGATTGAACCGGTTTAAACCGGTTTAAACCGGATAGAAACGGATTGAAACGGTATAAAACGGGTTAAACCGGATAATACCGGATTGAACTGTTTTAAACCGTATAAAACCGGATTGAACCGGTTTAAACTGGTTTAAACAGGATAAAATCAGATTGAACCAGTTTAAACTGGTTTAATCCATATAAAACCGGATTGAACCAGTTTAAACCGGTTTAAACCAGATAAAAGCAGATGGAACCGCTTTAGACCAGATAGAACTGGACTGAACCGGTTTAAACCGGTTTTAACCGGATAAAACCGGATTGAACCGGTTTAAACCGATTTAAACCGGATAGAATCGGATTGAACTGGTTTAAACCGGATAAAACAAGATAGAACTGGTATAAATGGGATAGAACTGGATTGAACCGGTTTAAACCGGTTTAAACAGGATAAAATCGGATTGAACCGGTTTAAACTGGTTTAAATCGGTTAAAACCGGATTGAACCGGTTTAAACTTGATAAAACCAGATTGAACCAATTTAAACCGGTTTAAACCGGATAAAAACGGATTGAACCGGTTTAAACCGGTTTAAACTTGATAAAACCGGATTGAACCGGTTTAAACAGGATAAAAACGGATAGGACCGGATTGAACCGGTTTAAACCGGTTTAAACCAGATGAAACTGGATAGAACTGGTTTAAAGCAGATAGAAAGGGATTGAACCGTTTTAAACCGTTTTAAACCGGATGAAACCAGATTGAAACGGTTTAAACCAGATAAAACTGGATTGAACCGGCTTAAACCGGTTTAAACCAGATAAAACTGCATTGAACCGGATTAAACCGGTATAAACCGGATAAATCCGGAATGAACTGGTTTAAACCGGTTTAAAGCGGAGAGAACCGGATAGAAAAGGTTTAAACCGGATAGAAACGGATTGAACCGCTTTAAACCAGTTTAAACCGAATAGAACCGGATAGAACTGGTTTAAACTGGTTTAAACCGGATAGAACCGGATAGAACTGGTTTAAACCGGATAAAACCGGATTGAACCGGTTAAACCAGTTTCAACCGGATTGAACCGGATAGAAACAGTTTAAACTGGATAAAACTGGATTGAACCGGTTTAAACCTGATTAAACTGGATAAAAACGGATTGAACTGGATTAAACCGGTTTAAACCGGATGAAACCAGATTGAAACGGTTTAAACCGGATAAAACGGGATTGAACCGGCTTAAACCGGTTTAAACCTGATAAAACTGCATTGAACCGGTTTAAACTGGTATAAACCGGATAAATCCGGAATGAACTGGTTTAAACTGGTTTAAACCGGATAGAACCGGTTTAAGCCGGATAAAATCGGATTGAACCGGTTTAAACCGGTTTAAACCGGATAGAACCGGATTGAAACGCTTTAAACCAGTTTAAACCGAATAGAACCGGATAGAAATGGTTTAAACCGGTTTAATCTGGATAGAACCGGATAGAACCGGTTTAAACCGGTTTAAACCGGATAGAAACGGATTGAACCGGTTTAAACCGGATAAAACCGGATAGAACCGGTTTAAACTGGTTTAAACGGGATAGAACCGGGTAGAACCAGTTTAAAACGGATAAAACTAGATTGAACAGGTTTAAACCGGTTTAATCCGGATAAAACCGAATTGAACCGGTTGAAACCGGAGAAAAACGGATTGAACTGGTTGAACCGGTTTTAACCGGATAAAACCGGATTGAACCGGTTTAAACCGGTTTAAACCGGATAGAATCGGATTGAACTGGTTTAAACCGGATAAAAAAAGATAGAACTGGTATAAACCGGATAGAACTGGATTGAACCGGTTTAAACCGGTTTACACAGGATAAAATCGGATTGAACCGGTTTAAACTGGTTTAAATCGGTTAAAACCGGATTGAACCGGTTTAAACTTGATAAAACCAGATTGAACCAGTTTAAACCGGTTTAAACCAGATAAAACCGGATTGAACCGGTTTAAACCGGTTTAAACTAGATAAAACCGGATTGAACCGGTTTAAACAGGATAAAAACGGATAGGACCGGATTGAACCGGTTTAAACCGGTTTAAACCAGATGAAACTGGATAGAACTGGTTTAAAGCAGATAGAAAGGGATTGAACCGTTTTAAACCGGTTTAAACCGGATAAAACCAGATTGAACCAGTTTAAACCGGTTTAAACCGGATAAAAACTGATTGAACCGGTTTAAACCGGTTTAAACTAGATAAAACCGGATTGAACCGGTTTAAACAGGATAAAAACGGATAGGACCGGATTGAACCGGTTTAAACCGGTTTAAACCAGATGAAACTGGATAGAACTGGTTTAAAGCAGATAGAAAGGGATTGAACCTTTTTAAACCGGTTTAAACCGGATAAAACCGGATTGAACCGGTTTAAACCAGATAAAACCGGATTGAACCGGTTTAAACCGGTGTGCACCGTATAGAACCGGATTGAACGTGATTAAACCGGATAAAACTGGATTGAACCAGTTTAAACCGGATAAAACCGGATGGAAACCTTTTAAACTGGATAGAACTGGATTGAACCGGTTTAAACCAGAAAAACCGGATTGAACCTGTTTAAACCGGATAAAACAGGACTGAACCGGTTTAAACCGGATTGATCCAGTTTAAACTGGTTTAAACCGGATAAAACCGGATAGAACCGGGTTGAACCAGATTGAAGCGTTTTAAACCGGTTTAAACCAGATAAAACCGGATAGAACGTGTTTAAAACGGAAAAAAGCAGATTTAACCGGATTAAACCGGTTTAAACAGAATTAAACTGGATTGAATAAGTTTAAACCGGATTGAACCGGTTTAAACCGGTTTAAAACGGATAGAACCGGATTGAACCGGTTTAAACCGCTTTGAACTACATAAAACCGGATTGAACTGTTTTAAACAGGATAAAACCGGATTGAACCGGTTTAAAAGGTTTAAACAGGATAAAACCGCATTGAACCGGTTTAAACCGGATAAAACCGGATCGATCCGGTTTAAACTGGTTTAAAACGGATAAAACAGGATCGAACTGCTTTAAAGCGGATAGAAAGGGTTTGAACCGGTTTAAACCGGATTGAACCGGTTTAAACCGGATAAAACTGGATTGAACCGGTTTAAACCAGTTTGAACCGTATAGAACCGGATTGAACGTGTTTAAACCGGATAGAACCGGATTGAACCGGTTTAAACCAGAAAAACCGGATTGAACCTGTTTAAACTGGATAAAACCGGACTGAACCAGTTAAAACCGGATAAAACCGGATTGATCCGGTTTAAACTGGTTTAAATAGGATAAAACCGGATTGAACTGGTTTAAACCGGATAAAAACTGATAGAACCAGACTGAACCAGTATAAACCGGTTTAAGCCAGATGAAACCGGATAGAACCGGTTTAAACTGGATAAAATCGGATTGAACCAGTTTAAACCAGATTAAACTGGAAAGAAACGGTTTACACTGGATAGAAGAGGATTGAACCGGTATAAACCGGATAGAACCGGATTGAACCGGTTTAAACCGGTTTAAACCAGATGAAACTGGATAGAACTGGTTTAAAGCAGATAGAAAGGGATTGAACCGTTTTAAACCGGTTTAAACCGGATAAAACCAGATTGAACCAGTTTAAACCGGTTTAAACCGGATAAAAACTGATTGAACCGGTTTAAACCGGTTTAAACTAGATAAAACCGGATTGAACCGGTTTAAACGGGATAAAAACGGATAGGACCGGATTGAACCGGTTTAAACCGGTTTAAACCAGATGAAACTGGATAGAACTGGTTTAAAGCAGATAGAAAGGGATTGAACCTTTTTAAACCGGTTTAAACCGGATAAAACCAGATTGAACCGGTTTAAACCAGATAAAACCGGATTGAACCGGTTTAAACCGGTGTGCACCGTATAGAACCGGATTGAACGTGAATAAACCGGATAAAACTGGATTGAACCAGTTTAAACCGGATAAAACCGGATGGAAACCTTTTAAACTGGATAGAACTGGATTGAACCGGTTTAAACCAGAAAAACCGGATTGAACCTGTTTAAACCGGATAAAACAGGACTGAACCGGTTTAAACCGGATTGATCCAGTTTAAACTGGTTTAAACCGGATAAAACCGGATAGAACCGGGTTGAACCAGATTGAAGCGTTTTAAACCGGTTTAAACCAGATAAAACCGGATAGAACGTGTTTAAAACGGAAAAAAGCAGATTTAACCAGATTAAACCGGTTTAAACAGGATTAAACTGGATTGAATAAGTTTAAACCGGATTGAACCGGTTTAAACCGGTTTAAAACGGATAGAACCGGATTGAACCGGTTTAAACCGCTTTGAACTACATAAAACCGGATTGAACTGTTTTAAACAGGATAAAACCGGATTGAACCGGTTTAAAAGGTTTAAACAGGATAAAACCGCATTGAACCGGTTTAAACCGGATAAAACCGGATCGATCCGGTTTAAACTGGTTTAAAACGGATAAAACAGGATCGAACTGCTTTAAAGCGGATAGAAAGGGTTTGAACCGGTTTAAACCGGATTGAACCGGTTTAAACCGGATAAAACCGGATTGAACCGGTTTAAACCAGTTTGAACCGTATAGAACCGGATTGAACGTGTTTAAACCGGATAGAACCGGATTGAACCGGTTTAAACCAGAAAAACCGGATTGAACCTGTTTAACATGGATAAAACCGGACTGAACCAGTTAAAACCTGATAAAACCGGATTGATCCGGTTTAAACTGGTTTAAATAGGATAAAACCGGATTGAACTGGTTTAAACCGGATAAAAACTGATAGAACCAGACTGAACCAGTATAAACCGGTTTAAGCCAGATGAAACCGGATAGAACCGGTTTAAACTGGATAAAATCGGATTGAACCAGTTTAAACCAGATTAAACTGGAAAGAACCGGTTTACACTGGATAGAAGAGGATTGAACCGGTATAAACCGGATAGAACCGGATTGAACCGGTTTAAACCGGTTTAAACCGGATAGAACAGGATTGAACCGGTTCCAACCGGTTTAAACCAGATAAAACCGGATAGAACCGGTTGAAACTGGATAAAACCGGATTGAACCGGTTGAAACCGGATGAAACCGGATAGAACCGGTTTAAACCGGATAGAACCGGATTGAACCGGTGTAAACCGTTTAAAAGTGGATAAAACCGGATTGAACTGGTTTAAACTGGATAAAACCGATTGAACCGGTTTAAACTGGATAAAACCGGATTGAACCGGTTTAAACCGGTGTGAACCGTATAGAACCGGATTGAACGTGTTTAACCGGATGAAACCGGATTGAACCGGTTTAAACCGGATAAAACCGGATGGAAACCGTTTAAACTGGATAGAACTGGATTGAACTGGTTTAAACCAGAAAAACCGGATTGAACCTGTCTAAACCGGATAAAACCGGACTGAACCGGTTTAAACTGGATAAAACCGGATTGATCCGGTTTAAACTGGTTTAAACCAGATAAAACCGGATAGAACCGGGTTGAACCAGATTGAAGCGGTTGAAACCGGTTTAAACCAGATAAAACAGGATAGAACGGATTTAAACCGGAAAAAAGCAGATTGAACCGGATTAAACCAGTTTAAACCGGATAAAACCGGATTGAATAAGTTTAATCCGGATAGAACCGGCTTAAACCGGTTTAAACCAGATAAAACTGCATTGAACCGGTTTAAACCGGTATAAACCGGATAAATCCGGAATGAACTGGTTTAAACCGGTTTAAACCGGATAGAACCGGATAGAAAAGGTTTAAACCGGATAAAACCGGATTGAACCGGTTTAAACCGGTTTAAATCGGATAGAACCGGATTGAACCGGTTTATTCCGGAGAAAACCGGATTGAACCGGTTAAACCAGTTTCAACCGGATTGAACCAGATAGAACCAGTTTAAACTGGATAAAACCGGATTGAACCGGTTTAAACCTGATTAAACTGGATAAAACCGGATTGAACCGGATTAAACCGGTTTAAACCGGATGAAACCAGATTGAAACGGTTTAAACCGGATAAAACCGGATTGAACCGGTTAAACCAGTTTCAACCGGATTGAACCGGATAGAACCAGTTTAAACTGGATAAAACCGGATTGAACCGGTTTAAACCGGTTTAAATCGGATAGAACCGGATTGAACCGGTTTATTCCGGAGAAAACCGGATTGAACTGGTTGAACCGGTTTAAATCGGATAGAACCGGATTGAACCGGTTTAAACCGCATAAACCCGGATTGAACCAGTTTGAACCGGTTTAAACCGGAAAGAACCGGTTTAATCACTATTAAACTGGATGGAACAGGTTTAAACCGGATAAAAGCGGATTGAACCGGTTTAAACCGGTTTCAACCGGATAGAACCGTATTGAACTGGTTTAAACCAGATAAAACCGGATTGAACTGGTTTAAACTGGATAAAACCGGATTGAACCGGTTTAAACCAGTTTAAACAGGCTAGAGCCGGATAGAACGGGTTCAAACTGGATAAAACCGGATTGAACCGGTTAAACCAGTTTCAACAGGATAAAACCGGATTGAACCAGTTTACACCAGATAAAACCGGATTGAACTGGTTTAAACCGGTTTAAACCGGATGAAACCAGATTTAACCGGTTTAATCCGGTTTAAACGGGATAAAACCGGATTGAACCGGTTTAAACCGGTTTAAACAGGATAAAACGGGAATGAACCGGTTTAAACCAGTTTAAACCGGATAGAACCGGATTGAACCAGTTTAAACCGGACAAAACCGGATAGAACCGGTTAAAACCAGTTTAAACAGGATAGAACCGGTTCAAACCGTTTTAAACCGGATGAAACCGGATTGAACCGGTTTAAACCAGATAAAACTGGATTGAACCCTTTTAAACCAGTTTAAACTGGATAGAACTGGATAGAACCGGTTCAAACTGGATAAAACCGGATTGAACCGGTTAAACCAGTTTCAACCGGATAAAACCGGATTGAACCGGTTTAAACCAGATAAAACCGGAGTGATCCGGTTTGAACCGGTTTAAACCTGATAAAACCGGATTGAGTCAGTTTAAACCGGTTTCAACCGGATAAAAGCAGATTTAAAAGGATCAAACCGGTTTCAACCGGATTGAAGCGGATAGAACCGGTTTAAACTGGATAAAACCGGATTGAACCGGTTTAAACCTGTTTAAAACGGATAAAACCGGATTGAACCAGATTAAACCGGTTTAAACCGGATGAAACCAGATTGAAACGGTTTAAACCGGATAAAACCGGATTGAACCGGCTTAAACCGGTTTAAACCAGATAAAACTGCATTGAACCGGTTTAAACCGGTATAAACCGGATAAATGCGGAATGAACTGGTTTAAACCGGTTTAAAGCGGAGAGAACCGGATAGAAAAGGTTTAAACCGGATAGAACCGGATTGAACCGCTTTAAACCAGTTTAAACCGAATAGAACCGGATAGAACTGGTTTAAACTGGTTTAAACCGGATAGAACCGGATAGAACTGGTTTAAACCGGATAAAACCGGATTGAACCGGTTAAACCAGTTTCAACCGGATTGAACCGGATAGAAACAGTTTAAACTGGATAAAACCGGATTGAACCGGTTTAAACCTGATTAAACTGGATAAAACCGGATTGAACTGGATTAAACCGGTTTAAACTGGATGAAACCAGATTGAAATGGTTTAAACCGGATAAAACGGGATTGAACCGGCTTAAACCGGTTTAAACCTGATAAAACTGCATTGAACCGGTTTAAACTGGTATAAACCGGATAAATCCGGAATGAACTGGTTTAAACTGGTTTAAACCGGATAGAACAGGTTTAAGCCGGATAAAACCGGACTGAACCGGTTTAAACTGGATAAAACCGGATTGATCCGGTTTAAACTGGTTTAAACCAGATAAAACCGGATAGAACCGGGTTGAACCAGATTGAAGCGGTTGAAACCGGTTTAAACCAGATAAAACAGGATAGAACGGATTTAAACCGGAAAAAAGCAGATTGAACCGGATTAAACCAGTTTAAACCGGATAAAACCGGATTGAATAAGTTTAATCCGGATAGAACCGGCTTAAACCGGTTTAAACCAGATAAAACTGCATTGAACCGGATTAAACAGGTATAAACCGGATAAATCCGGAATGAACTGGTTTAAACCGGTTTAAACCGGATAGAACCGGATAGAAAAGGTTTAAACCGGATAAAACCGGATTGAACCGGTTAAACCAGTTTCAACCGGATTGAACCGGATAGAACCAGTTTAAACTGGATAAAACCGGATTGAACCGGTTTAAACCTGATTAAACTGGATAAAACCGGATTGAACCGGATTAAACTGGTTTAAACCGGATGAAACCAGATTGAAACGGTTTAAACCGGATAAAACCGGATTGAACCGGTTAAACCAGTTTCAACCGGATTGAACCGGATAGAACCAGTTTAAACTGGATAAAACCGGATTGAACCGGTTTAAACCGGTTTAAATCGGATAGAACCGGATTGAACCGGTTTATTCCGGAGAAAACCGGATTGAACTGGTTGAACCGGTTTAAATCAGATAGAACCGGATTGAACCGGTTTAAACCGCATAAACCCGGATTGAACCGGTTTGAACCGGTTTAAACCGGAAAGAACCGGTTTAATCAGTATTAAACTGGATGGAACCGGTTTAAACCGGATAAAAGCGGATTGAACCGGTTTAAACCGGTTTCAACCGGATAGAACCGTATTGAACTGGTTTAAACCAGATAAAACCGGATTGAACTGGTTTAAACTGGATAAAACCGGATTGAACCGGTTTAAACCAGTTTAAACAGGCTAGAGCCGGATAGAACGGGTTCAAACTGGATAAAACCGGATTGAACTGGTTTAACCAGTTTCAACAGGATAAAACCGGATTGAACCAGTTTACACCAGATAAAACCGGATTGAACTGGTTTAAACCGGTTTAAACCGGATGAAACCGGATTTAACCGGTTTAATCCGGTTTAAACGGGATAAAACCGGATTGAACCGGTTAAAACCGGTTTAAACAGGATAAAACGGGATTGAACCGGTTTAAACCAGTTTAAACCGGATAGAACCGGATTGAACCAGTTTAAACCGGACAAAACCGGATAGAACCGGTTAAAACCAGTTTAAACAGGATAGAACCGGTTCAAACCGTTTTAAACCGGATGAAACCGGATTGAACCGGTTTAAACCAGATAAAACTGGATTGAACCCTTTTAAACCAGTTTAAACTGGATAGAACTGGATAGAACCGGTTCAAACTGGATAAAACCGGATTGAACCGGTTAAACCAGTTTCAACCGGATAAAACCGGATTGAACCGGTTTAAACCAGATAAAACCGGAGTGATCCGGTTTGAACCGGTTTAAACCTGATAAAACCGGATTGAGTCAGTTTAAACCGGTTTCAACCGGATAAAAGCAGATTTAAAAGGATCAAACCGGTTTCAACCGGATTAAAGCGGATAGAACCGGTTTAAACTGGATAAAACCGGATTGAACCGGTTTAAACCTGTTTAATACGGATAAAACCGGATTGAACCAGATTAAACCGGTTTAAACTGGATGAAACCAGATTGAAACGGTTTAAACCGGATAAAACCGGATTGAACCAGCTTAAACCGGTTTAAACCAGATAAAAGTGCATTGAACCGGTTTAAACCGGTATAAACCGGATAAATCCGGAATGAACTGGTTTAAACCGGTTTAAAGCGGAGAGAACCGGATAGAAAAGGTTTAAACCGGATAGAACCGGATTGAACCGCTTTAAACCAGTTTAAACCGAATAGAACCGGATAGAACTGGTTTAAACTGGTTTAAACCGGATAGAACCGGATAGAACTGGTTTAAACCGGATAAAACCGGATTGAACCGGTTAAACCAGTTTCAACCGGATTGAACCGGATAGAAACAGTTTAAACTGGATAAAACCGGATTGAACCGGTTTAAACCTGATTAAACTGGATAAAACCGGATTGAACTGGATTAAACCGGTTTAAACTGGATGAAACCAGATTGAAATGGTTTAAACCGGATAAAACGGGATTGAACCGGCTTAAACCGGTTTAAACCTGATAAAACTGCATTGAACCGGTTTAAACTGGTATAAACCGGATAAATCCGGAATGAACTGGTTTAAACTGGTTTAAACCGGATAGAACAGGTTTAAGCCGGATAAAACCGGATTGAACCGGTTTAAACCGGTTTAAACCGGATAGAACCGGATTGAAACGCTTTAAACCAGTTTAAACCGAATAGAACCGGATAGAACTGGTTTAAACCGGTTTGAACTGGATAGAACCGGATAGAACCGGTTTAAACCGGATAAAACCGGATTGAACTGGTTTAAACCGGTTTAAACCGGATAGAAACGGATTGAATCGGTTTAAACTGGATAAAACCGGATAGAACCAGTTCAAAACGGATAAAACTAGATTGAACAGGTTTAAACCGGTTTAAACCGGATAGAACCGGATTGAACCGCTTTAAACCAGTTTAAACCGAATAGAACCGAATAGAACTGGTTTAAACCGGTTTAAACCGGATAGAACCGGATAGAACCGGTTTAAACCGGATAAAACCAGATTGAACCGGTTTAAACCGGTTTAAACCGGTTTGAACCGAATAGAAGCGGTTTAAACCGGAAAAAACCGGATTGAACCAGTTTAAACCGGTTTAAACCGGATAGAAACGGATTGAACCGGTTTAAACCGGATAAAACCGGATAGAACCGGTTTGAACTGATTTAAACTGGATAGAACCGGATAGAACCAGTTTAAAACGGATAAAACTAGATTGAACAGGTTTAAACCGGTTTAAACCGGATAGAACCGGATTGAACCGCTTTAAACCAGTTTAAACCGAATAGAACCGAATAGAACTGGTTTAAACGGGTTTAAACCAGATAGAACCGGATAGAACCGGTTTAAACCGGATAAAACCGGATTGAACCAGTTTAAACCGGTTTAAACCGGATAGAAACGGATTGAACCGGTTTAAACCGGATAAAACCGGATAGAACCGGTTTGAACTGATTTATACTGGATAGAACCGGATAGAACCAGTTTAAAACGGATAAAACTAGATTGAACAGGTTTAAACTGGTTTAAACCGGATAAAACCGAATTGAACCGGTTTAAACCAGTTTAAACCGGAGAAAACCGGATTGAACCGGTTTAAACCGGTTTAAACCGGAGAAAACCGGATTGAACCGGTTTAAACCGGTTTAAACCGGAGAAAACCGGATTGAACCGGTTTAAACCGGTTTAAACCGGAGAAAACCGGATTGAACCGGTTTATTCTGGAGAAAACCGGATTGAACTGGTTGAACCGGTTTAAATCGGATAGAACCGGATTGAACCGGTTTAAACCGCATAAACCCGGATTGAACCGGTTTGAACCGGTTTAAACCGGAAAGAACCGGTTTAATCAGGACTAAACTGGATGGAACCGGTTTAAACCGGATAAAAGCGGATTGAACCGGTTTAAACCGGTTTCAACCGGATAGAACCGTATTGACCTGGTTTAAACCAGATAAAACCGGATTGAACTGGTTTAAACTGGATAAAACCGGATTGAACCGGTTTAAACCAGTTTAAACAGGATAGAGCCGGATAGAACGGGTTCAAACTGGATAAAACCGGATTGAACCGGTTAAACCAGTTTCAACAGGATAAAACCGGATTGAACCAGTTTACACCAGATAAAACCGGATTGAACTGGTTTAAACCGGTTTAAACCGGATGATACCGGATTTAACCGGTTTAATCCGGTTTAAAAGGGATAAAACCGGATTGAACCAGTTTAAACCGGTTTAAACAGGATAAAACGGGATTGAACCGGTTTAAACCAGTTTAAACCGGATAGAACCGGATTGAACCAGTTTAAACCGGACAAAACCGGATAGAACCGGTTAAAACCAGTTTAAACAGGATAGAACCGGTTCAAACCGTTTTAAACCGGATGAAACCGGATTGAACCGGTTTAAACCAGATAAAACTGGATTGAACCCTTTTAAACCAGTTTAAACTGGATAGAACTGGATAGAACCGGTTCAAACTGGATAAAACCGGATTGAACCGGTTAAACCAGTTTCAACCGGATAAAACCGGATTGAACCGGTTTAAACCAGATAAAACCGGTTTGAGTCAGTTTAAACCGGTTTAAACCGGATAAAATTGGATTGAACCGGTTTAAACTGGTTTAAACCGGATAAAACCGGATTGAACCGGTTTCAACCGGATAAAAGCAGATTTAAAAGGTTCAAACCGGTTTCAACCGGATTGAACCGGATAGAACCGGTTTAAACTGGATAAAACCGGATTGAATCGGTTTAAACCTGTTTAAAACGGATAAAACCGGATTGAACCGGATTAAACCGGTTTAAACCGGATGAAACCAGATTGAAACGGTTTAAACCGGATAAAACCGGATTGAACTGGCTTAAACCGGTTTAAACCAGATAAAACTGCATAGAACCGGGTTAAACCGGTATAAACCGGATAAATCCGGAATGAACTGGTTTAAACCGGTTTAAAGCGGAGAGAACCGGATAGAAAAGTTTTAAACCAGATAGAACCGGATTGAACCGCTTTAAACCAGTTTAAAACGAATAGAACCGGATAGAACTGGTTTAAACTGGTTTAAACCGGATAGAACCGGATAGAACTGGTTTAAACCGGATAAAACCGGATTGAACCGGTTAAACCAGTTTCAACCGGATTGAACCGGATAGAAACAGTTTAAACTGGATAAAACCGGATTGAACCGGTTTAAACCTGATTAAACTGGATAAAACCGGATTGAACTGGATTAAACCGGTTTAAACCGGATGAAACCAGACTGAAATGGTTTAAACCGGATAAAACGGGATTGAACCGGCTTAAACCGGTTTAAACCTGATAAAACTGCATTGAACCGGTTTAAACTGGTATAAACCGGATAAATCCGGAATGAACTGGTTTAAACTGGTTTAAACCGGATAGAACCGGATAGAACCGGTTTAAGCCGGATAAAATCGGATTGAACCGGTTTAAACCGGTTTAAACCAGATAGAACCGGATTGAAACGCTTTAAACCAGTTTAAACCGAATAGAACTGGATAGAAATGGTTTAAACCGATTTAATCTGGATAGAACCGGATAGAACCGGTTTAAACGGGTTTAAACCGGATAGAAACGGATTGATCCGGTTTAAACCGGATAAAACCGGATAGAACCGGTTTAAACTGGTTTAAACGGGATAGAACCGGGTAGAACCAGTTTAAAACGGATAAAACTAGATTGAACAGGTTTAAACCGGTTTAATCCGGATAAAACCGGATTGAACCGGTTCCAACCGGTTTAAACCAGATAAAACCGGATAGAACCGGTTGAAACTGGATAAAACCGGATTGAACCGGTTGAAAACGGATGAAACCGGATTGAACCGGTTTAAACCAGATAAAACTGGATTGAACCCTTTTAAACCAGTTTAAACTGGATAGAACTGGATAGAACCGGTTCAAACCGGATAAAACCGGATTGAACCTGTTAAACCAGTTTCAACCGGATAAAACCGGATTGAACCGGTTTAAACCGGATAAAACCGGAGTGAACCGGTTTGAACCGGTTTAAACCTGATAAAACCGGATTGAGTCAGTTTAAACCGGTTTAAACCAGATAAAACTGGATTGAACCAGTTTAAACTGGTTTAAACCGGATAAAACCGGATTGAACCGGTTAAACCAGTTTCAACCGGATTGAACCGGATAGAAACAGTTTAAACTGGATAAAACCGGATTGAACCGGTTTAAACCTGATTAAACTGGATAAAACCGGATTGAACCGGATTAAACCGGTTTAAACCGGATGAAACCAGATTGAAACGGTTTAAACCGGATAAAACCGGATTGAACCGGCTTACACCGGTTTAAACCTGATAAAACTGCATTGAACCGGTTTAAACTGGTATAAACCGGATAAATCCGGAATGAACTGGTGTAAACTGGTTTAAACCGGATAGAACCGGATAGAACCGGTTTAAGCCGGATAAAATCGGATTGAACCGGTTTAAACCGGTTTAAACCGGATAGAACCGGATTGAACCGGTTTAAACCAGTTTAAACCGAATAGAACCGGATAGAAATGGTTTAAACCGGTTTAATCTGGATAGAACCGGATAGAACCGGTTTAAACCGGTTTAAACCGGATAGAAACGGATTGAACCGGTTTAAACAGGATAAAACCGGAGAGAACCGGTTTAAACTGGTTTATACGGGATAGAACCGGGTAGAACCAGTTTAAAACGGATAAAACTAGATTGAACAGGTTTAAACCGGTTTAATCCGGATAAAACCGAATTGAACCGGTTGAAACCGGAGAAGAACGGATTGAACTGGTTGAACCGGTTTAAATCGGATAGAACCGGATTGAACCGGTTTAAACCGCATAAACCCGGATTGATCCGGTTTGAACCGGTTTAAACCGGATAGATCGGTTTAAACCGGATAAAAGAGGATTGAACCGGTTTAAACGGGTTTAAACCAGATATAAGCGGATTGAACCAGTTTAAACCGGATAAAAACGGATTGAACCGGTTTAATCCGGTTTAAACCGGATAGAAACGGATTGAAACGGTATAAAACGGGTTAAACCGGATAAAACCGGATTGAACTGTTTTAAACCGGATAAAACCGGATTGAACCGGTTTAAACTGCTTTAAACAGGATAAAATCAGGTTGAACCAGTTTAAACTGGTTTAATCCGTATAAAACCGGATTGAACCAGTTTAAACCGGTTTAAACCAGATAAAAGCAGATTGAACCGCTTTAGACTGGATAGAACCGGACTGAACCGGTTTAAACCGGTTTTAACTGGATAAAACCGGATTGAACCGGTTTAAACCGGTTTAAACAGGATAGAATCGGATTGAACTGGTTTAAACCGGATAAAACAAGATAGAACTGGTATAAACCGGATAGAACTGGATTGAACCGGTTTAAACCGGTTTAAACAGGATAAAATCGGATTGAACCGATTTAAAATGGTTTAAATCGGTTAAAACCGGATTGAACCGGTTTAAACTTGATAAAACCAGATTGAACCAGTTTAAACCGGTTTAAACCGGGTAAAAACGGATTGAACCGGTTTAAACCGGTTTAAACTAGATAAAACCGGATTGAACCGGTTTAAACAGGATAAAAACGGATAGGACCGGATTGAACCGGTTTAAACCGGTTTAAACCAGATGAAACTGGATAGAACTGGTTTAAAGCAGATAGAAAGGGATTGAACCGTTTTAAACCGGTTTAAACCGGATAAAACCAGATTGAACCAGTTTAAACCGGTTTAAACCGGATAAAAACGGATTGAACCGGTTTAAACCGGTTTAAACTAGATAAAACCGGATTGAACCGGTTTAAACAGGATAAAAAGGGATAGGACCGGATTGAACCGGTTTAAACCGGTTTAAACCAGATGAAACTGGATAGAACTGGTTTAAAGCAGATAGAAAGGGATTGAACCGTTTTAAACCGGTTTAAACCGGATAAAACCAGATTGAACCGGTTTAAACCAGATAAAACCGGATTGAACCGGTTTAAACCGGTGTGAACCGTATAGAACCGGATTGAACGTGATTAAACCGGATAAAACTGGATTGAACCAGTTTAAACCGGATAAAACCGGATGGAAACCTTTTAAACTGGATAGAACTGGATTGAACCGGTTTAAACCAGAAAAACCGGATTGGACCTGTTTAAACCGGATAAAACAGGACTGAACCGGTTTAAACCGGATTGATCCGGTTTAAACTGGTTTAAACCGGATAAAACCGGATAGAACCGGGTTGAACCAGATTGAAGCGGTTTAAACCGGTTTAAACCAGATAAAACCGGATAGAATGTGTTTAAAACGGAAAAAAGCAGATTTAACCGGATTAAACCGGTTTAAACAGGATTAAACTGGATTGAATAAGTTTAAACCGGATTGAACTGGTTTAAACCGGTTTAAAACGGATAGAACTGGATTGAACCGGTTTAAACCGCTTTAAACTACATAAAAACGGATTGAACTGTTTTAAACAGGATAAAACCGGATTGAACCGGTTTAAAAGGTTTAAACAGGATAAAACCGCATTGAACCGGTTTAAACCGGATAAAACCGTATCGATCCGGTTTAAACCGGTTTAAAACGGATAAAACAGGATCGAACTGCTTTAAAGCGGATAGAAAGGGTTTGAACCGGTTTAAACCGGATTGAACCGGTTTAAACCGGATAAAACCGGATTGAACCGGTTTAAACCAGTTTGAACCGTATAGAACCGGATTGAACGTGTTTAAACCGGATAGAACCGGATTGAACCAGTTTAAACCAGAAAAACCGGATTGAACCTGTTTAACATGGATAAAACCGGACTGAACCAGTTAAAACCTGATAAAACCGGATTGATCCGGTTTAAACTGGTTTAAATAGGATAAAACCGGATTGAACTGGTTTAAACCGGATAAAAACTGATAGAACCAGACTGAACCAGTATAAACCGGTTTAAGCCAGATGAAACCGGATAGAACCGGTTTAAACTGGATAAAATCGGATTGAACCAGTTTAAACCAGATTAAACTGGAAAGAACCGGTTTACACTGGATAGAAGAGGATTGAACCGGTATAAACCGGATAGAACCGGATTGAACCGGTTCCAACTGGTTTAAACCAGATAAAACCGGATAGAACAGGTTGAAACTGGATAAAACCGGATTGAACCGGTTGAAACCGGATGAAACCGGATAGAACCGGTTTAAACCGGATAGAACCGGATTGAACCGGTGTAAACCGTTTAAAAGTGGATAAAACCGGATTGAACTGGTTTAAACTGGATAAAACCGATTGAACCGGTTTAAACTGGATAAAACCGGATTGAACCGGTTTAAACCGGTGTGAACCGTATAGAACCGGATTGAACGTGTTTAACCGGATGAAACCGGATTGAACCGGTTTAAACCGGATAAAACCGGATGGAAACCGTTTAAACTGGATAGAACTGGATTGAACTGGTTTAAACCAGAAAAACCGGATTGAACCTGTCTAAACCGGATAAAACCGGACTGAACCGGTTTAAACTGGATAAAACCGGATTGATCCGGTTTAAACTGGTTTAAACTAGATAAAACCGGATAGAACCGGGTTGAACCAGATTGAAGCGGTTGAAACCGGTTTAAACCAGATAAAACAGGATAGAACGGATTTAAACCGGAAAAAAGCAGATTGAACCGGATTAAACCAGTTTAAACCGGATAAAACCGGATTGAATAAGTTTAATCCGGATAGAACCGGCTTAAACCGGTTTAAACCAGATAAAACTGCATTGAACCGGTTTAAACCGGTATAAACCGGATAAATCCGGAATGAACTGGTTTAAACCGGTTTAAACCGGATAGAACCGGATAGAAAAGGTTTAAACCGGATAAAACCGGATTGAACCGGTTAAACCAGTTTCAACCGGATTGAACCGGATAGAACCAGTTTAAACTGGATAAAACCGGATTGAACCGGTTTAAACCTGATTAAACTGGATAAAACCGGATTGAACCGGATTAAACCGGTTTAAACCGGATGAAACCAGATTGATACGGTTTAAACCGGATAAAACCGGATTGAACCGGTTAAACCAGTTTCAACCGGATTGAACCGGATAGAACCAGTTTAAACTGGATAAAACCGGATTGAACCGGTTTAAACCGGTTTAAATCGGATAGAACCGGATTGAACCGGTTTATTCCGGAGAAAACCGGATTGAACTGGTTGAACCGGTTTAAATCAGATAGAACCGGATTGAACCGGTTTAAACCGCATAAACCCGGATTGAACCGGTTTGAACCGGTTTAAACCGGAAAGAACCGGTTTAATCAGTATTAAACTGGATGGAACCGGTTTAAACCGGATAAAAGCGGATTGAACCGGTTTAAACCGGTTTCAACCGGATAGAACCGTATTGAACTGGTTTAAACCAGATAAAACCGGATTGAACTGGTTTAAACTGGATAAAACCGGATTGAACCGGTTTAAACCAGTTTAAACAGGATAGAGCCGGATAGAACGGGTTCAAACTGGATAAAACCGGATTGAACCGGTTAAACCAGTTTCAACAGGATAAAACCGGATTGAACCAGTTTACACCAGATAAAACCGGATTGAACTGGTTTAAACCGGTTTAAACCGGATGAAACCGGATTTAACCGGTTTCATCCGGTTTAAACGGGATACAACCGGATTGAACCGGTTTAAACCGGTTTAAACAGGATAAAACGGGATAGAACCGGTTTAAACCAGTTTAAACCGGATAGAACCGGTTAAAACCAGTTTAAACAGGATAGAACCGGTTCAAACCGTTTTAAACCGGATGAAACCGGATTGAACCGGTTTAAACCAGATAAAACTGGATTGAACCCTTTTAAACCAGTTTAAACTGGATAGAACTGGATAGAACCGGTTCAAACTGGATAAAACCGGATTGAACCGGTTAAACCAGTTTCAACCGGATAAAACCGGATTGAACCGGTTTAAACCAGATAAAACCGGAGTGATCCGGTTTGAACCGGTTTAAACCTGATAAAACCGGATTGAGTCAGTTTAAACCGGTTTCAACCGGATAAAAGCAGATTTAAAAGGATCAAACCGGTTTCAACCGGATTGAAGCGGATAGAACCGGTTTAAACTGGATAAAACCGGATTGAACCGGTTTAAACCTGTTTAAAACGGATAAAACCGGATTGAACCAGATTAAAGCGGTTTAAACCGGATGAAACCAGATTGAAACGGTTTAAACCGGATAAAACCGGATTGAACCGGCTTAAACCGGTTTAAACCAGATAAAACTGCATTGAACCGGTTTAAACCGGTATAAACCGGATAAATCCGGAATGAACTGGTTTAAACCGGTTTAAAGCGGAGAGAACCGGATAGAAAAGGTTTAAACCGGATAGAACCGGATTGAACCGCTTTAAACCAGTTTAAACCGAATAGAACCGGATAGAACTGGTTTAAACTGGTTTAAACCGGATAGAACCGGATAGAACTGGTTTAAACCGGATAAAACCGGATTGAACCGGTTAAACCAGTTTCAACCGGATTGAACCGGATAGAAACAGTTTAAACTGGATAAAACCGGATTGAACCGGTTTAAACCTGATTAAACTGGATAAAACCGGATTGAAATGGATTAAACCGGTTTAAACTGGATGAAACCAGATTGAAATGGTTTAAACCGGATAAAACGGGATTGAACCGGCTTAAACCGGTTTAAACCTGATAAAACTGCATTGAACCGGTTTAAACTGGTATAAACCGGATAAATCCGGAATGAACTGGTTTAAACTGGTTTAAACCGGATAGAACAGGTTTAAGCCGGATAAAACCGGATTGAACCGGTTTAAACCGGTTTAAACCGGATAGAACCGGATTGAAACGCTTTAAACCAGTTTAAACCGAATAGAACCGGATAGAACTGGTTTAAACCGGTTTGAACTGGATAGAACCGGATAGAACCAGTTTAAACCGGATAAAACCGGATTGAACTGGTTTAAACCGGTTTAAACCGGATAGAAACGGATTGAATCGGTTTAAACTGGATAAAACCGGATAGAACCAGTTCAAAACGGATAAAACTAGATTGAACAGGTTTAAACCGGTTTAAACCGGATAGAACCGGATTGAACCGCTTTAAACCAGTTTAAACCGAATAGAACCGAATAGAACTGGTTTAAACCGGTTTAAACCGGATAGAACCGGATAGAACCGGTTTAAACCGGATAAAACCAGATTGAACCGGTTTAAACCGGTTTAAACCGGTTTGAACCGAATAGAAGCGGTTTAAACCGGAAAAAACCGGATTGAACCAGTTTAAACCGGTTTAAACCGGATAGAAACGGATTGAACCGGTTTAAACCGGATAAAACCGGATAGAACCGGTTTGAACTGATTTAAACTGGATAGAACCGGAGAGAACCAGTTTAAAACGGATAAAACTAGATTGAACAGGTTTAAACCGGTTTAAACCGGATAGAACCGGATTGAACCGCTTTAAACCAGTTTAAACCGAATAGAACCGAATAGAACTGGTTTAAACGGGTTTAAACCGGATAGAACCGGATAGAACCGGTTTAAACCGGATAAAACCGGATTGAACCAGTTTAAACCGGTTTAAACCGGATAGAAACGGATTGAACCGGTTTAAACCGGATAAAACCGGATAGAACCGGTTTGAACTGATTTAAACTGGATAGAACCGGATAGAACCAGTTTAAAAAGGATAAAACTAGATTGAACAGGTTTAAACCGGTTTAAACCAGATAAAACCGAATTGAACCGGTTTAAACCAGTTTAAACCGGAGAAAACCGGATTGAACCGGTTTAAACCGGTTTAAACCGGAGAATACCGGATTGAACCGGTTTAAACCAGTTTAAACCGGAGAAAACCGGATTGAACCGGTTTAAACCGGTTTAAACCGGAGAAAACCGGATTGAACCGGTTTATTCCGGAGAAAACCGGATTGAACTGGTTGAACCGGTTTAAATCGGATAGAACCGGATTGAACCGGTTTAAACCGCATAAACCCGGATTGAACCGGTTTGAACCGGTTTAAACCGGAAAGAACCGGTTTAATCAGGACTAAACTGGATGGAACCGGTTTAAACCGGATAAAAGCGGATTGAACCGGTTTGAACCGGTTTCAACCGGATAGAACCGTATTGACCTGGTTTAAACCAGATAAAACCGGATTGAACTGGTTTAAACTGGATAAAACCGGATTGAACCGGTTTAAACCAGTTTAAACAGGATAGAGCCGGATAGAACGGGTTCAAACTGGATAAAACCGGATTGAACCGGTTAAACCAGTTTCAACAGGATAAAACCGGATTGAACCAGTTTACACCAGATAAAACCGGATTGAACTGGTTTAAACCGGTTTAAACCGGATGATACCGGATTTAACCGGTTTAATCCGGTTTAAACGGGATAAAACCGGATTGAACCAGTTTAAACCGGTTTAAACAGGATAAAACGGGATTGAACCGGTTTAAACCAGTTTAAACCGGATAGAACCGGATTGAACCAGTTTAAACCGGACAAAACCGGATAGAACCGGTTAAAACCAGTTTAAACAGGATAGAACCGGTTCAAACCGTTTTAAACCGGATGAAACCGGATTGAACCGGTTTAAACCAGATAAAACTGGATTGAACCCTTTTAAACCAGTTTAAACTGGATAGAACTGGATAGAACCGGTTCAAACTGGATAAAACCGGATTGAACCGGTTAAACCAGTTTCAACCGGATAAAACCGGATTGAACCGGTTTAAACCAGATAAAACCGGAGTGATCCGGTTTGAACCGGTTTAAACCTGATAAAACCGGTTTGAGTCAGTTTAAACCGGTTTAAACCGGATAAAATTGGATTGAACCGGTTTAAACTGGTTTAAACCGGATAAAACCGGATTGAACCGGTTTCAACCGGATAAAAGCAGATTTAAAAGGATCAAACCGGTTTCAACCGGATTGAACCGGATAGAACCGGTTTAAACTGGATAAAACCGGATTGAACCGGTTTAAACCTGTTTAAAACGGATAAAACCGGATTGAACCGGATTAAACCGGTTTAAACCGGATGAAACCAGATTGAAACGGTTTAAACCGGATAAAACCCGATTGAACCGGCTTAAACCGGTTTAAACCAGATAAAACTGCATTGAACCGGTTTAAACCGGTATAAACCGGATAAATCCGGAATGAACTGGTTTAAACCGGTTTAAAGCGGAGAGAACCGGATAGAAAAGGTTTAAACCGGATAGAACCGGATTGAACCGCTTTAAACCAGTTTAAACCGAATAGAACCGGATAGAACTGGTTTAAACCGGATAAAACCGGATTGAACCAGTTAAACCAGTTTCAACCGGATTGAACCGGATAGAAACAGTTTAAACTGGATAAAACCGGATTGAACCGGTTTAAACCGGTTTAAACCAGATAGAACCGGATTGAAACGCTTTAAACCAGTTTAAACCGAATAGAACCGGATAGAAATGGTTTAAACCGGTTTCATCTGGATAGAACCGGATAGAACCGGTTTAAACGGGTTTAAACCAGATAGAAACGGATTGAACCGGTTTCAACCGGATTGAACCGGATAGAACCGGTTTAAACTGGATAAAACCGGATTGAACCGGTTTAAACCTGTTTAAAACGGATAAAACCGGATTGAACCGGATTAAACCGGTTTAAACCGGATGAAACCAGATTGAAACGGTTTAAACCGGATAAAACCCGATTGAACCGGCTTAAACCGGTTTAAACCAGATAAAACTGCATTGAACCGGTTTAAACCGGTATAAACCGGATAAATCCGGAATGAACTGGTTTAAACCGGTTTAAAGCGGAGAGAACCGGATAGAAAAGGTTTAAACCGGATAGAACCGGATTGAACCGCTTTAAACCAGTTTAAACCGAATAGAACCGGATAGAACTGGTTTAAACTGGTTTAAACCGGATAGAACCGGATAGAACTGGTTTAAACCGGATAAAACCGGATTGAACTGGTTAAACCAGTTTCAACCAGATTGAACCGGATAGAAACAGTTTAAACTGGATAAAACCGGATTGAACCGGTTTAAACCTGATTAAACTGGATAAAACCGGATTGAACTGGATTAAACCGGTTTAAACCGGATGAAACCAGATTGAAATGGTTTAAACCGGATAAAACGGGATTGAACCGGCTTAAACCTGTTTAAACCTGATAAAACTGCATTGAACCGGTTTAAACTGGTATAAACCGGATAAATCCGGAATGAACTGGTTTAAACTGGTTTAAACCGGATAGAACCGGATAGAACCGGTTTAAGCCGGATAAAATCGGATTGAACCGGTTTAAACCGGTTTAAACCGGATAGAACCGGATTGAAACGCTTTAAACCAGTTTAAACCGAATAGAACCGGATAGAAATGGTTTAAACCGGTTTAATCTGGATAGAACCGGATAGAACCGGTTTAAACGGGTTTAAACCGGATAGAAACGGATTGAACCGGTTTAAACCGGATAAAACCGGATAGAACCGGTTTAAACTGGTTTAAACGGGATAGAACCGGGTAGAACCAGTTTAAAACGGATAAAACTAGATTGAACAGGTTTAAACCGGTTTAATCCGGATAAAACCTAATTGAACCGGTTGAAACCGGAGAAAAACGGATTGAACTGGTTGAACGGGTTTAAATCGGATAGAACCGGATTGAACCGGTTTAAACCGCATAAACCCGGTTTGATCTGGTTTGAACCGCTTTAAACCGGATAGATCGGTTTAAACCGGATAAAAGAGGATTGAACCGGTTTAAACGGGTTTTAACCAGATAAAAGCGGATTGAACCAGTTTAAACCGGATAAAAACGGATTGAACCGGTTTAAACCGGTTTAAACCGGATAGAAACGGATTGAAACGGTATAAAACGGGTTAAACCGGATAATACCGGATTGAACTGTTTTAAACCGTATAAAACCGGATTGAACCGGTTTAAACTGGTTTAAACAGGATAAAATCAGATTGAACCAGTTTAAACTGGTTTAATCCATATAAAACCGGATTGAACCAGTTTAAACCGGTTTAAACCAGATAAAAGCAGATTGAACCGCTTTAGACCGGATAGAACTGGACTGAACCGGTTTAAACCGGTTTTAACCGGATAAAACCGGATTGAACCGGTTTAAACCGATTTAAACCGGATAGAATCGGATTGAACTGGTTTAAACCGGATAAAACAAGATAGAACTGGTATAAACGGGATAGAACTGGATTGAACCGGTTTAAACCGGTTTAAACAGGATAAAATCGGATTGAACCGGTTTAAACTGGTTTAAATCGGTTAAAACCGGATTGAACCGGTTTAAACTTGATAAAACCAGATTGAACCAATTTAAACCGGTTTAAACCGGATAAAAACGGATTGAACCGGTTTAAACCGGTTTAAACTAGATAAAACCGGATTGAACCGGTTTAAACAGGATAAAAACGGATAGGACCGGATTGAACCGGTTTAAACCGGTTTAAACCAGATGAAACTGGATAGAACTGGTTTAAAGCAGATAGAAAGGGATTGAACCGTTTTAAACCGTTTTAAACCGGATGAAACCAGATTGAAACGGTTTAAACCAGATAAAACCGGATTGAACCGGCTTAAACCGGTTTAAACCAGATAAAACTGCATTGAACCGGATTAAACCGGTATAAACCGGATAAATCCGGAATGAACTGGTTTAAACCGGTTTAAAGCGGAGAGAACCGGATAGAAAAGGTTTAAACCGGATAGAACCGGATTGAACCGCTTTAAACCAGTTTAAACCGAATAGAACCGGATAGAACTGGTTTAAACTGGTTTAAACCGGATAGAACCGGATAGAACTGGTTTAAACCGGATAAAACCGGATTGAACCGGTTAAACCAGTTTCAACCGGATTGAACCGGATAGAAACAGTTTAAACTAGATAAAACTGGATTGAACCGGTTTAAACCTGATTAAACTGGATAAAACCGGATTGAACTGGATTAAACCGGTTTAAACCGGATGAAACCAGATTGAAACGGTTTAAACCGGATAAAACGGGATTGAACCGGCTTAAACCGGTTTAAACCTGATAAAACTGCATTGAACCGGTTTAAACTGGTATAAACCGGATAAATCCGGAATGAACTGGTTTAAACTGGTTTAAACCGGATAGAACCGGTTTAAGCCGGATAAAATCGGATTGAACCGGTTTAAACCGGTTTAAACCGGATAGAACCGGATTGAAACGCTTTAAACCAGTTTAAACCGAATAGAACCGGATAGAAATGGTTTAAACCGGTTTAATCTGGATAGAACCGGATAGAACCGGTTTAAACGGGTTTAAACCGGATAGAAACGGATTGAACCGGTTTAAACCGGATAAAACCGGATAGAACCGGTTTAAACTGGTTTAAACGGGATAGAACCGGGTAGAACCAGTTTAAAACGGATAAAACTAGATTGAACAGGTTTAAACCGGTTTAATCCGGATAAAACCGAATTGAACCGGTTGAAACCGGAGAAAAACGGATTGAACTGGTTGAACCGGTTTTAACCGGATAAAACCGGATTGAACCGGTTTAAACCGGTTTAAACCGGATAGAATCGGATTGAACTGGTTTAAACCGGATAAAAAAAGATAGAACTGGTATAAACCGGATAGAACTGGATTGAACCGGTTTAAACCGGTTTACACAGGATAAAATCGGATTGAACCGGTTTAAACTGGTTTAAATCGGTTAAAACCGGATTGAACCGGTTTAAACTTGATAAAACCAGATTGAACCAGTTTAAACCGGTTTAAACTAGATAAAACCGGATTGAACCGGTTTAAACAGGATAAAAACGGATAGGACCGGATTGAACCGGTTTAAACCGGTTTAAACCAGATGAAACTGGATAGAACTGGTTTAAAGCAGATAGAAAGGGATTGAACCGTTTTAAACCGGTTTAAACCGGATAAAACCAGATTGAACCGGTTTAAACCAGATAAAACCGGATTGAACCGGTTTAAACCGGTGTGCACCGTATAGAACCGGATTGAACGTGATTAAACCGGATAAAACTGGATTGAACCAGTTTAAACCGGATAAAACCGGATGGAAACCTTTTAAACTGGATAGAACTGGATTGAACCGGTTTAAACCAGAAAAACCGGATTGAACCTGTTTAAACCGGATAAAACAGGACTGAACCGGTTTAAACCGGATTGATCCAGTTTAAACTGGTTTAAACCGGATAAAACCGGATAGAACCGGGTTGAACCAGATTGAAGCGGTTTAAACCGGTTTAAACCAGATAAAACCGGATAGAACGTGTTTAAAACGGAAAAAAGCAGATTTAACCGGATTAAACCGGTTTAAACAGGATTAAACTGGATTGAATAAGTTTAAACCGGATTGAACCGGTTTAAACCGGTTTAAAACGGATAGAACCGGATTGAACCGGTTTAAACCGCTTTAAACTACATAAAACCGGATTGAACTGTTTTAAACAGGATAAAACCGGATTGAACCGGTTTAAAAGGTTTAAACAGGATAAAACCACATTGAACCGGTTTAAACCGGATAAAACCGGATCGATCCGGTTTAAACTGGTTTAAAACGGATAAAACAGGATCGAACTGCTTTAAAGCGGATAGAAAGGGTTTGAACCGGTTTAAACCGGATTGAACCGGTTTAAACCGGATAAAACCGGATTGAACCGGTTTAAACCAGTTTGAACCGTATAGAACCGGATTGAACGTGTTTAAACCGGATAGAACCGGATTGAACCGGTTTAAACCAGAAAAACCGGATTGAACCTGTTTAAACTGGATAAAACCGGACTGAACCAGTTAAAACCGGATAAAACCGGATTGATCCGGTTTAAACTGGTTTAAATAGGATAAAACCGGATTGAACTGGTTTAAACCGGATAAAAACTGATAGAACCAGACTGAACCAGTATAAACCGGTTTAAGCCAGATGAAACCGGATAGAACCGGTTTAAACTGGATAAAATCGGATTGAACCAGTTTAAACCAGATTAAACTGGAAAGAACCGGTTTACACAGGATAGAAGAGGATTGAACCGGTATAAACCGGATAGAACCGGATTGAACCGGTTTAAACCGGTTTAAACCGGATAGAACCGGATTGAACCGGTTCCAACCGGTTTAAACCAGATAAAACCGGATAGAACCGGTTGAAACTGGATAAAACCGGATTGAACCGGTTGAAACCGGATGAAACCGGATAGAACCGGTTTAAACCGGTTAGAACCGGATTGAACCGGTGTAAACCGTTTAAAAGTGGATAAAACCGGATTGAACTGGTTTAAACAGGATAAAACCGGATTGATCCGGTTTAAAATGTTTTAAACAGGATTAAACCGGATTGAACCGGTTGAAACCGATTGATCCGGTTTAGACCGTTTTAAACCGGATAAAACCGGATAGAACTGGTTTAAAGCAGATAGAAAGGGATTGAACCGTTTTAAACCGGTTTAAACCGGATAAAACCAGACTGAACCAGTTTAAACTGGTTTAAACTGGATAAAACCGATTGAACCGGTTTAAACTGGATAAAACCGGATTGAACCGGTTTAAACCGGATAAAACTGGACTGAACCGGTTTAAACTGGATAAAACCGGATTGATCCGGTTTAAACTGGTTTAAACCAGATAAAACCGGATAGAACCGGGTTGAACCAGATTGAAGTGGTTGAAACCGGTTTAAACCAGATAAAACAGGATAGAACGGATTTAAACCGGAAAAAAAGCAGATTGAAACGGATTAAACCAGTTTAAACCGGATAAAACCGGATTGAATAAGTTTAAACCGGATTGAACCAGTTTAAACTGGTTTAAAACGGATAGAACCAGATTGAACCGGTTTAAACCGGATAAAACCGGATCCATCCTGTTTAAACTGGTTTAAACCGGATAAAACAGGATAGAACTAGTTTAAAGCGGATAGAAAGGGACTGAAACAGTTTAAACCGGATTAAACCGGATTAAACCGGATAAAACCAGATTGAACCGGTTTAAACCTGTTTAAACTGGATAAAACCGGATTGAACTGGTTTAAACCGGTTTGAACCGTATAGAACCGGATTGAACGTGTTTAAACTGGATAAAACCGGATTGAACCGGTTTAAACCGGATAAAACCATATTGAACCGGTTTAAATAGGTTTAAAGTGGACAAAACCGGATTGAACTGGTTTAAACAGGATAAAACCGGATTGAACCGGTTTAAAGCGGATAAAACAAGATAGAACTGGTTTATAACGGATAGAACCGGATTGAACTGGTTTAAACCGGTTTAAACCGGATAAAACCGGGTTGAACCGGTTTAAAACTGATTATACCGGATAAAACCGGACTGATCTGGTTTAAACTTGTTAAAACCGGATTGAACCGGTTTAAACGGGTTTAAACCAGATAAAAGCGGATTGAACCGGTTTAAACAGGACAGAACCGTACTGAACCGGTTTAAACAGGTTTCAAGTGGATAAAACCGGATTGAACTGGTATAAACTGGATAAAACCGGATAGAACGGGGTTGAACCAGATTGAAGCGGTTTAAACCGGTTTAAACCAGATAAAACCGGATAGAACGTGTTTAAAACGGAAAAAAAGCAGATTTAACCGGATTAAACTGGTCTAAACACGATAAAACCGGATTGAACTGGTTTAAAATGGTTTAAACAGGATAAAACCACATTGAACCGGTTTAAACCGGATAAAACCGGATCGATCCGGTTTAAACCGGTTTAAAACGGATAAAACAGGATCGAAATGCTTTAAAGCGGATAGAAAGGGTTTGAACCGGTTTAAACCGGATTGAACCGGTTTAAACCGGATAAAACCGGATTGAACCGGTTTAAACCAGTTTGAACCATATAGAACCGGATTGAACGTGTTTAAACCGGATAGAACCGGATTGAACCGGTTTAAACCAGAAAAACCGGATTGAACCTGTTTAAACTGGATAAAACCGGACTGAACAAGTTAAAACCGGATAAAACCGGATTGATCCAGTTTAAACTGGTTTAAATAGGATAAAACCGGATTGAACTGGTTTAAACCAGATAAAAACTGATAGAACCAGACTGAACCAGTATAAACCGGTTTAAGCCAGATGAAACCGGATAGAACCGGTTTAAACTGGATAAAATCGGATTGAACCAGTTTAAACCAGATGAAACTGGAAAGAACCGGTTTACACTGGATAGAAGAGGATTGAACCGGTATAAAACGGATAGAACCGGATTGAACCGGTTCCAACCGGTTTAAACCAGATAAAACCGGATAGAACCGGTTGAAACTGGATAAAACCGGATTGAACCGGTTGAAACCGGATGAAACCGGATTGAACCGGTTTAAACCAGATAAAACTGGATTGAACCCTTTTAAACCAGTTTAAACTGGATAGAACTGGATAGAACCGGTTCAAACCGGATAAAACCGGATTGAACCTGTTAAACCAGTTTCAACCAGGTAAAACCGGATTGAACCTGTTAAACAAGTTTCTACCGGATAAAACCGGATTGAACCGGTTTAAACCGGATAAAACCGGAGTGAACCGGTTTGAACCGGTTTAAACCTGATAAAACCGGATTGAGTCAGTTTAAACCGGTTTAAACCAGATAAAACTGGATTGAACCAGTTTAAACTGGTTTAAACCGGATAAAACCGGATTGAACCGGTTAAACCAGTTTCAACCGGATTGAACCGGATAGAAACAGTTTAAACTGGATAAAACCGGATTGAACCGGTTTAAACCTGATTAAACTGGATAAAACCGGATTGAACCGGATTAAACCGGTTTAAACCGGATGAAACCAGATTGAAACGGTTTAAACCGGATAAAACCGGATTGAACCGGCTTACACCGGTTTAAACCTGATAAAACTGCATTGAACCGGTTTAAACTGGTATAAACCGGATAAATCCGGAATGAACTGGTGTAAACTGGTTTAAACCGGATAGAACCGGATAGAACCGGTTTAAGCCGGATAAAATCGGATTGAACCGGTTTAAACCGGTTTAAACCGGATAGAACCGGATTGAACCGGTTTAAACCAGTTTAAACCGAATAGAACCGGATAGAAATGGTTTAAACCGGTTTAATCTGGATAGAACCGGATAGAACCGGTTTAAACCGGTTTAAACCGGATAGAAACGGATTGAACCGGTTTAAACCGGATAAAACCGGAGAGAACCGGTTTAAACTGGTTTAAACAGGATAGAACCGGGTAGAACCAGTTTAAAACGGATAAAACTAGATTGAACAGGTTTAAACCGGTTTAATCCGGATAAAACCGAATTGAACCGGTTGAAACCGGAGAAGAACGGATTGAACTGGTTGAACCGGTTTAAATCGGATAGAACCGGATTGAACCGGTTTAAACCGCATAAACCCGGATTGATCCGGTTTGAACCGGTTTAAACCGGATAGATCGGTTTAAACCGGATAAAAGAGGATTGAACCGGTTTAAACGGGTTTAAACCAGATAAAAGCGGATTGAACCAGTTTAAACCGGATAAAAACGGATTGAACCGGTTTAATCCGGTTTAAACCGGATAGAAACGGATTGAAACGGTATAAAACGGGTTAAACCGGATAAAACCGGATTGAACTGTTTTAAACCGGATAAAACCGGATTGAACCGGTTTAAACTGCTTTAAACAGGATAAAATCAGGTTGAACCAGTTTAAACTGGTTTAATCCGTATAAAACCGGATTGAACCAGTTTAAACCGGTTTAAACCAGATAAAAGCAGATTGAACCGCTTTAGACCGGATAGAACCGGACTGAACCGGTTTAAACCGGTTTTAACTGGATAAAACCGGATTGAACCGGTTTAAACCGGTTTAAACCGGATAGAATCGGATTGAACTGGTTTAAACCGGATAAAACAAGATAGAACTGGTATAAACCGGATAGAACTGGATTGAACCGGTTTAAACCGGTTTAAACAGGATAAAATCGGATTGAACCGATTTAAAATGGTTTAAATCGGTTAAAACCGGATTGAACCGGTTTAAACTTGATAAAACCAGATTGAACCAGTTTAAACCGGTTTAAACCGGGTAAAAACGGATTGAACCGGTTTAAACCGGTTTAAACTAGATAAAACCGGATTGAACCGGTTTAAACAGGATAAAAACGGATAGGACCGGATTGAACCGGTTTAAACCGGTTTAAACCAGATGAAACTGGATAGAACTGGTTTAAAGCAGATAGAAAGGGATTGAACCGTTTTAAACCGGTTTAAACCGGATAAAACCAGATTGAACCAGTTTAAACCGGTTTAAACCGGATAAAAACGGATTGAACCGGTTTAAACCGGTTTAAACTAGATAAAACCGGATTGAACCGGTTTAAACAGGATAAAAAGGGATAGGACCGGATTGAACCGGTTTAAACCGGTTTAAACCAGATGAAACTGGATAGAACTGGTTTAAAGCAGATAGAAAGGGATTGAACCGTTTTAAACCGGTTTAAACCGGATAAAACCAGATTGAACCGGTTTAAACCAGATAAAACCGGATTGAACCGGTTTAAACCGGTGTGAACCGTATAGAACCGGATTGAACGTGATTAAACCGGATAAAACTGGATTGAACCAGTTTAAACCGGATAAAACCGGATGGAAACCTTTTAAACTGGATAGAACTGGATTGAACCGGTTTAAACCAGAAAAACCGGATTGGACCTGTTTAAACCGGATAAAACAGGACTGAACCGGTTTAAACCGGATTGATCCGGTTTAAACTGGTTTAAACCGGATAAAACCGGATAGAACCGGGTTGAACCAGATTGAAGCGGTTTAAACCGGTTTAAACCAGATAAAACCGGATAGAACGTGTTTAAAACGGAAAAAAGCAGATTTAACCGGATTAAACCGGTTTAAACAGGATTAAACTGGATTGAATAAGTTTAAACCGGATTGAACTGGTTTAAACCGGTTTAAAACGGATAGAACTGGATTGAACCGGTTTAAACCGCTTTAAACTACATAAAAACGGATTGAACTGTTTTAAACAGGATAAAACCGGATTGAACCGGTTTAAAAGGTTTAAACAGGATAAAACCGCATTGAACCGGTTTAAACCGGATAAAACCGTATCGATCCGGTTTAAACCGGTTTAAAACGGATAAAACAGGATCGAACTGCTTTAAAGCGGATAGAAAGGGTTTGAACCGGTTTAAACCGGATTGAACCGGTTTAAACCGGATAAAACCGGATTGAACCGGTTTAAACCAGTTTGAACCGTATAGAACCGGATTGAACGTGTTTAAACCGGATAGAACCGGATTGAACCAGTTTAAACCAGAAAAACCGGATTGAACCTGTTTAACATGGATAAAACCGGACTGAACCAGTTAAAACCTGATAAAACCGGATTGATCCGGTTTAAACTGGTTTAAATAGGATAAAACCGGATTGAACTGGTTTAAACCGGATAAAAACTGATAGAACCAGACTGAACCAGTATAAACCGGTTTAAGCCAGAAGAAACCGGATAGAACCGGTTTAAACTGGATAAAATCGGATTGAACCAGTTTAAACCAGATTAAACTGGAAAGAACCGGTTTACACTGGATAGAAGAGGATTGAACCGGTATAAACCGGATAGAACCGGATTGAACCGGTTCCAACTGGTTTAAACCAGATAAAACCGGATAGAACCGGTTGAAACTGGATAAAACCGGATTGAACCGGTTGAAACCGGATGAAACCGGATAGAACCGGTTTAAACCGGATAGAACCGGATTGAACCGGTGTAAACCGTTTAAAAGTGGATAAAACCGGATTGAACTGGTTTAAACTGGATAAAACCGATTGAACCGGTTTAAACTGGATAAAACCGGATTGAACCGGTTTAAACCGGTGTGAACCGTATAGAACCGGATTGAACGTGTTTAACCGGATGAAACCGGATTGAACCGGTTTAAACCGGATAAAACCGGATGGAAACCGTTTAAACTGGATAGAACTGGATTGAACTGGTTTAAACCAGAAAAACCGGATTGAACCTGTCTAAACCGGATAAAACCGGACTGAACCGGTTTAAACTGGATAAAACCGGATTGATCCGGTTTAAACTGGTTTAAACCAGATAAAACCGGATAGAACCGGGTTGAACCAGATTGAAGCGGTTGAAACCGGTTTAAACCAGATAAAACAGGATAGAACGGATTTAAACCGGAAAAAAGCAGATTGAACCGGATTAAACCAGTTTAAACCGGATAAAACCGGATTGAATAAGTTTAATCCGGATAGAACCGGCTTAAACCGGTTTAAACCAGATAAAACTGCATTGAACCGGTTTAAACCGGTATAAACCGGATAAATCCGGAATGAACTGGTTTAAACCGGTTTAAACCGGATAGAACCGGATAGAAAAGGTTTAAACCGGATAAAACCGGATTGAACCGGTTTAAACCGGTTTAAATCGGATAGAACCGGATTGAACCGGTTTATTCCGGAGAAAACCGGATTGAACCGGTTAAACCAGTTTCAACCGGATTGAACCGGATAGAACCAGTTTAAACTGGATAAAACCGGATTGAACCGGTTTAAACCTGATTAAACTGGATAAAACCAGATTGAACCGGATTAAACCGGTTTAAACCGGATGAAACCAGATTGAAACGGTTTAAACCGGATAAAACCGGATTGAACCGGTTAAACCAGTTTCAACCGGATTGAACCGGATAGAACCAGTTTAAACTGGATAAAACCGGATTGAACCGGTTTAAACCGGTTTAAATCGGATAGAACCGGATTGAACCGGTTTATTCCGGAGAAAACCGGATTGAACTGGTTGAACCGGTTTAAATCAGATAGAACCGGATTGAACCGGTTTAAACCGCATAAACCCGGATTGAACCAGTTTGAACCGGTTTAAACCGGAAAGAACCGGTTTAATCACTATTAAACTGGATGGAACCGGTTTAAACCGGATAAAAGCGGATTGAACCGGTTTAAACCGGTTTCAACCGGATAGAAACGTATTGAACTGGTTTAAACCAGATAAAACCGGATTGAACTGGTTTAAACTGGATAAAACCGGATTGAACCGGTTTAAACCAGTTTAAACAGGCTAGAGCCGGATAGAACGGGTTCAAACTGGATAAAACCGGATTGAACCGGTTAAACCAGTTTCAACAGGATAAAACCGGATTGAACCAGTTTACACCAGATAAAACCGGATTGAACCGGTTTAAACCGGTTTAAACAGGATAAAACGGGAATGAACCGGTTTAAACCAGTTTAAACCGGATAGAACCGGATTGAACCAGTTTAAACCGGACAAAACCGGATAGAACTGGTTAAAACCAGTTTAAACAGGATAGAACCGGTTCAAACCGTTTTAAACCGGATGAAACCGGATTGAACCGGTTTAAACCAGATAAAACTGGATTGAACCCTTTTAAACCAGTTTAAACTGGATAGAACTGGATAGAACCGGTTCAAACTGGATAAAACCGGATTGAACCGGTTAAACCAGTTTCAACCGGATAAAACCGGATTGAACCGGTTTAAACCAGATAAAACCGGAGTGATCCGGTTTGAACCGGTTTAAACCTGATAAAACCGGATTGAGTCAGTTTAAACCGGTTTCAACCGGATAAAAGCAGATTTAAAAGGATCAAACCGGTTTCAACCGGATTGAAGCGGATAGAACCGGTTTAAACTGGATAAAACCGGATTGAACCGGTTTAAACCTGTTTAAAACGGATAAAACCGGATTGAACCAGATTAAACCGGTTTAAACCGGATGAAACCAGATTGAAACGGTTTAAACCGGATAAAACCGGATTGAACCGGCTTAAACCGGTTTAAACCAGATAAAACTGCATTGAACCGGTTTAAACCGGTATAAACCGGACAAATGCGGAATGAACTGGTTTAAACCGGTTTAAAGCGGAGAGAACCGGATAGAAAAGGTTTAAACCGGATAGAACCGGATTGAACCGCTTTAAACCAGTTTAAACCGAATAGAACCGGATAGAACTGGTTTAAACTGGTTTAAACCGGATAGAACCGGATAGAACTGGTTTAAACCGGATAAAACCGGATTGAACCGGTTAAACCAGTTTCAACCGGATTGAACCGGATAGAAACAGTTTAAACTGGATAAAACCGGATTGAACCGGTTTAAACCTGATTAAACTGGATAAAACCGGATTGAACTGGATTAAACCGGTTTAAACTGGATGAAACCAGATTGAAATGGTTTAAACCGGATAAAACGGGATTGAACCGGCTTAAACCGGTTTAAACCTGATAAAACTGCATTGAACCGGTTTAAACTGGTATAAACCGGATAAATCCGGAATGAACTGGTTTAAACTGGTTTAAACCGGATAGAACAGGTTTAAGCCGGATAAAACCGGACTGAACCGGTTTAAACTGGATAAAACCGGATTGATCCGGTTTAAACTGGTTTAAACCAGATAAAACCGGATAGAACCGGGTTGAACCAGATTGAAGCGGTTGAAACCGGTTTAAACCAGATAAAACAGGATAGAACGGATTTAAACCGGAAAAAAGCAGATTGAACCGGATTAAACCAGTTTAAACCGGATAAAACCGGATTGAATAAGTTTAATCCGGATAGAACCGGCTTAAACCGGTTTAAACCAGATAAAACTGCATTGAACCGGATTAAACAGGTATAAACCGGATAAATCCGGAATGAACTGGTTTAAACCGGTTTAAACCGGATAGAACCGGATAGAAAAAGTTTAAACCGGATAAAACCGGATTGAACCGGTTAAACCAGTTTCAACCGGATTGAACCGGATAGAACCAGTTTAAACTGGATAAAACCGGATTGAACCGGTTTAAACCTGATTAAACTGGATAAAACCGGATTGAACCGGATTAAACTGGTTTAAACCGGATGAAACCAGATTGAAACGGTTTAAACCGGATAAAACCGGATTGAACCGGTTAAACCAGTTTCAACCGGATTGAACCGGATAGAACCAGTTTAAACTGGATAAAACCGGATTGAACCGGTTTAAACCGGTTTAAATCGGATAGAACCGGATTGAACCGGTTTATTCCGGAGAAAACCGGATTGAACTGGTTGAACCGGTTTAAATCAGATAGAACCGGATTGAACCGGTTTAAACCGCATAAACCCGGATTGAACCGGTTTGAACCGGTTTAAACCGGAAAGAACCGGTTTAATCAGTATTAAACTGGATGGAACCGGTTTAAACCGGATAAAAGCGGATTGAACCGGTTTAAACCGGTTTCAACCGGATAGAACCGTATTGAACTGGTTTAAACCAGATAAAACCGGATTGAACTGGTTTAAACTGGATAAAACCGGATTGAACCGGTTTAAACCAGTTTAAACAGGCTAGAGCCGGATAGAACGGGTTCAAACTGGATAAAACCGGATTGAACTGGTTAAACCAGTTTCAACAGGATAAAACCGGATTGAACCAGTTTACACCTGATAAAACCGGATTGAACTGGTTTAAACCGGTTTAAACCGGATGAAACCGGATTTAACCGGTTTCATCCGGTTTAAACGGGATAAAACCGGATTGAACCGGTTAAAACCGGTTTAAACAGGATAAAACGGGATTGAACCGGTTTAAACCAGTTTAAACCGGATAGAACCGGATTGAACCAGTTTAAACCGGACAAAACCGGATAGAACCGGTTAAAACCAGTTTAAACAGGATAGAACCGGTTCAAACCGTTTTAAACCGGATGAAACCGGATTGAACCGGTTTAAACCAGATAAAACTGGATTGAACCCTTTTAAACCAGTTTAAACTGGATAGAACTGGATAGAACCGGTTCAAACTGGATAAAACCGGATTGAACCGGTTAAACCAGTTTCAACCGGATAAAACCGGATTGAACCGGTTTAAACCAGATAAAACCGGAGTGATCCGGTTTGAACCGGTTTAAACCTGATAAAACCGGATTGAGTCAGTTTAAACCGGTTTCAACCGGATAAAAGCAGATTTAAAAGGATCAAACCGGTTTCAACCGGATTAAAGCGGATAGAACCGGTTTAAACTGGATAAAACCGGATTGAACCGGTTTAAACCTGTTTAAAACGGATAAAACCGGATTGAACCAGATTAAACCGGTTTAAACTGGATGAAACCAGATTGAAACGGTTTAAACCGGATAAAACCGGATTGAACCAGCTTAAACCGGTTTAAACCAGATAAAACTGCATTGAACCGGTTTAAACCGGTATAAACCGGATAAATCCGGAATGAACTGGTTTAAACCGGTTTAAAGCGGAGAGAACCGGATAGAAAAGGTTTAAACCGGATAGAACCGGATTGAACCGCTTTAAACCAGTTTAAACCGAATAGAACCGGATAGAACTGGTTTAAACTGGTTTAAACCGGATAGAACCGGATAGAACTGGTTTAAACCGGATAAAACCGGATTGAACCGGTTAAACCAGTTTCAACCGGATTGAACCGGATAGAAACAGTTTAAACTGGATAAAACCGGATTGAACCGGTTTAAACCTGATTAAACTGGATAAAACCGGATTGAACTGGATTAAACCGGTTTAAACTGGATGAAACCAGATTGAAATGGTTTAAACCGGATAAAACGGGATTGAACCGGCTTAAACCGGTTTAAACCTGATAAAACTGCATTGAACCGGTTTAAACTGGTATAAACCGGATAAATCCGGAATGAACTGGTTTAAACTGGTTTAAACCGGATAGAACAGGTTTAAGCCGGATAAAACCGGATTGAACCGGTTTAAACCGGTTTAAACCGGATAGAACCGGATTGAAACGCTTTAAACCAGTTTAAACCGAATAGAACCGGATAGAACTGGTTTAAACCGGTTTGAACTGGATAGAACCGGATAGAACCGGTTTAAACCGGATAAAACCGGATTGAACTGGTTTAAACCGGTTTAAACCGGATAGAAACGGATTGAATCGGTTTAAACTGGATAAAACCGGATAGAACCAGTTCAAAACGGATAAAACTAGATTGAACAGGTTTAAACCGGTTTAAACCGGATAGAACCGGATTGAACCGCTTTAAACCAGTTTAAACCGAATAGAACCGAATAGAACTGGTTTAAACCGGTTTAAACCGGATAGAACCGGATAGAACCGGTTTAAACCGGATAAAACCAGATTGAACCGGTTTAAACCGGTTTAAACCGGTTTGAACCGAATAGAAGCGGTTTAAACCGGAAAAAACCGGATTGAACCAGTTTAAACCGGTTTAAACCGGATAGAAACGGATTGAACCGGTTTAAACCGGATAAAACCGGATAGAACCGGTTTGAACTGATTTAAACTGGATAGAACCGGATAGAACCAGTTTAAAACGGATAAAACTAGATTGAACAGGTTTAAACCGGTTTAAACCGGATAGAACCGGATTGAACCGCTTTAAACCAGTTTAAACCGAATAGAACCGAATAGAACTGGTTTAAACGGGTTTAAACCAGATAGAACCGGATAGAACCGGTTTAAACCGGATAAAACCGGATTGAACCAGTTTAAACCGGTTTAAACCGGATAGAAACGGATTGAACCGGTTTAAACCGGATAAAACCGGATAGAACCGGTTTGAACTGATTTAAACTGGATAGAACCGGATAGAACCAGTTTAAAACGGATAAAACTAGATTGAACAGGTTTAAACCGGTTTAAACCGGATAAAACCGAATTGAACCGGTTTAAACCAGTTTAAACCGGAGAAAACCGGATTGAACCGGTTTAAACCGGTTTAAACCGGAGAAAACCGGATTGAACCGGTTTAAACCGGTTTAAACCGGAGAAAACCGGATTGAACCGGTTTAAACCGGTTTAAACCGGAGAAAACCGGATTGAACCGGTTTATTCTGGAGAAAACCGGATTGAACTGGTTGAACCGGTTTAAATCGGATAGAACCGGATTGAACCGGTTTAAACCGCATAAACCCGGATTGAACCGGTTTGAACCGGTTTAAACCGGAAAGAACCGGTTTAATCAGGACTAAACTGGATGGAACCGGTTTAAACCGGATAAAAGCGGATTGAACCGGTTTAAACCGGTTTCAACCGGATAGAACCGTATTGACCTGGTTTAAACCAGATAAAACCGGATTGAACTGGTTTAAACTGGATAAAACCGGATTGAACCGGTTTAAACCAGTTTAAACAGGATAGAGCCGGATAGAACGGGTTCAAACTGGATAAAACCGGATTGAACTGGTTAAACCAGTTTCAACAGGATAAAACCGGATTGAACCAGTTTACACCAGATAAAACCGGATTGAACTGGTTTAAACCGGTTTAAACCGGATGATACCGGATTTAACCGGTTTAATCCGGTTTAAAAGGGATAAAACCGGATTGAACCAGTTTAAACCGGTTTAAACAGGATAAAACGGGATTGAACCGGTTTAAACCAGTTTAAACCGGATAGAACCGGATTGAACCAGTTTAAACCGGACAAAACCGGATAGAACCGGTTAAAACCAGTTTAAACAGGATAGAACCGGTTCAAACCGTTTTAAACCGGATGAAACCGGATTGAACCGGTTTAAACCAGATAAAACTGGATTGAACCCTTTTAAACCAGTTTAAACTGGATAGAACTGGATAGAACCGGTTCAAACTGGATAAAACCGGATTGAACCGGTTAAACCAGTTTCAACCGGATAAAACCGGATTGAACCGGTTTAAACCAGATAAAACCGGTTTGAGTCAGTTTAAACCGGTTTAAACCGGATAAAATTGGATTGAACCGGTTTAAACTGGTTTAAACCGGATAAAACCGGATTGAACCGGTTTCAACCGGATAAAAGCAGATTTAAAAGGTTCAAACCGGTTTCAACCGGATTGAACCGGATAGAACCGGTTTAAACTGGATAAAACCGGATTGAACCGGTTTAAACCTGTTTAAAACGGATAAAACCGGATTGAACCGGATTAAACCGGTTTAAACCGGATGAAACCAGATTGAAACGGTTTAAACCGGATAAAACCGGATTGAACTGGCTTAAACCGGTTTAAACCAGATAAAACTGCATAGAACCGGTTTAAACCGGTATAAACCGGATAAATCCGGAATGAACTGGTTTAAACCGGTTTAAAGCGGAGAGAACCGGATAGAAAAGTTTTAAACCAGATAGAACCGGATTGAACCGCTTTAAACCAGTTTAAAACGAATAGAACCGGATAGAACTGGTTTAAACTGGTTTAAACCGGATAGAACCGGATAGAACTGGTTTAAACCGGATAAAACCGGATTGAACCGGTTAAACCAGTTTCAACCGGATTGAACCGGATAGAAACAGTTTAAACTGGATAAAACCGGATTGAACCGGTTTAAACCTGATTAAACTGGATAAAACCGGATTGAACTGGATTAAACCGGTTTAAACCGGATGAAACCAGACTGAAATGGTTTAAACCGGATAAAACGGGATTGAACCGGCTTAAACCGGTTTAAACCTGATAAAACTGCATTGAACCGGTTTAAACTGGTATAAACCGGATAAATCCGGAATGAACTGGTTTAAACTGGTTTAAACCGGATAGAACCGGATAGAACCGGTTTAAGCCAGATAAAATCGGATTGAACCGGTTTAAACCGGTTTAAACCAGATAGAACCAGATTGAAACGCTTTAAACCAGTTTAAACCGAATAGAAGCGGATAGAAATGGTTTAAACCGGTTTAATCTGGATAGAACCGGATAGAACCGGTTTAAACGGGTTTAAACCGGATAGAAACGGATTGAACCGGTTTAAACCGGATAAAACCGGATAGAACCGGTTTAAACTGGTTTAAACGGGATAGAACCGGGTAGAACCAGTTTAAAACGGATAAAACTAGATTGAACAGGTTTAAACCGGTTTAATCCGGATAAAACCGGATTGAACCGGTTCCAACCGGTTTAAACCAGATAAAACCGGATAGAACCGGTTGAAACTGGATAAAACCGGATTGAACCGGTTGAAAACGGATGAAACCGGATTGAACCGGTTTAAACCAGATAAAACTGGATTGAACCCTTTTAAACCAGTTTAAACTGGATAGAACTGGATAGAACCGGTTCAAACCGGATAAAACCGGATTGAACCTGTTAAACCAGTTTCAACCGGATAAAACCGGATTGAACCGGTTTAAACCGGATAAAACCGGAGTGAACCGGTTTGAACCGGTTTAAACCTGATAAAACCGGATTGAGTCAGTTTAAACCGGTTTAAACCAGATAAAACTGGATTGAACCAGTTTAAACTGGTTTAAACCGGATAAAACCGGATTGAACCGGTTAAACCAGTTTCAACCGGATTGAACCGGATAGAAACAGTTTAAACTGGATAAAACCGGATTGAACCGGTTTAAACCTGATTAAACTGGATAAAACCGGATTGAACCGGATTAAACCGGTTTAAACCGGATGAAACCAGATTGAAACGGTTTAAACCGGATAAAACCGGATTGAACCGGCTTACACCGGTTTAAACCTGATAAAACTGCATTGAACCGGTTTAAACTGGTATAAACCGGATAAATCCGGAATGAACTGGTGTAAACTGGTTTAAACCGGATAGAACCGGATAGAACCGGTTTAAGCCGGATAAAATCGGATTGAACCGGTTTAAACCGGTTTAAACCGGATAGAACCGGATTGAAACGGTTTAAACCAGTTTAAACCGAATAGAACCGGATAGAAATGGTTTAAACCGGTTTAATCTGGATAGAACCGGATAGAACCGGTTTAAACCGGTTTAAACCGGATAGAAACGGATTGAACCGGTTTAAACAGGATAAAACCGGAGAGAACCGGTTTAAACTGGTTTATACGGGATAGAACCGGGTAGAACCAGTTTAAAACGGATAAAACTAGATTGAACAGGTTTAAACCGGTTTAATCCGGATAAAACCGAATTGAACCGGTTGAAACCGGAGAAGAACGGATTGAACTGGTTGAACCGGTTTAAATCGGATAGAACCGGATTGAACCGGTTTAAACCGCATAAACCCGGATTGATCCGGTTTGAACCGGTTTAAACCGGATAGATCGGTTTAAACCGGATAAAAGAGGATTGAACCGGTTTAAACGGGTTTAAACCAGATAAAAGCGGATTGAACCAGTTTAAACCGGATAAAAACGGATTGAACCGGTTTAATCCGGTTTAAACCGGATAGAAACGGATTGAAACGGTATAAAACGGGTTAAACCGGGTAAAACCGGATTGAACTGTTTTAAACCGGATAAAACCGGATTGAACCGGTTTAAACTGCTTTAAACAGGATAAAATCAGGTTGAACCAGTTTAAACTGGTTTAATCCGTATAAAACCGGATTGAACCAGTTTAAACCGGTTTAAACCAGATAAAAGCAGATTGAACCGCTTTAGACTGGATAGAACCGGACTGAACCGGTTTAAACCGGTTTTAACTGGATAAAACCGGATTGAACCGGTTTAAACCGGTTTAAACAGGATAGAATCGGATTGAACTGGTTTAAACCGGATAAAACAAGATAGAACTGGTATAAACCGGATAGAACTGGATTGAACCGGTTTAAACCGGTTTAAACAGGATAAAATCGGATTGAACCGATTTAAAATGGTTTAAATCGGTTAAAACCGGATTGAACCGGTTTAAACTTGATAAAACCAGATTGAACCAGTTTAAACCGGTTTAAACCGGGTAAAAACGGATTGAACCGGTTTAAACCGGTTTAAACTAGATAAAACCGGATTGAACCGGTTTAAACAGGATAAAAACGGATAGGACCGGATTGAACCGGTTTAAACCGGTTTAAACCAGATGAAACTGGATAGAACTGGTTTAAAGCAGATAGAAAGGGATTGAACCGTTTTAAACCGGTTTAAACCGGATAAAACCAGATTGAACCAGTTTAAACCGGTTTAAACCGGATAAAAACGGATTGAACCGGTTTAAACCGGTTTAAACTAGATAAAACCGGATTGAACCGGTTTAAACAGGATAAAAAGGGATAGGACCGGATTGAACCGGTTTAAACCGGTTTAAACCAGATGAAACTGGATAGAACTGGTTTAAAGCAGATAGAAAGGGATTGAACCGTTTTAAACCGGTTTAAACCGGATAAAACCAGATTGAACCAGTTTAAACCGGTTTAAACCGGATAGAAACGGATTGAACCGGTTTAAACCGGATAAAACCGGATAGAACCGGTTTAAACTGGTTTAAACGGGATAGAACCGGGTAGAACCAGTTTAAAACGGATAAAACTAGATTGAACAGGTTTAAACCGGTTTAATCCGGATAAAACCGGATTGAACCGGTTCCAACCGGTTTAAACCAGATAAAACCGGATAGAACCGGTTGAAACTGGATAAAACCGGATTGAACCGGTTGAAAACGGATGAAACCGGATTGAACCGGTTTAAACCAGATAAAACTGGATTGAACCCTTTTAAACCAGTTTAAACTGGATAGAACTGGATAGAACCGGTTCAAACCGGATAAAACCGGATTGAACCTGTTAAACCAGTTTCAACCGGATAAAACCGGATTGAACCGGTTTAAACCGGATAAAACCGGAGTGAACCGGTTTGAACCGGTTTAAACCTGATAAAACCGGATTGAGTCAGTTTAAACCGGTTTAAACCAGATAAAACTGGATTGAACCAGTTTAAACTGGTTTAAACCGGATAAAACCGGATTGAACCGGTTAAACCAGTTTCAACCGGATTGAACCGGATAGAAACAGTTTAAACTGGATAAAACCGGATTGAACCGGTTTAAACCTGATTAAACTGGATAAAACCGGATTGAACCGGATTAAACCGGTTTAAACCGGATGAAACCAGATTGAAACGGTTTAAACCGGATAAAACCGGATTGAACCGGCTTACACCGGTTTAAACCTGATAAAACTGCATTGAACCGGTTTAAACTGGTATAAACCGGATAAATCCGGAATGAACTGGTGTAAACTGGTTTAAACCGGATAGAACCGGATAGAACCGGTTTAAGCCGGATAAAATCGGATTGAACCGGTTTAAACCGGTTTAAACCGGATAGAACCGGATTGAAACGGTTTAAACCAGTTTAAACCGAATAGAACCGGATAGAAATGGTTTAAACCGGTTTAATCTGGATAGAACCGGATAGAACCGGTTTAAACCGGTTTAAACCGGATAGAAACGGATTGAACCGGTTTAAACAGGATAAAACCGGAGAGAACCGGTTTAAACTGGTTTATACGGGATAGAACCGGGTAGAACCAGTTTAAAACGGATAAAACTAGATTGAACAGGTTTAAACCGGTTTAATCCGGATAAAACCGAATTGAACCGGTTGAAACCGGAGAAGAACGGATTGAACTGGTTGAACCGGTTTAAATCGGATAGAACCGGATTGAACCGGTTTAAACCGCATAAACCCGGATTGATCCGGTTTGAACCGGTTTAAACCGGATAGATCGGTTTAAACCGGATAAAAGAGGATTGAACCGGTTTAAACGGGTTTAAACCAGATAAAAGCGGATTGAACCAGTTTAAACCGGATAAAAACGGATTGAACCGGTTTAATCCGGTTTAAACCGGATAGAAACGGATTGAAACGGTATAAAACGGGTTAAACCGGGTAAAACCGGATTGAACTGTTTTAAACCGGATAAAACCGGATTGAACCGGTTTAAACTGCTTTAAACAGGATAAAATCAGGTTGAACCAGTTTAAACTGGTTTAATCCGTATAAAACCGGATTGAACCAGTTTAAACCGGTTTAAACCAGATAAAAGCAGATTGAACCGCTTTAGACCGGATAGAACCGGACTGAACCGGTTTAAACCGGTTTTAACTGGATAAAACCGGATTGAACCGGTTTAAACCGGTTTAAACCGGATAGAATCGGATTGAACTGGTTTAAACCGGATAAAACAAGATAGAACTGGTATAAACCGGATAGAACTGGATTGAACCGGTTTAAACCGGTTTAAACAGGATAAAATCGGATTGAACCGATTTAAAATGGTTTAAATCGGTTAAAACCGGATTGAACCGGTTTAAACTTGATAAAACCAGATTGAACCAGTTTAAACCGGTTTAAACCGGGTAAAAACGGATTGAACCGGTTTAAACCGGTTTAAACTAGATAAAACCGGATTGAACCGGTTTAAACAGGATAAAAACGGATAGGACCGGATTGAACCGGTTTAAACCGGTTTAAACCAGATGAAACTGGATAGAACTGGTTTAAAGCAGATAGAAAGGGATTGAACCGTTTTAAACCGGTTTAAACCGGATAAAACCAGATTGAACCAGTTTAAACCGGTTTAAACCGGATAAAAACGGATTGAACCGGTTTAAACCGGTTTAAACTAGATAAAACCGGATTGAACCGGTTTAAACAGGATAAAAAGGGATAGGACCGGATTGAACCGGTTTAAACCGGTTTAAACCAGATGAAACTGGATAGAACTGGTTTAAAGCAGATAGAAAGGGATTGAACCGTTTTAAACCGGTTTAAACCGGATAAAACCAGATTGAACCGGTTTAAACCAGATAAAACCGGATTGAACCGGTTTAAACCGGTGTGAACCGTATAGAACCGGATTGAACGTGATTAAACCGGATAAAACTGGATTGAACCAGTTTAAACCGGATAAAACCGGATGGAAACCTTTTAAACTGGATAGAACTGGATTGAACCGGTTTAAACCAGAAAAACCGGATTGGACCTGTTTAAACCGGATAAAACAGGACTGAACCGGTTTAAACCGGATTGATCCGGTTTAAACTGGTTTAAACCGGATAAAACCGGATAGAACCGGGTTGAACCAGATTGAAGCGGTTTAAACCGGTTTAAACCAGATAAAACCGGATAGAACGTGTTTAAAACGGAAAAAAGCAGATTTAACCGGATTAAACCGGTTTAAACAGGATTAAACTGGATTGAATAAGTTTAAACCGGATTGAACTGGTTTAAACCGGTTTAAAACGGATAGAACTGGATTGAACCGGTTTAAACCGCTTTAAACTACATAAAAACGGATTGAACTGTTTTAAACAGGATAAAACCGGATTGAACCGGTTTAAAAGGTTTAAACAGGATAAAACCGCATTGAACCGGTTTAAACCGGATAAAACCGTATCGATCCGGTTTAAACCGGTTTAAAACGGATAAAACAGGATCGAACTGCTTTAAAGCGGATAGAAAGGGTTTGAACCGGTTTAAACCGGATTGAACCGGTTTAAACCGGATAAAACCGGATTGAACCGGTTTAAACCAGTTTGAACCGTATAGAACCGGATTGAACGTGTTTAAACCGGATAGAACCGGATTGAACCAGTTTAAACCAGAAAAACCGGATTGAACCTGTTTAACATGGATAAAACCGGACTGAACCAGTTAAAACCTGATAAAACCGGATTGATCCGGTTTAAACTGGTTTAAATAGGATAAAACCGGATTGAACTGGTTTAAACCGGATAAAAACTGATAGAACCAGACTGAACCAGTATAAACCGGTTTAAGCCAGAAGAAACCGGATAGAACCGGTTTAAACTGGATAAAATCGGATTGAACCAGTTTAAACCAGATTAAACTGGAAAGAACCGGTTTACACTGGATAGAAGAGGATTGAACCGGTATAAACCGGATAGAACCGGATTGAACCGGTTCCAACTGGTTTAAACCAGATAAAACCGGATAGAACCGGTTGAAACTGGATAAAACCGGATTGAACCGGTTGAAACCGGATGAAACCGGATAGAACCGGTTTAAACCGGATAGAACCGGATTGAACCGGTGTAAACCGTTTAAAAGTGGATAAAACCGGATTGAACTGGTTTAAACTGGATAAAACCGATTGAACCGGTTTAAACTGGATAAAACCGGATTGAACCGGTTTAAACCGGTGTGAACCGTATAGAACCGGATTGAACGTGTTTAACCGGATGAAACCGGATTGAACCGGTTTAAACCGGATAAAACCGGATGGAAACCGTTTAAACTGGATAGAACTGGATTGAACTGGTTTAAACCAGAAAAACCGGATTGAACCTGTCTAAACCGGATAAAACCGGACTGAACCGGTTTAAACTGGATAAAACCGGATTGATCCGGTTTAAACTGGTTTAAACCAGATAAAACCGGATAGAACCGGGTTGAACCAGATTGAAGCGGTTGAAACCGGTTTAAACCAGATAAAACAGGATAGAACGGATTTAAACCGGAAAAAAGCAGATTGAACCGGATTAAACCAGTTTAAACCGGATAAAACCGGATTGAATAAGTTTAATCCGGATAGAACCGGCTTAAACCGGTTTAAACCAGATAAAACTGCATTGAACCGGTTTAAACCGGTATAAACCGGATAAATCCGGAATGAACTGGTTTAAACCGGTTTAAACCGGATAGAACCGGATAGAAAAGGTTTAAACCGGATAAAACCGGATTGAACCGGTTTAAACCGGTTTAAATCGGATAGAACCGGATTGAACCGGTTTATTCCGGAGAAAACCGGATTGAACCGGTTAAACCAGTTTCAACCGGATTGAACCGGATAGAACCAGTTTAAACTGGATAAAACCGGATTGAACCGGTTTAAACCTGATTAAACTGGATAAAACCAGATTGAACCGGATTAAACCGGTTTAAACCGGATGAAACCAGATTGAAACGGTTTAAACCGGATAAAACCGGATTGAACCGGTTAAACCAGTTTCAACCGGATTGAACCGGATAGAACCAGTTTAAACTGGATAAAACCGGATTGAACCGGTTTAAACCGGTTTAAATCGGATAGAACCGGATTGAACCGGTTTATTCCGGAGAAAACCGGATTGAACTGGTTGAACCGGTTTAAATCAGATAGAACCGGATTGAACCGGTTTAAACCGCATAAACCCGGATTGAACCAGTTTGAACCGGTTTAAACCGGAAAGAACCGGTTTAATCACTATTAAACTGGATGGAACCGGTTTAAACCGGATAAAAGCGGATTGAACCGGTTTAAACCGGTTTCAACCGGATAGAAACGTATTGAACTGGTTTAAACCAGATAAAACCGGATTGAACTGGTTTAAACTGGATAAAACCGGATTGAACCGGTTTAAACCAGTTTAAACAGGCTAGAGCCGGATAGAACGGGTTCAAACTGGATAAAACCGGATTGAACCGGTTAAACCAGTTTCAACAGGATAAAACCGGATTGAACCAGTTTACACCAGATAAAACCGGATTGAACCGGTTTAAACCGGTTTAAACAGGATAAAACGGGAATGAACCGGTTTAAACCAGTTTAAACCGGATAGAACCGGATTGAACCAGTTTAAACCGGACAAAACCGGATAGAACTGGTTAAAACCAGTTTAAACAGGATAGAACCGGTTCAAACCGTTTTAAACCGGATGAAACCGGATTGAACCGGTTTAAACCAGATAAAACTGGATTGAACCCTTTTAAACCAGTTTAAACTGGATAGAACTGGATAGAACCGGTTCAAACTGGATAAAACCGGATTGAACCGGTTAAACCAGTTTCAACCGGATAAAACCGGATTGAACCGGTTTAAACCAGATAAAACCGGAGTGATCCGGTTTGAACCGGTTTAAACCTGATAAAACCGGATTGAGTCAGTTTAAACCGGTTTCAACCGGATAAAAGCAGATTTAAAAGGATCAAACCGGTTTCAACCGGATTGAAGCGGATAGAACCGGTTTAAACTGGATAAAACCGGATTGAACCGGTTTAAACCTGTTTAAAACGGATAAAACCGGATTGAACCAGATTAAACCGGTTTAAACCGGATGAAACCAGATTGAAACGGTTTAAACCGGATAAAACCGGATTGAACCGGCTTAAACCGGTTTAAACCAGATAAAACTGCATTGAACCGGTTTAAACCGGTATAAACCGGACAAATGCGGAATGAACTGGTTTAAACCGGTTTAAAGCGGAGAGAACCGGATAGAAAAGGTTTAAACCGGATAGAACCGGATTGAACCGCTTTAAACCAGTTTAAACCGAATAGAACCGGATAGAACTGGTTTAAACTGGTTTAAACCGGATAGAACCGGATAGAACTGGTTTAAACCGGATAAAACCGGATTGAACCGGTTAAACCAGTTTCAACCGGATTGAACCGGATAGAAACAGTTTAAACTGGATAAAACCGGATTGAACCGGTTTAAACCTGATTAAACTGGATAAAACCGGATTGAACTGGATTAAACCGGTTTAAACTGGATGAAACCAGATTGAAATGGTTTAAACCGGATAAAACGGGATTGAACCGGCTTAAACCGGTTTAAACCTGATAAAACTGCATTGAACCGGTTTAAACTGGTATAAACCGGATAAATCCGGAATGAACTGGTTTAAACTGGTTTAAACCGGATAGAACAGGTTTAAGCCGGATAAAACCGGACTGAACCGGTTTAAACTGGATAAAACCGGATTGATCCGGTTTAAACTGATTTAAACCAGATAAAACCGGATAGAACCGGGTTGAACCAGATTGAAGCGGTTGAAACCGGTTTAAACCAGATAAAACAGGATAGAACGGATTTAAACCGGAAAAAAGCAGATTGAACCGGATTAAACCAGTTTAAACCGGATAAAACCGGATTGAATAAGTTTAATCCGGATAGAACCGGCTTAAACCGGTTTAAACCAGATAAAACTGCATTGAACCGGATTAAACAGGTATAAACCGGATAAATCCGGAATGAACTGGTTTAAACCGGTTTAAACCGGATAGAACCGGATAGAAAAAGTTTAAACCGGATAAAACCGGATTGAACCGGTTAAACCAGTTTCAACCGGATTGAACCGGATAGAACCAGTTTAAACTGGATAAAACCGGATTGAACCGGTTTAAACCTGATTAAACTGGATAAAACCGGATTGAACCGGATTAAACTGGTTTAAACCGGATGAAACCAGATTGAAACGGTTTAAACCGGATAAAACCGGATTGAACCGGTTAAACCAGTTTCAACCGGATTGAACCGGATAGAACCAGTTTAAACTGGATAAAACCGGATTGAACCGGTTTAAACCGGTTTAAATCGGATAGAACCGGATTGAACCGGTTTATTCCGGAGAAAACCGGATTGAACTGGTTGAACCGGTTTAAATCAGATAGAACCGGATTGAACCGGTTTAAACCGCATAAACCCGGATTGAACCGGTTTGAACCGGTTTAAACCGGAAAGAACCGGTTTAATCAGTATTAAACTGGATGGAACCGGTTTAAACCGGATAAAAGCGGATTGAACCGGTTTAAACCGGTTTCAACCGGATAGAACCGTATTGAACTGGTTTAAACCAGATAAAACCGGATTGAACTGGTTTAAACTGGATAAAACCGGATTGAACCGGTTTAAACCAGTTTAAACAGGCTAGAGCCGGATAGAACGGGTTCAAACTGGATAAAACCGGATTGAACTGGTTAAACCAGTTTCAACAGGATAAAACCGGATTGAACCAGTTTACACCTGATAAAACCGGATTGAACTGGTTTAAACCGGTTTAAACCGGATGAAACCGGATTTAACCGGTTTCATCCGGTTTAAACGGGATAAAACCGGATTGAACCGGTTAAAACCGGTTTAAACAGGATAAAACGGGATTGAACCGGTTTAAACCAGTTTAAACCGGATAGAACCGGATTGAACCAGTTTAAACCGGACAAAACCGGATAGAACCGGTTAAAACCAGTTTAAACAGGATAGAACCGGTTCAAACCGTTTTAAACCGGATGAAACCGGATTGAACCGGTTTAAACCAGATAAAACTGGATTGAACCCTTTTAAACCAGTTTAAACTGGATAGAACTGGATAGAACCGGTTCAAACTGGATAAAACCGGATTGAACCGGTTAAACCAGTTTCAACCGGATAAAACCGGATTGAACCGGTTTAAACCAGATAAAACCGGAGTGATCCGGTTTGAACCGGTTTAAACCTGATAAAACCGGATTGAGTCAGTTTAAACCGGTTTCAACCGGATAAAAGCAGATTTAAAAGGATCAAACCGGTTTCAACCGGATTAAAGCGGATAGAACCGGTTTAAACTGGATAAAACCGGATTGAACCGGTTTAAACCTGTTTAAAACGGATAAAACCGGATTGAACCAGATTAAACCGGTTTAAACTGGATGAAACCAGATTGAAACGGTTTAAACCGGATAAAACCGGATTGAACCAGCTTAAACCGGTTTAAACCAGATAAAACTGCATTGAACCGGTTTAAACCGGTATAAACCGGATAAATCCGGAATGAACTGGTTTAAACCGGTTTAAAGCGGAGAGAACCGGATAGAAAAGGTTTAAACCGGATAGAACCGGATTGAACCGCTTTAAACCAGTTTAAACCGAATAGAACCGGATAGAACTGGTTTAAACTGGTTTAAACCGGATAGAACCGGATAGAACTGGTTTAAACCGGATAAAACCGGATTGAACCGGTTAAACCAGTTTCAACCGGATTGAACCGGATAGAAACAGTTTAAACTGGATAAAACCGGATTGAACCGGTTTAAACCTGATTAAACTGGATAAAACCGGATTGAACTGGATTAAACCGGTTTAAACTGGATGAAACCAGATTGAAATGGTTTAAACCGGATAAAACGGGATTGAACCGGCTTAAACCGGTTTAAACCTGATAAAACTGCATTGAACCGGTTTAAACTGGTATAAACCGGATAAATCCGGAATGAACTGGTTTAAACTGGTTTAAACCGGATAGAACAGGTTTAAGCCGGATAAAACCGGATTGAACCGGTTTAAACCGGTTTAAACCGGATAGAACCGGATTGAAACGCTTTAAACCAGTTTAAACCGAATAGAACCGGATAGAACTGGTTTAAACCGGTTTGAACTGGATAGAACCGGATAGAACCGGTTTAAACCGGATAAAACCGGATTGAACTGGTTTAAACCGGTTTAAACCGGATAGAAACGGATTGAATCGGTTTAAACTGGATAAAACCGGATAGAACCAGTTCAAAACGGATAAAACTAGATTGAACAGGTTTAAACCGGTTTAAACCGGATAGAACCGGATTGAACCGCTTTAAACCAGTTTAAACCGAATAGAACCGAATAGAACTGGTTTAAACCGGTTTAAACCGGATAGAACCGGATAGAACCGGTTTAAACCGGATAAAACCAGATTGAACCGGTTTAAACCGGTTTAAACCGGTTTGAACCGAATAGAAGCGGTTTAAACCGGAAAAAACCGGATTGAACCAGTTTAAACCGGTTTAAACCGGATAGAAACGGATTGAACCGGTTTAAACCGGATAAAACCGGATAGAACCGGTTTGAACTGATTTAAACTGGATAGAACCGGATAGAACCAGTTTAAAACGGATAAAACTAGATTGAACAGGTTTAAACCGGTTTAAACCGGATAGAACCGGATTGAACCGCTTTAAACCAGTTTAAACCGAATAGAACCGAATAGAACTGGTTTAAACGGGTTTAAACCAGATAGAACCGGATAGAACCGGTTTAAACCGGATAAAACCGGATTGAACCAGTTTAAACCGGTTTAAACCGGATAGAAACGGATTGAACCGGTTTAAACCGGATAAAACCGGATAGAACCGGTTTGAACTGATTTAAACTGGATAGAACCGGATAGAACCAGTTTAAAACGGATAAAACTAGATTGAACAGGTTTAAACCGGTTTAAACCGGATAAAACCGAATTGAACCGGTTTAAACCAGTTTAAACCGGAGAAAACCGGATTGAACCGGTTTAAACCGGTTTAAACCGGAGAAAACCGGATTGAACCGGTTTAAACCGGTTTAAACCGGAGAAAACCGGATTGAACCGGTTTAAACCGGTTTAAACCGGAGAAAACCGGATTGAACCGGTTTATTCTGGAGAAAACCGGATTGAACTGGTTGAACCGGTTTAAATCGGATAGAACCGGATTGAACCGGTTTAAACCGCATAAACCCGGATTGAACCGGTTTGAACCGGTTTAAACCGGAAAGAACCGGTTTAATCAGGACTAAACTGGATGGAACCGGTTTAAACCGGATAAAAGCGGATTGAACCGGTTTAAACCGGTTTCAACCGGATAGAACCGTATTGACCTGGTTTAAACCAGATAAAACCGGATTGAACTGGTTTAAACTGGATAAAACCGGATTGAACCGGTTTAAACCAGTTTAAACAGGATAGAGCCGGATAGAACGGGTTCAAACTGGATAAAACCGGATTGAACTGGTTAAACCAGTTTCAACAGGATAAAACCGGATTGAACCAGTTTACACCAGATAAAACCGGATTGAACTGGTTTAAACCGGTTTAAACCGGATGATACCGGATTTAACCGGTTTAATCCGGTTTAAAAGGGATAAAACCGGATTGAACCAGTTTAAACCGGTTTAAACAGGATAAAACGGGATTGAACCGGTTTAAACCAGTTTAAACCGGATAGAACCGGATTGAACCAGTTTAAACCGGACAAAACCGGATAGAACCGGTTAAAACCAGTTTAAACAGGATAGAACCGGTTCAAACCGTTTTAAACCGGATGAAACCGGATTGAACCGGTTTAAACCAGATAAAACTGGATTGAACCCTTTTAAACCAGTTTAAACTGGATAGAACTGGATAGAACCGGTTCAAACTGGATAAAACCGGATTGAACCGGTTAAACCAGTTTCAACCGGATAAAACCGGATTGAACCGGTTTAAACCAGATAAAACCGGTTTGAGTCAGTTTAAACCGGTTTAAACCGGATAAAATTGGATTGAACCGGTTTAAACTGGTTTAAACCGGATAAAACCGGATTGAACCGGTTTCAACCGGATAAAAGCAGATTTAAAAGGTTCAAACCGGTTTCAACCGGATTGAACCGGATAGAACCGGTTTAAACTGGATAAAACCGGATTGAACCGGTTTAAACCTGTTTAAAACGGATAAAACCGGATTGAACCGGATTAAACCGGTTTAAACCGGATGAAACCAGATTGAAACGGTTTAAACCGGATAAAACCGGATTGAACTGGCTTAAACCGGTTTAAACCAGATAAAACTGCATAGAACCGGTTTAAACCGGTATAAACCGGATAAATCCGGAATGAACTGGTTTAAACCGGTTTAAAGCGGAGAGAACCGGATAGAAAAGTTTTAAACCAGATAGAACCGGATTGAACCGCTTTAAACCAGTTTAAAACGAATAGAACCGGATAGAACTGGTTTAAACTGGTTTAAACCGGATAGAACCGGATAGAACTGGTTTAAACCGGATAAAACCGGATTGAACCGGTTAAACCAGTTTCAACCGGATTGAACCGGATAGAAACAGTTTAAACTGGATAAAACCGGATTGAACCGGTTTAAACCTGATTAAACTGGATAAAACCGGATTGAACTGGATTAAACCGGTTTAAACCGGATGAAACCAGACTGAAATGGTTTAAACCGGATAAAACGGGATTGAACCGGCTTAAACCGGTTTAAACCTGATAAAACTGCATTGAACCGGTTTAAACTGGTATAAACCGGATAAATCCGGAATGAACTGGTTTAAACTGGTTTAAACCGGATAGAACCGGATAGAACCGGTTTAAGCCAGATAAAATCGGATTGAACCGGTTTAAACCGGTTTAAACCAGATAGAACCAGATTGAAACGCTTTAAACCAGTTTAAACCGAATAGAAGCGGATAGAAATGGTTTAAACCGGTTTAATCTGGATAGAACCGGATAGAACCGGTTTAAACGGGTTTAAACCGGATAGAAACGGATTGAACCGGTTTAAACCGGATAAAACCGGATAGAACCGGTTTAAACTGGTTTAAACGGGATAGAACCGGGTAGAACCAGTTTAAAACGGATAAAACTAGATTGAACAGGTTTAAACCGGTTTAATCCGGATAAAACCGGATTGAACCGGTTCCAACCGGTTTAAACCAGATAAAACCGGATAGAACCGGTTGAAACTGGATAAAACCGGATTGAACCGGTTGAAAACGGATGAAACCGGATTGAACCGGTTTAAACCAGATAAAACTGGATTGAACCCTTTTAAACCAGTTTAAACTGGATAGAACTGGATAGAACCGGTTCAAACCGGATAAAACCGGATTGAACCTGTTAAACCAGTTTCAACCGGATAAAACCGGATTGAACCGGTTTAAACCGGATAAAACCGGAGTGAACCGGTTTGAACCGGTTTAAACCTGATAAAACCGGATTGAGTCAGTTTAAACCGGTTTAAACCAGATAAAACTGGATTGAACCAGTTTAAACTGGTTTAAACCGGATAAAACCGGATTGAACCGGTTAAACCAGTTTCAACCGGATTGAACCGGATAGAAACAGTTTAAACTGGATAAAACCGGATTGAACCGGTTTAAACCTGATTAAACTGGATAAAACCGGATTGAACCGGATTAAACCGGTTTAAACCGGATGAAACCAGATTGAAACGGTTTAAACCGGATAAAACCGGATTGAACCGGCTTACACCGGTTTAAACCTGATAAAACTGCATTGAACCGGTTTAAACTGGTATAAACCGGATAAATCCGGAATGAACTGGTGTAAACTGGTTTAAACCGGATAGAACCGGATAGAACCGGTTTAAGCCGGATAAAATCGGATTGAACCGGTTTAAACCGGTTTAAACCGGATAGAACCGGATTGAAACGGTTTAAACCAGTTTAAACCGAATAGAACCGGATAGAAATGGTTTAAACCGGTTTAATCTGGATAGAACCGGATAGAACCGGTTTAAACCGGTTTAAACCGGATAGAAACGGATTGAACCGGTTTAAACAGGATAAAACCGGAGAGAACCGGTTTAAACTGGTTTATACGGGATAGAACCGGGTAGAACCAGTTTAAAACGGATAAAACTAGATTGAACAGGTTTAAACCGGTTTAATCCGGATAAAACCGAATTGAACCGGTTGAAACCGGAGAAGAACGGATTGAACTGGTTGAACCGGTTTAAATCGGATAGAACCGGATTGAACCGGTTTAAACCGCATAAACCCGGATTGATCCGGTTTGAACCGGTTTAAACCGGATAGATCGGTTTAAACCGGATAAAAGAGGATTGAACCGGTTTAAACGGGTTTAAACCAGATAAAAGCGGATTGAACCAGTTTAAACCGGATAAAAACGGATTGAACCGGTTTAATCCGGTTTAAACCGGATAGAAACGGATTGAAACGGTATAAAACGGGTTAAACCGGGTAAAACCGGATTGAACTGTTTTAAACCGGATAAAACCGGATTGAACCGGTTTAAACTGCTTTAAACAGGATAAAATCAGGTTGAACCAGTTTAAACTGGTTTAATCCGTATAAAACCGGATTGAACCAGTTTAAACCGGTTTAAACCAGATAAAAGCAGATTGAACCGCTTTAGACTGGATAGAACCGGACTGAACCGGTTTAAACCGGTTTTAACTGGATAAAACCGGATTGAACCGGTTTAAACCGGTTTAAACAGGATAGAATCGGATTGAACTGGTTTAAACCGGATAAAACAAGATAGAACTGGTATAAACCGGATAGAACTGGATTGAACCGGTTTAAACCGGTTTAAACAGGATAAAATCGGATTGAACCGATTTAAAATGGTTTAAATCGGTTAAAACCGGATTGAACCGGTTTAAACTTGATAAAACCAGATTGAACCAGTTTAAACCGGTTTAAACCGGGTAAAAACGGATTGAACCGGTTTAAACCGGTTTAAACTAGATAAAACCGGATTGAACCGGTTTAAACAGGATAAAAACGGATAGGACCGGATTGAACCGGTTTAAACCGGTTTAAACCAGATGAAACTGGATAGAACTGGTTTAAAGCAGATAGAAAGGGATTGAACCGTTTTAAACCGGTTTAAACCGGATAAAACCAGATTGAACCAGTTTAAACCGGTTTAAACCGGATAAAAACGGATTGAACCGGTTTAAACCGGTTTAAACTAGATAAAACCGGATTGAACCGGTTTAAACAGGATAAAAAGGGATAGGACCGGATTGAACCGGTTTAAACCGGTTTAAACCAGATGAAACTGGATAGAACTGGTTTAAAGCAGATAGAAAGGGATTGAACCGTTTTAAACCGGTTTAAACCGGATAAAACCAGATTGAACCAGTTTAAACCGGTTTAAACCGGATAGAAACGGATTGAACCGGTTTAAACCGGATAAAACCGGATAGAACCGGTTTAAACTGGTTTAAACGGGATAGAACCGGGTAGAACCAGTTTAAAACGGATAAAACTAGATTGAACAGGTTTAAACCGGTTTAATCCGGATAAAACCGGATTGAACCGTTCCAACCGGTTTAAACCAGATAAAACCGGATAGAACCGGTTGAAACTGGATAAAACCGGATTGAACCGGTTGAAAACGGATGAAACCGGATTGAACCGGTTTAAACCAGATAAAACTGGATTGAACCCTTTTAAACCAGTTTAAACTGGATAGAACTGGATAGAACCGGTTCAAACCGGATAAAACCGGATTGAACCTGTTAAACCAGTTTCAACCGGATAAAACCGGATTGAACCGGTTTAAACCGGATAAAACCGGAGTGAACCGGTTTGAACCGGTTTAAACCTGATAAAACCGGATTGAGTCAGTTTAAACCGGTTTAAACCAGATAAAACTGGATTGAACCAGTTTAAACTGGTTTAAACCGGATAAAACCGGATTGAACCGGTTAAACCAGTTTCAACCGGATTGAACCGGATAGAAACAGTTTAAACTGGATAAAACCGGATTGAACCGTTTAAACCTGATTAAACTGGATAAAACCGGATTGAACCGGATTAAACCGGTTTAAACCGGATGAAACCAGATTGAAACGGTTTAAACCGGATAAAACCGGATTGAACCGGCTTACACCGGTTTAAACCTGATAAAACTGCATTGAACCGGTTTAAACTGGTATAAACCGGATAAATCCGGAATGAACTGGTGTAAACTGGTTTAAACCGGATAGAACCGGATAGAACCGGTTTAAGCCGGATAAAATCGGATTGAACCGGTTTAAACCGGTTTAAACCGGATAGAACCGGATTGAAACGGTTTAAACCAGTTTAAACCGAATAGAACCGGATAGAAATGGTTTAAACCGGTTTAATCTGGATAGAACCGGATAGAACCGTTTAAACCGGTTTAAACCGGATAGAAACGGATTGAACCGGTTTAAACAGGATAAAACCGGAGAGAACCGGTTTAAACTGGTTTATACGGGATAGAACCGGGTAGAACCAGTTTAAAACGGATAAAACTAGATTGAACAGGTTTAAACCGGTTTAATCCGGATAAAACCGAATTGAACCGGTTGAAACCGGAGAAGAACGGATTGAACTGGTTGAACCGGTTTAAATCGGATAGAACCGGATTGAACCGGTTTAAACCGCATAAACCCGGATTGATCCGGTTTGAACCGGTTTAAACCGGATAGATCGGTTTAAACCGGATAAAAGAGGATTGAACCGGTTTAAACGGGTTTAAACCAGATAAAAGCGGATTGAACCAGTTAAACCGGATAAAAACGGATTGAACCGGTTTAATCCGGTTAAACCGGATAGAAACGGATTGAAACGGTATAAAACGGGTTAAAACCGGGTAAAACCGGATTGAACTGTTTTAAACCGGATAAAACCGGATTGAACCGGTTTAAACTGCTTTAAACAGGATAAAATCAGGTTGAACCAGTTTAAACTGGTTTAATCCGTATAAAACCGGATTGAACCAGTTTAAACCGGTTTAAACCAGATAAAAGCAGATTGAACCGCTTTAGACTGGATAGAACCGGACTGAACCGGTTTAAACCGGTTTTAACTGGATAAAACCGGATTGAACCGGTTTAAACCGGTTTAAACAGGATAGAATCGGATTGAACTGGTTTAAACCGGATAAAACAAGATAGAACTGGTATAAACCGGATAGAACTGGATTGAACCGGTTTAAACCGGTTTAAACAGGATAAAATCGGATTGAACCGATTTAAAATGGTTTAAATCGGTTAAAACCGGATTGAACCGGTTTAAACTTGATAAAACCAGATTGAACCAGTTTAAACCGGTTTAAACCGGGTAAAAAACGGATTGAACCGGTTTAAACCGGTTTAAACTAGATAAAACCGGATTGAACCGGTTTTAAACAGGATAAAACGGATAGGACCGGATTGAACCGGTTTAAACCGGTTTAAACCAGATGAAACTGGATAGAACTGGTTTAAAGCAGATAGAAAGGGATTGAACCGTTTTAAACCGGTTTAAACCGGATAAAACCAGATTGAACCAGTTTAAACCGGTTTAAACCGGATAAAAACGGATTGAACCGGTTTAAACCGGTTAAACTAGATAAAACCGGATTGAACCGGTTTAAACAGGATAAAAGGGATAGGACCGGATTGAACCGGTTTAAACCGGTTTAAACCAGATGAAACTGGATAGAACTGGTTTAAAGCAGATAGAAAGGGATTGAACCGTTTTAAACCGGTTTAAACCGGATAAAACCAGATTGAACCGGTTTAAACCAGATAAAACCGGATTGAACCGGTTTAAACCGGTGTGAACCGTATAGACCGGATTGAACGTGATTAAACCGGATAAAACTGGATTGAACCAGTTTAAACCGGATAAAACCGGATGGAAACCTTTTAAACTGGATAGAACTGGATTGAACCGGTTTAAACCAGAAAAACCGGATTGGACCTGTTTAAACCGGATAAAACAGGACTGAACCGGTTTAAACCGGATTGATCCGGTTTAAACTGGTTTAAACCGGATAAAACGGATAGAACCGGGTTGAACCAGATTGAAGCGGTTTAAACCGGTTTAAACCAGATAAAACCGGATAGAACGTGTTTAAAACGGAAAAAAGCAGATTTAACCGGATTAAACCGGTTTAAACAGGATTAAACTGGATTGAATAAGTTTAAACCGGATTGAACTGGTTTAAACCGGTTTAAAACGGATAGAACTGGATTGAACCGGTTTAAACCGCTTTAAACTACATAAAAACGGATTGAACTGTTTTAAACAGGATAAAACCGGATTGAACCGGTTTAAAAGGTTTAAACAGGATAAAACCGCATTGAACCGGTTTAAACCGGATAAAACCGTATCGATCCGGTTTTAAACCGGTTTAAAACGGATAAAACAGGATCGAACTGCTTTAAAGCGGATAGAAAGGGTTTGAACCGGTTTAAACCGGATTGAACCGGTTTAAACCGGATAAAACCGGATTGAACCGGTTTAAACCAGTTTGAACCGTATAGAACCGGATTGAACGTGTTTAAACCGGATAGAACCGGATTGAACCAGTTTAAACCAGAAAAACCGGATTGAACCTGTTTAACATGGATAAAACCGGACTGAACCAGTTAAAACCTGATAAAACCGGATTGATCCGGTTTAAACTGGTTTAAATAGGATAAAACCGGATTGAACTGGTTTAAACCGGATAAAAACTGATAGAACCAGACTGAATCAGTATAAACCGGTTTAAGCCAGATGAACCGGATAGAACCGGTTTAAACTGGATAAAATCGGATTGAACCAGTTTAAACCAGATTAAACTGGAAAGAACCGGTTTACACTGGATAGAAGAGGATTGAACCGGTATAAACCGGATAGAACCGGATTGAACCGGTTCCAACTGGTTTAAACCAGATAAAACCGGATAGAACCGGTTGAAACTGGATAAAACCGGATTGAACCGGTTGAAACCGGATGAAACCGGATAGAACCGGTTTAAACCGGATAGAACCGGATTGAACCGGTGTAAACCGTTTAAAAGTGGATAAAACCGGATTGAACTGGTTTAAACTGGATAAAACCGATTGAACCGGTTTTAAACTGGATAAAACCGGATTGAACCGGTTTAAACCGGTGTGAACCGTATAGAACCGGATTGAACGTGTTTAACCGGATGAAACCGGATTGAACCGGTTTAAACCGGATAAAACCGGATGGAAACCGTTTAAACTGGATAGAACTGGATTGAACTGGTTTAAACCAGAAAAACCGGATTGAACCTGTCTAAACCGGATAAAACCGGACTGAACCGGTTTAAACTGGATAAAACCGGATTGATCCGGTTTAAACTGATTTAAACCAGATAAAACCGGATAGAACCGGGTTGAACCAGATTGAAGCGGTTGAAACCGGTTTAAACCAGATAAAACAGGATAGAACGGATTTAAACCGGAAAAAAGCAGATTGAACCGGATTAAACCAGTTTAAACCGGATAAAACCGGATTGAATAAGTTTAATCCGGATAGAACCGGCTTAAACCGGTTTAAACCAGATAAAACTGCATTGAACCGGTTTGAACCGGTATAAACCGGATAAATCCGGAATGAACTGGTTTAAACCGGTTTAAACTGGATAGAACCGGATAGAAAAGGTTTAAACCGGATAAAACCGGATTGAACCGGTTAAACCAGTTTCAACCGGATTGAACCGGATAGAACCAGTTTAAACTGGATAAAACCGGATTGAACCGGTTTAAACCTGATTAAACTGGATAAAACCGGATTGAACCGGATTAAACCGGTTTAAACCGGATGAAACCAGATTGAAACGGTTTAAACCGGATAAAACCGGATTGAACCGGTTAAACCAGTTTCAACCGGATTGAACCGGATAGAACCAGTTTAAACTGGATAAAACCGGATTGAACCGGTTTAAACCGGTTTAAATCGGATAGAACCGGATTGAACCGGTTTATTCCGGAGAAAACCGGATTGAACTGGTTGAACCGGTTTAAATCAGATAGAACCGGATTGAACCGGTTTAAACCGCATAAACCCGGATTGAACCGGTTTGAACCGGTTTAAACCGGAAAGAACCGGTTTAATCAGTATTAAACTGGATGGAACCGGTTTAAACCGGATAAAAGCGGATTGAACCGGTTTAAACCGGTTTCAACCGGATAGAACCGTATTGAACTGGTTTAAACCAGATAAAACCGGATTGAACTGGTTTAAACTGGATAAAACCGGATTGAACCGGTTTAAACCAGTTTAAACAGGATAGAGCCGGATAGAACGGGTTCAAACTGGATAAAACCGGATTGAACCGGTTAAACCAGTTTCAACAGGATAAAACCGGATTGAACCAGTTTACACCAGATAAAACCGGATTGAACTGGTTTAAACCGGTTTAAACCGGATGAAACCGGATTTAACCGGTTTCATCCGGTTTAAACGGGATACAACCGGATTGAACCGGTTTAAACCGGTTTAAACAGGATAAAACGGGATTGAACCGGTTTAAACCAGTTTAAACCGGATAGAACCGGATTGAACCAGTTTAAACCGGACAAAACCGGATAGAACCGGTTAAAACCAGTTTAAACAGGATAGAACCGGTTCAAACCGTTTTAAACCGGATGAAACCGGATTGAACCGGTTTAAACCAGATAAAACTGGATTGAACCCTTTTAAACCAGTTTAAACTGGATAGAACTGGATAGAACCGGTTCAAACTGGATAAAACCGGATTGAACCGGTTAAACCAGTTTCAACCGGATAAAACCGGATTGAACCGGTTTAAACCAGATAAAACCGGAGTGATCCGGTTTGAACCGTTTTAAACCTGATAAAACCGGATTGAGTCAGTTTAAACCGGTTTCAACCGGATAAAAGCAGATTTAAAAGGATCAAACCGGTTTCAACCGGATTGAAGCGGATAGAACCGGTTTAAACTGGATAAAACCGGATTGAACCGGTTTAAACCTGTTTAAAACGGATAAAACCGGATTGAACCAGATTAAAGCGGTTTAAACCGGATGAAACCAGATTGAAACGGTTTAAACCGGATAAAACCGGATTGAACCGGCTTAAACCGGTTTAAACCAGATAAAACTGCATTGAACCGGTTTAAACCGGTATAAACCGGATAAATCCGGAATGAACTGGTTTAAACCGGTTTAAAGCGGAGAGAACCGGATAGAAAATGTTTAAACCGGATAGAACCGGATTGAACCGCTTTAAACCAGTTTAAACCGAATAGAACCGGATAGAACTGGTTTAAACTGGTTTAAACCGGATAGAACCGGATAGAACTGGTTTAAACCGGATAAAACCGGATTGAACCGGTTAAACCAGTTTCAACCGGATTGAACCGGATAGAAACAGTTTAAACTGGATAAAACCGGATTGAACCGGTTTAAACCTGATTAAACTGGATAAATCCGGATTGAACTGGATTAAACCGGTTTAAACTGGATGAAACCAGATTGAAATGGTTTAAACCGGATAAAACGGGATTGAACCGGCTTAAACCGGTTTAAACCTGATAAAACTGCATTGAACCGGTTTAAACTGGTATAAACCGGATAAATCCGGAATGAACTGGTTTAAACTGGTTTAAACCGGATAGAACAGGTTTAAGCCGGATAAAACCGGATTGAACCGGTTTAAACCGGTTTAAACCGGATAGAACCGGATTGAAACGCTTTAAACCAGTTTAAACCGAATAGAACCGGATAGAACTGGTTTACTGGTTTAAACCGGTTTGAACTGGATAGAACCGGATAGAACCAGTTTAAACCGGATAAAACCGGATTGAACTGGTTTAAACCGGTTTAAACCGGATAGAAACGGATTGAATCGGTTTAAACTGGATAAAACCGGATAGAACCAGTTCAAAACGGATAAAACTAGATTGAACAGGTTTAAACCGGTTTAAACCGAATAGAACCGAATAGAACTGGTTTAAACCGGTTTAAACCGGATAGAACCGGATAGAACCGGTTTAAACCGGATAAAACCAGATTGAACCGGTTTAAACCGGATAAAACCAGATTGAACCGGTTTAAACCGGTTTAAACCGGTTTGAACCGAATAGAAGCGGTTTAAACCGGAAAAAACCGGATTGAACCAGTTTAAACCGGTTTAAACCGGATAGAAACGGATTGAACCGGTTTAAACCGGATAAAACCGGATAGAACCGGTTTGAACTGATTTAAACTGGATAGAACCGGATAGAACCAGTTTAAAACGGATAAAACTAGATTGAACAGGTTTAAACCGGTTTAAACCGGATAGAACCGGATTGAACCGCTTTAAACCAGTTTAAACCGAATAGAACCGAATAGAACTGGTTTAAACGGGTTTAAACCGGATAGAACCGGATAGAACCGGTTTAAACCGGATAAAACCGGATTGAACCAGTTTAAACCGGTTTAAACCGGATAGAAACGGATTGAACCGGTTTAAACCGGATAAAACCGGATAGAACCGGTTTGAACTGATTTAAACTGGATAGAACCGGATAGAACCAGTTTAAAACGGATAAAACTAGATTGAACAGGTTTAAACCGGTTTAAACCGGATAAAACCGAATTGAACCGGTTTAAACCGGTTTAAACCGGAGAAAACCGGATTGAACCGGTTTAAACCGGTTTAAACCGGAGAATACCGGATTGAACCGGTTTAAACCGGTTTAAACCGGAGAAAACCGGATTGAACCGGTTTATTCCGGAGAAAACCGGATTGAACTGGTTGAACCGGTTTAAATCGGATAGAACCGGATTGAACCGGTTTAAACCGCATAAACCCGGATTGAACCGGTTTGAACCGGTTTAAACCGGAAAGAACCGGTTTAATCAGGACTAAACTGGATGGAACCGGTTTAAACCGGATAAAAGCGGATTGAACCGGTTTGAACCGGTTTCAACCGGATAGAACCGTATTGACCTGGTTTAAACCAGATAAAACCGGATTGAACTGGTTTAAACTGGATAAAACCGGATTGAACCGGTTTAAACCAGTTTAAACAGGATAGAGCCGGATAGAACGGGTTCAAACTGGATAAAACCGGATTGAACCGGTTAAACCAGTTTCAACAGGATAAAACCGGATTGAACCAGTTTACACCAGATAAAACCGGATTGAACTGGTTTAAACCGGTTTAAACCGGATGATACCGGATTTAACCGGTTTAATCCGGTTTAAACGGGATAAAACCGGATTGAACCAGTTTAAACCGGTTTAAACAGGATAAAACGGGATTGAACCGGTTTAAACCAGTTTAAACCGGATAGAACCGGATTGAACCAGTTTAAACCGGACAAAACCGGATAGAACCGGTTAAAACCAGTTTAAACAGGATAGAACCGGTTCAAACCGTTTTAAACCGGATGAAACCGGATTGAACCGGTTTAAACCAGATAAAACTGGATTGAACCCTTTTAAACCAGTTTAAACTGGATAGAACTGGATAGAACCGGTTCAAACTGGATAAAACCGGATTGAACCGGTTAAACCAGTTTCAACCGGATAAAACCGGATTGAACCGGTTTAAACCAGATAAAACCGGAGTGATCCGGTTTGAACCGGTTTAAACCTGATAAAACCGGTTTGAGTCAGTTTAAACCAGTTTAAACCGGATAAAATTGGATTGAACCGGTTTGAACTGGTTTAAACCGGATAAAACCGGATTGAACCGGTTTCAACCGGATAAAAGCAGATTTAAAAGGATCAAACCGGTTTCAACCGGATTGAACCGGATAGAACCGGTTTAAACTGGATAAAACCGGATTGAACTGGTTTAAACCTGTTTAAAACGGATAAAACCGGATTGAACCGGATTAAACCAGTTTAAACCGGATGAAACCAGATTGAAACGGTTTAAACCGGATAAAACCCGATTGAACCGGCTTAAACCAGTTTAAACCAGATAAAACTGCATTGAACCGGTTTAAACCGGTATAAACCGGATAAATCCGGAATGAACTGGTTTAAACCGGTTTAAAGCGGAGAGAACCGGATAGAAAAGGTTTAAACCGGATAGAACCGGATTGAACCGCTTTAAACCAGTTTAAACCGAATAGAACCGGATAGAACTGGTTTAAACTGGTTTAAACCGGATAGAACCGGATAGAACTGGTTTAAACCGGATAAAACCGGATTGAACCGGTTAAACCAGTTTCAACCAGATTGAACCGGATAGAAACAGTTTAAACTGGATAAAACCGGATTGAACCGGTTTAAACCTGATTAAACTGGATAAAACCGGATTGAACTGGATTAAACCGGTTTAAACCGGATGAAACCAGATTGAAATGGTTTAAACCGGATAAAACGGGATTGAACCGGCTTAAACCTGTTTAAACCTGATAAAACTGCATTGAACCGGTTTAAACTGGTATAAACCGGATAAATCCGGAATGAACTGGTTTAAACTGGTTTAAACCGGATAGAACCGGATAGAACCGGTTTAAGCCGGATAAAATCGGATTGAACCGGTTTAAACCGGTTTAAACCGGATAGAACCGGATTGAAACGCTTTAAACCAGTTTAAACCGAATAGAACCGGATAGAAATGGTTTAAACCGGTTTAATCTGGATAGAACCGGATAGAACCGGTTTAAACGGGTTTAAACCGGATAGAAACGGATTGAACCGGTTTAAACCGGATAAAACCGGATAGAACCGGTTTAAACTGGTTTAAACGGGATAGAACCGGGTAGAACCAGTTTAAAACGGATAAAACTAGATTGAACAGGTTTAAACCGGTTTAATCCGGATAAAACCTAATTGAACCGGTTGAAACCGGAGAAAAACGGATTGAACTGGTTGAACGGGTTTAAATCGGATAGAACCGGATTGAACCGGTTTAAACCGCATAAACCCGGTTTGATCTGGTTTGAACCGCTTTAAACCGGATAGATCGGTTTAAACCGGATAAAAGAGGATTGAACCGGTTTAAACGGGTTTTAACCAGATAAAAGCGGATTGAACCAGTTTAAACCGGATAAAAACGGATTGAACCGGTTTAAACCGGTTTAAACCGGATAGAAACGGATTGAAACGGTATAAAACGGGTTAAACCGGATAATACCGGATTGAACTGTTTTAAACCGTATAAAACAGGATTGAACCGGTTTAAACTGGTTTAAACAGGATAAAATCAGATTGAACCAGTTTAAACTGGTTTAATCCATATAAAACCGGATTGAACCAGTTTAAACCGGTTTAAACCAGATAAAAGCAGATTGAACCGCTTTAGACCGGATAGAACTGGACTGAACCGGTTTAAACCGGTTTTAACCGGATAAAACCGGATTGAACCGGTTTAAACCGATTTAAACCGGATAGAATCGGATTGAACTGGTTTAAACCGGATAAAACAAGATAGAACTGGTATAAACGGGATAGAACTGGATTGAACCGGTTTAAACCGGTTTAAACAGGATAAAATCGGATTGAACCGGTTTAAACTGGTTTAAATCGGTTAAAACCGGATTGAACCGGTTTAAACTTGATAAAACCAGATTGAACCAATTTAAACCGGTTTAAACCGGATAAAAACGGATTGAACCGGTTTAAACCGGTTTAAACTAGATAAAACCGGATTGAACCGGTTTAAACAGGATAAAAACGGATAGGACCGGATTGAACCGGTTTAAACCGGTTTAAACCAGATGAAACTGGATAGAACTGGTTTAAAGCAGATAGAAAGGGATTGAACCGTTTTAAACCGTTTTAAACCGGATGAAACCAGATTGAAACGGTTTAAACCAGATAAAACCGGATTGAACCGGCTTAAACCGGTTTAAACCAGATAAAACTGCATTGAACCGGATTAAACCGGTATAAACCGGATAAATCCGGAATGAACTGGTTTAAACCGGTTTAAAGCGGAGAGAACCGGATAGAAAAGGTTTAAACCGGATAGAACCGGATTGAACCGCTTTAAACCAGTTTAAACCGAATAGAACCGGATAGAACTGGTTTAAACTGGTTTAAACCGGATAGAACCGGATAGAACTGGTTTAAACCAGATAAAACCGGATTGAACCGGTTAAACCAGTTTCAACCGGATTGAACCGGATAGAAACAGTTTAAACTAGATAAAACTGGATTGAACCGGTTTAAACCTGATTAAACTGGATAAAACCGGATTGAACTGGATTAAACCGGTTTAAACCGGATGAAACCAGATTGAAACGGTTTAAACCGGATAAAACGGGATTGAACCGGCTTAAACCGGTTTAAACCTGATAAAACTGCATTGAACCGGTTTAAACTGGTATAAACCGGATAAATCCGGAATGAACTGGTTTAAACTGGTTTAAACCGGATAGAACCGGTTTAAGCCGGATAAAATCGGATTGAACCGGTTTAAACCGGTTTAAACCGGATAGAACCGGATTGAAACGCTTTAAACCAGTTTAAACCGAATAGAACCGGATAGAAATGGTTTAAACCGGTTTAATCTGGATAGAACCGGATAGAACCGGTTTAAACCGGTTTAAACCGGATAGAAACGGATTGAACCGGTTTAAACCGGATAAAACCGGATAGAACTGGTTTAAACTGGTTTAAACGGGATAGAACCGGGTAGAACCAGTTTAAAACGGATAAAACTAGATTGAACAGGTTTAAACCGGTTTAATCCGGATAAAACCGAATTGAACCGGTTGAAACCGGAGAAAAACGGATTGAACTGGTTGAACCGGTTTTAACCGGATAAAACCGGATTGAACCGGTTTAAACCGGTTTAAACCGGATAGAATCGGATTGAACTGGTTTAAACCGGATAAAAAAAGATAGAACTGGTATAAACCGGATAGAACTGGATTGAACCGGTTTAAACCGGTTTACACAGGATAAAATCGGATTGAACCGGTTTAAACTGGTTTAAATCGGTTAAAACCGGATTGAACCGGTTTAAACTTGATAAAACCAGATTGAACCAGTTTAAACCGGTTTAAACTAGATAAAACCGGATTGAACCGGTTTAAACAGGATAAAAACGGATAGGACCGGATTGAACCGGTTTAAACCGGTTTAAACCAGATGAAACTGGATAGAACTGGTTTAAAGCAGATAGAAAGGGATTGAACCGTTTTAAACCGGTTTAAACCGGATAAAACCAGATTGAACCGGTTTAAACCAGATAAAACCGGATTGAACCGGTTTAAACCGGTGTGCACCGTATAGAACCGGATTGAACGTGATTAAACCGGATAAAACTGGATTGAACCAGTTTAAACCGGATAAAACCGGATGGAAACCTTTTAAACTGGATAGAACTGGATTGAACCGGTTTAAACCAGAAAAACCGGATTGAACCTGTTTAAACCGGATAAAACAGGACTGAACCGGTTTAAACCGGATTGATCCAGTTTAAACTGGTTTAAACCGGATAAAACCGGATAGAACCGGGTTGAACCAGATTGAAGCGGTTTAAACCGGTTTAAACCAGATAAAACCGGATAGAACGTGTTTAAAACGGAAAAAAGCAGATTTAACCGGATTAAACCGGTTTAAACAGGATTAAACTGGATTGAATAAGTTTAAACCGGATTGAACCGGTTTAAACCGGTTTAAAACGGATAGAACCGGATTGAACCGGTTTAAACCGCTTTAAACTACATAAAACCGGATTGAACTGTTTTAAACAGGATAAAACCGGATTGAACCGGTTTAAAAGGTTTAAACAGGATAAAACCGCATTGAACCGGTTTAAACCGGATAAAACCGGATCGATCCGGTTTAAACTGGTTTAAAACGGATAAAACAGGATCGAACTGCTTTAAAGCGGATAGAAAGGGTTTGAACCGGTTTAAACCGGATTGAACCGGTTTAAACCGGATAAAACCGGATTGAACCGGTTTAAACCAGTTTGAACCGTATAGAACCGGATTGAACGTGTTTAAACCGGATAGAACCGGATTGAACCGGTTTAAACCAGAAAAACCGGATTGAACCTGTTTAAACTGGATAAAACCGGACTGAACCAGTTAAAACCGGATAAAACCGGATTGATCCGGTTTAAACTGGTTTAAATAGGATAAAACCGGATTGAACTGGTTTAAACCGGATAAAAACTGATAGAACCAGACTGAACCAGTATAAACCGGTTTAAGCCAGATGAAACCGGATAGAACTGGTTTAAACTGGATAAAATCGGATTGAACCAGTTTAAACCAGATTAAACTGGAAAGAACCGGTTTACACAGGATAGAAGAGGATTGAACCGGTATAAACCGGATAGAACCGGATTGAACCGGTTTAAACCGGTTTAAACCGGATAGAACCGGATTGAACCGGTTCCAACCGGTTTAAACCAGATAAAACCGGATAGAACCGGTTGAAACTGGATAAAACCGGATTGAACCGGTTGAAACCGGATGAAACCGGATAGAACCGGTTTAAACCGGTTAGAACCGGATTGAACCGGTGTAAACCGTTTAAAAGTGGATAAAACCGGATTGAACTGGTTTAAACAGGATAAAACCGGATTGATCCGGTTTAAAATGTTTTAAACAGGATTAAACCGGATTGAACCGGTTGAAACCGATTGATCCGGTTTAGACCGTTTTAAACCGGATAAAACCGGATAGAACTGGTTTAAAGCAGATAGAAAGGGATTGAACCGTTTTAAACCGGTTTAAACCGGATAAAACCAGACTGAACCAGTTTAAACTGGTTTAAACTGGATAAAACCGATTGAACCGGTTTAAACTGGATAAAACCGGATTGAACCGGTTTAAACCGGATAAAACTGGACTGAACCGGTTTAAACTGGATAAAACCGGATTGATCCGGTTTAAACTGGTTTAAACCAGATAAAACCGGATAGAACCGGGTTGAACCAGATTGAAGTGGTTGAAACCGGTTTAAACCAGATAAAACAGGATAGAACGGATTTAAACCGGAAAAAAAGCAGATTGAAACGGATTAAACCAGTTTAAACCGGATAAAACCGGATTGAATAAGTTTAAACCGGATTGAACCAGTTTAAACTGGTTTAAAACGGATAGAACCGGATTGAACCGGTTTAAACCGGATAAAACCGGATCCATCCTGTTTAAACTGGTTTAAACCGGATAAAACAGGATAGAACTAGTTTAAAGCGGATAGAAAGGGACTGAAACAGTTTAAACCGGATTAAACCGGATTAAACCGGATAAAACCAGATTGAACCGGTTTAAACCTGTTTAAACTGGATAAAACCGGATTGAACTGGTTTAAACCGGTTTGAACCGTATAGAACCGGATTGAACGTGTTTAAACTGGATAAAACCGGATTGAACCGGTTTAAACCGGATAAAACCATATTGAACCGGTTTAAATAGGTTTAAAGTGGACAAAACCGGATTGAACTGGTTTAAACAGGATAAAACCGGATTGAACCGGTTTAAAGCGGATAAAACAAGATAGAACTGGTTTATAACGGATAGAACCGGATTGAACTGGTTTAAACCGGTTTAAACCGGATAAAACCGGGTTGAACCGGTTTAAACCTGATTAAACCGGATAAAACCGGACTGATCTGGTTTAAACTTGTTAAAACCGGATTGAACCGGTTTAAACGGGTTTAAACCAGATAAAAGCGGATTGAACCGGTTTAAAAAGGACAGAACCGTACTGAACCGGTTTAAACAGGTTTCAAGTGGATAAAACCGGATTGAACTGGTATAAACTGGATAAAACCGGATAGAACGGGGTTGAACCAGATTGAAGCGGTTTAAACCGGTTTAAACCAGATAAAACCGGATAGAACGTGTTTAAAACGGAAAAAAGCAGATTTAACCGGATTAAACTGGTCTAAACACGATAAAACCGGATTGAACCGGTTTAAAATGGTTTAAACAGGATAAAACCGCATTGAACCGGTTTAAACCGGATAAAACCGGATCGATCCGGTTTAAACCGGTTTAAAACGGATAAAACAGGATCGAAATGCTTTAAAGCGGATAGAAAGGGTTTGAACCGGTTTAAACCGGATTGAACCGGTTTAAACCGGATAAAACCGGATTGAACCGGTTTAAACCAGTTTGAACCGTATAGAACCGGATTGAACGTGTTTAAACCGGATAGAACCGGATTGAACCGGTTTAAACCAGAAAAACCGGATTGAACCTGTTTAAACTGGATAAAACCGGACTGAACCAGTTAAAACCGGATAAAACCGGATTGATCCGGTTTAAACTGGTTTAAATAGGATAAAACCGGATTGAACTGGTTTAAACCAGATAAAAACTGATAGAACCAGACTGAACCAGTATAAACCAGTTTAAGCCAGATGAAACCGGATAGAACCGGTTTAAACTGGATAAAATCGGATTGAACCAGTTTAAACCAGATGAAACTGGAAAGAACCGGTTTACACTGGATAGAAGAGGATTGAACCGGTATAAAACGGATAGAACCGGATTGAACCGGTTCCAACCGGTTTAAACCAGATAAAACCAGATAGAACCGGTTGAAACTGGATAAAACCGGATTGAACCGGTTGAAACCGGATGAAACCGGATTGAACCGGTTTAAACCAGATAAAACTGGATTGAACCCTTTTAAACCAGTTTAAACTGGATAGAACTGGATAGAACCGGTTCAAACCGGATAAAACCGGATTGAACCTGTTAAACCAGTTTCAACCGGATAAAACCGGATTGAACCGGTTTAAACCGGATAAAACCGGAGTGAACCGGTTTGAACCGGTTTAAACCTGATAAAACCGGATTGAGTCAGTTTAAACTGGTTTAAACCGGATAAAACTGGATTGAACCAGTTTAAACTGGTTTAAACCGGATAAAACCGGATTGAACCGGTTAAACCAGTTTCAACCGGATTGAACCGGATAGAAACAGTTTAAACTGGATAAAACCGGATTGAACCGGTTTAAACCTGATTAAACTGGATAAAACCGGATTGAACCGGATTAAACCGGTTTAAACCGGATGAAACCAGATTGAAACGGTTTAAACCGGATAAAACCGGATTGAACCGGCTTACACCGGTTTAAACCTGATAAAACTGCATTGAACCGGTTTAAACTGGTATAAACCGGATAAATCCGGAATGAACTGGTTTAAACTGGTTTAAACCGGATAGAACCGGTTTAAGCCGGATAAAATCGGATTGAACCGGTTTAAACCGGTTTAAACCGGATAGAACCGGATTGAAACGCTTTAAACCAGTTTAAACCGAATAGAACCGGATAGAAATGGTTTAAACCGGTTTAATCTGGATAGAACCGGATAGAACCGGTTTAAACCGGTTTAAACCGGATAGAAACGGATTGAACCGGTTTAAACCGGATAAAACCGGATAGAACCGGTTTAAACTGGTTTAAACGGGATAGAACCAGGTAGAACCAGTTTAAAACGGATAAAACTAGATTGAACAGGTTTAAACCGGTTTAATCCGGATAAAACCGAATTGAACCGGTTGAAACCGGAGAAAAACGGATTGAACTGGTTGAACCGGTTTTAACCGGATAAAACCGGATTGAACCGGTTTAAACCGGTTTAAACCGGATAGAATCGGATTGAACTGGTTTAAACCGGTGTGAACCGTATAGAACCGGATTGAACGTGATTAAACCGGATAAAACTGGATTGAACCAGTTTAAACCGGATAAAACCGGATGGAAACCTTTTAAACTGGATAGAACTGGATTGAACCGGTTTAAACCAGAAAAACCGGATTGGACCTGTTTAAACCGGATAAAACAGGACTGAACCGGTTTAAACCGGATTGATCCGGTTTAAACTGGTTTAAACCGGATAAAACCGGATAGAACCGGGTTGAACCAGATTGAAGCGGTTTAAACCGGTTTAAACCAGATAAAACCGGATAGAACGTGTTTAAAACGGAAAAAAGCAGATTTAACCGGATTAAACCGGTTTAAACAGGATTAAACTGGATTGAATAAGTTTAAACCGGATTGAACTGGTTTAAACCGGTTTAAAACGGATAGAACTGGATTGAACCGGTTTAAACCGCTTTAAACTACATAAAAACGGATTGAACTGTTTTAAACAGGATAAAACCGGATTGAACCGGTTTAAAAGGTTTAAACAGGATAAAACCGCATTGAACCGGTTTAAACCGGATAAAACCGTATCGATCGGGTTTAAACCGGTTTAAAACGGATAAAACAGGATCGAACTGCTTTAAAGCGGATAGAAAGGGTTTGAACCGGTTTAAACCGGATTGAACCGGTTTAAACCGGATAAAACCGGATTGAACCGGTTTAAACCAGTTTGAACCGTATAGAACCGGATTGAACGTGTTTAAACCGGATAGAACCGGATTGAACCAGTTTAAACCAGAAAAACCGGATTGAACCTGTTTAACATGGATAAAACCGGACTGAACCAGTTAAAACCTGATAAAACCGGATTGATCCGGTTTAAACTGGTTTAAATAGGATAAAACCGGATTGAACTGGTTTAAACCGGATAAAAACTGATAGAACCAGACTGAACCAGTATAAACCGGTTTAAGCCAGATGAAACCGGATAGAACCGGTTTAAACTGGATAAAATCGGATTGAACCAGTTTAAACCAGATTAAACTGGAAAGAACCGGTTTACACTGGATAGAAGAGGATTGAACCGGTATAAACCGGATAGAACCGGATTGAACCGGTTCCAACTGGTTTAAACCAGATAAAACCGGATAGAACCGGTTGAAACTGGATAAAACCGGATTGAACCGGTTGAAACCGGATGAAACCGGATAGAACCGGTTTAAACCGGATAGAACCGGATTGAACCGGTGTAAACCGTTTAAAAGTGGATAAAACCGGATTGAACTGGTTTAAACTGGATAAAACCGATTGAACCGGTTTAAACTGGATAAAACCGGATTGAACCGGTTTAAACCGGTGTGAACCGTATAGAACCGGATTGAACGTGTTTAACCGGATGAAACCGGATTGAACCGGTTTAAACCGGATAAAACCGGATGGAAACCGTTTAAACTGGATAGAACTGGATTGAACTGGTTTAAACCAGAAAAACCGGATTGAACCTGTCTAAACCGGATAAAACCGGACTGAACCGGTTTAAACTGGATAAAACCGGATTGATCCGGTTTAAACTGGTTTAAACCAGATAAAACCGGATAGAACCGGGTTGAACCAGATTGAAGCGGTTGAAACCGGTTTAAACCAGATAAAACAGGATAGAACGGATTTAAACCGGAAAAAAGCAGATTGAACCGGATTAAACCAGTTTAAACCGGATAAAACCGGATTGAATAAGTTTAATCCGGATAGAACCGGCTTAAACCGGTTTAAACCAGATAAAACTGCATTGAACCGGTTTAAACCGGTATAAACCGGATAAATCCGGAATGAACTGGTTTAAACCGGTTTAAACCGGATAGAACCGGATAGAAAAGGTTTAAACCGGATAAAACCGGATTGAACCGGTTAAACCAGTTTCAACCGGATTGAACCGGATAGAACCAGTTTAAACTGGATAAAACCGGATTGAACCGGTTTAAACCTGATTAAACTGGATAAAACCGGATTGAACCGGATTAAACCGGTTTAAACCGGATGAAACCAGATTGAAACGGTTTAAACCGGATAAAACCGGATTGAACCGGTTAAACCAGTTTCAACCGGATTGAACCGGATAGAACCAGTTTAAACTGGATAAAACCAGATTGAACCGGTTTAAACCGGTTTAAATCGGATAGAACCGGATTGAACCGGTTTATTCCGGAGAAAACCGGATTGAACTGGTTGAACCGGTTTAAATCAGATAGAACCGGATTGAACCGGTTTAAACCGCATAAACCCGGATTGAACCCGTTTGAACCGGTTTAAACCGGAAAGAACCGGTTTAATCAGTATTAAACTGGATGGAACCGGTTTAAACCGGATAAAAGCGGATTGAACCGGTTTAAACCGGTTTCAACCGGATAGAACCGTATTGAACTGGTTTAAACCAGATAAAACCGGATTGAACTGGTTTAAACTGGATAAAACCGGATTGAACCGGTTTAAACCAGTTTAAACAGGATAGAGCCGGATAGAACGGGTTCAAACTGGATAAAACCGGATTGAACCGGTTAAACCAGTTTCAACAGGATAAAACCGGATTGAACCAGTTTACACCAGATAAAACCGGATTGAACTGGTTTAAACCGGTTTAAACCGGATGAAACCGGATTTAACCGGTTTCATCCGGTTTAAACGGGATAAAACCGGATTGAACCGGTTTAAACCGGTTTAAACAGGATAAAACGGGATTGAACCGGTTTAAACCAGTTTAAACCGGATAGAACCGGATTGAACCAGTTTAAACCGGACAAAACCGGATAGAACCGGTTAAAACCAGTTTAAACAGGATAGAACCGGTTCAAACCGTTTTAAACCGGATGAAACCGGATTGAACCGGTTTAAACCAGATAAAACTGGATTGAACCCTTTTAAACCAGTTTAAACTGGATAGAACTGGATAGAACCGGTTCAAACTGGATAAAACCGGATTGAACCGGTTAAACCAGTTTCAACCGGATAAAACCGGATTGAACCGGTTTAAACCAGATAAAACCGGAGTGATCCGGTTTGAACCGGTTTAAACCTGATAAAACCGGATTGAGTCAGTTTAAACCGGTTTCAACCGGATAAAAGCAGATTTAAAAGGATCAAACCGGTTTCAACCGGATTGAAGCGGATAGAACCGGTTTAAACTGGATAAAACCGGATTGAACCGGTTTAAACCTGTTTAAAACGGATAAAACCGGATTGAACCAGATTAAAGCGGTTTAAACTGGATGAAACCAGATTGAAACGGTTTAAACCGGATAAAACCGGATTGAACCGGCTTAAACCGGTTTAAACCAGATAAAACTGCATTGAACCGGTTTAAACCGGTATAAACCGGATAAATCCGGAATGAACTGGTTTAAACCGGTTTAAAGCGGAGAGAACCGGATAGAAAAGGTTTAAACCGGATAGAACCGGATTGAACCGCTTTAAACCAGTTTAAACCGAATAGAACCGGATAGAACTGGTTTAAACTGGTTTAAACCGGATAGAACCGGATAGAACTGGTTTAAACCGGATAAAACCGGATTGAACCGGTTAAACCAGTTTCAACCGGATTGAACCGGATAGAAACAGTTTAAACTGGATAAAACCGGATTGAACCGGTTTAAACCTGATTAAACTGGATAAAACCGGATTGAACTGGATTAAACCGGTTTAAACTGGATGAAACCAGATTGAAATGGTTTAAACCGGATAAAACGGGATTGAACCGGCTTAAACCGGTTTAAACCTGATAAAACTGCATTGAACCGGTTTAAACTGGTATAAACCGGATAAATCCGGAATGAACTGGTTTAAACTGGTTTAAACCGGATAGAACAGGTTTAAGCCGGATAAAACCGGATTGAACCGGTTTAAACCGGTTTAAACCGGATAGAACCGGATTGAAACGCTTTAAACCAGTTTAAACCGAATAGAACCGGATAGAACTGGTTTAAACCGGTTTGAACTGGATAGAACCGGATAGAACCAGTTTAAACCGGATAAAACCGGATTGAACTGGTTTAAACCGGTTTAAACCGGATAGAAACGGATTGAATCGGTTTAAACTGGATAAAACCGGATAGAACCAGTTCAAAACGGATAAAACTAGATTGAACAGGTTTAAACCGGTTTAAACCGGATAGAACCGGATTGAACCGCTTTAAACCAGTTTAAACCGAATAGAACCGAATAGAACTGGTTTAAACCGGTTTAAAACGGATAGAACCGGATAGAACCGGTTTAAACCGGATAAAACCAGATTGAACCGGTTTAAACCGGTTTAAACCGGTTTGAACCGAATAGAAGCGGTTTAAACCGGAAAAAACCGGATTGAACCAGTTTAAACCGGTTTAAACCGGATAGAAACGGATTGAACCGGTTTAAACCGGATAAAACCGGATAGAACCTGTTTGAACTGATTTAAACTGGATAGAACCGGATAGAACCAGTTTAAAACGGATAAAACTAGATTGAACAGGTTTAAACCGGTTTAAACCGGATAGAACCGGATTGAACCGCTTTAAACCAGTTTAAACCGAATAGAACCGAATAGAACTGGTTTAAACGGGTTTAAACCGGATAGAACCGGATAGAACCGGTTTAAACCGGATAAAACCGGATTGAACCAGTTTAAACCGGTTTAAACCGGATAGAAACGGATTGAACCGGTTTAAACCGGATAAAACCGGATAGAACCGGTTTGAACTGATTTAAACTGGATAGAACCGGATAGAACCAGTTTAAAACGGATAAAACTAGATTGAACAGGTTTAAACCGGTTTAAACCGGATAAAACCGGATTGAACCGGTTTAAACCAGTTTGAACCGTATAGAACCGGATTGAACGTGTTTAAACCGGATAGAACCGGATTGAACCAGTTTAAACCAGAAAAACCGGATTGAACCTGTTTAACATGGATAAAACCGGACTGAACCAGTTAAAACCTGATAAAACCGGATTGATCCGGTTTAAACTGGTTTAAATAGGATAAAACCGGATTGAACTGGTTTAAACCGGATAAAAACTGATAGAACCAGACTGAACCAGTATAAACCGGTTTAAGCCAGATGAAACCGGATAGAACCGGTTTAAACTGGATAAAATCGGATTGAACCAGTTTAAACCAGATTAAACTGGAAAGAACCGGTTTACACTGGATAGAAGAGGATTGAACCGGTATAAACCGGATAGAACCGGATTGAACCGGTTCCAACTGGTTTAAACCAGATAAAACCGGATAGAACCGGTTGAAACTGGATAAAACCGGATTGAACCGGTTGAAACCGGATGAAACCGGATAGAACCGGTTTAAACCGGATAGAACCGGATTGAACCGGTGTAAACCGTTTAAAAGTGGATAAAACCGGATTGAACTGGTTTAAACTGGATAAAACCGATTGAACCGGTTTAAACTGGATAAAACCGGATTGAACCGGTTTAAACCGGTGTGAACCGTATAGAACCGGATTGAACGTGTTTAACCGGATGAAACCGGATTGAACCGGTTTAAACCGGATAAAACCGGATGGAAACCGTTTAAACTGGATAGAACTGGATTGAACTGGTTTAAACCAGAAAAACCGGATTGAACCTGTCTAAACCGGATAAAACCGGACTGAACCGGTTTAAACTGGATAAAACCGGATTGATCCGGTTTAAACTGGTTTAAACCAGATAAAACCGGATAGAACCGGGTTGAACCAGATTGAAGCGGTTGAAACCGGTTTAAACCAGATAAAACAGGATAGAACGGATTTAAACCGGAAAAAAGCAGATTGAACCGGATTAAACCAGTTTAAACCGGATAAAACCGGATTGAATAAGTTTAATCCGGATAGAACCGGCTTAAACCGGTTTAAACCAGATAAAACTGCATTGAACCGGTTTAAACCGGTATAAACCGGATAAATCCGGAATGAACTGGTTTAAACCGGTTTAAACCGGATAGAACCGGATAGAAAAGGTTTAAACCGGATAAAACCGGATTGAACCGGTTAAACCAGTTTCAACCGGATTGAACCGGATAGAACCAGTTTAAACTGGATAAAACCGGATTGAACCGGTTTAAACCTGATTAAACTGGATAAAACCGGATTGAACCGGATTAAACCGGTTTAAACCGGATGAAACCAGATTGAAACGGTTTAAACCGGATAAAACCGGATTGAACCGGTTAAACCAGTTTCAACCGGATTGAACCGGATAGAACCAGTTTAAACTGGATAAAACCAGATTGAACCGGTTTAAACCGGTTTAAATCGGATAGAACCGGATTGAACCGGTTTATTCCGGAGAAAACCGGATTGAACTGGTTGAACCGGTTTAAATCAGATAGAACCGGATTGAACCGGTTTAAACCGCATAAACCCGGATTGAACCCGTTTGAACCGGTTTAAACCGGAAAGAACCGGTTTAATCAGTATTAAACTGGATGGAACCGGTTTAAACCGGATAAAAGCGGATTGAACCGGTTTAAACCGGTTTCAACCGGATAGAACCGTATTGAACTGGTTTAAACCAGATAAAACCGGATTGAACTGGTTTAAACTGGATAAAACCGGATTGAACCGGTTTAAACCAGTTTAAACAGGATAGAGCCGGATAGAACGGGTTCAAACTGGATAAAACCGGATTGAACCGGTTAAACCAGTTTCAACAGGATAAAACCGGATTGAACCAGTTTACACCAGATAAAACCGGATTGAACTGGTTTAAACCAGTTTAAACCGGATGAAACCGGATTTAACCGGTTTCATCCGGTTTAAACGGGATAAAACCGGATTGAACCGGTTTAAACCGGTTTAAACAGGATAAAACGGGATTGAACCGGTTTAAACCAGTTTAAACCGGATAGAACCGGATTGAACCAGTTTAAACCGGACAAAACCGGATAGAACCGGTTAAAACCAGTTTAAACAGGATAGAACCGGTTCAAACCGTTTTAAACCGGATGAAACCGGATTGAACCGGTTTAAACCAGATAAAACTGGATTGAACCCTTTTAAACCAGTTTAAACTGGATAGAACTGGATAGAACCGGTTCAAACTGGATAAAACCGGATTGAACCGGTTAAACCAGTTTCAACCGGATAAAACCGGATTGAACCGGTTTAAACCAGATAAAACCGGAGTGATCCGGTTTGAACCGGTTTAAACCTGATAAAACCGGATTGAGTCAGTTTAAACCGGTTTCAACCGGATAAAAGCAGATTTAAAAGGATCAAACCGGTTTCAACCGGATTGAAGCGGATAGAACCGGTTTAAACTGGATAAAACCGGATTGAACCGGTTTAAACCTGTTTAAAACGGATAAAACCGGATTGAACCAGATTAAAGCGGTTTAAACCGGATGAAACCAGATTGAAACGGTTTAAACCGGATAAAACCGGATTGAACCGGCTTAAACCGGTTTAAACCAGATAAAACTGCATTGAACCGGTTTAAACCGGTATAAACCGGATAAATCCGGAATGAACTGGTTTAAACCGGTTTAAAGCGGAGAGAACCGGATAGAAAAGGTTTAAACCGGATAGAACCGGATTGAACCGCTTTAAACCAGTTTAAACCGAATAGAACCGGATAGAACTGGTTTAAACTGGTTTAAACCGGATAGAACCGGATAGAACTGGTTTAAACCGGATAAAACCGGATTGAACCGGTTAAACCAGTTTCAACCGGATTGAACCGGATAGAAACAGTTTAAACTGGATAAAACCGGATTGAACCGGTTTAAACCTGATTAAACTGGATAAAACCGGATTGAACTGGATTAAACCGGTTTAAACTGGATGAAACCAGATTGAAATGGTTTAAACCGGATAAAACGGGATTGAACCGGCTTAAACCGGTTTAAACCTGATAAAACTGCATTGAACCGGTTTAAACTGGTATAAACCGGATAAATCCGGAATGAACTGGTTTAAACTGGTTTAAACCGGATAGAACAGGTTTAAGCCGGATAAAACCGGATTGAACCGGTTTAAACCGGTTTAAACCGGATAGAACCGGATTGAAACGCTTTAAACCAGTTTAAACCGAATAGAACCGGATAGAACTGGTTTAAACCGGTTTGAACTGGATAGAACCGGATAGAACCAGTTTAAACCGGATAAAACCGGATTGAACTGGTTTAAACCGGTTTAAACCGGATAGAAACGGATTGAATCGGTTTAAACTGGATAAAACCGGATAGAACCAGTTCAAAACGGATAAAACTAGATTGAACAGGTTTAAACCGGTTTAAACCGGATAGAACCGGATTGAACCGCTTTAAACCAGTTTAAACCGAATAGAACCGAATAGAACTGGTTTAAACCGGTTTAAAACGGATAGAACCGGATAGAACCGGTTTAAACCGGATAAAACCAGATTGAACCGGTTTAAACCGGTTTAAACCGGTTTGAACCGAATAGAAGCGGTTTAAACCGGAAAAAACCGGATTGAACCAGTTTAAACCGGTTTAAACCGGATAGAAACGGATTGAACCGGTTTAAACCGGATAAAACCGGATAGAACCTGTTTGAACTGATTTAAACTGGATAGAACCGGATAGAACCAGTTTAAAACGGATAAAACTAGATTGAACAGGTTTAAACCGGTTTAAACCGGATAGAACCGGATTGAACCGCTTTAAACCAGTTTAAACCGAATAGAACCGAATAGAACTGGTTTAAACGGGTTTAAACCGGATAGAACCGGATAGAACCGGTTTAAACCGGATAAAACCGGATTGAACCAGTTTAAACCGGTTTAAACCGGATAGAAACGGATTGAACCGGTTTAAACCGGATAAAACCGGATAGAACCGGTTTGAACTGATTTAAACTGGATAGAACCGGATAGAACCAGTTTAAAACGGATAAAACTAGATTGAACAGGTTTAAACCGGTTTAAACCGGATAAAACCGAATTGAACCGGTTTAAACCAGTTTAAACCGGAGAAAACCGGATTGAACCGGTTTAAACCGGTTTAAACCGGAGAAAACCGGATTGAACCGGTTTAAACCGGTTTAAACCGGAGAAAACCGGATTGAACCGGTTTAAACCGGTTTAAACCGGAGAAAACCGGATTGAACCGGTTTATTCCGGAGAAAACCGGATTGAACGGGTTGAACCGGTTTAAATCGGATAGAACCGGATTGAACCGGTTTAAACCGCATAAACCCGGATTGAACCGGTTTGAACCGGTTTAAACCGGAAAGAACCGGTTTAATCAGGACTAAACTGGATGGAACCGGTTTAAACCGGATAAAAGCGGATTGAACCGGTTTGAACCGGTTTCAACCGGATAGAACCGTATTGACCTGGTTTAAACCAGATAAAACCGGATTGAACTGGTTTAAACTGGATAAAACCGGATTGAACCGGTTTAAACCAGTTTAAACAGGATAGAGCCGGATAGAACGGGTTCAAACTGGATAAAACCGGATTGAACCGGTTAAACCAGTTTCAACAGGATAAAACCGGATTGAACCAGTTTACACCAGATAAAACCGGATTGAACTGGTTTAAACCGGTTTAAACCGGATGATACCGGATTTAACCGGTTTAATCCGGTTTAAACGGGATAAAACCGGATTGAACCAGTTTAAACCGGTTTAAACAGGATAAAACGGGATTGAACCGGTTTAAACCAGTTTAAACCGGATAGAACCGGATTGAACCAGTTTAAACCGGACAAAACCGGATAGAACCGGTTAAAACCAGTTTAAACAGGATAGAACCGGTTCAAACCGTTTTAAACCGGATGAAACCGGATTGAACCGGTTTAAACCAGATAAAACTGGATTGAACCCTTTTAAACCAGTTTAAACTGGATAGAACTGGATAGAACCGGTTCAAACTGGATAAAACCGGATTGAACCGGTTAAACCAGTTTCAACCGGATAAAACCGGATTGAACCGGTTTAAACCAGATAAAACCGGAGTGATCCGGTTTGAACCGGTTTAAACCTGATAAAACCGGTTTGAGTCAGTTTAAACCGGTTTAAACCGGATAAAATTGGATTGAACCGGTTTGAACTGGTTTCAACCGGATAAAAGCAGATTTAAAAGGATCAAACCGGTTTCAACCGGATTGAACCGGATAGAACCGGTTTAAACTGGATAAAACCGGATTGAACCGGTTTAAACCTGTTTAAAACGGATAAAACCGGATTGAACCGGATTAAACCGGTTTAAACCGGATGAAACCAGATTGAAACGGTTTAAACCGGATAAAACCCGATTGAACCGGCTTAAACCGGTTTAAACCAGATAAAACTGCATTGAACCGGTTTAAACCGGTATAAACCGGATAAATCCGGAATGAACTGGTTTAAACCGGTTTAAAGCGGAGAGAACCGGATAGAAAAGGTTTAAACCGGATAGAACCGGATTGAACCGCTTTAAACCAGTTTAAACCGAATAGAACCGGATAGAACTGGTTTAAACTGGTTTAAACCGGATAGAACCGGATAGAACTGGTTTAAACCGGATAAAACCGGATTGAACCGGTTAAACCAGTTTCAACCGGATTGAACCGGATAGAAACAGTTTAAACTGGATAAAACCGGATTGAACCGGTTTAAACCTGATTAAACTGGATAAAACCGGATTGAACTGGATTAAACCGGTTTAAACCGGATGAAACCAGATTGAAATGGTTTAAACCGGATAAAACGGGATTGAACCGGCTTAAACCTGTTTAAACCTGATAAAACTGCATTGAACCGGTTTAAACTGGTATAAACCGGATAAATCCGGAATGAACTGGTTTAAACTGGTTTAAACCGGATAGAACCGGATAGAACCGGTTTAAGCCGGATAAAATCGGATTGAACCGGTTTAAACCGGTTTAAACCGGATAGAACCGGATTGAAACGCTTTAAACCAGTTTAAACCGAATAGAACCGGATAGAAATGGTTTAAACCGGTTTAATCTGGATAGAACCGGATAGAACCGGTTTAAACGGGTTTAAACCGGATAGAAACGGATTGAACCGGTTTAAACCGGATAAAACCGGATAGAACCGGTTTAAACTGGTTTAAACGGGATAGAACCGGGTAGAACCAGTTTAAAACGGATAAAACTAGATTGAACAGGTTTAAACCGGTTTAATCCGGATAAAACCTAATTGAACCGGTTGAAACCGGAGAAAAACGGATTGAACTGGTTGAACGGGTTTAAATCGGATAGAACCGGATTGAACCGGTTTAAACCGCATAAACCCGGTTTGATCTGGTTTGAACCGCTTTAAACCGGATAGATCGGTTTAAACCGGATAAAAGAGGATTGAACCGGTTTAAACGGGTTTTAACCAGATAAAAGCGGATTGAACCAGTTTAAACCGGATAAAAACGGATTGAACCGGTTTAAACCGGTTTAAACCGGATAGAAACGGATTGAAACGGTATAAAACGGGTTAAACCGGATAATACCGGATTGAACTGTTTTAAACCGTATAAAACCGGATTGAACCGGTTTAAACTGGTTTAAACAGGATAAAATCAGATTGAACCAGTTTAAACTGGTTTAATCCATATAAAACCGGATTGAACCAGTTTAAACCGGTTTAAACCAGATAAAAGCAGATTGAACCGCTTTAGACCGGATAGAACTGGACTGAACCGGTTTAAACCGGTTTTAACCGGATAAAACCGGATTGAACCGGTTTAAACCGATTTAAACCGGATAGAATCGGATTGAACTGGTTTAAACCGGATAAAACAAGATAGAACTGGTATAAACGGGATAGAACTGGATTGAACCGGTTTAAACCGGTTTAAACAGGATAAAATCGGATTGAACCGGTTTAAACTGGTTTAAATCGGTTAAAACCGGATTGAACCGGTTTAAACTTGATAAAACCAGATTGAACCAATTTAAACCGGTTTAAACCGGATAAAAACGGATTGAACCGGTTTAAACCGGTTTAAACTAGATAAAACCGGATTGAACCGGTTTAAACAGGATAAAAACGGATAGGACCAGATTGAACCGGTTTAAACCGGTTTAAACCAGATGAAACTGGATAGAACTGGTTTAAAGCAGATAGAAAGGGATTGAACCGTTTTAAACCGTTTTAAACCGGATGAAACCAGATTGAAACGGTTTAAACCAGATAAAACCGGATTGAACCGGCTTAAACCGGTTTAAACCAGATAAAACTGCATTGAACCGGATTAAACCGGTATAAACCGGATAAATCCGGAATGAAGTGGTTTAAACCGGTTTAAAGCGGAGAGAACCGGATAGAAAAGGTTTAAACCGGATAGAACCGGATTGAACCGCTTTAAACCAGTTTAAACCGAATAGAACCGGATAGAACTGGTTTAAACTGGTTTAAACCGGATAGAACCGGATAGAACTGGTTTAAACCGGATAAAACCGGATTGAACCGGTTAAACCAGTTTCAACCGGATTTAACCGGATAGTAACAGTTTAAACTAGATAAAACTGGATTGAACCGGTTTAAACCTGATTAAACTGGATAAAAACGGATTGAACTGGATTAAACCGGTTTAAACCGGATGAAACCAGATTGAAACGGTTTAAACCGGATAAAACGGGATTGAACCGGCTTAAACCGGTTTAAACCTGATAAAACTGCATTGAACCGGTTTAAACTGGTATAAACCGGATAAATCCGGAATGAACTGGTTTAAACTGGTTTAAACCGGATAGAACCGGTTTAAGCCGGATAAAATCGGATTGAACCGGTTTAAACCGGTTTAAACCGGATAGAACCGGATTGAAACGCTTTAAACCAGTTTAAACCGAATAGAACCGGATAGAAATGGTTTAAACCGGTTTAATCTGGATAGAACCGGATAGAACCGGTTTAAACCGGTTTAAACCGGATAGAAACGGATTGAACCGGTTTAAACCGGATAAAACCGGATAGAACCGGTTTAAACTGGTTTAAACGGGATAGAACCGGGTAGAACCAGTTTAAAACGGATAAAACTAGATTGAACAGGTATAAACCGGTTTAATCCGGATAAAACCGAATTGAACCGGTTGAAACCGGAGAAAAACGGATTGAACTGGTTGAACCGGTTTTAACCGGATAAAACCGGATTGAACCGGTTTAAACCGGTTTAAACCGGATAGAATCGGATTGAACTGGTTTAAACCGGATAAAAAAAGATAGAACTGGTATAAACCGGATAGAACTGGATTGAACCGGTTTAAACCGGTTTACACAGGATAAAATCGGATTGAACCGGTTTAAACTGGTTTAAATCGGTTAAAACCGGATTGAACCGGTTTAAACTTGATAAAACCAGATTGAACCAGTTTAAACCGGTTTAAACTAGATAAAACCGGATTGAACCGGTTTAAACAGGATAAAAACGGATAGGACCGGATTGAACCGGTTTAAACCGGTTTAAACCAGATGAAACTGGATAGAACTGGTTTAAAGCAGATAGAAAGGGATTGAACCGTTTTAAACCGGTTTAAACCGGATAAAACCAGATTGAACCGGTTTAAACCAGATAAAACCGGATTGAACCGGTTTAAACCGGTGTGCACCGTATAGAACTGGATTGAACGTGATTAAACCGGATAAAACTGGATTGAACCAGTTTAAACCGGATAAAACCGGATGGAAACCTTTTAAACTGGATAGAACTGGATTGAACCGGTTTAAACCAGAAAAACCGGATTGAACCTGTTTAAACCGGATAAAACAGGACTGAACCGGTTTAAACCGGATTGATCCAGTTTAAACTGGTTTAAACCGGATAAAACCGGATAGAACCGGGTTGAACCAGATTGAAGCGGTTTAAACCGGTTTAAACCAGATAAAACCGGATAGAACGTGTTTAAAACGGAAAAAAGCAGATTTAACCGGATTAAACCGGTTTAAACAGGATTAAACTGGATTGAATAAGTTTAAACCGGATTGAACCGGTTTAAACCGGTTTAAAACGGATAGAACCGGATTGAACCGGTTTAAACCGCTTTAAACTACATAAAACCGGATTGAACTGTTTTAAACAGGATAAAACCGGATTGAACCGGTTTAAAAGGTTTAAACAGGATAAAACCGCATTGAACCGGTTTAAACCGGATAAAACCGGATCGATCCGGTTTAAACTGGTTTAAAACGGATAAAACAGGATCGAACTGCTTTAAAGCGGATAGAAAGGGTTTGAACCGGTTTAAACCGGATTGAACCGGTTTAAACCGGATAAAACCGGATTGAACCGGTTTAAACCAGTTTGAACCGTATAGAACCGGATTGAACGTGTTTAAACCGGATAGAACCGGATTGAACCGGTTTAAACCAGAAAAACCGGATTGAACCTGTTTAAACTGGATAAAACCGGACTGAACCAGTTAAAACCGGATAAAACCGGATTGATCCGGTTTAAACTGGTTTAAATAGGATAAAACCGGATTGAACTGGTTTAAACCGGATAAAAACTGATAGAACCAGACTGAACCAGTATAAACCGGTTTAAGCCAGATGAAACCGGATAGAACCAGTTTAAACTGGATAAAATCGGATTGAACCAGTTTAAACCAGATTAAACTGGAAAGAACCGGTTTACACAGGATAGAAGAGGATTGAACCGGTATAAACCGGATAGAACCGGATTGAACCGGTTTAAACCGGTTTAAACCGGATAGAACCGGATTGAACCGGTTCCAACCGGTTTAAACCAGATAAAACCGGATAGAACCGGTTGAAACTGGATAAAACCGGATTGAACCGGTTGAAACCGGATGAAACCGGATAGAACCGGTTTAAACCGGTTAGAACCGGATTGAACCGGTGTAAACCGTTTAAAAGTGGATAAAACCGGATTGAACTGGTTTAAACAGGATAAAACCGGATTGATCCGGTTTAAAATGTTTTAAACAGGATTAAACCGGATTGAACCGGTTGAAACCGATTGATCCGGTTTAGACCGTTTTAAACCGGATAAAACCGGATAGAACTGGTTTAAAGCAGATAGAAAGGGATTGAACCGTTTTAAACCGGTTTAAACCGGATAAAACCAGATTGAACCAGTTTAAACTGGTTTAAACTGGATAAAACCGATTGAACCGGTTTAAACTGGATAAAACCGGATTGAACCGGTTTAAACCGGATAAAACTGGACTGAACCGGTTTAAACTGGATAAAACCGGATTGAACGGTTTAAACTGGTTTAAACCAGATAAAACCGGATAGAACCGGGTTGAACCAGATTGAAGTGGTTGAAACCGGTTTAAACCAGATAAAACATGATAGAACGGATTTAAACCGGAAAAAAAGCAGATTGAAACGGATTAAACCAGTTTAAACCGGATAAAACCGGATTGAATAAGTTTAAACCGGATTGAACCAGTTTAAACTGGTTTAAAACGGATAGAACCGGATTGAACCAGTTTAAACCAGTTTAAGGTGGATAAAACCGGATTGAACTGGTTTAAACAGGATAAAACCGAATTGAACCAGTTTAAAATGGTTTAAACAGGATAAAACCGCATTGAACCGGTTTAAACCGGATAAAACCGGATCCATCCTGTTTAAACTGGTTTAAACCGGATAAAACAGGATAGAACTAGTTTAAAGCGGATAGAAAGGGACTGAAACGGTTTAAACCGGATTAAACCGGATTAAACCGGATAAAACCAGATTGAACCGGTTTAAACCTGTTTAAACTGGATAAAACCGGATTGAACTGGTTTAAACCGGTTTGAACCGTATAGAACCGGATTGAACGTGTTTAAACTGGATAAAACCGGATTGAACCGGTTTAAACCGGATAAAACCATATTGAACCGGTTTAAATAGGTTTAAAGTGGACAAAACCGGATTGAACTGGTTTAAACAGGATAAAACCGGATTGAACCGGTTTAAAGCGGATAAAACAAGATAGAACTGGTTTATAACGGATAGAACCGGATTGAACTGGTTTAAACCGGTTTAAACCGGATAAAACCGGGTTGAACCGGTTTAAACCTGATTAAACTGGATAAAACCGGACTGATCTGGTTTAAACTTGTTAAAACCGGATTGAACCGGTTTAAACGGGTTTAAACCAGATAAAAGCGGATTGAACCGGTTTAAAAAGGACAGAACCGTACTGAACTGGTTTAAACAGGTTTCAAGTGGATAAAACCGGATTGAACTGGTATAAACTGGATAAAACCGGATAGAACCGGGTTGAACCAGATTGAAGCGGTTTAAACCGGTTTAAACCAGATAAAACCGGATAGAACGTGTTTAAAACGGAAAAAAGCAGATTTAACCGGATTAAACTGGTCTAAACAGGATAAAACCGGATTGAACCGGTTTAAAATGGTTTAAACAGGATAAAACCGCATTGAACCGGTTTAAACCGGATAAAACCGGATCGATCCGGTTTAAACCGGTTTAAAACGGATAAAACAGGATCGAAATGCTTTAAAGCGGATAGAAAGGGTTTGAACCGGTTTAAACCGGATTGAACCGGTTTAAACCGGATAAAACCGGATTGAACCGGTTTAAACCAGTTTGAACCGTATAGAACCGGATTGAACGTGTTTAAACCGGATAGAACCGGATTGAACCGGTTTAAACCAGAAAAACCGGATTGAACCTGTTTAAACTGGATAAAACCGGACTGAACCAGTTAAAACCGGATAAAACCGGATTGATCCGGTTTAAACTGGTTTAAATAGGATAAAACCGGATTGAACTGGTTTAAACCAGATAAAAACTGATAGAACCAGACTGAACCAGTATAAACCAGTTTAAGCCAGATGAAACCGGATAGAACCGGTTTAAACTGGATAAAATCGGATTGAACCAGTTTAAACCAGATGAAACTGGAAAGAACCGGTTTACACTGGATAGAAGAGGATTGAACCGGTATAAAACGGATAGAACCGGATTGAACCGGTTCCAACCGGTTTAAACCAGATAAAACCAGATAGAACCGGTTGAAACTGGATAAAACCGGATTGAACCGGTTGAAACCGGATGAAACCGGATTGAACCGGTTTAAACCAGATAAAACTGGATTGAACCCTTTTAAACCAGTTTAAACTGGATAGAACTGGATAGAACCGGTTCAAACCGGATAAAACCGGATTGAACCTGTTAAACCAGTTTCAACCGGATAAAACCGGATTGAACCGGTTTAAACCGGATAAAACCAGAGTGAACCGGTTTGAACCGGTTTAAACCTGATAAAACCGGATTGAGTCAGTTTAAACTGGTTTAAACCGGATAAAACTGGATTGAACCAGTTTAAACTGGTTTAAACCGGATAAAACCGGATTGAACCGGTTAAACCAGTTTCAACCGGATTGAACCGGATAGAAACAGTTTAAACTGGATAAAACCGGATTGAACCGGTTTAAACCTGATTAAACTGGATAAAACCGGATTGAACCGGATTAAACCGGTTTAAACCGGATGAAACCAGATTGAAACGGTTTAAACCGGATAAAACCGGATTGAACCGGCTTACACCGGTTTAAACCTGATAAAACTGCATTGAACCGGTTTAAACTGGTATAAACCGGATAAATCCGGAATGAACTGGTTTAAACTGGTTTAAACCGGATAGAACCGGTTTAAGCCGGATAAAATCGGATTGAACCGGTTTAAACCGGTTTAAACCGGATTGAACCGGATTGAAACGCTTTAAACCAGTTTAAACCGAATAGAACCGGATAGAAATGGTTTAAACCGGTTTAATCTGGATAGAACCGGATAGAACCGGTTTAAACCGGTTTAAACCGGATAGAAACGGATTGAACCGGTTTAAACCGGATAAAACCGGATAGAACCGGTTTAAACTGGTTTAAACGGGATAGAACCAGGTAGAACCAGTTTAAAACGGATAAAACTAGATTGAACAGGTTTAAACCGGTTTAATCCGGATAAAACCGAATTGAACCGGTTGAAACCGGAGAAAAACGGATTGAACTGGTTGAACCGGTTTTAACCGGATAAAACCGGATTGAACCGGTTTAAACCGGTTTAAACCGGATAGAATCGGATTGAACTGGTTTAAACCGGATAAAAAAAGATAGAACTGGTATAAACTGGATAGAACTGGATTGAACCGGTTTAAACCGGTTTACACAGGATAAAATCGGATTGAACCGGTTTAAACTGGTTTAAATCGGTTAAAACCGGATTGAACCGGTTTAAATTTGATAAAACCAGATTGAACCAGTTTAAACCGGTTTAAACCGGATAAAAACGGATTGAACCGGTTTAAACCGGTTTAAACTAGATAAAACCGGATTGAACCGGTTTAAACAGGATAAAAACGGATAGGACCAGATTGAACCGGTTTAAACCGGTTTAAACCAGATGAAACTGGATAGAACTGGTTTAAAGCAGATAGAAAGGGATTGAATCGTTTTAAACCGGTTTAAACCGGATAAAACCAGATTGAACCAGTTTAAACCGGTTTAAACCGGATAAAAACTGATTGAACCGGTTTAAACCGGTTTAAACTAGATAAAACCGGATTGAACCGGTTTAAACAGGATAAAAACGGATAGGACCGTATTGAACCGGTTTAAACCGGTTTAAACCAGATGAAACTGGATAGAACTGGTTTAAAGCAGATAGAAAGGGATTGAACCGTTTTAAACCGGTTTAAACCGGATAAAACCAGATTGAACCGGTTTAAACCAGATAAAACCGGATTGAACCGGTTTAAACCGGTGTGCACCGTATAGAACCGGATTGAACGTGATTAAACCGGATAAAACTGGATTGAACCAGTTTAAACCGGATAAAACCGGATGGAAACCTTTTAAACTGGATAGAACTGGATTGAACCGGTTTAAACCAGAAAAACCGGATTGAACCTGTTTAAACCGGATAAAACAGGACTGAACCGGTTTAAACCGGATTGATCCAGTTTAAACTGGTTTAAACCAGATAAAACCGGATAGAACCTGGTTGAACCAGATTGAAGCGGTTTAAACCGGTTTAAACCAGATAAAACCGGATAGAACGTGTTTAAAACGGAAAAAAGCAGATTTAACCGGATTAAACCGGTTTAAACAGGATTAAACTGGATTGAATAAGTTTAAACCGGATTGAACCGGTTTAAACCGGTTTAAAACGGATAGAACCGGATTGAACCGGTTTAAACCGCTTTAAACTACATAAAACCGGATTGAACTGTTTTAAACAGGATAAAACCGGATTGAACCGGTTTAAAAGGTTTAAACAGGATAAAACCGCATTGAACCGGTTTAAACCGGATAAAACCGGATCGATCCGGTTTAAACTGGTTTAAAACGGATAAAACAGGATCGAAATGCTTTAAAGCGGATAGAAAGGGTTTGAACCGGTTTAAACCGGATTGAACCGGTTTAAACCGGATAAAACCGGATTGAACCGGTTTAAACCAGTTTGAACCGTATAGAACCGGATTGAACGTGTTTAAACCGGATAGAACCGGATTGAACCGGTTTAAACCAGAAAAACCGGATTGAACCTGTTTAAACTGGATAAAACCGGACTGAACCAGTTAAAACCGGATAAAACCGGATTGATCCGGTTTAAACTGGTTTAAATAGGATAAAACCGGATTGAACTGGTTTAAACCGGATAAAAACTGATAGAACCAGACTGAACCAGTATAAACCGGTTTAAGCCAGATGAAACCGGATAGAACCGGTTTAAACTGGATAAAATCGGATTGAACCAGTTTAAACCAGATTAAACTGGAAAGAACCGGTTTACACTGGATAGAAGAGGATTGAACCGGTATAAACCGGATAGAACCGGATTGAACCGGTTTAAACCGGTTTAAACCGGATAGAACCGGATTGAACCGGTTCCAACCGGTTTAAACCAGATAAAACCGGATAGAACCGGTTGAAACTGGATAAAACCGGATTGAACCGGTTGAAACCGGATGAAACCGGATAGAACCGGTTTAAACCGGATAGAACCGGATTGAACCGGTGTAAACCGTTTAAAAGTGGATAAAACCGGATTGAACTGGTTTAAACAGGATAAAACCGGATTGATCCGGTTTAAAATGTTTTAAACAGGATTAAACCGGATTGAACCGGTTGAAACCGATTGATCCGGTTTAGACCGTTTTAAACCGGATAAAACCGGATAGAACTGGTTTAAAGCAGATAGAAAGGGATTGAACCGTTTTAAACCGGTTTAAACTGGATAAAACCAGATTGAACCAGTTTAAACTGGTTTAAACTGGATAAAACCGATTGAACCGGTTTAAACTGGATAAAACCGGATTGAACCGGTTTAAACCGGTGTGAACCGTATAGAACCGGATTGAACGTGTTTAACCGGATGAAACCGGATTGAACCAGTTTAAACCGGATAAAACCGGATGGAAACCGTTTAAACTGGATAGAACTGGATTGAACCGGTTTAAACCAGAAAAACCGGATTGAACCTGTCTAAACCGGATAAAACCGGACTGAACCGGTTTAAACTGGATAAAACCGGATTGATCCGGTTTAAACTGGTTTAAACCAGATAAAACCGGATAGAACAGGGTTGAACCAGATTGAAGCGGTTGAAACCGGTTTAAACCAGATAAAACAAGATAGAACGGATTTAAACCGGAAAAAAGCAGATTGAACCGGATTAAACCAGTTTAAACCGGATAAAACCGGATTGAATAAGTTTAAACCGGATTGAACCGGTTTAAACTGGTTTAAAATGGATAGAACGGGATTGAACCGGTTTAAACCAGTTTAAGGTGGATAAAACCGGATTGAACTGGTTTAAACAGGATAAAACCGAATTGAACCAGTTTAAAATGGTTTAAACAGGATAAAACCGCATTGAACCGGTTTAAACCGGATAAAACCGGATCCATCCTGTTTAAACTGGTTTAAACCGGATAAAACAGGATAGAACTAGTTTAAAGCGGATAGAAAGGGACTGAAACGGTTTAAACCGGATTAAACCGGATTAAACCGTATAAAACCAGATTGAAACGGTTTAAACCTGTTTAAACTGGATAAAACCGGATTGAACTGGTTTAAACCGGTTTGAACCGTATAGAACCGGATTGAACGTGTTTAAACTGGATAAAACCGGATTGAACCGGTTTAAACCGGATAAAACCATATTGAACCGGTTTAAATAGGTTTAAAGTGGACAAAACCGGATTGAACTGGTTTAAACAGGATAAAACCGGATTGAACCGGTTTAAAGCGGATAAAACAAGATAGAACTGGTTTATAACGGATAGAACCGGATTGAACTGGTTTAAACCGGTTTAAACCGGATAAAACCGGGTTGAACCGGTTTAAACCTGATTATACCGGATAAAACCGGACTGATCTGGTTTAAACTTGTTAAAACCGGATTGAACCGGTTTAAACGGGTTTAAACCAGATAAAAGCGGATTGAACCGGTTTAAACAGGACAGAACCGTACTGAACCGGTTTAAACAGGTTTCAAGTGGATAAAACCGGATTGAACTGGTATAAACTGGATAAAACCGGATAGAACGGGGTTGAACCAGATTGAAGCGGTTTAAACCGGTTTAAACCAGATAAAACCGGATAGAACGTGTTTAAAACGGAAAAAAGCAGATTTAACCGGATTAAACTGGTCTAAACACGATAAAACCGGATTGAACCGGTTTAAAATGGTTTAAACAGGATAAAACCACATTGAACCGGTTTAAACCGGATAAAACCGGATCGATCCGGTTTAAACCGGTTTAAAACGGATAAAACAGGATCGAAATGCTTTAAAGCGGATAGAAAGGGTTTGAACCGGTTTAAACCGGATTGAACCGGTTTAAACCGGATAAAACCGGATTGAACCGGTTTAAACCAGTTTGAACCGTATAGAACCGGATTGAACGTGTTTAAACCGGATAGAACCGGATTGAACCGGTTTAAACCAGAAAAACCGGATTGAACCTGTTTAAACTGGATAAAACCGGACTGAACCAGTTAAAACCGGATAAAACCGGATTGATCCAGTTTAAACTGGTTTAAATAGGATAAAACCGGATTGAACTGGTTTAAACCAGATAAAAACTGATAGAACCAGACTGAACCAGTATAAACCGGTTTAAGCCAGATGAAACCGGATAGAACCGGTTTAAACTGGATAAAATCGGATTGAACCAGTTTAAACCAGATGAAACTGGAAAGAACCGGTTTACACTGGATAGAAGAGGATTGAACCGGTATAAAACGGATAGAACCGGATTGAACCGGTTCCAACCGGTTTAAACCAGATAAAACCGGATAGAACCGGTTGAAACTGGATAAAACCGGATTGAACCGGTTGAAACCAGATGAAACCGGATTGAACCGGTTTAAACCAGATAAAACTGGATTGAACCCTTTTAAACCAGTTTAAACTGGATAGAACTGGATAGAACCGGTTCAAACCGGATAAAACCGGATTGAACCTGTTAAACCAGTTTCAACCGGATAAAACCGGATTGAACTGGTTTAAACCGGATAAAACCGGAGTGAACCGGTTTGAACCGGTTTAAACCTGATAAAACCGGATTGAGTCAGTTTAAACCGGTTTAAACCAGATAAAACTGGATTGAACCAGTTTAAACTGGTTTAAACCGGATAAAACCGGATTGAACCGGTTAAACCAGTTTCAACCGGATTGAACCGGATAGAAACAGTTTAAACTGGATAAAACCGGATTGAACCGGTTTAAACCTGATTAAACTGGATAAAACCGGATTGAACTGGATTAAACCGGTTTAAACCGGATGAAACCAGATTGAAACGGTTTAAACCGGGTAAAACCGGATTGAACCGGCTTACACCGGTTTAAACCTGATAAAACTGCATTGAACCGGTTTAAACTGGTATAAACTGGATAAATCCGGAATGAACTGGTGTAAACTGGTTTAAACCGGATAGAACCGGATAGAACCGGTTTAAGCCGGATAAAATCGGATTGAACCGGTTTAAACCGGTTTAAACCGGATAGAACCGGATTGAACCGGTTTAAACCAGTTTAAACCGAATAGAACCGGATAGAAATGGTTTAAACCGGTTTAATCTGGATAGAACCGGATAGAACCGGTTTAAACCGGTTTAAACTGGATAGAAACGGATTGAACCGGTTTAAACCGGATAAAACCGGATAGAACCGGTTTAAACTGGTTTAAACGGGATAGAACCGGGTAGAACCAGTTTAAAACGGATAAAACTAGATTGAACAGGTTTAAACCGGTTTAATCCGGATAAAACCGAATTGAACCGGTTGAAACCGGAGAAAAACGGATTGAACTGGTTGAACCGGTTTTAACCGGATAAAACCGGATTGAACCGGTTTAAACCGGTTTAAACCGGATAGAATCGGATTGAACTGGTTTAAACCGGATAAAAAAAGATAGAACTGGTATAAACCGGATAGAACTGGATTGAACCGGTTTAAACCGGTTTACACAGGATAAAATCGGATTGAACCGGTTTAAACTGGTTTAAATCGGTTAAAACCGGATTGAACCGGTTTAAATTTGATAAAACCAGATTGAACCAGTTTAAACCGGTTTAAACCGGATAAAAACGGATTGAACCGGTTTAAACCGGTTTAAACTAGATAAAACCGGATTGAACCGGTTTAAACAGGATAAAAACGGATAGGACCAGATTGAACCGGTTTAAACCGGTTTAAACCAGATGAAACTGGATAGAACTGGTTTAAAGCAGATAGAAAGGGATTGAACCGTTTTAAACCGGTTTAAACCGGATAAAACCAGATTGAACCAGTTTAAACCGGTTTAAACCGGATAAAAACTAATTGAACCGGTTTAAACCGGTTTAAACTAGATAAAACCGGATTGAACCGGTTTAAACAGGATAAAAACGGATAGGACCGGATTGAACCGGTTTAAACCGGTTTAAACCAGATGAAACTGGATAGAACTGGTTTAAAGCAGATAGAAAGGGATTGAACCGTTTTAAACCGGTTTAAACCGGATAAAACCAGATTGAACCGGTTTAAACCAGATAAAACCGGATTGAACCGGTTTAAACCGGTGTGCACCGTATAGAACCGGATTGAACGTGATTAAACCGGATAAAACTGGATTGAACCAGTTTAAACCGGATAAAACCGGATGGAAACCTTTTAAACTGGATAGAACTGGATTGAACCGGTTTAAACCAGAAAAACCGGATTGAACCGGTTTAAACTGGTTTAAACCGGAGAAAACCGGATTGAACCGGTTTAAACCGGTTTAAACCGGAGAAAACCGGATTGAACCGGTTTATTCCGGAGAAGACCGGATTGAACTGGTTGAACCGGTTTAAATCGGATAGAACCGGATTGAACCGGTTTAAACCGCATAAACCCGGATTGAACCGGTTTGAACCGGTTTAAACCGGAAAGAACCGGTTTAATCAGGACTAAACTGGATGGAACCGGTTTAAACCGGATAAAAGCGGATTGAACCGGTTTGAACCGGTTTCAACCGGATAGAACCGTATTGACCTGGTTTAAACCAGATAAAACCGGATTGAACTGGTTTAAACTGGATAAAACCGGATTGAACCGGTTTAAACCAGTTTAAACAGGATAGAGCCGGATAGAACGGGTTCAAACTGGATAAAACCGGATTGAACCGGTTAAACCAGTTTCAACAGGATAAAACCGGATTGAACCAGTTTACACCAGATAAAACCGGATTGAACTGGTTTAAACCGGTTTAAACCGGATGATACCGGATTTAACCGGTTTAATCCGGTTTAAACGGGATAAAACCGGATTGAACCAGTTTAAACCGGTTTAAACAGGATAAAACGGGATTGAACCGGTTTAAACCAGTTTAAACCGGATAGAACCGGATTGAACCAGTTTAAACCGGACAAAACCGGATAGAACCGGTTAAAACCAGTTTAAACAGGATAGAACCGGTTCAAACCGTTTTAAACCGGATGAAACCGGATTGAACCGGTTTAAACCAGATAAAACTGGATTGAACCCTTTTAAACCAGTTTAAACTGGATAGAACTGGATAGAACCGGTTCAAACTGGATAAAACCGGATTGAACCGGTTAAACCAGTTTCAACCGGATAAAACCGGATTGAACCGGTTTAAACCAGATAAAACCGGAGTGATCCGGTTTGAACCGGTTTAAACCTGATAAAACCGGTTTGAGTCAGTTTAAACCGGTTTAAACCGGATAAAATTGGATTGAACCGGTTTGAACTGGTTTCAACCGGATAAAAGCAGATTTAAAAGGATCAAACCGGTTTCAACCGGATTGAACCGGATAGAACCGGTTTAAACTGGATAAAACCGGATTGAACCGGTTTAAACCTGTTTAAAACGGATAAAACCGGATTGAACCGGATTAAACCGGTTTAAACCGGATGAAACCAGATTGAAACGGTTTAAACCGGATAAAACCCGATTGAACCGGCTTAAACCGGTTTAAACCAGATAAAACTGCATTGAACCGGTTTAAACCGGTATAAACCGGATAAATCCGGAATGAACTGGTTTAAACCGGTTTAAAGCGGAGAGAACCGGATAGAAAAGGTTTAAACCGGATAGAACCGGATTGAACCGCTTTAAACCAGTTTAAACCGAATAGAACCGGATAGAACTGGTTTAAACTGGTTTAAACCGGATAGAACCGGATAGAACTGGTTTAAACCGGATAAAACCGGATTGAACCGGTTAAACCAGTTTCAACCGGATTGAACCGGATAGAAACAGTTTAAACTGGATAAAACCGGATTGAACCGGTTTAAACCTGATTAAACTGGATAAAACCGGATTGAACTGGATTAAACCGGTTTAAACCGGATGAAACCAGATTGAAATGGTTTAAACCGGATAAAACGGGATTGAACCGGCTTAAACCTGTTTAAACCTGATAAAACTGCATTGAACCGGTTTAAACTGGTATAAACCGGATAAATCCGGAATGAACTGGTTTAAACTGGTTTAAACCGGATAGAACCGGATAGAACCGGTTTAAGCCGGATAAAATCGGATTGAACCGGTTTAAACCGGTTTAAACCGGATAGAACCGGATTGAAACGCTTTAAACCAGTTTAAACCGAATAGAACCGGATAGAAATGGTTTAAACCGGTTTAATCTGGATAGAACCGGATAGAACCGGTTTAAACGGGTTTAAACCGGATAGAAACGGATTGAACCGGTTTAAACCGGATAAAACCGGATAGAACCGGTTTAAACTGGTTTAAACGGGATAGAACCGGGTAGAACCAGTTTAAAACGGATAAAACTAGATTGAACAGGTTTAAACCGGTTTAATCCGGATAAAACCTAATTGAACCGGTTGAAACCGGAGAAAAACGGATTGAACTGGTTGAACGGGTTTAAATCGGATAGAACCGGATTGAACCGGTTTAAACCGCATAAACCCGGTTTGATCTGGTTTGAACCGCTTTAAACCGGATAGATCGGTTTAAACCGGATAAAAGAGGATTGAACCGGTTTAAACGGGTTTTAACCAGATAAAAGCGGATTGAACCAGTTTAAACCGGATAAAAACGGATTGAACCGGTTTAAACCGGTTTAAACCGGATAGAAACGGATTGAAACGGTATAAAACGGGTTAAACCGGATAATACCGGATTGAACTGTTTTAAACCGTATAAAACCGGATTGAACCGGTTTAAACTGGTTTAAACAGGATAAAATCAGATTGAACCAGTTTAAACTGGTTTAATCCATATAAAACCGGATTGAACCAGTTTAAACCGGTTTAAACCAGATAAAAGCAGATTGAACCGCTTTAGACCGGATAGAACTGGACTGAACCGGTTTAAACCGGTTTTAACCGGATAAAACCGGATTGAACCGGTTTAAACCGATTTAAACCGGATAGAATCGGATTGAACTGGTTTAAACCGGATAAAACAAGATAGAACTGGTATAAACGGGATAGAACTGGATTGAACCGGTTTAAACCGGTTTAAACAGGATAAAATCGGATTGAACCGGTTTAAACTGGTTTAAATCGGTTAAAACCGGATTGAACCGGTTTAAACTTGATAAAACCAGATTGAACCAATTTAAACCGGTTTAAACCGGATAAAAACGGATTGAACCGGTTTAAACCGGTTTAAACTAGATAAAACCGGATTGAACCGGTTTAAACAGGATAAAAACGGATAGGACCAGATTGAACCGGTTTAAACCGGTTTAAACCAGATGAAACTGGATAGAACTGGTTTAAAGCAGATAGAAAGGGATTGAACCGTTTTAAACCGTTTTAAACCGGATGAAACCAGATTGAAACGGTTTAAACCAGATAAAACCGGATTGAACCGGCTTAAACCGGTTTAAACCAGATAAAACTGCATTGAACCGGATTAAACCGGTATAAACCGGATAAATCCGGAATGAAGTGGTTTAAACCGGTTTAAAGCGGAGAGAACCGGATAGAAAAGGTTTAAACCGGATAGAACCGGATTGAACCGCTTTAAACCAGTTTAAACCGAATAGAACCGGATAGAACTGGTTTAAACTGGTTTAAACCGGATAGAACCGGATAGAACTGGTTTAAACCGGATAAAACCGGATTGAACCGGTTAAACCAGTTTCAACCGGATTTAACCGGATAGTAACAGTTTAAACTAGATAAAACTGGATTGAACCGGTTTAAACCTGATTAAACTGGATAAAAACGGATTGAACTGGATTAAACCGGTTTAAACCGGATGAAACCAGATTGAAACGGTTTAAACCGGATAAAACGGGATTGAACCGGCTTAAACCGGTTTAAACCTGATAAAACTGCATTGAACCGGTTTAAACTGGTATAAACCGGATAAATCCGGAATGAACTGGTTTAAACTGGTTTAAACCGGATAGAACCGGTTTAAGCCGGATAAAATCGGATTGAACCGGTTTAAACCGGTTTAAACCGGATAGAACCGGATTGAAATGCTTTAAACCAGTTTAAACCGAATAGAACCGGATAGAAATGGTTTAAACCGGTTTAATCTGGATAGAACCGGATAGAACCGGTTTAAACCGGTTTAAACCGGATAGAAACGGATTGAACCGGTTTAAACCGGATAAAACCGGATAGAACCGGTTTAAACTGGTTTAAACGGGATAGAACCGGGTAGAACCAGTTTAAAACGGATAAAACTAGATTGAACAGGTTTAAACCAGTTTAATCCGGATAAAACCGAATTGAACCGGTTGAAACCGGAGAAAAACGGATTGAACTGGTTGAACCGGTTTTAACCGGATAAAACCGGATTGAACCGGTTTAAACCGGTTTAAACCGGATAGAATCGGATTGAACTGGTTTAAACCGGATAAAAAAAGATAGAACTGGTATAAACCGGATAGAACTGGATTGAACCGGTTTAAACCGGTTTACACAGGATAAAATCGGATTGAACCGGTTTAAACTGGTTTAAATCGGTTAAAACCGGATTGAACCGGTTTAAACTTGATAAAACCAGATTGAACCAGTTTAAACCGGTTTAAACTAGATAAAACCGGATTGAACCGGTTTAAACAGGATAAAAACGGATAGGACCGGATTGAACCGGTTTAAACCGGTTTAAACCAGATGAAACTGGATAGAACTGGTTTAAAGCAGATAGAAAGGGATTGAACCGTTTTAAACCGGTTTAAACCGGATAAAACCAGATTGAACCGGTTTAAACCAGATAAAACCGGATTGAACCGGTTTAAACCGGTGTGCACCGTATAGAACTGGATTGAACGTGATTAAACCGGATAAAATTGGATTGAACCAGTTTAAACCGGATAAAACCGGATGGAAACCTTTTAAACTGGATAGAACTGGATTGAACCGGTTTAAACCAGAAAAACCGGATTGAACCTGTTTAAACCGGATAAAACAGGACTGAACCGGTTTAAACCGGATTGATCCAGTTTAAACTGGTTTAAACCGGATAAAACCGGATAGAACCGGGTTGAACCAGATTGAAGCTGTTTAAACCGGTTTAAACCAGATAAAACCGGATAGAACGTGTTTAAAACGGAAAAAAGCAGATTTAACCGGATTAAACCGGTTTAAACAGGATTAAACTGGATTGAATAAGTTTAAACCGGATTGAACCGGTTTAAACCGGTTTAAAACGGATAGAACCGGATTGAACCGGTTTAAACCGCTTTAAACTACATAAAACCGGATTGAACTGTTTTAAACAGGATAAAACCGGATTGAACCGGTTTAAAAGGTTTAAACAGGATAAAACCGCATTGAACCGGTTTAAACCGGATAAAACCGGATCGATCCGGTTTAAACTGGTTTAAAACGGATAAAACAGGATCGAACTGCTTTAAAGCGGATAGAAAGGGTTTGAACCGGTTTAAACCGGATTGAACCGGTTTAAACCAGATAAAACCGGATTGAACCGGTTTAAACCAGTTTGAACCGTATAGAACCGGATTGAACGTGTTTAAACCGGATAGAACCGGATTGAACCGGTTTAAACCAGAAAAACCGGATTGAACCTGTTTAAACTGGATAAAACCGGACTGAACCAGTTAAAACCGGATAAAACCGGATTGATCCGGTTTAAACTGGTTTAAATAGGATAAAACCGGATTGAACTGGTTTAAACCGGATAAAAACTGATAGAACCAGACTGAACCAGTATAAACCGGTTTAAGCCAGATGAAACCGGATAGAACCGGTTTAAACTGGATAAAATCGGATTGAACCAGTTTAAACCAGATTAAACTGGAAAGAACCGGTTTACACAGGATAGAAGAGGATTGAACCGGTATAAACCGGATAGAACCGGATTGAACCGGTTTAAACCGGTTTAAACCGGATAGAACCGGATTGAACCGGTTCCAACCGGTTTAAACCAGATAAAACCGGATAGAACCGGTTGAAACTGGATAAAACCGGATTGAACCGGTTGAAACCGGATGAAACCGGATAGAACCGGTTTAAACCGGTTAGAACCGGATTGAACCGGTGTAAACCGTTTAAAAGTGGATAAAACCGGATTGAACTGGTTTAAACAGGATAAAACCGGATTGATCCGGTTTAAAATGTTTTAAACAGGATTAAACCGGATTGAACCGGTTGAAACCGATTGATCCGGTTTAGACCGTTTTAAACCGGATAAAACCGGATTGAACTGGTTTAAACCGGTTTGAACCGTATAGAACCGGATTGAACGTGTTTAAACTGGATAAAACCGGATTGAACCGGTTTAAACCGGATAAAACCATATTGAACCGGTTTAAATAGGTTTAAAGTGGACAAAACCGGATTGAACTGGTTTAAACAGGATAAAACCGGATTGAACCGGTTTAAAGCGGATAAAACAAGATAGAACTGGTTTATAACGGATAGAACCGGATTGAACTGGTTTAAACCGGTTTAAACCGGATAAAACCGGGTTGAACCGGTTTAAACCTGATTAAACTGGATAAAACCGGACTGATCTGGTTTAAACTTGTTAAAACCGGATTGAACCGGTTTAAACGGGTTTAAACCAGATAAAAGCGGATTGAACCGGTTTAAAAAGGACAGAACCGTACTGAACTGGTTTAAACAGGTTTCAAGTGGATAAAACCGGATTGAACTGGTATAAACTGGATAAAACCGGATAGAACCGGGTTGAACCAGATTGAAGCGGTTTAAACCGGTTTAAACCAGATAAAACCGGATAGAACGTGTTTAAAACGGAAAAAAGCAGATTTAACCGGATTAAACTGGTCTAAACAGGATAAAACCGGATTGAACCGGTTTAAAATGGTTTAAACAGGATAAAACCGCATTGAACCGGTTTAAACCGGATAAAACCGGATCGATCCGGTTTAAACCGGTTTAAAACGGATAAAACAGGATCGAAATGCTTTAAAGCGGATAGAAAGGGTTTGAACCGGTTTAAACCGGATTGAACCGGTTTAAACCGGATAAAACCGGATTGAACCGGTTTAAACCAGTTTGAACCGTATAGAACCGGATTGAACGTGTTTAAACCGGATAGAACCGGATTGAACCGGTTTAAACCAGAAAAACCGGATTGAACCTGTTTAAACTGGATAAAACCGGACTGAACCAGTTAAAACCGGATAAAACCGGATTGATCCGGTTTAAACTGGTTTAAATAGGATAAAACCGGATTGAACTGGTTTAAACCAGATAAAAACTGATAGAACCAGACTGAACCAGTATAAACCGGTTTAAGCCAGATGAAACCGGATAGAACCGGTTTAAACTGGATAAAATCGGATTGAACCAGTTTAAACCAGATGAAACTGGAAAGAACCGGTTTACACTGGATAGAAGAGGATTGAACCGGTATAAAACGGATAGAACCGGATTGAACCGGTTCCAACCGGTTTAAACCAGATAAAACCAGATAGAACCGGTTGAAACTGGATAAAACCGGATTGAACCGGTTGAAACCGGATGAAACCGGATTGAACCGGTTTAAACCAGATAAAACTGGATTGAACCCTTTTAAACCAGTTTAAACTGGATAGAACTGGATAGAACCGGTTCAAACCGGATAAAACCGGATTGAACCTGTTAAACCAGTTTCAACCGGATAAAACCGGAGTGAACCGGTTTGAACCGGTTTAAACCTGATAAAACCGGATTGAGTCAGTTTAAACTGGTTTAAACCGGATAAAACTGGATTGAACCAGTTTAAACTGGTTTAAACCGGATAAAACCGGATTGAACCGGTTAAACCAGTTTCAACCGGATTGAACCGGATAGAAACAGTTTAAACTGGATAAAACCGGATTGAACCGGTTTAAACCTGATTAAACTGGATAAAACCGGATTGAACCGGATTAAACCGGTTTAAACCGGATGAAACCAGATTGAAACGGTTTAAACCGGATAAAAACGAATTGAACCGGCTTACACCGGTTTAAACCTGATAAAACTGCATTGAACTGGTTTAAACTGGTTTAAACCGGATAGAACCGGTTTAAGCCGGATAAAATCGGATTGAACCGGTTTAAACCGGTTTAAACCGGATAGAACCGGATTGAAACGCTTTAAACCAGTTTAAACCGAATAGAACCGGATAGAAATGGTTTAAACCGGTTTAATCTGGATAGAACCGGATAGAACCGGTTTAAACCGGTTTAAACCGGATAGAAACGGATTGAACCGGTTTAAACCGGATAAAACCGGATAGAACCGGTTTAAACTGGTTTAAACGGGATAGAACCAGGTAGAACCAGTTTAAAACGGATAAAACTAGATTGAACAGGTTTAAACCGGTTTAATCCGGATAAAACCGAATTGAACCGGTTGAAACCGGAGAAAAACGGATTGAACTGGTTGAACCGGTTTTAACCGGATAAAACCGGATTGAACCGGTTTAAACCGGTTTAAACCGGATAGAATCGGATTGAACTGGTTTAAACCGGATAAAAAAAGATAGAACTGGTATAAACTGGATAGAACTGGATTGAACCGGTTTAAACCGGTTTACACAGGATAAAATCGGATTGAACCGGTTTAAACTGGTTTAAATCGGTTAAAACCGGATTGAACCGGTTTAAATTTGATAAAACCAGATTGAACCAGTTTAAACCGGTTTAAACCGGATAAAAACGGATTGAACCGGTTTAAACCGGTTTAAACTAGATAAAACCGGATTGAACCCGTTTAAACAGGATAAAAACGGATAGGACCAGATTGAACCGGTTTAAACCGGTTTAAACCAGATGAAACTGGATAGAACTGGTTTAAAGCAGATAGAAAGGGATTGAATCGTTTTAAACCGGTTTAAACCGGATAAAACCAGATTGAACCAGTTTAAACCGGTTTAAACCGGATAAAAACTGATTGAACCGGTTTAAACCGGTTTAAACTAGATAAAACCGGATTGAACCGGTTTAAACAGGATAAAAACGGATAGGACCGGATTGAACCGGTTTAAACCGGTTTAAACCAGATGAAACTGGATAGAACTGGTTTAAAGCAGATAGAAAGGGATTGAACCGTTTTAAACCGGTTTAAACCGGATAAAACCAGATTGAACCGGTTTAAACCAGATAAAACCGGATTGAACCGGTTTAAACCGGTGTGCACCGTATAGAACCGGATTGAACGTGATTAAACCGGATAAAACTGGATTGAACCAGTTTAAACCAGAAAAACCGGATTGAACCTGTTTAAACCGGATAAAACAGGACTGAACCGGTTTAAAACGGATTGATCCAGTTTAAACTGGTTTAAACCAGATAAAACCGGATAGAACCTGGTTGAACCAGATTGAAGCGGTTTAAACCGGTTTAAACCAGATAAAACCGGATAGAACGTGTTTAAAACGGAAAAAAGCAGATTTAACCGGATTAAACCGGTTTAAACAGGATTAAACTGGATTGAATAAGTTTAAACCGGATTGAACCGGTTTAAACCGGTTTAAAACGGATAGAACCGGATTGAACCGGTTTAAACCGCTTTAAACTACATAAAACCGGATTGAACTGTTTTAAACAGGATAAAACCGGATTGAACCGGTTTAAAAGGTTTAAACAGGATAAAACCGCATTGAACCGGTTTAAACCGGATAAAACCGGATCGATCCGGTTTAAACTGGTTTAAAACGGATAAAACAGGATCGAAATGCTTTAAAGCGGATAGAAAGGGTTTGAACCGGTTTAAACCGGATTGAACCGGTTTAAACCGGATAAAACCGGATTGAACCGGTTTAAACCAGTTTGAACCGTATAGAACCGGATTGAACGTGTTTAAACCGGATAGAACCGGATTGAACCGGTTTAAACCAGAAAAACCGGATTGAACCTGTTTAAACTGGATAAAACCGGACTGAACCAGTTAAAACCGGATAAAACCGGATTGATCCGGTTTAAACTGGTTTAAATAGGATAAAACCGGATTGAACTGGTTTAAACCGGATAAAAACTGATAGAACCAGACTGAACCAGTATAAACCGGTTTAAGCCAGATGAAACCGGATAGAACCGGTTTAAACTGGATAAAATCGGATTGAACCAGTTTAAACCAGATTAAACTGGAAAGAACCGGTTTACACTGGATAGAAGAGGATTGAACCGGTATAAACCGGATAGAACCGGATTGAACCGGTTTAAACCGGTTTAAACCGGATAGAACCGGATTGAACCGGTTCCAACCGGTTTAAACCAGATAAAACCGGATAGAACCGGTTGAAACTGGATAAAACCGGATTGAACCGGTTGAAACCGGATGAAACCGGATAGAACCGGTTTAAACCGGATAGAACCGGATTGAACCGGTGTAAACCGTTTAAAAGTGGATAAAACCGGATTGAACTGGTTTAAACAGGATAAAACCGGATTGATCCGGTTTAAAATGTTTTAAACAGGATTAAACCGGATTGAACCGGTTGAAACCGATTGATCCGGTTTAGACCGTTTTAAACCGGATAAAACCGGATAGAACTGGTTTAAAGCAGATAGAAAGGGATTGAACCGTTTTAAACCGGTTTAAACTGGATAAAACCAGATTGAACCAGTTTAAACTGGTTTAAACTGGATAAAACCGATTGAACCGGTTTAAACTGGATAAAACCGGATTGAACCGGTTTAAACCGGTGTGAACCGTATAGAACCGGATTGAACGTGTTTAACCGGATGAAACCGGATTGAACCAGTTTAAACCGGATAAAACCGGATGGAAACCGTTTAAACTGGATAGAACTGGATTGAACCGGTTTAAACCAGAAAAACCGGATTGAACCTGTCTAAACCGGATAAAACCGGACTGAACCGGTTTAAACTGGATAAAACCGGATTGATCCGGTTTAAACTGGTTTAAACCAGATAAAACCGGATAGAACCGGGTTGAACCAGATTGAAGCGGTTGAAACCGGTTTAAACCAGATAAAACAAGATAGAACGGATTTAAACCGGAAAAAAGCAGATTGAACCGGATTAAACCAGTTTAAACCGGATAAAACCGGATTGAATAAGTTTAAACCGGATTGAACCAGTTTAAACTGGTTTAAAACGGATAGAACCGGATTGAACCGGTTTAAACCAGTTTAAGGTGGATAAAACCGGATTGAACTGGTTTAAACAGGATAAAACCGAATTGAACCAGTTTAAAATGGTTTAAACAGGATAAAACCGCATTGAACCGGTTTAAACCGGATAAAACCGGATCCATCCTGTTTAAACTGGTTTAAACCGGATAAAACAGGATAGAACTAGTTTAAAGCGGATAGAAAGGGACTGAAACGGTTTAAACCGGATTAAACCGGATTAAACCGTATAAAACCAGATTGAAACGGTTTAAACCTGTTTAAACTGGATAAAACCGGATTGAACTGGTTTAAACCGGTTTGAACCGTATAGAACCGGATTGAACGTGTTTAAACTGGATAAAACCGGATTGAACCGGTTTAAACCGGATAAAACCATATTGAACCGGTTTAAATAGGTTTAAAGTGGACAAAACCGGATTGAACTGGTTTAAACAGGATAAAACCGGATTGAACCGGTTTAAAGCGGATAAAACAAGATAGAACTGGTTTATAACGGATAGAACCGGATTGAACTGGTTTAAACCGGTTTAAACCGGATAAAACCGGGTTGAACCGGTTTAAACCTGATTATACCGGATAAAACCGGACTGATCTGGTTTAAACTTGTTAAAACCGGATTGAACCGGTTTAAACGGGTTTAAACCAGATAAAAGCGGATTGAACCGGTTTAAACAGGACAGAACCGTACTGAACCGGTTTAAACAGGTTTCAAGTGGATAAAACCGGATTGAACTGGTATAAACTGGATAAAACCGGATAGAGCGGGGTTGAACCAGATTGAAGCGGTTTAAACCGGTTTAAACCAGATAAAACCGGATAGAACGTGTTTAAAACGGAAAAAAGCAGATTTAACCGGATTAAACTGGTCTAAACACGATAAAACCGGATTGAACCGGTTTAAAATGGTTTAAACAGGATAAAACCACATTGAACCGGTTTAAACCGGATAAAACCGGATCGATCCGGTTTAAACCGGTTTAAAACGGATAAAACAGGATCGAAATGCTTTAAAGCGGATAGAAAGGGTTTGAACCGGTTTAAACCGGATTGAACCGGTTTAAACCGGATAAAACCGGATTGAACCGGTTTAAACCAGTTTGAACCGTATAGAACCGGATTGAACGTGTTTAAACCGGATAGAACCGGATTGAACCGGTTTAAACCAGAAAAACCGGATTGAACCTGTTTAAACTGGATAAAACCGGACTGAACCAGTTAAAACCGGATAAAACCGGATTGATCCAGTTTAAACTGGTTTAAATAGGATAAAACCGGATTGAACTGGTTTAAACCAGATAAAAACTGATAGAACCAGACTGAACCAGTATAAACCGGTTTAAGCCAGATGAAACCGGATAGAACCGGTTTAAACTGGATAAAATCGGATTGAACCAGTTTAAACCAGATGAAACTGGAAAGAACCGGTTTACACTGGATAGAAGAGGATTGAACCGGTATAAAACGGATAGAACCGGATTGAACCGGTTCCAACCGGTTTAAACCAGATAAAACCAGATAGAACCGGTTGAAACTGGATAAAACCGGATTGAACCGGTTGAAACCAGATGAAACCGGATTGAACCGGTTTAAACCAGATAAAACTGGATTGAACCCTTTTAAACCAGTTTAAACTGGATAGAACTGGATAGAACCGGTTCAAACCGGATAAAACCGGATTGAACCTGTTAAACCAGTTTCAACCGGATAAAACCGGATTGAACTGGTTTAAACCGGATAAAACCGGAGTGAACCGGTTTGAACCGGTTTAAACCTGATAAAACCGGATTGAGTCAGTTTAAACCGGTTTAAACCAGATAAAACTGGATTGAACCAGTTTAAACTGGTTTAAACCGGATAAAACCGGATTGAACCGGTTAAACCAGTTTCAACCGGATTGAACCGGATAGAAACAGTTTAAACTGGATAAAACCGGATTGAACCGGTTTAAACCTGATTAAACTGGATAAAACCGGATTGAACCGGATTAAACCGGTTTAAACCGGATGAAACCAGATTGAAACGGTTTAAACCGGGTAAAACCGGATTGAACCGGCTTACACCGGTTTAAACCTGATAAAACTGCATTGAACCGGTTTAAACTGGTATAAACTGGATAAATCCGGAATGAACTGGTGTAAACTGGTTTAAACCGGATAGAACCGGATAGAACCGGTTTAAGCCGGATAAAATCGGATTGAACCGGTTTAAACCGGTTTAAACCGGATAGAACCGGATTGAACCGGTTTAAACCAGTTTAAACCGAATAGAACCGGATAGAAATGGTTTAAACCGGTTTAATCTGGATAGAACCGGATAGAACCGGTTTAAACCGGTTTAAACTGGATAGAAACGGATTGAACCGGTTTAAACCGGATAAAACCGGATAGAACCGGTTTAAACTGGTTTAAACGGGATAGAACCGGGTAGAACCAGTTTAAAACGGATAAAACTAGATTGAACAGGTTTAAACCGGTTTAATCCGGATAAAACCGAATTGAACCGGTTGAAACCGGAGAAAAACGGATTGAACTGGTTGAACCGGTTTTAACCGGATAAAACCGGATTGAACCGGTTTAAACCGGTTTAAACCGGATAGAATCGGATTGAACTGGTTTAAACCGGATAAAAAAAGATAGAACTGGTATAAACCGGATAGAACTGGATTGAACCGGTTTAAACCGGTTTACACAGGATAAAATCGGATTGAACCGGTTTAAACTGGTTTAAATCGGTTAAAACCGGATTGAACCGGTTTAAATTTGATAAAACCAGATTGAACCAGTTTAAACCGGTTTAAACCGGATAAAAACGGATTGAACCGGTTTAAACCGGTTTAAACTAGATAAAACCGGATTGAACCGGTTTAAACAGGATAAAAACGGATAGGACCAGATTGAACCGGTTTAAACCGGTTTAAACCAGATGAAACTGGATAGAACTGGTTTAAAGCAGATAGAAAGGGATTGAACCGTTTTAAACCGGTTTAAACCGGATAAAACCAGATTGAACCAGTTTAAACCGGTTTAAACCGGATAAAAACTGATTGAACCGGTTTAAACCGGTTTAAACTAGATAAAACCGGATTGAACCGGTTTAAACAGGATAAAAACGGATAGGACCGGATTGAACCGGTTTAAACCGGTTTAAACCAGATGAAACTGGATAGAACTGGTTTAAAGCAGATAGAAAGGGATTGAACCGTTTTAAACCGGTTTAAACCGGATAAAACCAGATTGAACCGGTTTAAACCAGATAAAACCGGATTGAACCGGTTTAAACCGGTGTGCACCGTATAGAACCGGATTGAACGTGATTAAACCGGATAAAACTGGATTGAACCAGTTTAAACCGGATAAAACCGGATGGAAACCTTTTAAACTGGATAGAACTGGATTGAACCGGTTTAAACCAGAAAAACCGGATTGAACCTGTTTAAACCGGATAAAACAGGACTGAACCGGTTTAAACCGGATTGATCCAGTTTAAACTGGTTTAAACCGGATAAAACCGGATAGAACCGGGTTGAACCAGATTGAAGCGGTTTAAACCGGTTTAAACCAGATAAAACCGGATAGAACGTGTTTAAAACGGAAAAAAGCAGATTTAACCGGATTAAACCGGTTTAAACAGGATTAAACTGGATTGAATAAGTTTAAACCGGATTGAACCGGTTTAAACCGGTTTAAAACGGATAGAACCGGATTGAACCGGTTTAAACCGCTTTAAACTACATAAAACCGGATTGAACTGTTTTAAACAGGATAAAACCGGATTGAACCGGTTTAAAAGGTTTAAACAGGATAAAACCGCATTGAACCGGTTTAAACCGGATAAAACCGGATCGATCCGGTTTAAACTGGTTTAAAACGGATAAAACAGGATCGAACTGCTTTAAAGCGGATAGAAAGGGTTTGAACCGGTTTAAACCGGATTGAACCGGTTTAAACCGGATAAAACCGGATTGAACCGGTTTAAACCAGTTTGAACCGTATAGAACCGGATTGAACGTGTTTAAACCGGATAGAACCGGATTGAACCGGTTTAAACCAGAAAAACCGGATTGAACCTGTTTAAACTGGATAAAACCGGACTGAACCAGTTAAAACCGGATAAAACCGGATTGATCCGGTTTAAACTGGTTTAAATAGGATAAAACCGGATTGAACTGGTTTAAACCGGATAAAAACTGATAGAACCAGACTGAACCAGTATAAACCGGTTTAAGCCAGATGAAACCGGATAGAACCGGTTTAAACTGGATAAAATCGGATTGAACCAGTTTAAACCAGATTAAACTGGAAAGAACCGGTTTACACTGGATAGAAGAGGATTGAACCGGTATAAACCGGATAGAACCGGATTGAACCGGTTTAAACCGGTTTAAACCGGATAGAACCGGATTGAACCGGTTCCAACCGGTTTAAACCAGATAAAACCGGATAGAACCGGTTGAAACTGGATAAAACCGGATTGAACCGGTTGAAACCGGATGAAACCGGATAGAACCGGTTTAAACCGGATAGAACCGGATTGAACCGGTGTAAACCGTTTAAAAGTGGATAAAACCGGATTGAACTGGTTTAAACAGGATAAAACCGGATTGATCCGGTTTAAAATGTTTTAAACAGGATTAAACCGGATTGAACCGGTTGAAACCGATTGATCCGGTTTAGACCGTTTTAAACCGGATAAAACCGGATAGAACTGGTTTAAAGCAGATAGAAAGGGATTGAACCGTTTTAAACCGGTTTAAACCGGATAAAACCAGATTGAACCAGTTTAAACTGGTTTAAACTGGATAAAACCGATTGAACCGGTTTAAACTGGATAAAACCGGATTGAACCGGTTTAAACCGGTGTGAACCGTATAGAACCGGATTGAACGTGTTTAACCGGATGAAACCGGATTGAACCAGTTTAAACCGGATAAAACCGGATGGAAACCGTTTAAACTGGATAGAACTGGATTGAACCGGTTTAAACCAGAAAAACCGGATTGAACCTGTCTAAACCGGATAAAACCGGACTGAACCGGTTTAAACTGGATAAAACCGGATTGATCCGGTTTAAACTGGTTTAAACCAGATAAAACCGGATAGAACAGGGTTGAACCAGATTGAAGCGGTTGAAACCGGTTTAAACCAGATAAAACAAGATAGAACGGATTTAAACCGGAAAAAAGCAGATTGAACCGGATTAAACCAGTTTAAACCGGATAAAACCGGATTGAATAAGTTTAAACCAGATTGAACCGGTTTAAACTGGTTTAAAATGGATAGAACGGGATTGAACCGGTTTAAACCAGTTTAAGGTGGATAAAACCGGATTGAACTGGTTTAAACAGGATAAAACCGAATTGAACCAGTTTAAAATGGTTTAAACAGGATAAAACCGCATTGAACCGGTTTAAACCGGATAAAACCGGATCCATCCTGTTTAAACTGGTTTAAACCGGATAAAACAGGATAGAACTAGTTTAAAGCGGATAGAAAGGGACTGAAACGGTTTAAACCGGATTAAACCGGGTTGAACCGGTTTAAACCAGTTTGAACCGTATAGAACCGGATTGAACGTGTTTAAACCGGATAGAACCGGATTGAACCGGTTTAAACCGGAAAAACCATATTGAACCGGTTTAAATAGGTTTAAAGTGGACAAAACCGGATTGAACTGGTTTAAACCGGATAAAACCGGATTGAACCGGTTTAAAGCGGATAAAACAAGATAGAACTGGTTTATAACGGATAGAACCGGATTGAACTGGTTTAAACCGGTTTAAACCGGATAAAACCGGGTTGAACCGGTTTAAACCTGATTATACCGGATAAAACCGGACTGATCTGGTTTAAACTTGTTAAAACCGGATTGAACCGGTTTAAACGGGTTTAAACCAGATAAAAGCGGATTGAACCGGTTTAAACAGGACAGAACCGTACTGAACCGGTTTAAACAGGTTTCAAGTGGATAAAACCGGATTGAACTGGTATAAACTGGATAAAACCGGATAGAACGGGGTTGAACCAGATTGAAGCGGTTTAAACCGGTTTAAACCAGATAAAACCGGATAGAACGTGTTTAAAACGGAAAAAAGCAGATTTAACCGGATTAAACTGGTCTAAACACGATAAAACCGGATTGAACCGGTTTAAAATGGTTTAAATAAAACCACATTGAACCGGTTTAAACCGGATAAAACCGGATCGATCCGGTTTAAACCGGTTTAAAACGGATAAAACAGGATCGAAATGCTTTAAAGCGGATAGAAAGGGTTTGAACCGGTTTAAACCGGATTGAACCGGTTTAAACCGGATAAAACCGGATTGAACCGGTTTAAACCAGTTTGAACCGTATAGAACCGGATTGAACGTGTTTAAACCGGATAGAACCGGATTGAACCGGTTTAAACCAGAAAAACCGGATTGAACCTGTTTAAACTGGATAAAACCGGACTGAACCAGTTAAAACCGGATAAAACCGGATTGATCCAGTTTAAACTGGTTTAAATAGGATAAAACCGGATTGAACTGGTTTAAACCAGATAAAAACTGATAGAACCAGACTGAACCAGTATAAACCGGTTTAAGCCAGATGAAACCGGATAGAACCGGTTTAAACTGGATAAAATCGGATTGAACCAGTTTAAACCAGATGAAACTGGAAAGAACCGGTTTACACTGGATAGAAGAGGATTGAACCGGTATAAAACGGATAGAACCGGATTGAACCGGTTCCAACCGGTTTAAACCAGATAAAACCGGATAGAACCGGTTGAAACTGGATAAAACCGGATTGAACCGGTTGAAACCGGATGAAACCGGATTGAACCGGTTTAAACCAGATAAAACTGGATTGAACCCTTTTAAACCAGTTTAAACTGGATAGAACTGGATAGAACCGGTTCAAACCGGATAAAACCGGATTGAACCTGTTAAACCAGTTTCAACCGGATAAAACCGGATTGAACCTGTTAAACCAGTTTCAACCGGATAAAACCGGATTGAACCGGTTTAAACCGGATAAAACCGGAGTGAACCGGTTTGAACCGGTTTAAACCTGATAAAACCGGATTGAGTCAGTTTAAACCGGTTTAAACCAGATAAAACTGGATTGAACCAGTTTAAACTGGTTTAAACCGGATAAAACCGGATTGAACCGGTTAAACCAGTTTCAACCGGATTGAACCGGATAGAAACAGTTTAAACTGGATAAAACCGGATTGAACCGGTTTAAACCTGATTAAACTGGATAAAACCGGATTGAACCGGATTAAACCGGTTTAAACCGGATGAAACCAGATTGAAACGGTTTAAACCGGATAAAACCGGATTGAACCGGCTTACACCGGTTTAAACCTGATAAAACTGCATTGAACCGGTTTAAACTGGTATAAACCGGATAAATCCGGAATGAACTGGTGTAAACTGGTTTAAACTGGATAGAACCGGATAGAACCGGTTTAAGCCGGATAAAATCGGATTGAACCGGTTTAAACCGGTTTAAACCGGATAGAACCGGATTGAACCGGTTTAAACCAGTTTAAACCGAATAGAACCGGATAGAAATGGTTTAAACCGGTTTAATCTGGATAGAACCGGATAGAACCGGTTTAAACCGGTTTAAACCGGATAGAAACGGATTGAACCGGTTTAAACCGGATAAAACCGGAGAGAACCGGTTTAAACTGGTTTAAACGGGATAGAACCGGGTAGAACCAGTTTAAAACGGATAAAACTAGATTGAACAGGTTTAAACCGGTTTAATCCGGATAAAACCGAATTGAACCGGTTGAAACCGGAGAAGAACGGATTGAACTGGTTGAACCGGTTTAAATCGGATAGAACCGGATTGAACCGGTTTAAACCGCATAAACCCGGATTGATCCGGTTTGAACCGGTTTAAACCGGATAGATCGGTTTAAACCGGATAAAAGAGGATTGAACCGGTTTAAACGGTTTTAAACCAGATAAAAGCGGATTGAACCAGTTTAAACCGGATAAAAACGGATTGAACCGGTTTAATCCGGTTTAAACCGGATAGAAACGGATTGAAACGGTATAAAACGGGTTAAACCGGATAAAACCGGATTGATCTGTTTTAAACCGGATAAAACCGGATTGAACCGGTTTCAACTGCTTTAAACAGGATAAAATCAGGTTGAACCAGTTTAAACTGGTTTAATCCGTATAAAACCTGATTGAACCAGTTTAAACCGGTTTAAACCAGATAAAAGCAGATTGAACCGCTTTAGACCGGATAGAACCGGACTGAACCGGTTTAAACCGGTTTTAACTGGATAAAACCGGATTGAACCGGTTTAAACCGGTGTAAACAGGATAGAATCGGATTGAACTGGTTTAAACCGGATAAAACAAGATAGAACTGGTATAAACCGGATAGAACTGGATTGAACCGGTTTAAACCGGTTTAAACAGGATAAAATCGGATTGAACCGATTTAAAATGGTTTAAATCGGTTAAAACCGGATTGAACCGGTTTAAACTTGATAAAACCAGATTGAACCAGTTTAAACCGGTTTAAACCGGATAAAAACGGATTGAACCGGTTTAAACCGGTTTAAACTAGATAAAACCGGATTGAACCGGTTTAAACAGGATAAAAACGGATAGGACCGGATTGAACCGGTTTAAACCGGTTTAAACCAGATGAAACTGGATAGAACTGGTTTAAAGCAGATAGAAAGGGATTGAACCGTTTTAAACCGGTTTAAACCGGATAAAACCAGATTGAACCAGTTTAAACCGGTTTAAACCGGATAAAAACGGATTGAACCGGTTTAAACCGGTTTAAACTAGATAAAACCGGATTGAACCGGTTTAAACAGGATAAAAAGGGATAGGACCGGATTGAACCGGTTTAAACCGGTTTAAACCAGATGAAACTGGATAGAACTGGTTTAAAGCAGATAGAAAGGGATTGAACCGTTTTAAACCGGTTTAAACCGGATAAAACCAGATTGAACCGGTTTAAACCAGATAAAACCGGATTGAACCGGTTTAAACCGGTGTGAACCGTATAGAACCGGATTGAACGTGATTAAACCGGATAAAACTGGATTGAACCAGTTTAAACCGGATAAAACCGGATGGAAACCTTTTAAACTGGATAGAACTGGATTGAACCGGTTTAAACCAGAAAAACCGGATTGGACCTGTTTAAACCGGATAAAACAGGACTGAACCGGTTTAAACCGGATTGATCCGGTTTAAACTGGTTTAAACCGGATAAAACCGGATAGAACCGGGTTGAACCAGATTGAAGCGGTTTAAACCGGTTTAAACCAGATAAAACCGGATAGAACGTGTTTAAAACGGAAAAAAGCAGATTTAACCGGATTAAACCGGTTTAAACAGGATTAAACTGGATTGAATAAGTTTAAACCGGATTGAACTGGTTTAAACCGGTTTAAAACGGATAGAACTGGATTGAACCGGTTTAAACCGCTTTAAACTACATAAAAACGGATTGAACTGTTTTAAACAGGATAAAACCGGATTGAACCGGTTTAAAAGGTTTAAACAGGATAAAACCGCATTGAACCGGTTTAAACCGGATAAAACCGTATCGATCCGGTTTAAACCGGTTTAAAACGGATAAAACAGGATCGAACTGCTTTAAAGCGGATAGAAAGGGTTTGAACCGGTTTAAACCGGATTGAACCGGTTTAAACCGGATAAAACCGGATTGAACCGGTTTAAACCAGTTTGAACCGTATAGAACCGGATTGAACGTGTTTAAACCGGATAGAACCGGATTGAACCAGTTTAAACCAGAAAAACCGGATTGAACCTGTTTAACATGGATAAAACCGGACTGAACCAGTTAAAACCTGATAAAACCGGATTGATCCGGTTTAAACTGGTTTAAATAGGATAAAACCGGATTGAACTGGTTTAAACCGGATAAAAACTGATAGAACCAGACTGAACCAGTATAAACCGGTTTAAGCCAGATGAAACCGGATAGAACCGGTTTAAACTGGATAAAATCGGATTGAACCAGTTTAAACCAGATTAAACTGGAAAGAACCGGTTTACACTGGATAGAAGAGGATTGAACCGGTATAAACCGGATAGAACCGGATTGAACCGGTTCCAACTGGTTTAAACCAGATAAAACCGGATAGAACCGGTTGAAACTGGATAAAACCGGATTGAACCGGTTGAAACCGGATGAAACCGGATAGAACCGGTTTAAACCGGATAGAACCGGATTGAACCGGTGTAAACCGTTTAAAAGTGGATAAAACCGGATTGAACTGGTTTAAACTGGATAAAACCGATTGAACCGGTTTAAACTGGATAAAACCGGATTGAACCGGTTTAAACCGGTGTGAACCGTATAGAACCGGATTGAACGTGTTTAACCGGATGAAACCGGATTGAACCGGTTTAAACCGGATAAAACCGGATGGAAACCGTTTAAACTGGATAGAACTGGATTGAACTGGTTTAAACCAGAAAAACCGGATTGAACCTGTCTAAACCGGATAAAACCGGACTGAACCGGTTTAAACTGGATAAAACCGGATTGATCCGGTTTAAACTGGTTTAAACCAGATAAAACCGGATAGAACCGGGTTGAACCAGATTGAAGCGGTTGAAACCGGTTTAAACCAGATAAAACAGGATAGAACGGATTTAAACCGGAAAAAAGCAGATTGAACCGGATTAAACCAGTTTAAACCGGATAAAACCGGATTGAATAAGTTTAATCCGGATAGAACCGGCTTAAACCGGTTTAAACCAGATAAAACTGCATTGAACCGGATTAAACAGGTATAAACCGGATAAATCCGGAATGAACTGGTTTAAACCGGTTTAAACCGGATAGAACCGGATAGAAAAGGTTTAAACCGGATAAAACCGGATTGAACCGGTTAAACCAGTTTCAACCGGATTTAACCGGATAGAACCAGTTTAAACTGGATAAAACCGGATTGAACCGGTTTAAACCTGATTAAACTGGATAAAACCGGATTGAACCGGATTAAACCGGTTTAAACCGGATGAAACCAGATTGAAACGGTTTAAACCGGATAAAACCGGATTGAACCGGTTAAACCAGTTTCAACCGGATTGAACCGGATAGAACCAGTTTAAACTGGATAAAACCGGATTGAACCGGTTTAAACCGGTTTAAATCGGATAGAACCGGATTGAACCGGTTTATTCCGGAGAAAACCGGATTGAACTGGTTGAACCGGTTTAAATCGGATAGAACCGGATTGAACCGGTTTAAACCGCATAAACCCGGATTGAACCGGTTTGAACCGGTTTAAACCGGAAAGAACCGGTTTAATCACTATTAAACTGGATGGAACCGGTTTAAACCGGATAAAAGCGGATTGAACCGGTTTAAACCGGTTTCAACCGGATAGAACCGTATTGAACTGGTTTAAACCAGATAAAACCGGATTGAACTGGTTTAAACTGGATAAAACCGGATTGAACCGGTTTAAACCAGTTTAAACAGGCTAGAGCCGGATAGAACGGGTTCAAACTGGATAAAACCGGATTGAACCGGTTAAACCAGTTTCAACAGGATAAAACCGGATTGAACCAGTTTACACCAGATAAAACCGGATTGAACTGGTTTAAACCGGTTTAAACCGGATGAAACCGGATTTAACCGGTTTCATCCGGTTTAAACGGGATAAAACCGGATTGAACCGGTTAAAACCGGTTTAAACAGGATAAAACGGGATTGAACCGGTTTAAACCAGTTTAAACTGGATAGAACCGGATTGAACCAGTTTAAACCGGACAAAACCGGATAGAACCGGTTAAAACCAGTTTAAACAGGATAGAACCGGTTCAAACCGTTTTAAACCGGATGAAACCGGATTGAACCGGTTTAAACCAGATAAAACTGGATTGAACCCTTTTAAACCAGTTTAAACTGGATAGAACTGGATAGAACCGGTTCAAACTGGATAAAACCGGATTGAACCGGTTAAACCAGTTTCAACCGGATAAAACCGGATTGAACCGGTTTAAACCAGATAAAACCGGAGTGATCCGGTTTGAACCGGTTTAAACCTGATAAAACCGGATTGAGTCAGTTTAAACCGGTTTCAACCGGATAAAAGCAGATTTAAAAGGATCAAACCGGTTTCAACCGGATTGAAGTGGATAGAACCGGTTTAAACTGGATAAAACCGGATTGAACCGGTTTAAACCTGTTTAAAACGGATAAAACCGGATTGAACCAGATTAAACCGGTTTAAACCGGATGAAACCAGATTGAAACGGTTTAAACCGGATAAAACCGGATTGAACCGGCTTAAACCGGTTTAAACCAGATAAAACTGCATTGAACCGGTTTAAACCGGTATAAACCGGATAAATCCGGAATGAACTGGTTTAAACCGGTTTAAAGCGGAGAGAACCGGATAGAAAAGGTTTAAACCGGATAGAACCGGATTGAACCGCTTTAAACCAGTTTAAACCGAATAGAACCGGATAGAACTGGTTTAAACTGGTTTAAACCGGATAGAACCGGATAGAACTGGTTTAAACCGGATAAAACCGGATTGAACCGGTTAAACCAGTTTCAACCGGATTGAACCGGATAGAAACAGTTTAAACTGGATAAAACCGGATTGAACCGGTTTAAACCTGATTAAACTGGATAAAACCGGATTGAACTTGATTAAACCGGTTTAAACTGGATGAAACCAGATTGAAATGGTTTAAACCGGATAAAACGGGATTGAACCGGCTTAAACCGGTTTAAACCTGATAAAACTGCATTGAACCGGTTTAAACTGGTATAAACCGGATAAATCCGGAATGAACTGGTTTAAACTCGTTTAAACCGGATAGAACAGGTTTAAGCCGGATAAAACCGGATTGAACCGGTTTAAACCGGTTTAAACCGGATAGAACCGGATTGAAACGCTTTAAACCAGTTTAAACCGAATAGAACCGGATAGAACTGGTTTAAACCGGTTTGAACTGGATAGAACCGGATAGAACCGGTTTAAACCGGATAAAACCGGATTGAACTGGTTTAAACCGGTTTAAACCGGATAGAAACGGATTGAATCGGTTTAAACTGGATAAAACCGGATAGAACCAGTTCAAAACGGATAAAACTAGATTGAACAGGTTTAAACCGGTTTAAACCGGATAGAACCGGATTGAACAGCTTTAAACCAGTTTAAACCGAATAGAACCGAATAGAACTGGTTTAAACCGGTTTAAACCGGATAGAACCGGATAGAACCGGTTTAAACCGGATAAAACCAGATTGAACCGGTTTAAACCGGTTTAAACCGGTTTGAACCGAATAGAAGCGGTTTAAACCGGAAAAAACCGGATTGAACCAGTTTAAACCGGTTTAAACCGGATAGAAACGGATTGAACCGGTTTAAACCGGATAAAACCGGATAGAACCGGTTTGAACTGATTTAAACTGGATAGAACCGGATAGAACCAGTTTAAAACGGATAAAACTAGATTGAACAGGTTTAAACCGGTTTAAACCGGATAGAACCGGATTGAACCGCTTTAAACCAGTTTAAACCGAATAGAACCGAATAGAACTGGTTTAAACGGGTTTAAACCGGATAGAACCGGATAGAACCGGTTTAAACCGGATAAAACCGGATTGAACCAGTTTAAACCGGTTTAAACCGGATAGAAACGGATTGAACCGGTTTAAACCGGATAAAACCGGATAGAACCGGTTTGAACTGATTTAAACTGGATAGAACCGGATAGAACCAGTTTAAAACGGATAAAACTAGATTGAACAGGTTTAAACCGGTTTAAACCGGATAAAACCGAATTGAACCGGTTTAAACCAGTTTAAACCGGAGAAAACCGGATTGAACCGGTTTAAACCGGTTTAAACCGGAGAAAACCGGATTGAACCGGTTTAAACCGGTTTAAACCGGAGAAAACCGGATTGAACCGGTTTATTCTGGAGAAAACCGGATTGAACTGGTTGAACCGGTTTAAACCGCATAAACCCGGATTGAACCGGTTTGAACCGGTTTAAACCGGAAAGAACCGGTTTAATCAGGACTAAACTGGATGGAACCGGTTTAAACCGGATAAAAGCGGATTGAACCGGTTTAAACCGGTTTCAACCGGATAGAACCGTATTGACCTGGTTTAAACCAGATAAAACCGGATTGAACTGGTTTAAACTGGATAAAACCGGATTGAACCGGTTTAAAGCAGTTTAAACAGGATAGAGCCGGATAGAACGGGTTCAAACTGGATAAAACCGGATTGAACCGGTTAAACCAGTTTCAACAGGATAAAACCGGATTGAACCAGTTTACACCAGATAAAAACGGATTGAACTGGTTTAAACTGGTTTAAACCGGATGATACCGGATTTAACCGGTTTAATCCGGTTTAAACGGGATAAAACCGGATTGAACCAGTTTAAACCGGTTTAAACAGGATAAAACGGGATTGAACCGGTTTAAACCAGTTTAAACCGGATAGAACCGGATTGAACCAGTTTAAACCGGACAAAACCGTATAGAACCGGTTAAAACCAGTTTAAACAGGATAGAACCGGTTCAAACCGTTTTAAACCGGATGAAACCGGATTGAACCGGTTTAAACCAGATAAAACTGGATTGAACCCTTTTAAACCAGTTTAAACTGGATAGAACTGGATAGAACCGGTTCAAACTGGATAAAACCGGATTGAACCGGTTAAACCAGTTTCAACCGGATAAAACCGGATTGAACCGGTTTAACCAGATAAAACCGGTTTGAGTCAGTTTAAACCGGTTTAAACCGGATAAAATTGGATTGAACCGGTTTAAACTGGTTTAAACCGGATAAAACCGGATTGAACCGGTTTCAACCGGATAAAAGCAGATTTAAAAGGTTCAAACCGGTTTCAACCGGATTGAACCGGATAGAACCGGTTTAAACTGGATAAAACCGGATTGAACCGGTTTAAACCTGTTTAAAACGGATAAAACCGGATTGAACCGGATTAAACCGGTTTAAACCGGATGAAACCAGATTGAAACGGTTTAAACCGGATAAAACCGGATTGAACTGGCTTAAACCGGTTTAAACCAGATAAAACTGCATTGAACCGGTTTAAACCGGTATAAACCGGATAAATCCGGAATGAACTGGTTTAAACCGGTTTAAAGCGGAGAGAACCGGATAGAAAAGTTTTAAACCAGATAGAACCGGATTGAACCGCTTTAAACCAGTTTAAACCGAATAGAACCGGATAGAACTGGTTTAAACTGGTTTAAACCGGATAGAACCGGATAGAACTGGTTTAAACCGGATAAAACCGGATTGAACCGGTTAAACCAGTTTCAACCGGATTGAACCGGATAGAAACAGTTTAAACTGGATAAAACCGGATTGAACCGGTTTAAACCTGATTAAACTGGATAAAACCGGATTGAACCGGATTAAACCGGTTTAAACCGGATGAAACCAGATTGAAATGGTTTAAACCGGATAAAACGGGATTGAACCGGCTTAAACCGGTTTAAACCTGATAAAACTGCATTGAACCGGTTTAAACTGGTATAAACCGGATAAATCCGGAATGAACTGGTTTAAACTGGTTTAAACCGGATAGAACCGGATAGAACCGGTTTAAGCCGGATAAAATCGGATTGAACCGGTTTAAACCGGTTTAAACCAGATAGAACCGGATTGAAACGCTTTAAACCAGTTTAAACCGAATAGAACCGGATAGAAATGGTTTAAACCGTTTTAATCTGGATAGAACCGGATAGAACCGGTTTAAACGGGTTTAAACCGGATAGAAACGGATTGAACGGGTTTAAACCGGATAAAACCGGATAGAACCGGTTTAAACTGGTTTAAACGGGATAGAACCGGGTAGAACCAGTTTAAAACGGATAAAACTAGATTGAACAGGTTTAAACCGGTTTAATCCGGATAAAACCGAATTGAACCGGTTGAAACCGGAGAAAAACGGATTGAACTGGTTGAACCGGTTTAAATCGGATAGAACCGGATTGAACTGGTTTAAACCGCATAAACCCGGATTGATCTGGTTTGAACCGCTTTAAACCAGATAGATCGGTTTAAACCGGATAAAAGAGGATTGAGCCGGTTTAAATGGGTTTAAACCAGATAAAAGCGGATTGAACCGGTTTAAACCGGTTTAAACCGGATAGAAACGGATTGAAACGGTATAAAACGGGTTAAACCGGATAAAACCGGATTGAACTGTTTTAAACCGGATAAAACCGGATTGAACCGGTTTAAACTGGTTTAAACAGGATAAAATCAGATTGAACCAGTTTAAACTGGTTTAATCCATATAAAACCGGATTGAACCAGTTTAAACCGGTTTAAACCAGATAAAAGCAGATTGAACCGCTTTAGACCGGATAGAACCGGACTGAACCGGTTTAAACCGGTTTTAACCGGATAAAACCGGATTGAACAGGTTTAAACCGGTTTAAACCGGATAGAATCGGATTGAACTGGTTTAAACCGGATAAAACAAGATAGAACTGGTATAAACCGGATAGAACTGGATTGAACCGGTTTAAACCGGTTTAAACAGGATAAAATCGGATTGAACCGGTGTAAACCGTTTAAAAGTGGATAAAACCGGATTGAACTGGTTTAAACTGGATAAAACCGATTGAACCGGTTTAAACTGGATAAAACCAGATTGAACCGGTTTAAACCGGTGTGAACCGTATAGAACCGGATTGAACGTGTTTAACCGGATGAAACCGGATTGAACCGGTTTAAACCGGATAAAACAGGATAGAACGGATTTAAACCGGAAAAAAGCAGATTGAACCGGATTAAACCAGTTTAAACCGGATTGAATAAGTTTAAACCGGATTGAACCGGTTTAAACTGGTTTAAAACGGATAGAACCGGATTGAACCAGTTTAAACCATTTTAAGGTGGATAAAACCGGATTGAACTGGTTTAAACAGGATAAAACCGAATTGAACCAGTTTAAAATGGTTTAAACAGGATAAAACCGCATTGAACCGGTTTAAACCGGATAAAACCGGATCCATCCTGTTTAAACTGGTTTAAACCGGATAAAACAGGATAGAACTAGTTTAAAGCGGATAGAAAGGGACTGAAACGGTTTAAAACGGATTAAACCGGATTAAACCGGATAAAACCAGATTGAACCGGTTTAAACCAGTTTAAACCGGATAAAACCATATTGAACCGGTTTAAACAGGTTTAAAGTGGACAAAAACGGATTGAACTGGTTTAAACAGGATAAAACCGGATTGAACCCGTTTAAAGCGGATAAAACCAGATAGAACTGGTTTATAACGGATAGAACCGGATTGAACTGGTTTAAACTGGTTTAAACCGGATAAAACCGGATTGAACCGGTTAAACCAGTTTCAACCGGATTGAACCGGATAGAACCAGTTTAAACTGGATAAAACCGGATTGAACCAGTTTAAACCTGATTAAACTGGATAAAACCGGATTGAACCGGATTAAACCGGTTTAAACCGGATGAAACCAGATTGAAACGGTTTAAACCGGATAAAACTGGATTGAAACCGGGTTAAACCGGTTTAAACCAGATAAAAATGCATTAAACCGGTTTAAACTGGTATAAACCGGATAAATCCGGAATGAACTGGTTTAAACCGGTTTAAACCGGATAGAACCGGTTTAAACCGGATAAAACCGGATTGAACCGGTTTAAACCGGTTTAAACCGGAGAGAACCGGATTGAACCGCTTTAAACCAGTTTAAACCGAATAGAACCGGATAGAACTGGTTTAAACCGGTTTGAACTGGATAGAACCGGATAGAACCGGTTTAAACCGGATAAAACCGGATTGAACTGGTTTAAACCGGTTTAAACCGGATAGAAATGGATTGAATCGGTTTAAACTGGATAAAACCGGATAGATCCGGTTTAAACTGGTTTAAACTGGATAGAACCGGATAGAACCAGTTTAAAACGGATAAAACTAGATTGAACAGGTTTAAACCGGTTTAAACCGGATAGAACCGGATTGAACCGCTTTAAACCAGTTTAAACCGAATAGAACCGAATAGAACTGGTTTAAACGGGTTTAAACCGGATAGAACCGGATAGAACCGGTTTAAACCGGATAAAACCAGATTGAACCGGTTTAAACCGGTTTAAACCGGTTTGAACCGAATAGAAGCGGTTTAAACCGGATAAAACCGGATTGAACCAGTTTAAACCGGTTTAAACCGGATAGAAACGGATTGAACCGGTTTAAACCGGATAAAACTGGATAGAACCGGTTTGAACTGATTTAAACTGGATAGAACCGGATAGAACCAGTTTAAAACGGATAAAACTAGATTGAACAGGTTTAAACCGGTTTAAACCGGATAGAACCGGATTGAACTGCTTTAAACCAGTTTAAACCGAATAGAACCGAATAGAACTGGTTTAAACGGGTATAAACCGGATAGAACCGGATAGAACCGGTTTAAACCGGATAAAACCGGATTGAACCAGTTTAAACCGGTTTCAACCGGATAGAAACGGATTGAACCGGTTTAAACCGGATAAAACCGGATAGAACCGGTTTGAACTGATTTAAACTGGATAGAACCGGATAGAACCAGTTTAAAACGGATAAAACTAGATTGAACAGGTTTAAACCGGTTTAAACCGGATAAAACCGAATTGAACCGGTTTAAACCAGTTTAAACTGGAGAAAACCGGATTGAACCGGTTTAAACTGGTTTAAACCGGAGAAAACCGGATTGAACCGGTTTAAACCGGTTTAAACCGGAGAAAACCGGATTGAACTGGTTTAAACCGGTTTAAATCGGATAGAACCGGATTGAACCGGTTTATTCCGGAGAAAACCGGATTGAACCGGTTGAACCGGTTTAAATCGGATAGAACCGGATTGAACCGGTTTAAACCGCATAAACCCGGATTGAACCGGTTTGAACCGGTTTAAACCGGAAAGAACCGGTTTAATCAGGACTAAACTGGATGGAACCGGTTTAAACCGGATAAAAGCGGATTGAACCGGTTTAAACCGGTTTCAACCGGATAGAACCGTATTGACCTGGTTTAAACCAGATAAAACCGGATTGAACTGGTTTAAACTGGATAAAACCGGATTGAACCGGTTTAAACCGGTTTAAACCGGATAGAACCGGATTGAACCGGTGTAAACAGTTTAAAAGTGGATAAAACCGGATTGAACTGGTTTAAACTGGATAAAACCGATTGAACCGGTTTAAACTGGATAAAACCGGATTGAACCGGTTTAAACCGGTGTGAACCGTATAGAACCGGATTGAACGTGTTTAACCGGATGAAACCGGATTGAACCGGTTTAAACCGGATAAAACCGGATGGAAACCGTTTAAACTGGATAGAACTGGATTGAACTGGTTTAAACCAGAAAAACCGGATTGAACCTGTCTAAACCGGATAAAACCGGACTGAACCGGTTTAAACTGGATAAAACCGGATTGATCCGGTTTAAACTGGTTTAAACCAGATAAAACCGGATAGAACCGGGTTGAACCAGATTGAAGCGGTTGAAACCGGTTTAAACCAGATAAAACAGGATAGAACGGATTTAAACCGGAAAAAAGCAGATTGAACCGGATTAAACCAGTTTAAACCGGATAAAACCGGATTGAATAAGTTTAATCCGGATAGAACCGGCTTAAACCGGTTTAAACCAGATAAAACTGCATTGAACCGGATTAAACAGGTATAAACCGGATAAATCCGGAATGAACTGGTTTAAACCGGTTTAAACCGGATAGAACCGGATAGAAAAGGTTTAAACCGGATAAAACCGGATTGAACCGGTTAAACCAGTTTCAACCGGATTGAACCGGATAGAACCAGTTTAAACTGGATAAAACCGGATTGAACCGGTTTAAACCTGATTAAACTGGATAAAACCGGATTGAACCGGATTAAACCGGTTTAAACCGGATGAAACCAGATTGAAACGGTTTAAACCGGATAAAACCGGATTGAACCGGTTAAACCAGTTTCAACCGGATTGAACCGGATAGAACCAGTTTAAACTGGATAAAACCGGATTGAACCGGTTTAAACCGGTTTAAATCGGATAGAACCGGATTGAACCGGTTTAAACCGCATAAACCCGGATTGAACCGGTTTGAACCGGTTTAAACCGGAAAGAACCGGTTTAATCACTATTAAACTGGATGGAACCGGTTTAAACCGGATAAAAGCGGATTGAACCGGTTTAAACCGGTTTCAACCGGATAGAACCGTATTGAACTGGTTTAAACCAGATAAAACCGGATTGAACTGGTTTAAACTGGATAAAACCGGATTGAACCGGTTTAAACCAGTTTAAACAGGCTAGAGCCGGATAGAACGGGTTCAAACTGGATAAAACCGGATTGAACCGGTTAAACCAGTTTCAACAGGATAAAACCGGATTGAACCAGTTTACACCAGATAAAACCGGATTGAACTGGTTTAAACCGGTTTAAACCGGATGAAACCGGATTTAACCGGTTTCATCCGGTTTAAACGGGATAAAACCGGATTGAACCGGTTAAAACCGGTTTAAACAGGATAAAACGGGATTGAACCGGTTTAAACCAGTTTAAACTGGATAGAACCGGATTGAACCAGTTTAAACCGGACAAAACCGGATAGAACCGGTTAAAACCAGTTTAAACAGGATAGAACCGGTTCAAACCGTTTTAAACCGGATGAAACCGGATTGAACCGGTTTAAACCAGATAAAACTGGATTGAACCCTTTTAAACCAGTTTAAACTGGATAGAACTGGATAGAACCGGTTCAAACTGGATAAAACCGCATTGAACCGGTTAAACCAGTTTCAACCGGATAAAACCGGATTGAACCGGTTTAAACCAGATAAAACCGGAGTGATCCGGTTTGAACCGGTTTAAACCTGATAAAACCGGATTGAGTCAGTTTAAACCGGTTTCAACCGGATAAAAGCAGATTTAAAAGGATCAAACCGGTTTCAACCGGATTGAAGTGGATAGAACCGGTTTAAACTGGATAAAACCGGATTGAACCGGTTTAAACCTGTTTAAAACGGATAAAACCGGATTGAACCAGATTAAACCGGTTTAAACCGGATGAAACCAGATTGAAACGGTTTAAACCGGATAAAACCGGATTGAACCGGCTTAAACCGGTTTAAACCAGATAAAACTGCATTGAACCGGTTTAAACCGGTATAAACCGGATAAATCCGGAATGAACTGGTTTAAACCGGTTTAAAGCGGAGAGAACCGGATAGAAAAGGTTTAAACCGGATAGAACCGGATTGAACCGCTTTAAACCAGTTTAAACCGAATAGAACCGGATAGAACTGGTTTAAACTGGTTTAAACCGGATAGAACCGGATAGAACTGGTTTAAACCGGATAAAACCGGATTGAACCGGTTAAACCAGTTTCAACCGGATTGAACCGGATAGAAACAGTTTAAACTGGATAAAACCGGATTGAACCGGTTTAAACCTGATTAAACTGGATAAAACCGGATTGAACTTGATTAAACCGGTTTAAACTGGATGAAACCAGATTGAAATGGTTTAAACCGGATAAAACGGGATTGAACCGGCTTAAACCGGTTTAAACCTGATAAAACTGCATTGAACCGGTTTAAACTGGTATAAACCGGATAAATCCGGAATGAACTGGTTTAAACTCGTTTAAACCGGATAGAACAGGTTTAAGCCGGATAAAACCGGATTGAACCGGTTTAAACCGGTTTAAACCGGATAGAACCGGATTGAAACGCTTTAAACCAGTTTAAACCGAATAGAACCGGATAGAACTGGTTTAAACCGGTTTGAACTGGATAGAACCGGATAGAACCGGTTTAAACCGGATAAAACCGGATTGAACTGGTTTAAACCGGTTTAAACCGGATAGAAACGGATTGAATCGGTTTAAACTGGATAAAACCGGATAGAACCAGTTCAAAACGGATAAAACTAGATTGAACAGGTTTAAACCGGTTTAAACCGGATAGAACCGGATTGAACAGCTTTAAACCAGTTTAAACCGAATAGAACCGAATAGAACTGGTTTAAACCGGTTTAAACCGGATAGAACCGGATAGAACCGGTTTAAACCGGATAAAACCAGATTGAACCGGTTTAAACCGGTTTAAACCGGTTTGAACCGAATAGAAGCGGTTTAAACCGGAAAAAACCGGATTGAACCAGTTTAAACCGGTTTAAACCGGATAGAAACGGATTGAACCGGTTTAAACCGGATAAAACCGGATAGAACCGGTTTGAACTGATTTAAACTGGATAGAACCGGATAGAACCAGTTTAAAACGGATAAAACTAGATTGAACAGGTTTAAACCGGTTTAAACCGGATAGAACCGGATTGAACCGCTTTAAACCAGTTTAAACCGAATAGAACCGAATAGAACTGGTTTAAACGGGTTTAAACCGGATAGAACCGGATAGAACCGGTTTAAACCGGATAAAACCGGATTGAACCAGTTTAAACCGGTTTAAACCGGATAGAAACGGATTGAACCGGTTTAAACCGGATAAAACCGGATAGAACCGGTTTGAACTGATTTAAACTGGATAGAACCGGATAGAACCAGTTTAAAACGGATAAAACTAGATTGAACAGGTTTAAACCGGTTTAAACCGGATAAAACCGAATTGAACCGGTTTAAACCAGTTTAAACCGGAGAAAACCGGATTGAACCGGTTTAAACCGGTTTAAACCGGAGAAAACCGGATTGAACCGGTTTAAACCGGTTTAAACCGGAGAAAACCGGATTGAACCGGTTTAAACCGGTTTAAACCGGAGAAAACCGGATTGAACCGGTTTATTCTGGAGAAAACCGGATTGAACTGGTTGAACCGGTTTAAACCGCATAAACCCGGATTGAACCGGTTTGAACCGGTTTAAACCGGAAAGAACCGGTTTAATCAGGACTAAACTGGATGGAACCGGTTTAAACCGGATAAAAGCGGATTGAACCGGTTTAAACCGGTTTCAACCGGATAGAACCGTATTGACCTGGTTTAAACCAGATAAAACCGGATTGAACTGGTTTAAACTGGATAAAACCGGATTGAACCGGTTTAAAGCAGTTTAAACAGGATAGAGCCGGATAGAACGGGTTCAAACTGGATAAAACCGGATTGAACCGGTTAAACCAGTTTCAACAGGATAAAACCGGATTGAACCAGTTTACACCAGATAAAAACGGATTGAACTGGTTTAAACTGGTTTAAACCGGATGATACCGGATTTAACCGGTTTAATCCGGTTTAAACGGGATAAAACCGGATTGAACCAGTTTAAACCGGTTTAAACAGGATAAAACGGGATTGAACCGGTTTAAACCAGTTTAAACCGGATAGAACCGGATTGAACCAGTTTAAACCGGACAAAACCGTATAGAACCGGTTAAAACCAGTTTAAACAGGATAGAACCGGTTCAAACCGTTTTAAACCGGATGAAACCGGATTGAACCGGTTTAAACCAGATAAAACTGGATTGAACCCTTTTAAACAAGTTTAAACTGGATAGAACTGGATAGAACCGGTTCAAACTGGATAAAACCGGATTGAACCGGTTAAACCAGTTTCAACCGGATAAAACCGGATTGAACCGGTTTAACCAGATAAAACCGGTTTGAGTCAGTTTAAACCGGTTTAAACCGGATAAAATTGGATTGAACCGGTTTAAACTGGTTTAAACCGGATAAAACCGGATTGAACCGGTTTCAACCGGATAAAAGCAGATTTAAAAGGTTCAAACCGGTTTCAACCGGATTGAACCGGATAGAACCGGTTTAAACTGGATAAAACCGGATTGAACCGGTTTAAACCTGTTTAAAACGGATAAAACCGGATTGAACCGGATTAAACCGGTTTAAACCGGATGAAACCAGATTGAAACGGTTTAAACCGGATAAAACCGGATTGAACTGGCTTAAACCGGTTTAAACCAGATAAAACTGCATTGAACCGGTTTAAACCGGTATAAACCGGATAAATCCGGAATGAACTGGTTTAAACCGGTTTAAAGCGGAGAGAACCGGATAGAAAAGTTTTAAACCAGATAGAACCGGATTGAACCGCTTTAAACCAGTTTAAACCGAATAGAACCGGATAGAACTGGTTTAAACTGGTTTAAACCGGATAGAACCGGATAGAACTGGTTTAAACCGGATAAAACCGGATTGAACCGGTTAAACCAGTTTCAACCGGATTGAACCGGATAGAAACAGTTTAAACTGGATAAAACCGGATTGAACCGGTTTAAACCTGATTAAACTGGATAAAACCGGATTGAACCGGATTAAACCGGTTTAAACCGGATGAAACCAGATTGAAATGGTTTAAACCGGATAAAACGGGATTGAACCGGCTTAAACCGGTTTAAACCTGATAAAACTGCATTGAACCGGTTTAAACTGGTATAAACCGGATAAATCCGGAATGAACTGGTTTAAACTGGTTTAAACCGGATAGAACCGGATAGAACCGGTTTAAGCCGGATAAAATCGGATTGAACCGGTTTAAACCGGTTTAAACCAGATAGAACCGGATTGAAACGCTTTAAACCAGTTTAAACCGAATAGAACCGGATAGAAATGGTTTAAACCGTTTTAATCTGGATAGAACCGGATAGAACCGGTTTAAACGGGTTTAAACCGGATAGAAACGGATTGAACCGGTTTAAACCGGATAAAACCGGATAGAACCGGTTTAAACTGGTTTAAACGGGATAGAACCGGGTAGAACCAGTTTAAAACGGATAAAACTAGATTGAACAGGTTTAAACCGGTTTAATCCGGATAAAACCGAATTGAACCGGTTGAAACCGGAGAAAAACGGATTGAACTGGTTGAACCGGTTTAAATCGGATAGAACCGGATTGAACTGGTTTAAACCGCATAAACCCGGATTGATCTGGTTTGAACCGCTTTAAACCAGATAGATCGGTTTAAACCGGATAAAAGAGGATTGAGCCGGTTTAAACGGGTTTAAACCAGATAAAAGCGGATTGAACCGGTTTAAACCGGTTTAAACCGGATAGAAACGGATTGAAACGGTATAAAACGGGTTAAACCGGATAAAACCGGATTGAACTGTTTTAAACCGGATAAAACCGGATTGAACCGGTTTAAACTGGTTTAAACAGGATAAAATCAGATTGAACCAGTTTAAACTGGTTTAATCCATATAAAACCGGATTGAACCAGTTTAAACCGGTTTAAACCAGATAAAAGCAGATTGAACCGCTTTAGACCGGATAGAACCGGACTGAACCGGTTTAAACCGGTTTTAACCGGATAAAACCGGATTGAACAGGTTTAAACCGGTTTAAACCGGATAGAATCGGATTGAACTGGTTTAAACCGGATAAAACAAGATAGAACTGGTATAAACCGGATAGAACTGGATTGAACCGGTTTAAACCGGTTTAAACAGGATAAAATCGGATTGAACCGGTGTAAACCGTTTAAAAGTGGATAAAACCGGATTGAACTGGTTTAAACTGGATAAAACCGATTGAACCGGTTTAAACTGGATAAAACCAGATTGAACCGGTTTAAACCGGTGTGAACCGTATAGAACCGGATTGAACGTGTTTAACCGGATGAAACCGGATTGAACCGGTTTAAACCGGATAAAACAGGATAGAACGGATTTAAACCGGAAAAAAGCAGATTGAACCGGATTAAACCAGTTTAAACCGGATTGAATAAGTTTAAACCGGATTGAACCGGTTTAAACTGGTTTAAAACGGATAGAACCGGATTGAACCAGTTTAAACCATTTTAAGGTGGATAAAACCGGATTGAACTGGTTTAAACAGGATAAAACCGAATTGAACCAGTTTAAAATGGTTTAAACAGGATAAAACCGCATTGAACCGGTTTAAACCGGATAAAACCGGATCCATCCTGTTTAAACTGGTTTAAACCGGATAAAACAGGATAGAACTAGTTTAAAGCGGATAGAAAGGGACTGAAACGGTTTAAAACGGATTAAACCGGATTAAACCGGATAAAACCAGATTGAACCGGTTTAAACCAGTTTAAACCGGATAAAACCATATTGAACCGGTTTAAACAGGTTTAAAGTGGACAAAAACGGATTGAACTGGTTTAAACAGGATAAAACCGGATTGAACCCGTTTAAAGCGGATAAAACCAGATAGAACTGGTTTATAACGGATAGAACCGGATTGAACTGGTTTAAACTGGTTTAAACCGGATAAAACCGGATTGAACCGGTTAAACCAGTTTCAACCGGATTGAACCGGATAGAACCAGTTTAAACTGGATAAAACCGGATTGAACCAGTTTAAACCTGATTAAACTGGATAAAACCGGATTGAACCGGATTAAACCGGTTTAAACCGGATGAAACCAGATTGAAACGGTTTAAACCGGATAAAACTGGATTGAAACCGGGTTAAACCGGTTTAAACCAGATAAAAATGCATTAAACCGGTTTAAACTGGTATAAACCGGATAAATCCGGAATGAACTGGTTTAAACCGGTTTAAACCGGATAGAACCGGTTTAAACCGGATAAAACCGGATTGAACCGGTTTAAACCGGTTTAAACCGGAGAGAACCGGATTGAACCGCTTTAAACCAGTTTAAACCGAATAGAACCGGATAGAACTGGTTTAAACCGGTTTGAACTGGATAGAACCGGATAGAACCGGTTTAAACCGGATAAAACCGGATTGAACTGGTTTAAACCGGTTTAAACCGGATAGAAATGGATTGAATCGGTTTAAACTGGATAAAACCGGATAGATCCGGTTTAAACTGGTTTAAACTGGATAGAACCGGATAGAACCAGTTTAAAACGGATAAAACTAGATTGAACAGGTTTAAACCGGTTTAAACCGGATAGAACCGGATTGAACCGCTTTAAACCAGTTTAAACCGAATAGAACCGAATAGAACTGGTTTAAACGGGTTTAAACCGGATAGAACCGGATAGAACCGGTTTAAACCGGATAAAACCAGATTGAACCGGTTTAAACCGGTTTAAACCGGTTTGAACCGAATAGAAGCGGTTTAAACCGGATAAAACCGGATTGAACCAGTTTAAACCGGTTTAAACCGGATAGAAACGGATTGAACCGGTTTAAACCGGATAAAACTGGATAGAACCGGTTTGAACTGATTTAAACTGGATAGAACCGGATAGAACCAGTTTAAAACGGATAAAACTAGATTGAACAGGTTTAAACCGGTTTAAACCGGATAGAACCGGATTGAACTGCTTTAAACCAGTTTAAACCGAATAGAACCGAATAGAACTGGTTTAAACGGGTATAAACCGGATAGAACCGGATAGAACCGGTTTAAACCGGATAAAACCGGATTGAACCAGTTTAAACCGGTTTCAACCGGATAGAAACGGATTGAACCGGTTTAAACCGGATAAAACCGGATAGAACCGGTTTGAACTGATTTAAACTGGATAGAACCGGATAGAACCAGTTTAAAACGGATAAAACTAGATTGAACAGGTTTAAACCGGTTTAAACCGGATAAAACCGAATTGAACCGGTTTAAACCAGTTTAAACTGGAGAAAACCGGATTGAACCGGTTTAAACTGGTTTAAACCGGAGAAAACCGGATTGAACCGGTTTAAACCGGTTTAAACCGGAGAAAACCGGATTGAACTGGTTTAAACCGGTTTAAATCGGATAGAACCGGATTGAACCGGTTTATTCCGGAGAAAACCGGATTGAACTGGTTGAACCGGTTTAAATCGGATAGAACCGGATTGAACCGGTTTAAACCGCATAAACCCGGATTGAACCGGTTTGAACCGGTTTAAACCGGAAAGAACCGGTTTAATCAGGACTAAACTGGATGGAACCGGTTTAAACCGGATAAAAGCGGATTGAACCGGTTTAAACCGGTTTCAACCGGATAGAACCGTATTGACCTGGTTTAAACCAGATAAAACCGGATTGAACTGGTTTAAACTGGATAAAACCGGATTGAACCGGTTTAAACCAGTTTAAACAGGATAGAGCCGGATAGAACGGGTTCAAACTGGATAAAACCGGATTGAACCGGTTAAACCAGTTTCAACAGGATAAAACCGGATTGAACCAGTTTACACCAGATAAAAACGGATTGAACTGGTTTAAACCGGTTTAAACCGGATGATACCGGATTTAACCGGTTTCATCCGGTTTAAACGGGATAAAACCGGATTGAACCAGTTTAAACCGGTTTAAACAGGATAAAACGGGATTGAACCGGTTTAAACCAGTTTAAACCGGATAGAACCGGATTGAACCAGTTTAAACCGGACAAAACCGGATAGAACCGGTTAAAACCAGTTTAAACAGGATAGAACCGGTTCAAACCGTTTTAAAACGGATGAAACCGGATTGAACCGGTTTAAACCAGATAAAACTGGATTGAACCCTTTTAAACCAGTTTAAACTGGATAGAACTGGATAGAACCGGTTCAAACTGGATAAAACCGGATTGAACCGGTTAAACCAGTTTCAACCGGATAAAACCGGATTGAACCGGTTTAAACCAGATAAAACCGGAGTGATCCGGTTTGAACCGGTTTAAACCTGATAAAACCGGTTTGAGTCAGTTTAAACCGGTTTAAACCGGATAAAATTGGATTGAACCGGTTTAAACTGGTTTAAACCGGATAAAACCGGATTGAACCGGTTTCAACCGGATAAAAGCAGATTTAAAAGGATCAAACCGGTTTCAACCGGATTGAACCGGATAGAACCGGTTTAAACTGGATAAAACCGGATTGAACCGGTTTAAACCTGTTTAAAACGGATAAAACCGGATTGAACCGGATTAAACCGGTTTAAACCGGATGAAACCAGATTGAAACGGTTTAAACCGGATAAAACCCGATTGAACCGGCTTAAACCGGTTTAAACCAGATAAAACTGCATTGAACCGGTTTAAACCGGTATAAACCGGATAAATCCGGAATGAACTGGTTTAAACCGGTTTAAAGCGGAGAGAACCGGATAGAAAAGGTTTAAACCGGATAGAACCGGATTCAACCGCTTTAAACCAGTTTAAACCGAATAGAACCGGATAGAACTGGTTTAAACTGGTTTAAACCGGATAGAACCGGATAGAACTGGTTTAAACCGGATAAAACCGGATTGAACCGGTTAAACCAGTTTCAACCGGATTGAACCGGATAGAAACAGTTTAAACTGGATAAAACCGGATTGAACCGGTTTAAACCTGATTAAACTGGATAAAACCGGATTGAACTGGATTAAACCGGTTTAAACCGGATGAAACCAGATTGAAATGGTTTAAACCGGATAAAACGGGATTGAACCGGCTTAAACCTGTTTAAACCTGATAAAACTGCATTGAACCGGTTTAAACTGGTATAAACCGGATAAATCCGGAATGAACTGGTTTAAACTGGTTTAAACCGGATAGAACCGGATAGAACCGGTTTAAGCCGGATAAAATCGGATTGAACCGGTTTAAACCGGTTTAAACCGGATAGAACCGGATTGAAACGCTTTAAACCAGTTTAAACCGAATAGAACCGGATAGAAATGGTTTAAACCGGTTTAATCTGGATAGAACCGGATAGAACCGGTTTAAACGGGTTTAAACCGGATAGAAACGGATTGAACCGGTTTAAACCGGATAAAACCGGATAGAACCGGTTTAAACTGGTTTAAACGGGATAGAACCGGGTAGAACCAGTTTAAAACGGATAAAACTAGATTGAACAGGTTTAAACCGGTTTAATCCGGATAAAACCGAATTGAACCGGTTGAAACCGGAGAAAAACGGATTGAACTGGTTGAACCGGTTTAAATCGGGTAGAACCGGATTGAACCGGTTTAAACCGCATAAACCCGGTTTGATCTGGTTTGAACCGCTTTAAACCGGATAGATCGGTTTAAACCGGATAAAAGAGGATTGAACCGGTTTAAACGGGTTTAAACCAGATAAAAGCGGATTGAACCAGTTTAAACCGGATAAAAACGGATTGAACCGGTTTAAACCGGTTTAAACCGGATAGAAACGGATTGAAACGGTATAAAACGGGTTAAACCGGATAATACCGGATTGAACTGTTTTAAACCGTATAAAACCGGATTGAACCGGTTTAAACTGGTTTAAACAGGATAAAATCAGATTGAACCAGTTTAAACTGGTTTAATCCATATAAAACCGGATTGAACCAGTTTAAACCGGTTTAAACCAGATAAAAGCAGATGGAACCGCTTTAGACCGGATAGAACTGGACTGAACCGGTTTAAACCGGTTTTAACCGGATAAAACCGGATTGAACCGGTTTAAACCGATTTAAACCGGATAGAATCGGATTGAACTGGTTTAAACCGGATAAAACAAGATAGAACTGGTATAAATGGGATAGAACTGGATTGAACCGGTTTAAACCGGTTTAAACAGGATAAAATCGGATTGAACCGGTTTAAACTGGTTTAAATCGGTTAAAACCGGATTGAACCGGTTTAAACTTGATAAAACCAGATTGAACCAATTTAAACCGGTTTAAACCGGATAAAAACGGATTGAACCGGTTTAAACCGGTTTAAACTTGATAAAACCGGATTGAACCGGTTTAAACAGGATAAAAACGGATAGGACCGGATTGAACCGGTTTAAACCGGTTTAAACCAGATGAAACTGGATAGAACTGGTTTAAAGCAGATAGAAAGGGATTGAACCGTTTTAAACCGTTTTAAACCGGATGAAACCAGATTGAAACGGTTTAAACCAGATAAAACTGGATTGAACCGGCTTAAACCGGTTTAAACCAGATAAAACTGCATTGAACCGGATTAAACCGGTATAAACCGGATAAATCCGGAATGAACTGGTTTAAACCGGTTTAAAGCGGAGAGAACCGGATAGAAAAGGTTTAAACCGGATAGAAACGGATTGAACCGCTTTAAACCAGTTTAAACCGAATAGAACCGGATAGAACTGGTTTAAACTGGTTTAAACCGGATAGAACCGGATAGAACTGGTTTAAACCGGATAAAACCGGATTGAACCGGTTAAACCAGTTTCAACCGGATTGAACCGGATAGAAACAGTTTAAACTGGATAAAACTGGATTGAACCGGTTTAAACCTGATTAAACTGGATAAAACCGGATTGAACTGGATTAAACCGGTTTAAACCGGATGAAACCAGATTGAAACGGTTTAAACCGGATAAAACGGGATTGAACCGGCTTAAACCGGTTTAAACCTGATAAAACTGCATTGAACCGGTTTAAACTGGTATAAACCGGATAAATCCGGAATGAACTGGTTTAAACTGGTTTAAACCGGATAGAACCGGTTTAAGCCGGATAAAATCGGATTGAACCGGTTTAAACCGGTTTAAACCGGATAGAACCGGATTGAAACGCTTTAAACCAGTTTAAACCGAATAGAACCGGATAGAAATGGTTTAAACCGGTTTAATCTGGATAGAACCGGATAGAACCGGTTTAAACCGGTTTAAACCGGATAGAAACGGATTGAACCGGTTTAAACCGGATAAAACCGGATAGAACCGGTTTAAACTGGTTTAAACGGGATAGAACCGGGTAGAACCAGTTTAAAACGGATAAAACTAGATTGAAAAGGTTTAAACCGGTTTAATCCGGATAAAACCGAATTGAACCGGTTGAAACCGGAGAAAAACGGATTGAACTGGTTGAACCGGTTTTAACCGGATAAAACCGGATTGAACCGGTTTAAACCGGTTTAAACCGGATAGAATCGGATTGAACTGGTTTAAACCGGATAAAAAAAGATAGAACTGGTATAAACCGGATAGAACTGGATTGAACCGGTTTAAACCGGTTTACACAGGATAAAATCGGATTGAACCGGTTTAAACTGGTTTAAATCGGTTAAAACCGGATTGAACCGGTTTAAACTTGATAAAACCAGATTGAACCAGTTTAAACCGGTTTAAACCGGATAAAAACGGATTGAACCGGTTTGAACCGGTTTAAACTAGATAAAACCGGATTGAACCGGTTTAAACAGGATAAAAACGGATAGGACCGGATTGAACCGGTTTAAACCGGTTTAAACCAGATGAAACTGGATAGAACTGGTTTAAAGCAGATAGAAAGGGATTGAACCGTTTTAAACCGGTTTAAACCGGATAAAACCAGATTGAACCAGTTTAAACCGGTTTAAACCGGATAAAAACTGATTGAACCGGTTTAAACCGGTTTAAACTAGATAAAACCGGATTGAACCGGTTTAAACAGGATAAAAACGGATAGGACCGGATTGAACCGGTTTAAACCGGTTTAAACCAGATGAAACTGGATAGAACTGGTTTAAAGCAGATAGAAAGGGATTGAACCTTTTTAAACCGGTTTAAACCGGATAAAACCAGATTGAACCGGTTTAAACCAGATAAAACCGGATTGAACCGGTTTAAACCGGTGTGCACCGTATAGAACCGGATTGAACGTGATTAAACCGGATAAAACTGGATTGAACCAGTTTAAACCGGATAAAACCGGATGGAAACCTTTTAAACTGGATAGAACTGGATTGAACCGGTTTAAACCAGAAAAACCGGATTGAACCTGTTTAAACCGGATAAAACAGGACTGAACCGGTTTAAACCGGATTGATCCAGTTTAAACTGGTTTAAACCGGATAAAACCGGATAGAACCGGGTTGAACCAGATTGAAGCGTTTTAAACCAGTTTAAACCAGATAAAACCGGATAGAACGTGTTTAAAACGGAAAAAAGCAGATTTAACCGGATTAAACCGGTTTAAACAGAATTAAACTGGATTGAATAAGTTTAAACCGGATTGAACCGGTTTAAACTGGTTTAAAATGGATAGAACCGGATTGAACCGGTTTAAACCGCTTTGAACTACATAAAACCGGATTGAACTGTTTTAAACAGGATAAAACCGGATTGAACCGGTTTAAAAGGTTTAAACAGGATAAAACCGCATTGAACCGGTTTAAACCGGATAAAACCGGATCGATCCGGTTTAAACTGGTTTAAAACGGATAAAACAGGATCGAACTGCTTTAAAGCGGATAGAAAGGGTTTGAACCGGTTTAAACCGGATTGAACCGGTTTAAACCGGATAAAACCGGATTGAACCGGTTTAAACCAGTTTGAACCGTATAGAACCGGATTGAACGTGTTTAAACCGGATAGAACCGGATTGAACCGGTTTAAACCAGAAAAACCGGATTGAACCTGTTTAAACTGGATAAAACCGGACTGAACCAGTTAAAACCGGATAAAACCGGATTGATCCGGTTTAAACTGGTTTAAATAGGATAAAACCGGATTGAACTGGTTTAAACCGGATAAAAACTGATTGAACCAGACTGAACCAGTATAAACCGGTTTAAGCCAGATGAAACCGGATAGAACCGGTTTAAACTGGATAAAATCGGATTGAACCAGTTTAAACCAGATTAAACTGGAAAGAAACGGTTTACACTGGATAGAAGAGGATTGAACCGGTATAAACCGGATAGAACCGGATTGAACCGGTTTAAACCGGTTTAAACCAGATGAAACTGGATAGAACTGGTTTAAAGCAGATAGAAAGGGATTGAACCGTTTTAAACCGGTTTAAACCGGATAAAACCAGATTGAACCAGTTTAAACCGGTTTAAACCGGATAAAAACTGATTGAACCGGTTTAAACCGGTTTAAACTAGATAAAACCGGATTGAACCGGTTTAAACGGGATAAAAACGGATAGGACCGGATTGAACCGGTTTAAACCGGTTTAAACCAGATGAAACTGGATAGAACTGGTTTAAAGCAGATAGAAAGGGATTGAACCTTTTTAAACCGGTTTAAACCGGATAAAACCAGATTGAACCGGTTTAAACCAGATAAAACCGGATTGAACCGGTTTAAACCGGTGTGCACCGTATAGAACCGGATTGAACGTGAATAAACCGGATAAAACTGGATTGAACCAGTTTAAACCGGATAAAACCGGATGGAAACCTTTTAAACTGGATAGAACTGGATTGAACCGGTTTAAACCAGAAAAACCGGATTGAACCTGTTTAAACCGGATAAAACAGGACTGAACCGGTTTAAACCGGATTGATCCAGTTTAAACTGGTTTAAACCGGATAAAACCGGATAGAACCGGGTTGAACCAGATTGAAGCGTTTTAAACCGGTTTAAACCAGATAAAACCGGATAGAACGTGTTTAAAACGGAAAAAAGCAGATTTAACCAGATTAAACCGGTTTAAACAGGATTAAACTGGATTGAATAAGTTTAAACCGGATTGAACCGGTTTAAACCGGTTTAAAACGGATAGAACCGGATTGAACCGGTTTAAACCGCTTTGAACTACATAAAACCGGATTGAACTGTTTTAAACAGGATAAAACCGGATTGAACCGGTTTAAAAGGTTTAAACAGGATAAAACCGCATTGAACCGGTTTAAACCGGATAAAACCGGATCGATCCGGTTTAAACTGGTTTAAAACGGATAAAACAGGATCGAACTGCTTTAAAGCGGATAGAAAGGGTTTGAACCGGTTTAAACCGGATTGAACCGGTTTAAACCGGATAAAACCGGATTGAACCGGTTTAAACCAGTTTGAACCGTATAGAACCGGATTGAACGTGTTTAAACCGGATAGAACCGGATTGAACCGGTTTAAACCAGAAAAACCGGATTGAACCTGTTTAACATGGATAAAACCGGACTGAACCAGTTAAAACCTGATAAAACCGGATTGATCCGGTTTAAACTGGTTTAAATAGGATAAAACCGGATTGAACTGGTTTAAACCGGATAAAAACTGATAGAACCAGACTGAACCAGTATAAACCGGTTTAAGCCAGATGAAACCGGATAGAACCGGTTTAAACTGGATAAAATCGGATTGAACCAGTTTAAACCAGATTAAACTGGAAAGAACCGGTTTACACTGGATAGAAGAGGATTGAACCGGTATAAACCGGATAGAACCGGATTGAACCGGTTTAAACCGGTTTAAACCGGATAGAACCGGATTGAACCGGTTCCAACCGGTTTAAACCAGATAAAACCGGATAGAACCGGTTGAAACTGGATAAAACCGGATTGAACCGGTTGAAACCGGATGAAACCGGATAGAAACGGTTTAAACCATTTAAAAGTGGATAAAACCGGATTGAACTGGTTTAAACAGGATAAAACCGGATTGATCCGGTTTAAAATGTTTTAAACAGGATTAAACCGGATTGAACCGGTTGAAACCGATTGATCCGGTTTAGACCGTTTTAAACCGGATAAAACCGGATAGAACTGGTTTAAAGCAGATAGAAAGGGATTGAACCGTTTTAAACCGGTTTAAACCGGATAAAACCAGATTGAACCAGTTTAAACTGGTTTAAACTGGATAAAACCGATTGAACCGGTTTAAACTGGATAAAACCGGATTGAACCGGTTTAAACCGGTGTGAACCGTATAGAACCGGATTGAACGTGTTTAACCGGATGAAACCGGATTGAACCAGTTTAAACCGGATAAAACCGGATGGAAACCGTTTAAACTGGATAGAACTGGATTGAACCGGTTTAAACCAGAAAAACCGGATTGAACCTGTCTAAACCGGATAAAACCGGACTGAACCGGTTTAAACTGGATAAAACCGGATTGATCCGGTTTAAACTGGTTTAAACCAGATAAAACCGGATAGAACAGGGTTGAACCAGATTGAAGCGGTTGAAACCGGTTTAAACCAGATAAAACAGGATAGAACGGATTTAAACCGGAAAAAAGCAGATTGAACCGGATTAAACCAGTTTAAACCGGATAAAACCGGATTGAATAAGTTTAAACCGGATTGAACCGGTTTAAACTGGTTTAAAATGGATAGAACGGGATTGAACCGGTTTAAACCAGTTTAAGGTGGATAAAACCGGATTGAACTGGTTTAAACAGGATAAAACCGAATTGAACCAGTTTAAAATGGTTTAAACAGGATAAAACCGCATTGAACCGGTTTAAACCGGATAAAACCGGATCCATCCTGTTTAAACTGGTTTAAACCGGATAAAACAGGATAGAACTAGTTTAAAGCGGATAGAAAGGGACTGAAACGGTTTAAACCGGATTAAACCGGATTAAACCGGATAAAACCAGATTGAAACGGTTTAAACCTGTTTAAACTGGATAAAACCGGATTGAACTGGTTTAAACCGGTTTGAACCGTATAGAACCGGATTGAACGTGTTTAAACTGGATAAAACCGGATTGAACCGGTTTAAACCGGATAAAACCATATTGAACCGGTTTAAATAGGTTTAAAGTGGACAAAACCGGATTGAACTGGTTTAAACAGGATAAAACCGGATTGAACCGGTTTAAAGCGGATAAAACAAGATAGAACTGGTTTATAACGGATAGAACCGGATTGAACTGGTTTAAACCGGTTTAAACCGGATAAAACAGGGTTGAACCGGTTTAAACCTGATTAAACCGGATAAAACCGGACTGATCTGGTTTAAACTTGTTAAAACCGGATTGAACAGGTTTAAACGGGTTTAAACCAGATAAAAGCGGATTGAACCGGTTTAAACAGGACAGAACCGTACTGAACCGGTTTAAACAGGTTTCAAGTGGATAAAACCGGATTGAACTGGTATAAACTGGATAAAACCGGATAGAACCGGGTTGAACCAGATTGAAGCGGTTTAAACCGGTTTAAACCAGATAAAACCGGATAGAACGTGTTTAAAACGGAAAAAAGCAGATTTAACCGGATTAAACTGGTCTAAACACGATAAAACCGGATTGAACCGGTTTAAAATGGTTTAAACAGGATAAAACCGCATTGAACCGGTTTGAACCGGATAAAACTGGATCGATCCGGTTTAAACCGGTTTAAACCGGATAAAACCGGATTGAACCGGTTTAAACCAGTTTGAACCGTATAGAACCGGATTGAACGTGTTTAAACCGGATAGAACCGGATTGAACCGGTTTAAACCAGAAAAACCGGATTGAACCTGTTTAAACTGGATAAAACCGGACTGAACCAGTTAAAACCGGATAAAACCGGATTGATCCGGTTTAAACTGGTTTAAATAGGATAAAACCGGATTGAACTGGTTTAAACCAGATAAAAACTGATAGAACCAGACTGAACCAGTATAAACCGGTTTAAGCCAGATGAAACCGGATAGAACCGGTTTAAACTGGATAAAATCGGATTGAACCAGTTTAAACCAGATGAAACTGGAAAGAACCGGTTTACACTGGATAGAAGAGGATTGAACCGGTATAAAACGGATAGAACCGGATTGAACCGGTTCCAACCGGTTTAAACCAGATAAAACCGGATAGAACCGGTTGAAACTGGATAAAACCGGATTGAACCGGTTGAAACCGGATGAAACCGGATTGAACCGGTTTAAACCAGATAAAACTGGATTGAACCCTTTTAAACCAGTTTAAACTGGATAGAACTGGATAGAACCGGTTCAAACCGGATAAAACCGGATTGAACCTGTTAAACCAGTTTCAACCGGATAAAACCGGATTGAACCGGTTTAAACCGGATAAAACCGGAGTGAACCGGTTAGAACCCGTTTAAACCTGATAAAACCGGATTGAGTCAGTTTAAACCGGTTTAAACCAGATAAAACTGGATTGAACCAGTTTAAACTGGTTTAAACCGGATAAAACCGGATTGAACCGGTTAAACCAGTTTCAACCGGATTGAACCGGATAGAAACAGTTTAAACTGGATAAAACCGGATTGAACCGGTTTAAACCTGATTAAACTGGATAAAACCGGATTGAACTGGATTAAACCGGTTTAAACCGGATGAAACCAGATTGAAACGGTTTAAACCGGATAAAACCGGATTGAACCAGCTTACACCGGTTTAAACCTGATAAAACTGCATTGAACCGGTTTAAACTGGTATAAACCGGATAAATCCGGAATGAACCGGTTTAAACTGGTTTAAACCGGATAGAACCGGATAGAACCGGTTTAAGCCGGATAAAATCGGATTGAACCGGTTTAAACCGGTTTAAACCGGATAGAACCGGATTGAACCGGTTTAAACCAGTTTAAACCGAATAGAACCGGATAGAAATGGTTTAAACCGGTTTAATCTGGATAGAACCGGATAGAACCGGTTTAAACTGGTTTAAACCGGATAGAAACGGATTGAACCGGTTTAAACCGGATAAAACCGGAGAGAACCAGTTTAAACTGGTTTAAACGGGATAGAACCGGGTAGAACCAGTTTAAAACGGATAAAACTAGATTGAACAGGTTTAAACCGGTTTAATCCGGATAAAACCGAATTGAACCGGTTGAAACCGGAGAAGAACGGATTGAACTGGTTGAACCGGTTTAAATCGGATAGAACCGGATTGAACCGGTTTAAACCGCATAAACCCGGATTGATCCGGTTTGAACCGGTTTAAACCGGATAGATCGGTTTAAACCGGATAAAAGAGGATTGAACCGGTTTAAACGGGTTTAAACCAGATAAAAGCGGATTGAACCAGTTTAAACCGGATAAAAACGGATTGAACCGGTTTAAACCGGTTTAAACCGGATAGAAACGGATTGAAACGGTATAAAACGGGTTAAACCGGATAAAACCGGATTGAACTGTTTTAAACCGGATAAAACCGGATTGAACCGGTTTAAACTGCTTTAAACAGGATAAAATCAGGTTGAACCAGTTTAAACTGGTTTAATCCGTATAAAACCGGATTGAACCAGTTTAAACCGGTTTAAACCAGATAAAAGCAGATTGAACCGCTTTAGACCGGATAGAACCGGACTGAACCGGTTTAAACCGGTTTTAACTGGATAAAACCGGATTGAACCGGTTTAAACCGGTTTAAACCGGATAGAATCGGATTGAACTGGTTTAAACCGGATAAAACAAGATAGAACTGGTATAAACCGGATAGAACTGGATTGAACCGGTTTAAACCGGTTTAAACAGGATAAAATCGGATTGAACCGATTTAAAATGGTTTAAATCGGTTAAAACCGGATTGAACCGGTTTAAACTTGATAAAACCAGATTGAACCAGTTTAAACCGTTTTAAACCGGATAAAAACGGATTGAACCGGTTTAAACCGGTTTAAACTAGATAAAACCGGATTGAACCGGTTTAAACAGGATAAAAACGGATAGGACCGGATTGAACCGGTTTAAACCGGTTTAAACCAGATGAAACTGGATAGAACTGGTTTAAAGCAGATAGAAAGGGATTGAACCGTTTTAAACCGGTTTAAACCGGATAAAACCAGATTGAACCAGTTTAAACCGGTTTAAACCGGATAAAAACGGATTGAACCGGTTTAAACCGGTTTAAACTAGATAAAACCGGATTGAACCGGTTTAAACAGGATAAAAAGGGATAGGACCGGATTGAACCGGTTTAAACCGGTTTAAACCAGATGAAACTGGATAGAACTGGTTTAAAGCAGATAGAAAGGGATTGAACCGTTTTAAACTGGTTTAAAACGGATAAAACCAGATTGAACCGGTTTAAACCAGATAAAACCGGATTGAACCGGTTTAAACCGGTGTGAACCGTATAGAACCGGATTGAACGTGATTAAACCGGATAAAACTGGATTGAACCAGTTTAAACCGGATAAAACCGGATGGAAACCTTTTAATCTGGATAGAACTGGATTGAACCGGTTTAAACCAGAAAAACCGGATTGGACCTGTTTAAACCGGATAAAACAGGACTGAACCGGTTAAAACCGGATTGATCCGGTTTAAACTGGTTTATACCGGATAAAACCGGATAGAACCGGGTTGAACCAGATTGAAGCGGTTTAAACCAGATAAAACCGGATAGAACGTGTTTAAAACGGAAAAAAGCAGATTTAACCGGATTAAACCGGTTTAAACAGGATTAAACTGGATTGAATAAGTTTAAACCGGATTGAACTGGTTTAAACCGGTTTAAAACGGATAGAACTGGATTGAACCGGTTTAAACCGCTTTAAACTACATAAAAACGGATTGAACTGTTTTAAACAGGATAAAACCGGATTGAACCGGTTTAAAAGGTTTAAACAGGATAAAACCGCATTGAACCGGTTTAAACCGGATAAAACCGTATCGATCCGGTTTAAACCGGTTTAAAACGGATAAAACAGGATCGAACTGCTTTAAAGCGGATAGAAAGGGTTTGAACCGGTTTAAACCGGATTGAACCGGTTTAAACCAGTTTGAACCGTATAGAACCGGATTGAACGTGTTTAAACCGGATAGAACCGGATTGAACCGGTTTAAACCAGAAAAACCGGATTGAACCTGTTTAACATGGATAAAACCGGACTGAACCAGTTAAAACCTGATAAAACCGGATTGATCCGGTTTAAACTGGTTTAAATAGGATAAAACCGGATTGAACTGGTTTAAACCGGATAAAAACTGATAGAACCAGACTGAACCAGTATAAACCGGTTTAAGCCAGATGAAACCGGATAGAACCGGTTTAAACTGGATAAAATCGGATTGAACCAGTTTAAACCAGATTAAACTGGAAAGAACCGGTTTACACTGGATAGAAGAGGATTGAACCGGTATAAACCGGATAGAACCGGATTGAACCGGTTTAAACCGGTTTAAACCGGATAGAACCGGATTGAACCGGTTCCAACCGGTTTAAACCAGATAAAACCGGATAGAACCGGTTGAAACTGGATAAAACCGGATTGAACCGGTTGAAACCGGATGAAACCGGATAGAACCGGTTTAAACCGTTTAAAAGTGGATAAAACCGGATTGAACTGGTTTAAACAGGATAAAACCGGATTGATCCGGTTTAAAATGTTTTAAACAGGATTAAACCGGATTGAACCGGTTGAAACCGATTGATCCGGTTTAGACCGTTTTAAACCGGATAAAACCGGATAGAACTGGTTTAAAGCAGATAGAAAGGGATTGAACCGTTTTAAACCGGTTTAAACCGGATAAAACCAGATTGAACCAGTTTAAACTGGTTTAAACTGGATAAAACCGATTGAACCGGTTTAAACTGGATAAAACCGGATTGAACCGGTTTAAACCGATGTGAACCGTATAGAACCGGATTGAACGTGTTTAACCGGATGAAACCGGATTGAACCAGTTTAAACCGGATAAAACCGGATGGAAACCGTTTAAACTGGATAGAACTGGATTGAACCGGTTTAAACCAGAAAAACCGGATTGAACCTGTCTAAACCGGATAAAACCGGACTGAACCGGTTTAAACTGGATAAAACCGGATTGATCCGGTTTAAACTGGTTTAAACCAGATAAAACCGGATAGAACAGGGTTGAACCAGATTGAAGCGGTTGAAACCGGTTTAAACCAGATAAAACAGGATAGAACGGATTTAAACCGGAAAAAAGCAGATTGAACCGGATTAAACCAGTTTAAACCGGATAAAACCGGATTGAATAAGTTTAAACCGGATTGAACCGGTTTAAACTGGTTTAAAATGGATAGAACGGGATTGAACCGGTTTAAACCAGTTTAAGGTGGATAAAACCGGATTGAACTGGTTTAAACCGGTTTGAACCGTATAGAACCGGATTGAACGTGTTTAAACTGGATAAAACCGGATTGAACCGGTTTAAACCGGATAAAACCATATTGAACCGGTTTAAATAGGTTTAAAGTGGACAAAACCGGATTGAACTGGTTTAAACAGGATAAAACCGGATTGAACCAGTTTAAAGCGGATAAAACAAGATAGAACTGGTTTATAACGGATAGAACCGGATTGAACTGGTTTAAACCGGTTTAAACCGGATAAAACCGGGTTGAACCGGTTTAAACCTGATTAAACCGGATAAAACCGGACTGATCTGGTTTAAACTTGTTAAAACCGGATTGAACCGGTTTAAACGGGTTTAAACCAGATAAAAGCGGATTGAACCGGTTTAAACAGGACAGAACCGTACTGAACCGGTTTAAACAGGTTTCAAGTGGATAAAACCGGATTGAACTGGTATAAACTGGATAAAACCGGATAGAACCGAGTTGAACCAGATTGAAGCGGTTTAAACCGGTTTAAACCAGATAAAACCGGATAGAACGTGTTTAAAACGGAAAAAAGCAGATTTAACCGGATTAAACTGGTCTAAACACGATAAAACCGGATTGAACCGGTTTAAAATGGTTTAAACAGGATAAAACCGCATTGAACCGGTTTGAACCGGATAAAACCGGATCGATCCGGTTTAAACCGGTTTAAACCGGATAAAACCGGATTGAACCGGTTTAAACCAGTTTGAACCGTATAGAACCGGATTGAACGTGTTTAAACCGGATAGAACCGGATTGAACCGGTTTAAACCAGAAAAACCGGATTGAACCTGTTTAACATGGATAAAACCGGACTGAACCAGTTAAAACCTGATAAAACCGGATTGATCCGGTTTAAACTGGTTTAATTAGGATAAAACCGGATTGAACTGGTTTAAACCGGATAAAAACTGATAGAACCAGACTGAACCAGTATAAACCGGTTTAAGCCAGATGAAACCGGATAGAACCAGTTAAAACTGGATAAAATCGGATTGAACCAGTTTAAACCAGATTAAACTGGAAAGAACCGGTTTACACTGGATAGAAGAGGATTGAACCGGTATAAACCGGATAGAACCGGATTGAACTGGTTCCAACTGGTTTAAACCAGATAAAACTGGATAGAACCGGTTGAAACTGGATAAAACCGGATTGAACCGGTTGAAACCGGATGAAACCGGATAGAACCGGTTTAAACCGGATAGAACCGGATTGAACCGGTGTAAACCGTTTAAAAGTGGATAAAACCGGATTGAACTGGTTTAAACTGGATAAAACCGATTGAACCGGTTTAAACTGGATAAAACCGGATTGAACCGGTTTAAACCGGTGTGAACCGTATAGAACCGGATTGAACGTGTTTAACCGGATGAAACCGGATTGAACTGGTTTAAACCGGATAAAACCGGATGGAAACCGTTTAAACTGGATAGAACTGGATTGAACTGGTTTAAACCAGAAAAACCGGATTGAACCTGTCTAAACCGGATAAAACCGGACTGAACCGGTTTAAACTGGATAAAACCGGATTGAACCAGTTTAAACCGGTTTAAACCGGATAGAAACGGATTGAACCGGTTTAAACCGGATAAAACCGGATAGAACCGGTTTGAACTGATTTAAACTGGATAGAACCGGATAGAACCAGTTTAAAACGGATAAAACTAGATTGAACAGGTTTAAACCGGTTTAAACCGGATAGAACCGGATTGAACTGCTTTAAACCAGTTTAAACCGAATAGAACCGAATAGAACTGGTTTAAACGGGTATAAACCGGATAGAACCGGATAGAACCGGTTTAAACCAGATAAAACCGGATTGAACCAGTTTAAACCGGTTTCAACCGGATAGAAACGGATTGAACCGGTTTAAACCGGATAAAACCGGATAGAACCGGTTTGAAATGATTTAAACTGGATAGAACCGGATAGAACCAGTTTAAAACGGATAAAACTAGATTGAACAGGTTTAAACCGGTTTAAACCGGATAAAACCGAATTGAACCGGTTTAAACCAGTTTAAACAGGAGAAAACCGGATTGAACCGGTTTAAACCGGTTTAAACCGGAGAAAACCGGATTGAACCGGTTTAAACCGGTTTAAACCGGAGAAAACCGGATTGAACCGGTTTAAACCGGTTTAAATCGGATAGAACCGGATTGAACCGGTTTATTCCGGAGAAAACCGGATTGAACTGGTTGAACCGGTTTAAATCGGATAGAACCGGATTGAACCGGTTTAAACCGCATAAACCCGGATTGAACCGGTTTGAACCGGTTTAAACCGGAAAGAACCGGTTTAATCAGGACTAAACTGGATGGAACCGGTTTAAACCGGATAAAAGCGGATTGAACCGGTTTAAACCGGTTTCAACCGGATAGAACCGTATTGACCTGGTTTAAACCAGATAAAACCGGATTGAACTGGTTTAAACTGGATAAAACTGGATTGAACCGGTTTAAACCAGTTTAAACAGGATAGAGCCGGATAGAACGGGTTCAAACTGGATAAAACCGGATTGAACCGGTTAAACCAGTTTCAACAGGATAAAATCGGATTGAACCAGTTTACACCAGATAAAAACGGATTGAACTGGTTTAAACCGGTTTAAACCGGATGATACCGGATTTAACCGGTTTAATCCGGTTTAAACGGGATAAAACCGGATTGAACCAGTTTAAACCGGTTTAAACAGGATAAAACGGGATTGAACCGGTTTAAACCAGTTTAAACCGGATAGAACCGGATTGAACCAGTTTAAACCGGACAAAACCGGATAGAACCGGTTAAAACCAGTTTAAACAGGATAGAACCGGTTCAAACCGTTTTAAACCGGATGAAACCGGATTGAACCGGTTTAAACCAGATAAAACTGGATTGAACCCTTTTAAACCAGTTTAAACTGGATATAACTGGATAGAACCGGTTCAAACTGGATAAAACCGGATTGAACCGGTTAAACCAGTTTCAACCGGATAAAACCGGATAGAACCGGTTTAAACCAGATAAAACCGGAGTGATCCGGTTTGAACCGGTTTAAACCTGATAAAACCGGTTTGAGTCAGTTTAAACCGGTTTAAACCGGATAAAATTGGATTGAACCGGTTTAAACTGGTTTAAACCGGATAAAACCGGATTGAACCGGTTTCAACCGGATAAAAGCAGATTTAAAAGGATCAAACCGGTTTCAACCGGATTGAACCGGATAGAACCGGTTTAAACTGGATAAAACCGGATTGAACCGGTTTAAACCTGTTTAAAACGGATAAAACCGGATTGAACCGGATTAAACCGGTTTAAACCGGATGAAACCAGATTGAAACGGTTTAAACCGGATAAAACCCGATTGAACCGGCTTAAACCGGTTTAAACCAGATAAAACTGCATTGAACCGGTTTAAACCGGTATAAACCGGATAAATCCGGAATGAACTGGTTTAAACCGGTTTAAAGCAGAGAGAACCGGATAGAAAAGGTTTAAACCGGATAGAACCGGATTCAACCGCTTTAAACCAGTTTAAACCGAATAGAACCGGATAGAACTGGTTTAAACTGGTTTAAACCGGATAGAACCGGATAGAACTGGTTTAAACCGGATAAAACCGGATTGAACCGGTTAAACCAGTTTCAACCGGATTGAACCGGATAGAAACAGTTTAAACTGGATAAAACCGGATTGAACCGGTTTAAACCTGATTAAACTGGATAAAACCGGATTGAACTGGATTAAACCGGTTTAAACCGGATGAAACCAGATTGAAATGGTTTAAACCGGATAAAACGGGATTGAACCGGCTTAAACCTGTTTAAACCTGATAAAACTGCATTGAACCGGTTTAAACTGGTATAAACCGGATAAATCCGGAATGAACTGGTTTAAACTGGTTTAAACCGGATAGAACCGGATAGAACCGGTTTAAGCCGGATAAAATCGGATTGAACCGGTTTAAACCGGTTTAAACCGGATAGAACCGGATTGAAACGCTTTAAACCAGTTTAAACCGAATAGAACCGGATAGAAATGGTTTAAACCGGTTTAATCTGGATAGAACCGGATAGAACCGGTTTAAACGGGTTTAAACCGGATAGAAACGGATTGAACCGGTTTAAACCGGATAAAACCGGATAGAACCGGTTTAAACTGGTTTAAACGGGATAGAACCGGGTAGAACCAGTTTAAAACGGATAAAACTAGATTGAACAGGTTTAAACCGGTTTAATCCGGATAAAACCGAATTGAACCGGTTGAAACCGGAGAAAAACGGATTGAACTGGTTGAACCAGTTTAAATCGGATAGAACCGGATTGAACCGGTTTAAACCACATAAACCCGGTTTGATCTGGTTTGAACCGCTTTAAACCGGATAGATCGGTTTAAACCGGATAAAAGAGGATTGAACCGGTTTAAACGGGTTTAAACCAGATAAAAGCGGATTGAACCAGTTTAAACCGGATAAAAACGGATTGAACCGGTTTAAACCGGTTTAAACCGGATAGAAACGGATTGAAACGGTATAAAACGGGTTAAACCGGATAATACCGGATTGAACTGTTTTAAACCGTATAAAACCGGATTGAACCGGTTTAAACTGGTTTAAACAGGATAAAATCAGATTGAACCAGTTTAAACTGGTTTAATCCATATAAAACCGGATTGAACCAGTTTAAACCGGTTTAAACCAGATAAAAGCAGATTGAACCGCTTTAGACCGGATAGAACTGGACTGAACCGGTTTAAACCGGTTTTAACCGGATAAAACCGGATTGAACCGGTTTAAACCGATTTAAACCGGATAGAGTCGGATTGAACTGGTTTAAACCGGATAAAACAAGATAGAACTGGTATAAACGGGATAGAACTGGATTGAACCGGTTTAAACCGGTTTAAACAGGATAAAATCGGATTGAACCGGTTTAAACTGGTTTAAATCGGTTAAAACCGGATTGAACCGGTTTAAACTTGATAAAACCAGATTGAACCAGTTTAAACCGGTTTAAACCGGATAAAAACGGATTGAACCGGTTTAAACCGGTTTAAACTAGATAAAACCGGATTGAACCGGTTTAAACAGGATAAAAACGGATAGGACCGGATTGAACCGGTTTAAACCGGTTTAAACCAGATGAAACTGGATAGAACTGGTTTAAAGCAGATAGAAAGGGATTGAACCGTTTTAAACCGTTTTAAACCGGATGAAACCAGATTGAAACGGTTTAAACCAGATAAAACCGGAGTGAACCGGCTTAAACCGGTTTAAACCAGATAAAACTGCATTGAACCGGATTAAACCGGTATAAACCGGATAAATCCGGAATGAACTGGTTTAAACCGGTTTAAAGCGGAGAGAACCGGATAGAAAAGGTTTAAACCGGATAGAACCGGATTCAACCGCTTTAAACCAGTTTAAACCGAATAGAACCGGATAGAACTGGTTGAAACTGGTTTAAACCGGATAGAACCGGATAGAACTGGTTTAAACCGGATAAAACCGGATTGAACCGGTTAAACCAGTTTCAACCGGATTGAACCGGATAGAAACAGTTTAAACTGGATAAAACTGGATTGAACCGGTTTAAACCTGATTAAACTGGATAAAACCGGATTGAACTGGATTAAACCGGTTTAAACCGGATGAAACCAGATTGAAACGGTTTAAACCGGATAAAACGGGATTGAACCGGCTTAAACCGGTTTAAACCTGATAAAACTGCATTGAACCGGTTTAAACTGGTATAAACCGGATAAATCCGGAATGACCTGGTTTAAACTGGTTTAAACCGGATAGAACCGGTTTAAGCCGGATAAAATCGGATTGAACAGGTTTAAACCGGTTTAAACCGGATAGAACCGGATTGAAACGCTTTAAACCAGTTTAAACCGAATAGAACCGGATAGAAATGGTTTAAACCGGTTTAATCTGGATAGAACCGGATAGAACCGGTTTAAACCGGTTTAAACCGGATAGAAACGGATTGAACCGGTTTAAACCGGATAAAACCGGATAGAACCGGTTTAAACTGGTTTAAACGGGATAGAACCGGGTAGAACCAGTTTAAAACGGATAAAACTAGATTGAACAGGTTTTAACCGGTTTAATCCGGATAAAACCGAATTGAACCGGTTGAAACCGGAGAAAAACGGATTGAACTGGTTGAACCGGTTTTAACCGGATAAAACCGGATTGAACCGGTTTAAACCAGTTTAAACCGGATAGAATCGGATTGAACTGGTTTAAACCGGATAAAAAAAGATAGAACTGGTATAAACCGGATAGAACTGGATTGAACCGGTTTAAACCGGTTTACACAGGATAAAATCGGATTGAACCGGTTTAAACTGGTTTAAATCGGTTAAAACCGGATTGAACCGGTTTAAACTTGATAAAACCAGATTGAACCAGTTTAAACCGGTTTAAACCGGATAAAAACGGATTGAACCGGTTTAAACCGGTTTAAACTAGATAAAACCGGATTGAACCGGTTTAAACAGGATAAAAACGGATAGGACCGGATTGAACCGGTTTAAACCGGTTTAAACCAGATGAAACTGGATAGAACTGGTTTAAAGCAGATAGAAAGGGATTGAACCGTTTTAAACCGGTTTAAACCGGATAAAACCAGATTGAACCGGTTTAAACCAGATAAAACCGGATTGAACCGGTTTAAACCGGTGTGCACTGTATAGAACCGGATTGAACGTGATTAAACCGGATAAAACTGGATTGAACCAGTTTAAACCGGATAAAACCGGATGGAAACCTTTTAAACTGGATAGAACTGGATTGAACCGGTTTAAACCAGAAAAACCGGATTGAACCTGTTTAAACCGGATAAAACAGGACTGAACCGGTTTAAACCGGATTGATCCAGTTTAAACTGGTTTAAACCGGATAAAACCGGATAGAACCGGGTTGAACCAGATTGAAGCGGTTTAAACCGGTTTAAACCAGATAAAACCGGATAGAACGTGTTTAAAACGGAAAAAAGCAGATTTAACCGGATTAAACCGGTTTAAACAGGATTAAACTGGATTGAATAAGTTTAAACCCGATTGAACCGGTTTAAACCGGTTTAAAACGGATAGAACCGGATTGAACCGGTTTAAACCGCTTTAAACTACATAAAACCGGATTGAACTGTTTTAAACAGGATAAAACCGGATTGAACCGGTTTAAAAGGTGTAAACAGGATAAAACCGCATTGAACCGGTTTAAACCGGATAAAACCGGATCGATCCGGTTAAAACTAGTTTAAAACGGATAAAACAGGATCGAACTGCTTTAAAGCGGATAGAAAGGGTTTGAACCGGTTTAAACCGGATTGAACCGGTTTAAACCGGATAAAACCGGATTGAACCGGTTTAAACCAGTTTGAACCGTATAGAACCGGATTGAACGTGTTTAAACCGGATAGAACCGGATTGAACCGGTTTAAACCAGAAAAACCGGATTGAACCTGTTTAAACTGGATAAAACCGGACTGAACCAGTTAAAACCGGATAAAACCGGATTGATCCGGTTTAAACTGGTTTAAATAGGATAAAACCGGATTGAACTGGTTTAAACCGGATAAAAACTGATAGAACCAGACTGAACCAGTATAAACCGGTTTAAGCCAGATGAAACCGGATAGAACCGGTTTAAACTGGATAAAATCGGATTGAACCAGTTTAAACCAGATTAAACTGGAAAGAACCGGTTTACACTGGATAGAAGAGGATTGAACCGGTATAAACCGGATAGAACCGGATTGAACCGGTTTAAACCGGTTTAAACCGGATAGAACCGGATTGAACCGGTTCCAACCGGTTTAAACCAGATAAAACCGGATAGAACCGGTTGAAACTGGATAAAACCGGATTGAACCGGTTGAAACCGGATGAAACCGGATAGAACCGGTTTAAACCGGATAGAACCGGATTGAACCGGTGTAAACCGTTTAAAAGTGGATAAAACCGGATTGAACTGGTTTAAACAGGATAAAACCGGATTGAACCGGTTTAAAAGGTTTAAACAGGATAAAACCGGATTGATCCGGTTTAAAATGTTTTAAACAGGATTAAACCGGATTGAACCGGTTGAAACCGATTGATCCGGTTTAGACCGTTTTAAACCGGATAAAACCGGATAGAACTGGTTTAAAGCAGATAGAAAGGGATTGAACCGTTTTAAACCGGTTTAAACCGGATAAAACCAGATTGAACCAGTTTAAACTGGTTTAAACTGGATAAAACCGATTGAACCGGTTTAAACTGGATAAAACCGGATTGAACCGGTTTAAACCGGATAAAACTTGACTGAACCGGTTTAAACTGGATAAAACCGGATTGATCCGGTTTAAACTGGTTTAAACCAGATAAAACCGGATAGAACCGGGTTGAACCAGATTGAAGCGGTTGAAACCGGTTTAAACCAGATAAAACAGGATAGAACGGATTTAAACCGGAAAAAAAGCAGATTGAAACGGATTAAACCAGTTTAAACCGGATAAAACCGGATTGAATAAGTTTAAACCGGATTGAACCAGTTTAAACTGGTTTAAAACGGATAGAACCGGATTGAACCAGTTTAAACCAGTTTAAGGTGGATAAAACCGGATTGAACTGGTTTAAACAGGATAAAACCGAATTGAACCAGTTTAAAATGGTTTAAACAGGATAAAACCGCATTGAACCGGTTTAAACCGGATAAAACCGGATCCATCCTGTTTAAACTGGTTTAAACCGGATAAAACAGGATAGAACTAGTTTAAAGCGGATAGAAAGGGACTGAAACGGTTTAAACCGGATTAAACCGGATTAAACCGGATAAAACCAGATTGAACCGGTTTAAACCTGTTTAAACTGGATAAAACCGGATTGAACTGGTTTAAACCGGTTTGAACCGTATAGAACCGGATTGAACGTGTTTAAACTGGATAAAACCGGATTGAACCGGTTTAAACCGGATAAAACCATATTGAACCGGTTTAAATAGGTTTAAAGTGGACAAAACCGGATTGAACTGGTTTAAACAGGATAAAACCGGATTGAACCGGTTTAAAGCGGATAAAACAAGATAGAACTGGTTTATAACGGATAGAACCGGATTGAACTGGTTTAAACCGGTTTAAACCGGATAAAACCGGGTTGAACCGGTTTAAACCTGATTAAACCGGATAAAACCGGACTGATCTGGTTTAAACTTGTTAAAACCGGATTGAACCGGTTTAAACGGGTTTAAACCAGATAAAAGCGGATTGAACCGGTTTAAACAGGACAGAACCGTACTGAACCGGTTTAAACAGGTTTCAAGTGGATAAAACCGGATTGAACTGGTATAAACTGGATAAAACCGGATAGAACCGGGTTGAACCAGATTGAAGCGGTTTAAACCGGTTTAAACCAGATAAAACCGGATAGAACGTGTTTAAAACGGAAAAAAGCAGATTTAACCGGATTAAACTGGTCTAAACAGGATAAAACCGGATTGAACCGGTTTAAAATGGTTTAAACAGGATAAAACCGCATTGAACCGGTTTAAACCGGATAAAACCGGATCGATCCGGTTTAAACCGGTTTAAAACGGATAAAACAGGATCGAAATGCTTTAAAGCAGATAGAAAGGGTTTGAACCGGTTTAAACCGGATTGAACCGGTTTAAACCGGATAAAACCGGATTAAACTGGTTTAAACCAGTTTGAACCGTATAGAACCGGATTGAACGTGTTTAAACCGGATAGAACCGGATTGAACCGGTTTAAACCAGAAAAACCGGATTGAACCTGTTTAAACTGGATAAAACCGGACTGAACCAGTTAAAACCGGATAAAACCGGATTGATCCGGTTTAAACTGGTTTAAATAGGATAAAACCGGATTGAACTGGTTTAAACCGGATAAAAACTGATAGAACCAGACTGAACCAGTATAAACCGGTTTAAGCCAGATGAAACCGGATAGAACCGGTTTAAACTGGATAAAATCGGATTGAACCAGTTTAAACCAGATTAAACTGGAAAGAACCGGTTTACACTGGATAGAAGAGGATTGAACCGGTATAAACCGGATAGAACCGGATTGAACCGGTTTAAACCGGTTTAAACCGGATAGAACCGGATTGAACCGGTTCCAACCGGTTTAAACCAGATAAAACCGGATAGAACCGGTTGAAACTGGATAAAACCGGATTGAACCGGTTGAAACCGGATGAAACCGGATAGAACCGGTTTAAACCGGATAGAACCGGATTGAACCGGTGTAAACCGTTTAAAAGTGGATAAAACCGGATTGAACTGGTTTAAACAGGATAAAACCGGATTGAACCGGTTTAAAAGGTTTAAACAGGATAAAACCGGATTGATCCGGTTTAAAATGTTTTAAACAGGATTAAACCGGATTGAACCGGTTGAAACCGATTGATCCGGTTTAGACCGTTTTAAACCGGATAAAACCGGATAGAACTGGTTTAAAGCAGATAGAAAGGGATTGAACCGTTTTAAACCGGTTTAAACCGGATAAAACCAGATTGAACCAGTTTAAACTGGTTTAAACTGGATAAAACCGATTGAACCGGTTTAAACTGGATAAAACCGGATTGAACCGGTTTAAACCGGATAAAACTTGACTGAACCGGTTTAAACTGGATAAAACCGGATTGATCCGGTTTAAACTGGTTTAAACCAGATAAAACCGGATAGAACCGGGTTGAACCAGATTGAAGCGGTTGAAACCGGTTTAAACCAGATAAAACAGGATAGAACGGATTTAAACCGGAAAAAAAGCAGATTGAAACGGATTAAACCAGTTTAAACCGGATAAAACCGGATTGAATAAGTTTAAACCGGATTGAACCAGTTTAAACTGGTTTAAAACGGATAGAACCGGATTGAACCAGTTTAAACCAGTTTAAGGTGGATAAAACCGGATTGAACTGGTTTAAACAGGATAAAACCGAATTGAACCAGTTTAAAATGGTTTAAACAGGATAAAACCGCATTGAACCGGTTTAAACCGGATAAAACCGGATCCATCCTGTTTAAACTGGTTTAAACCGGATAAAACAGGATAGAACTAGTTTAAAGCGGATAGAAAGGGACTGAAACGGTTTAAACCGGATTAAACCGGATTAAACCGGATAAAACCAGATTGAACCGGTTTAAACCTGTTTAAACTGGATAAAACCGGATTGAACTGGTTTAAACCGGTTTGAACCGTATAGAACCGGATTGAACGTGTTTAAACTGGATAAAACCGGATTGAACCGGTTTAAACCGGATAAAACCATATTGAACCGGTTTAAATAGGTTTAAAGTGGACAAAACCGGATTGAACTGGTTTAAACAGGATAAAACCGGATTGAACCGGTTTAAAGCGGATAAAACAAGATAGAACTGGTTTATAACGGATAGAACCGGATTGAACTGGTTTAAACCGGTTTAAACCGGATAAAACCGGGTTGAACCGGTTTAAACCTGATTAAACCGGATAAAACCGGACTGATCTGGTTTAAACTTGTTAAAACCGGATTGAACCGGTTTAAACGGGTTTAAACCAGATAAAAGCGGATTGAACCGGTTTAAACAGGACAGAACCGTACTGAACCGGTTTAAACAGGTTTCAAGTGGATAAAACCGGATTGAACTGGTATAAACTGGATAAAACCGGATAGAACCGGGTTGAACCAGATTGAAGCGGTTTAAACCGGTTTAAACCAGATAAAACCGGATAGAACGTGTTTAAAACGGAAAAAAGCAGATTTAACCGGATTAAACTGGTCTAAACAGGATAAAACCGGATTGAACCGGTTTAAAATGGTTTAAACAGGATAAAACCGCATTGAACCGGTTTAAACCGGATAAAACCGGATCGATCCGGTTTAAACCGGTTTAAAACGGATAAAACAGGATCGAAATGCTTTAAAGCAGATAGAAAGGGTTTGAACCGGTTTAAACCGGATTGAACCGGTTTAAACCGGATAAAACCGGATTAAACTGGTTTAAACCAGTTTGAACCGTATAGAACCGGATTGAACGTGTTTAAACCGGATAGAACCGGATTGAACCGGTTTAAACCAGAAAAACCGGATTGAACCTGTTTAAACTGGATAAAACCGGACTGAACCAGTTAAAACCTGATAAAACCGGATTGATCCGGTTTAAACTGGTTTAAATAGGATAAAACCGGATTGAACTGGTTTAAACCAGATAAAAACTGATAGAACCAGACTGAACCAGTATAAACCAGTTTAAGCCAGATGAAACCGGATAGAACCAGTTTAAACTGGATAAAATCGGATTGAACCAGTTTAAACCAGATGAAACTGGAAAGAACCGGTTTACACTGGATAGAAGAGGATTGAACCGGTATAAAACGGATAGAACCGGATTGAACCGGTTCCAACCGGTTTAAACCAGATAAAACCAGATAGAACCGGTTGAAACTGGATAAAACCGGATTGAACCGGTTGAAACCGGATGAAACCGGATTGAACCGGTTTAAACCAGATAAAACTGGATTGAACCCTTTTAAACCAGTTTAAACTGGATAGAACTGGATAGAACCGGTTCAAACCGGATAAAACCGGATTGAACCTGTTAAACCAGTTTCAACCGGATAAAACCGGATTGAACCGGTTTAAACCGGATAAAACCGGAGTGAACCGGTTTGAACCGGTTTAAACCTGATAAAACCGGATTGAGTCAGTTTAAACTGGTTTAAACCGGATAAAACTGGATTGAACCAGTTTAAACTGGTTTAAACCGGATAAAACCGGATTGAACCGGTTAAACCAGTTTCAACCGGATTGAACCGGATAGAAACAGTTTAAACTGGATAAAACCGGATTGAACCGGTTTAAACCTGATTAAACTGGATAAAACCGGATTGAACCGGATTAAACCGGTTTAAACCGGATGAAACCAGATTGAAACGGTTTAAACCGGATAAAACCGGATTGAACCGGCTTACACCGGTTTAAACCTGATAAAACTGCATTGAACCGGTTTAAACTGGTATAAACCGGATAAATCCGGAATGAACTGGTTTAAACTGGTTTAAACCGGATAGAACCGGTTTAAGCCGGATAAAATCGGATTGAACCGGTTTAAACCGGTTTAAACCGGATAGAACCGGATTGAAACGCTTTAAACCAGTTTAAACCGAATAGAACCGGATAGAAATGGTTTAAACCGGTTTAATCTGGATAGAACCGGATAGAACCGGTTTAAACCGGTTTAAACCGGATAGAAACGGATTGAACCGGTTTAAACCGGATAAAACCGGATAGAACCGGTTTAAACTGGTTTAAACGGGATAGAACCGGGTAGAACCAGTTTAAAACGGATAAAACTAGATTGAACAGGTTTAAACCGGTTTAATCCGGATAAAACCGAATTGAACCGGTTGAAACCGGAGAAAAACGGATTGAACTGGTTGAACCGGTTTTAACCGGATAAAACCGGATTGAACCGGTTTAAACCGGTTTAAACCGGATAGAATCGGATTGAACTGGTTTAAACCGGATAAAAAAAGATAGAACTGGTATAAACCGGATAGAACTGGATTGAACCGGTTTAAACCGGTTTACACAGGATAAAATCGGATTGAACCGGTTTAAACTGGTTTAAATCGGTTAAAACCGGATTGAACTGGTTTAAATTTGATAAAACCAGATTGAACCAGTTTAAACCGGTTTAAACCGGATAAAAACGGATTGAACCGGTTTAAACCGGTTTAAACTAGATAAAACCGGATTGAACCGGTTTAAACAGGATAAAAACGGATAGGACCAGATTGAACCGGTTTAAACCGGTTTAAACCAGATGAAACTGGATAGAACTGGTTTAAAGCAGATAGAAAGGGATTGAACCGTTTTAAACCGGTTTAAACCGGATAAAACCAGATTGAACCAGTTTAAACCGGTTTAAACCGGATAAAAACTGATTGAACCGGTTTAAACCGGTTTAAACTAGATAAAACCGGATTGAACCGGTTTAAACAGGATAAAAACGGATAGGACCGGATTGAACCGGTTTAAACCGGTTTAAACCAGATGAAACTGGATAGAACTGGTTTAAAGCAGATAGAAAGGGATTGAACCGTTTTAAACCGGTTTAAACCGGATAAAACCAGATTGAACCGGTTTAAACCAGATAAAACCGGATTGAACCGGTTTAAACCGGTGTGCACCGTATAGAACCGGATTGAACGTGATTAAACCGGATAAAACTGGATTGAACCAGTTTAAACCGGATAAAACCGGATGGAAACCTTTTAAACTGGATAGAACTGGATTGAACCAGTTTAAACCAGAAAAACCGGATTGAATCTGTTTAAACCGGATAAAACAGGACTGAACCGGTTTAAACCGGATTGATCCAGTTTAAACTGGTTTAAACCGGATAAAACCGGATAGAACCGGGTTGAACCAGATTGAAGCGGTTTAAACCGGTTTAAACCAGATAAAACCGGATAGAACGTGTTTAAAACGGAAAAAAGCAGATTTAACCGGATTAAACCGGTTTAAACAGGATTAAACTGGATTGAATAAGTTTAAACCGGATTGAACCGGTTTAAACCGGTTTAAAACGGATAGAACCGGATTGAACCGGTTTAAACCGCTTTAAACTACATAAAACCGGATTGAACTGTTTTAAACAGGATAAAACCGGATTGAACCGGTTTAAAAGGTGTAAACAGGATAAAACCGCATTGAACCGGTTTAAACCGGATAAAACCGGATCGATCCGGTTTAAACTGGTTTAAAACGGATAAAACAGGATCGAACTGCTTTAAAGCGGATAGAAAGGGTTTGAACCGGTTTAAACCGGATTGAACGTGTTTAAACCGGATAGAACCGGATTGAACCGGTTTAAACCAGAAAAACCGGATTGAACCTGTTTAAACTGGATAAAACCGGACTGAACCAGTTAAAACCGGATAAAACCGGATTGATCCGGTTTAAACTGGTTTAAATAGGATAAAACCGGATTGAACTGGTTTAAACCGGATAAAAACTGATAGAACCAGACTGAACCAGTATAAACCGGTTTAAGCCAGATGAAACCGGATAGAACCGGTTTAAACTGGATAAAATCGGATTGAACCAGTTTAAACCAGATTAAACTGGAAAGAACCGGTTTACACTGGATAGAAGAGGATTGAACCGGTATAAACCGGATAGAACCGGATTGAACCGGTTTAAACCGGTTTAAACCGGATAGAACCGGATTGAACCGGTTCCAACCGGTTTAAACCAGATAAAACCGGATAGAACCGGTTGAAACTGGATAAAACCGGATTGAACCGGTTGAAACCGGATGAAACCGGATAGAACCGGTTTAAACCGGATAGAACCGGATTGAACCGGTGTAAACCGTTTAAAAGTGGATAAAACCGGATTGAACTGGTTTAAACAGGATAAAACCGGATTGATCCGGTTTAAAATGTTTTAAACAGGATTAAACCGGATTGAACCGGTTGAAACCGATTGATCCGGTTTAGACCGTTTTAAACCGGATAAAACCGGATAGAACTGGTTTAAAGCAGATAGAAAGGGATTGAACCGTTTTAAACCGGTTTAAACCGGATAAAACCAGATTGAACCAGTTTAAACTGGTTTAAACTGGATAAAACCGATTGAACCGGTTTAAACTGGATAAAACCGGATTGAACCGGTTTAAACCGGTGTGAACCGTATAGAACCGGATTGAACGTGTTTAACCGGATGAAACCGGATTGAACCAGTTTAAACCGGATAAAACCGGATGGAAACCGTTTAAACTGGATAGAACTGGATTGAACCGGTTTAAACCAGAAAAACCGGATTGAACCTGTCTAAACCGGATAAAACCGGACTGAACCGGTTTAAACTGGATAAAACCGGATTGATCCGGTTTAAACTGGTTTAAACCAGATAAAACCGGATAGAACAGGGTTGAACCAGATTGAAGCGGTTGAAACCGGTTTAAACCAGATAAAACAAGATAGAACGGATTTAAACCGGAAAAAAGCAGATTGAACCGGATTAAACCAGTTTAAACCGGATAAAACCGGATTGAATAAGTTTAAACCGGATTGAACCGGTTTAAACTGGTTTAAAATGGATAGAACGGGATTGAACCGGTTTAAACCAGTTTAAGGTGGATAAAACCGGATTGAACTGGTTTAAACAGGATAAAACCGAATTGAACCAGTTTAAAATGGTTTAAACAGGATAAAACCGCATTGAACCGGTTTAAACCGGATAAAACCGGATCCATCCTGTTTAAACTGGTTTAAACCGGATAAAACAGGATAGAACTAGTTTAAAGCGGATAGAAAGGGACTGAAACGGTTTAAACCGGATTAAACCGGATTAAACCGTATAAAACCAGATTGAAACGGTTTAAACCTGTTTAAACTGGATAAAACCGGATTGAACTGGTTTAAACCGGTTTGAACCGTATAGAACCGGATTGAACGTGTTTAAACTGGATAAAACCGGATTGAACCGGTTTAAACCGGATAAAACCATATTGAACCGGTTTAAATAGGTTTAAAGTGGACAAAACCGGATTGAACTGGTTTAAACAGGATAAAACCGGATTGAACCGGTTTAAAGCGGATAAAACAAGATAGAACTGGTTTATAACGGATAGAACCGGATTGAACTGGTTTAAACCGGTTTAAACCGGATAAAACCGGGTTGAACCGGTTTAAACCTGATTATACCGGATAAAACCGGACTGATCTGGTTTAAACTTGTTAAAACCGGATTGAACCGGTTTAAACGGGTTTAAACCAGATAAAAGCGGATTGAACCGGTTTAAACAGGACAGAACCGTACTGAACCGGTTTAAACAGGTTTCAAGTGGATAAAACCGGATTGAACTGGTATAAACTGGATAAAACCGGATAGAACGGGGTTGAACCAGATTGAAGCGGTTTAAACCGGTTTAAACCAGATAAAACCGGATAGAACGTGTTTAAAACGGAAAAAAGCAGATTTAACCGGAATAAACTGGTCTAAACACGATAAAACCGGATTGAACCGGTTTAAAATGGTTTAAACAGGATAAAACCACATTGAACCGGTTTAAACCGGATAAAACCGGATCGATCCGGTTTAAACCGGTTTAAAACGGATAAAACAGGATCGAAATGCTTTAAAGCGGATAGAAAGGGTTTGAACCGGTTTAAACCGGATTGAACCGGTTTAAACCGGATAAAACCGGATTGAACCGGTTTAAACCAGTTTGAACCGTATAGAACCGGATTGAACGTGTTTAAACCGGATAGAACCGGATTGAACCGGTTTAAACCAGAAAAACCGGATTGAACCTGTTTAAACTGGATAAAACCGGACTGAACCAGTTAAAACCGGATAAAACCGGATTGATCCAGTTTAAACTGGTTTAAATAGGATAAAACCGGATTGAACTGGTTTAAACCAGATAAAAACTGATAGAACCAGACTGAACCAGTATAAACCGGTTTAAGCCAGATGAAACCGGATAGAACCGGTTTAAACTGGATAAAATCGGATTGAACCAGTTTAAACCAGATGAAACTGGAAAGAACCGGTTTACACTGGATAGAAGAGGATTGAACCGGTATAAAACGGATAGAACCGGATTGAACCGGTTCCAACCGGTTTAAACCAGACAAAACCGGATAGAACCGGTTGAAACTGGATAAAACCGGATTGAACCGGTTGAAACCGGATGAAACCGGATTGAACCGGTTTAAACCAGATAAAACTGGATTGAACCCTTTTAAACCAGTTTAAACTGGATAGAACTGGATAGAACCGGTTCAAACCGGATAAAACCGGATTGAACCTGTTAAACCAGTTTCAACCGGATAAAACCGGAGTGAACCGGTTTGAACCGGTTTAAACCTGATAAAACCGGATTGAGTCAGTTTAAACCGGTTTAAACCAGATAAAACTGGATTGAACCAGTTTAAACTGGTTTAAACCGGATAAAACCGGATTGAACCGGTTAAACCAGTTTCAACCGGATTGAACCGGATAGAAACAGTTTAAACTGGATAAAACCGGATTGAACCGGTTTAAACCTGATTAAACTGGATAAAACCGGATTGAACGGGATTAAACCGGTTTAAACCGGATGAAACCAGATTGAAACGGTTTAAACCGGATAAAACCGGATTGAACCGGCTTACACCGGTTTAAACCTGATAAAACTGCATTGAACCGGTTTAAACTGGTATAAACCGGATAAATCCGGAATGAACTGGTGTAAACTGGTTTAAACCGGACAGAACTGGATAGAACCGGTTTAAGCCGGATAAAATCGGATTGAACCGGTTTAAACCGGTTTAAACCGGATAGAACCGGATTGAACCGGTTTAAACCAGTTTAAACCGAATAGAACCGGATAGAAATGGTTTAAACCGGTTTAATCTGGATAGAACCGGATAGAACCGGTTTAAACCGGTTTAAACCGGATAGAAACGGATTGAACCGGTTTAAACCGGATAAAACCGGATAGAACCGGTTTAAACTGGTTTAAACGGGATAGAACCGGGTAGAACCAGTTTAAAACGGATAAAACTAGATTGAACAGGTTTAAACCGGTTTAATCCGGATAAAACCGAATTGAACCGGTTGAAACCGGAGAAAAACGGATTGAACTGGTTGAACCGGTTTTAACCGGATAAAACCGGATTGAACCGGTTTAAACCGGTTGAAACCGGATAGAATCGGATTGAACTGGTTTAAACCGGATAAAAAAAGATAGAACTGGTATAAACCGGATAGAACTGGATTGAACCGGTTTAAACCGGTTTACACAGGATAAAATCGGATTGAACCGGTTTAAACTGGTTTAAATCGGTTAAAACCGGATTGAACCGGTTTAAATTTGATAAAACCAGATTGAACCAGTTTAAACCGGTTTAAACCGGATAAAAACGGATTGAACCGGTTTAAACCGGTTTAAACTAGATAAAACCGGATTGAACCGGTTTAAACAGGATAAAAACGGATAGGACCAGATTGAACCGGTTTAAACCGGTTTAAACCAGATGAAACTGGATAGAACTGGTTTAAAGCAGATAGAAAGGGATTGAACCGTTTTAAACCGGTTTAAACCGGATAAAACCAGATTGAACCAGTTTAAACCGGTTTAAACCGGATAAAAACTGATTGAACCGGTTTAAACCGGTTTAAACTAGATAAAACCGGATTGAACCGGTTTAAACAGGATAAAAACGGATAGGACCGGATTGAACCGGTTTAAACCGGTTTAAACCAGATGAAACTGGATAGAACTGGTTTAAAGCAGATAGAAAGGGATTGAACCGTTTTAAACCGGTTTAAACCGGATAAAACCAGATTGAACCGGTTTAAACCAGATAAAACCGGATTGAACCGGTTTAAACCGGTGTGCACCGTATAGAACCGGATTGAACGTGATTAAACCGGATAAAACTGGATTGAACCAGTTTAAACTGGATAAAACCGGATGGAAACCTTTTAAACTGGATAGAACTGGATTGAACCGGTTTAAACCAGAAAAACCGGATTGAACCTGTTTAAACCGGATAAAACAGGACTGAACCGGTTTAAACCGGATTGATCCAGTTTAAACTGGTTTAAACCGGATAAAACCGGATAGAACCGGGTTGAACCAGATTGAAGCGGTTTAAACCGGTTTAAACCAGATAAAACCGGATAGAACGTGTTTAAAACGGAAAAAAGCAGATTTAACCGGATTAAACCGGTTTAAACAGGATTAAACTGGATTGAATAAGTTTAAACCGGATTGAACCGGTTTAAACCGGTTTAAAACGGATAGAACCGGATTGAACCGGTTTAAACCGCTTTAAACTACATAAAACCGGATTGAACTGTTTTAAACAGGATAAAACCGGATTGAACCGGTTTAAAAGGTGTAAACAGGATAAAACCGCATTGAACCGGTTTAAACCGGATAAAACCGGATCGATCCGGTTTAAACTGGTTTAAAACGGATAAAACAGGATCGAACTGCTTTAAAGCGGATAGAAAGGGTTTGAACCGGTTTAAACCGGATTGAACCGGTTTAAACCGGATAAAACCGGATTGAACCGGTTTAAACCAGTTTGAACCGTATAGAACCGGATTGAACGTGTTTAAACCGGATAGAACCGGATTGAACCGGTTTAAACCAGAAAAACCGGATTGAACCTGTTTAAACTGGATAAAACTGGACTGAACCAGTTAAAACCGGATAAAACCGGATTGATCCGGTTTAAACTGGTTTAAATAGGATAAAACCGGATTGAACTGGTTTAAACCGGATAAAAACTGATAGAACCAGACTGAACCAGTATAAACCGGTTTAAGCCAGATGAAACCGGATAGAACCGGTTTAAACTGGATAAAATCGGATTGAACCAGTTTAAACCAGATTAAACTGGAAAGAACCGGTTTACACTGGATAGAAGAGGATTGAACCGGTATAAACCGGATAGAACCGGATTGAACCGGTTTAAACCGGTTTAAACCGGATAGAACCGGATTGAACCGGTTCCAACCGGTTTAAACCAGATAAAACCGGATAGAACCGGTTGAAACTGGATAAAACCGGATTGAACCGGTTGAAACCGGATGAAACCGGATAGAACCGGTTTAAACCGGATAGAACCGGATTGAACCGGTGTAAACCGTTTAAAAGTGGATAAAACCGGATTGAACTGGTTTAAACAGGATAAAACCGGATTGATCCGGTTTAAAATGTTTTAAACAGGATTAAACCGGATTGAACCGGTTGAAACCGATTGATCCGGTTTAGACCGTTTTAAACCGGATAAAACCGGATAGAACTGGTTTAAAGCAGATAGAAAGGGATTGAACCGTTTTAAACCGGTTTAAACCGGATAAAACCAGATTGAACCAGTTTAAACTGGTTTAAACTGGATAAAACCGATTGAACCGGTTTAAACTGGATAAAACCGGATTGAACCGGTTTAAACCGGTGTGAACCGTATAGAACCGGATTGAACGTGTTTAACCGGATGAAACCGGATTGAACCAGTTTAAACCGGATAAAACCGGATGGAAACCGTTTAAACTGGATAGAACTGGATTGAACCGGTTTAAACCAGAAAAACCGGATTGAACCTGTCTAAACCGGATAAAACCGGACTGAACCGGTTTAAACTGGATAAAACCGGATTGATCCGGTTTAAACTGGTTTAAACCAGATAAAACCGGATAGAACAGGGTTGAACCAGATTGAAGCGGTTGAAACCGGTTTAAACCAGATAAAACAAGATAGAACGGATTTAAACCGGAAAAAAGCAGATTGAACCGGATTAAACCAGTTTAAACCGGATAAAACCGGATTGAATAAGTTTAAACCGGATTGAACCGGTTTAAACTGGTTTAAAATGGATAGAACGGGATTGAACCGGTTTAAACCAGTTTAAGGTGGATAAAACCGGATTGAACTGGTTTAAACAGGATAAAACCGAATTGAACCAGTTTAAAATGGTTTAAACAGGATAAAACCGCATTGAACCGGTTTAAACCGGATAAAACCGGATCCATCCTGTTTAAACTGGTTTAAACCGGATAAAACAGGATAGAACTAGTTTAAAGCGGATAGAAAGGGACTGAAACGGTTTAAACCGGATTAAACCGGATTAAACCGTATAAAACCAGATTGAAACGGTTTAAACCTGTTTAAACTGGATAAAACCGGATTGAACTGGTTTAAACCGGTTTGAACCGTATAGAACCGGATTGAACGTGTTTAAACTGGATAAAACCGGATTGAACCGGTTTAAACCGGATAAAACCATATTGAACCGGTTTAAATAGGTTTAAAGTGGACAAAACCGGATTGAACTGGTTTAAACAGGATAAAACCGGATTGAACCGGTTTAAAGCGGATAAAACAAGATAGAACTGGTTTATAACGGATAGAACCGGATTGAACTGGTTTAAACCGGTTTAAACCGGATAAAACCGGGTTGAACCGGTTTAAACCTGATTAAACCGGATAAAACCGGACTGATCTGGTTTAAACTTGTTAAAACCGGATTGAACCGGTTTAAACGGGTTTAAACCAGATAAAAGCGGATTGAACCGGTTTAAACAGGACAGAACCGTACTGAACCGGTTTAAACAGGTTTCAAGTGGATAAAACCGGATTGAACTGGTATAAACTGGATAAAACCGGATAGAACGGGGTTGAACCAGATTGAAGCGGTTTAAACCGGTTTAAACCAGATAAAACCGGATAGAACGTGTTTAAAACGGAAAAAAGCAGATTTAACCGGATTAAACTGGTCTAAACACGATAAAACCGGATTGAACCGGTTTAAAATGGTTTAAACAGGATAAAACCACATTGAACCGGTTTAAACCGGATAAAACCGGATCGATCCGGTTTAAACCGGTTTAAAACGGATAAAACAGGATCGAAATGCTTTAAAGCGGATAGAAAGGGTTTGAACCGGTTTAAACCGGATTGAACCGGTTTAAACCGGATAAAACCGGATTGAACCGGTTTAAACCAGTTTGAACCGTATAGAACCGGATTGAACGTGTTTAAACCGGATAGAACCGGATTGAACCGGTTTAAACCAGAAAAACCGGATTGAACCTGTTTAAACTGGATAAAACCGGACTGAACCAGTTAAAACCGGATAAAACCGGATTGATCCAGTTTAAACTGGTTTAAATAGGATAAAACCGGATTGAACTGGTTTAAACCAGATAAAAACTGATAGAACCAGACTGAACCAGTATAAACCGGTTTAAGCCAGATGAAACCGGATAGAACCGGTTTAAACTGGATAAAATCGGATTGAACCAGTTTAAACCAGATGAAACTGGAAAGAACCGGTTTACACTGGATAGAAGAGGATTGAACCGGTATAAAACGGATAGAACCGGATTGAACCGGTTCCAACCGGTTTAAACCAGATAAAACCGGATAGAACCGGTTGAAACTGGATAAAACCGGATTGAACCGGTTGAAACCGGATGAAACCGGATTGAACCGGTTTAAACCAGATAAAACTGGATTGAACCCTTTTAAACCAGTTTAAACTGGATAGAACTGGATAGAACCGGTTCAAACCGGATAAAACCGGATTGAACCTGTTAAACCAGTTTCAACCGGATAAAACCGGATTGAACCGGTTTAAACCGGATAAAACCGGAGTGAACCGGTTTGAACCGGTTTAAACCTGATAAAACCGGATTGAGTCAGTTTAAACCGGTTTAAACCAGATAAAACTGGATTGAACCAGTTTAAACTGGTTTAAACCGGATAAAACCGGATTGAACCGGTTAAACCAGTTTCAACCGGATTGAACCGGATAGAAACAGTTTAAACTGGATAAAACCGGATTGAACCGGTTTAAACCTGATTAAACTGGATAAAACCGGATTGAACCGGATTAAACCGGTTTAAACCGGATGAAACCAGATTGAAACGGTTTAAACCGGATAAAACCGGATTGAACCGGCTTACACCGGTTTAAACCTGATAAAACTGCATTGAACCGGTTTAAACTGGTATAAACCGGATAAATCCGGAATGAACTGGTGTAAACTGGTTTAAACCGGATAGAACCGGATAGAACCGGTTTAAGCCGGATAAAATCGGATTGAACCGGTTTAAACCGGTTTAAACTGGATAGAACCGGATTGAACCGGTTTAAACCAGTTTAAACCGAATAGAACCGGATAGAAATGGTTTAAACCGGTTTAATCTGGATAGAACCGGATAGAACCGGTTTAAACCGGTTTAAACCGGATAGAAACGGATTGAACCGGTTTAAACCGGATAAAACCGGAGAGAACCGGTTTAAACTGGTTTAAACGGGATAGAACCGGGTAGAACCAGTTTAAAACGGATAAAACTAGATTGAACAGGTTTAAACCGGTTTAATCCGGATAAAACCGAATTGAACCGGTTGAAACCGGAGAAGAACGGATTGAACTGGTTGAACCGCTTTAAATCGGATAGAACCGGATTGAACCGGTTTAAACCGCATAAACCCGGATTGATCCGGTTTGAACCGGTTTAAACCGGATAGATCGGTTTAAACCGGATAAAAGAGGATTGAACCGGTTTAAACGGGTTTAAACCAGATAAAAGCGGATTGAACCAGTTTAAACCGGATAAAAACGGATTGAACCGGTTTAATCCGGTTTAAACCGGATAGAAACGGATTGAAACGGTATAAAACGGGTTAAACCGGATAAAACCGGATTGAACTGTTTTAAACCGGATAAAACCGGATTGAACCGGTTTAAACTGCTTTAAACAGGATAAAATCAGGTTGAACCAGTTTAAACTGGTTTAATCCGTATAAAACCGGATTGAACCAGTTTAAACCGGTTTAAACCAGATAAAAGCAGATTGAACCGCTTTAGACCGGATAGAACCGGACTGAACCGGTTTAAACCGGTTTTAACTGGATAAAACCGGATTGAACCGGTTTAAACCGGTTTAAACAGGATAGAATCGGATTGAACTGGTTTAAACCGGATAAAACAAGATAGAACTGGTATAAACCGGATAGAACTGGATTGAACCGGTTTAAACCGGTTTAAACAGGATAAAATCGGATTGAACCGATTTAAAATGGTTTAAATCGGTTAAAACCGGATTGAACCGGTTTAAACTTGATAAAACCAGATTGAACCAGTTTAAACCGGTTTAAACCGGATAAAAACGGATTGAACCGGTTTAAACCGGTTTAAACTAGATAAAACCGGATTGAACCGGTTTAAACAGGATAAAAACGGATAGGACCGGATTGAACCGGTTTAAACCGGTTTAAACCAGATGAAACTGGATAGAACTGGTTTAAAGCAGATAGAAAGGGATTGAACCGTTTTAAACCGGTTTAAACCGGATAAAACCAGATTGAACCAGTTTAAACCGGTTTAAACCGGATAAAAACGGATTGAACCGGTTTAAACCGGTTTAAACTAGATAAAACCGGATTGAACCGGTTTAAACAGGATAAAAAGGGATAGGACCGGATTGAACCGGTTTAAACCGGTTTAAACCAGATGAAACTGGATAGAACTGGTTTAAAGCAGATAGAAAGGGATTGAACCGTTTTAAACCGGTTTAAACCAGATAAAACCAGATTGAACCGGTTTAAACCAGATAAAACCGGATTGAACCGGTTTAAACTGGTGTGAACCGTATAGAACCGGATTGAACGTGATTAAACCGGATAAAACTGGATTGAACCAGTTTAAACCGGATAAAACCGGATGGAAACCTTTTAAACTGGATAGAACTGGATTGAACCGGTTTAAACCAGAAAAACCGGATTGGACCTGTTTAAACCGGATAAAACAGGACTGAACCGGTTTAAACCGGATTGATCCGGTTTAAACTGGTTTAAACCGGATAAAACCGGATAGAACCGGGTTGAACCAGATTGAAGCGGTTTAAACCGGTTTAAACCAGATAAAACCGGATAGAACGTGTTTAAAACGGAAAAAAGCAGATTTAACCGGATTAAACCGGTTTAAACAGGATTAAACTGGATTGAATAAGTTTAAACCGGATTGAACTGGTTTAAACCGGTTTAAAACGGATAGAACTGGATTGAACCGGTTTAAACCGCTTTAAACTACATAAAAACGGATTGAACTGTTTTAAACAGGATAAAACCGGATTGAACCGGTTTAAAAGGTTTAAACAGGATAAAACCGCATTGAACCGGTTTAAACCGGATAAAACCGTATCGATCCGGTTTAAACCGGTTTAAAACGGATAAAACAGGATCGAACTGCTTTAAAGCGGATAGAAAGGGTTTGAACCGGTTTAAACCGGATTGAACCGGTTTAAACCGGATAAAACCGGATTGAACCGGTTTAAACCAGTTTGAACCGTATAGAACCGGATTGAACGTGTTTAAACCGGATAGAACCGGATTGAACCAGTTTAAACCAGAAAAACCGGATTGAACCTGTTTAACATGGATAAAACCGGACTGAACCAGTTAAAACCTGATAAAACCGGATTGATCCGGTTTAAACTGGTTTAAATAGGATAAAACCGGATTGAACTGGTTTAAACCGGATAAAAACTGATAGAACCAGACTGAACCAGTATAAACCGGTTTAAGCCAGATGAAACCGGATAGAACCGGTTTAAACTGGATAAAATCGGATTGAACCAGTTTAAACCAGATTAAACTGGAAAGAACCGGTTTACACTGGATAGAAGAGGATTGAACCGGTATAAACCGGATAGAACCGGATTGAACCGGTTCCAACTGGTTTAAACCAGATAAAACCGGATAGAACCGGTTGAAACTGGATAAAACCGGATTGAACCGGTTGAAACCGGATGAAACCGGATAGAACCGGTTTAAACCGGATAGAACCGGATTGAACCGGTGTAAACCGTTTAAAAGTGGATAAAACCGGATTGAACTGGTTTAAACTGGATAAAACCGATTGAACCGGTTTAAACTGGATAAAACCGGATTGAACCGGTTTAAACCGGTGTGAACCGTATAGAACCGGATTGAACGTGTTTAACCGGATGAAACCGGATTGAACCGGTTTAAACCGGATAAAACCGGATGGAAACCGTTTAAACTGGATAGAACTGGGTTGAACTGGTTTAAACCAGAAAAACCGGATTGAACCTGTCTAAACCGGATAAAACCGGACTGAACCGGTTTAAACTGGATAAAACCGGATTGATCCGGTTTAAACTGGTTTAAACCAGATAAAACCGGATAGAACCGGGTTGAACCAGATTGAAGCGGTTGAAACCGGTTTAAACCAGATAAAACAGGATAGAACGGATTTAAACCGGAAAAAAGCAGATTGAACCGGATTAAACCAGTTTAAACCGGATTAAACCGGATTGAATAAGTTTAATCCGGATAGAACCGGCTTAAACCGGTTTAAACCAGATAAAACTGCATTGAACCGGATTAAACAGGTATAAACCGGATAAATCCGGAATGAACTGGTTTAAACCGGTTTAAACCGGATAGAACCGGATAGAAAAGGTTTAAACCGGATAAAACCGGATTGAACCGGTTAAACCAGTTTCAACCGGATTGAACCGGATAGAACCAGTTTAAACTGGATAAAACCGGATTGAACCGGTTTAAACCTGATTAAACTGGATAAAACCGGATTGAACCGGATTAAACCGGTTTAAACCGGATGAAACCAGATTGAAACGGTTTAAACCGGATAAAACCGGATTGAACCGGTTAAACCAGTTTCAACCGGATTGAACCGGATAGAACCAGTTTAAACTGGATAAAACCGGATTGAACCGGTTTAAACCGGTTTAAATCGGATAGAACCGGATTGAACCGGTTTATTCCGGAGAAAACCGGATTGAACTGGTTGAACCGGTTTAAATCAGATAGAACCGGATTGAACCGGTTTAAACCGCATAAACCCCGATTGAACCGGTTTGAACCGGTTTAAACCGGAAAGAACCGGTTTAATCAGTATTAAACTGGATGGAACCGGTTTAAACCGGATAAAAGCGGATTGAACCGGTTTAAACCGGTTTCAACCGGATAGAACCGTATTGAACTGGTTTAAACCAGATAAAACCGGATTGAACTGGTTTAAACTGGATAAAACCGGATTGAACCGGTTTAAACCAGTTTAAACAGGCTAGAGCCGGATAGAACGGGTTCAAACTGGATAAAACCGGATTGAACCGGTTAAAACAGTTTCAACAGGATAAAACCGGATTGAACCAGTTTACACCAGATAAAACCGGATTGAACTGGTTTAAACCGGTTTAAACCGGATGAAACCGGATTTAACCGGTTTCATCCGGTTTAAACGGGATAAAACCGGATTGAACCGGTTTAAACCGGTTTAAACAGGATAAAACGGGATTGAACCGGTTTAAACCAGTTTAAACCGGATAGAACCGGATTGAACCAGTTTAAACCGGACAAAACCGGATAGAACCGGTTAAAACCAGTTTAAACAGGATAGAACCGGTTCAAACCGTTTTAAACCGGATGAAACCGGATTGAACTGGTTTAAACCAGATAAAACTGGATTGAACCCTTTTAAACCAGTTTAAACTGGATAGAACTGGATAGAACCGGTTCAAACTGGATAAAACCGGATTGAACCGGTTAAACCAGTTTCAACCGGATAAAACCGGATTGAACCGGTTTAAACCAGATAAAACCGGAGTGATCCGGTTTGAACCGGTTTAAACCTGATAAAACCGGATTGAGTCAGTTTAAACCGGTTTCAACCGGATAAAAGCAGATTTAAAAGGATCAAACCGGTTTCAACCGGATTGAAGCGGATAGAACCGGTTTAAACTGGATAAAACCGGATTGAACCGGTTTAAACCTGTTTAAAACGGATAAAACCGGATTGAACCAGATTAAACCGGTTTAAACCGGATGAAACCAGATTGAAACGGTTTAAACCGGATAAAACCGGATTGAACCGGCTTAAACCGGTTTAAACCAGATAAAACTGCATTGAACCGGTTTAAACTGGTATAAACCGGATAAATCCGGAATGAACTGGTTTAAACCGGTTTAAAGCGGAGAGAACCGGATAGAAAAGGTTTAAACCGGATAGAACCGGATTGAACCGCTTTAAACCAGTTTAAACCGAATAGAACCGGATAGAACTGGTTTAAACTGGTTTAAACCGGATAGAACCGGATAGAACTGGTTTAAACCGGATAAAACCGGATTGAACCGGTTAAACCAGTTTCAACTGGATTGAACCGGATAGAAACAGTTTAAACTGGATGAAACCGGATTGAACTGGATTAAACCGGTTTAAACTGGATGAAACCAGATTGAAATGGTTTAAACCGGATAAAACGGGATTGAACCGGCTTAAACCGGTTTAAACCTGATAAAACTGCATTGAACCGGTTTAAACTGGTATAAACCGGATAAATCCGGAATGAACTGGTTTAAACTGGTTTAAACCGGATAGAACAGGTTTAAGCCGGATAAAACCGGATTGAACCGGTTTAAACCGGTTTAAACCGGATAGAACCGGATTGAAACGCTTTAAACCAGTTTAAACCGAATAGAACCGGATAGAACTGGTTTAAACCGGTTTGAACTGGATAGAACCGGATAGAACCGGTTTAAACCGGATAAAACCGGATTGAACCGGTTTAAACCGGTTTAAACCGGATAGAAACGGATTGAACCGGTTTAAACCGGATAAAACCGGATAGAACCGGTTTGAACTGATTTAAACTGGATAGAACCGGATAGAACCAGTTTAAAACGGATAAAACAAGATTGAACAGGTTTAAACCGGTTTAAACCGGATAGAACCGGATTGAACCGCTTTAAACCAGTTTAAACCGAATAGAACCGAATAGAACTGGTTTAAACGGGTTTAAACCGGATAGAACTGGATAGAACCGGTTTAAACCGGATAAAACCGGATTGAACCAGTTTAAACCGGTTTAAACCGGATAGAAATGGATTGAACCGGTTTAAACCGGATAAAACCGGATAGAACCGGTTTGAACTGATTTAAACTGGATAGAACCGGATAGAACCAGTTTAAAACGGATAAAACTAGATTGAACAGGTTTAAACCGGTTTAAACCGGATAAAACCGAATTGAACCGGTTTAAACCAGTTTAAACCGGAGAAAACCGGATTGAACCGGTTTAAACCGGTTTAAACCGGAGAAAACCGGATTGAACCGGTTTAAACCGGTTTAAACCGGAGAAAACCGGATTGAACCGGTTTAAACCGGTTTAAACCGGAGAAAACCGGATTGAACCGGTTTATTCTGGAGAAAACCGGATTGAACGGGTTGAACCGGTTTAAATCGGGTAGAACCGGATTGAACCGGTTTAAACCGCATAAACCCGGATTGAACCGGTTTGAACCGGTTTAAACCGGAAAGAACCGGTTTAATCAGGACTAAACTGGATGGAACCGGTTTAAACCGGATAAAAGCGGATTGAACCGGTTTAAACCGGTTTCAACCGGATAGAACCGTATTGACCTGGTTTAAACCAGATAAAACCGGATTGAACTGGTTTAAACTGGATAAAACCGGATTGAACCGGTTTAAACCAGTTTAAACAGGATAGAGCCGGATAGAACGGTTTCAAACTGGATAAAACCGGATTGAACCGGTTAAACCAGTTTCAACAGGATAAAACCGGATTGAACCAGTTTACACCAGATAAAACCGGATTGAACTGGTTTAAACCGGTTTAAACCGGATGATACCGGATTTAACCGGTTTAATCCGGTTTAAACGGGATAAAACCGGATTGAACCAGTTTAAACCGGTTTAAACAGGATAAAACGGGATTGAACCGGTTTAAACCAGTTTAAACCGGACAAAACCGGATAGAACCGGTTAAAACCAGTTTAAACAGGATAGAACCGGTTCAAACCGTTTTAAACCGGATGAAACCGGATTGAACCGGTTTAAACCAGATAAAACTGGATTGAACCCTTTTAAACCAGTTTAAACTGGATAGAACTGGATAGAACCGGTTCAAACTGGATAAAACCGGATTGAACCGGTTAAACCAGTTTCAACCGGATAAAACCGGATTGAACCGGTTTAAACCAGATAAAACCGGAGTGATCCGGTTTGAACCGGTTTAAAGCTGATAAAACCGGTTTGAGTCAGTTTAAACCGGTTTAAACCGGATAAAATTGGATTGAACCGGTTTAAACTGGTTTAAACCGGATAAAACCGGATTGAACCGGTTTCAACCGGATAAAAGCAGATTTAAAAGGTTCAAACCGGTTTCAACCGGATTGAACCGGATAGAACCGGTTTAAACTGGATAAAACCGGATTGAACCGGTTTAAACCTGTTTAAAACGGATAAAACCGGATTGAACCGGATTAAACCGGTTTAAACCAGATGAAACCAGATTGAAACGGTTTAAACCGGATAAAACCGGATTGAACTGGCTTAAACCGGTTTAAACCAGATAAAACTGCATTGAACCGGTTTAAACCGGTATAAACCGGATAAATCCGGAATGAACTGGTTTAAACCGGTTTAAAGCGGAGAGAACCGGATAGAAAAGTTTTAAACCAGATAGAACCGGATTGAACCGCTTTAAACCAGTTTAAACCGAATAGAACCGGATAGAACTGGTTTAAACTGGTTTAAACCGGATAGAACCGGATAGAACTGGTTTAAACCGGATAAAACCAGATTGAACCGGTTAAACCAGTTTCAACCGGATTGAACCGGATAGAAACAGTTTAAACTGGATAAAACCGGATTGAACCAGTTTAAACCTGATTAAACTGGATAAAACCGGATTGAACAGGATTAAACCAGTTTAAACCGGATGAAACCAGATTGAAATGGTTTAAACCGGATAAAACGGGATTGAACCGGCTTAAACCGGTTTAAACCTGATAAAACTGCATTGAACCGGTTTAAACTGGTATAAACCGGATAAATCCGGAATGAACTGGTTTAAACTGGTTTAAACCGGATAGAACCGGATAGAACCGGTTTAAGCCGGATAAAATCGGATTGAACCGGTTTAAACCGGTTTAAACCAGATAGGACCGGATTGAAACGCTTTAAACCAGTTTAAACCGAATAGAACCGGATAGAAATGGTTTAAACCGGTTTAATCTGGATAGAACCGGATAGAACCGGTTTAAACGGGTTTAAACCGGATAGAAACGGATTGAACCGGTTTAAACCGGATAAAACCGGATAGAACCGGTTTAAACTGGTTTAAACGGGATAGAACCGGGTAGAACCAGTTTAAAACGGATAAAACTAGATTGAACAGGTTTAAACCGGTTTAATCCGGATAAAACCGAATTGAACCGGTTGAAACCGGAGAAAAACGGATTGAACTGGTTGAACCGGTTTAAATCGGATAGAACCGGATTGAACCGGTTTAAACCGCATAAACCCGGATTGATCTGGTTTGAACCGCTTTAAACCGGATAGATCGGTTTAAACCGGATAAAAGAGGATTGAGCCGGTTTAAACGGGTTTAAACCAGATAAAAGCGGATTGAACCAGTTTAAACCGGATAAAAACGGATTGAACCGGTTTAAACCGGTTTAAACCGGATAGAAACGGATTGAAACGGTATAAAACGGGTTAAACCGGATAAAACCGGATTGAACCGGTTTAAACTGGTTTAAACAGGATAAAATCAGATTGAACCAGTTTAAACTGGTTTAATCCATATAAAACCGGATTGAACCAGTTTAAAACGGTTTAAACCAGATAAAAGCAGATTGAACCGCTTTAGACCGGATAGAACCGGACTGAACCGGTTTAAACCGGTTTTAACCGGATAAAACCGGATTGAACCGGTTTAAACCGGTTTAAACCGGATAGAATCGGATTGAACTGGTTTAAACCGGATAAAACAAGATAGAACTGGTATAAACCGGATAGAACTGGATTGAACCGGTTTAAACCGGTTTAAACAGGATAAAATCGGATTGAACCGGTGTAAACCGTTTAAAAGTGGATAAAACCGGAATGAACTGGTTTAAACTGGATAAAACCGATTGAACCGGTTTAAACTGGATAAAACCAGATTGAACCGGTTTAAACCGGTGTGAACCGTATAGAACCGGATTGAACGTGTTTAACCGGATGAAACCGGATTGAACCGGTTTAAACCGGATAAAACAGGATAGAACGGATTTAAACCGGAAAAAAGCAGATTGAACCGGATTAAACCAGTTTAAACCGGATAAAACCGGATTGAATAAGTTTAAACCGGATTGAACCGGTTTAAACTGGTTTAAAACGGATAGAACCGGATTGAACCAGTTTAAACCAGTTGAAGGTGGATAAAACCGGATTGAACTGGTTTAAACAGGATAAAACCGAATTGAACCAGTTTAAAATGGTTTAAACAGGATAAAACCGCATTGAACCGGTTTAAACCGGATAAAACCGGATCCATCCTGTTTAAACTGGTTTAAACCGGATAAAACAGGATAGAACTAGTTTAAAGCAGATAGAAAGGGACTGAAAGGGTTTAAAACGGATTAAACCGGATTAAACCGGATAAAACCAGATTGAACCGGTTTAAACCAGTTTAAACTGGATAAAACCGGATTGAACTGGTTTAAACCGGTTTGAACCGTATAGAACCGGATTGAACGTGTTTAAACTGGATAAAACCGGATTGAACCGGTTTAAACCGGATAAAACCATATTGAACCGGTTTAAACAGGTTTAAAGTGGACAAAAACGGATTGAACTGGTTTAAACAGGATAAAACCGGATTGAACCCGTTTAAAGCGGATAAAACAAGATAGAACTGGTTTATAACGGATAGAACCGGATTGAACTGGTTTAAACCGGTTTAAACCGGATAAAACCGGATTGAACCGGTTAAACCAGTTTCAACCGGATTGAACCGGATAGAACCAGTTTAAACTGGATAAAACCGGATTGAACCAGTTTAAACCTGATTAAACTGGATAAAACCGGATTGAACCGGATTAAACCGGTTTAAACCGGATGAAACCAGATTGAAACGGTTTAAACCGGATAAAACTGGATTGAAACCGGGTTAAACCGGTTTAAACCAGATAAAAATGCATTAAACCGGTTTAAACTGGTATAAACCGGATAAATCCGGAATGAACTGGTTTAAACCGGTTTAAACCGGATAGAACCGGTTTAAACCGGATAAAACCGGATTGAACCGGTTTAAACCGGTTTAAACCGGAGAGAACCGGATTGAACCGCTTTAAACCAGTTTAAACCGAATAGAACCGGATAGAACTGGTTTAAACCGGTTTGAACTGGATAGAACCGGATAGAACCGGTTTAAACCGGATAAAACCGGATTGAACTGGTTTAAACCGGTTTAAACCGGATAGAAATGGATTGAATCGGTTTAAACTGGAGAAAACCGGATAGATCCGGTTTAAACTGGTTTAAACTGGATAGAACCGGATAGAACCAGTTTAAAACGGATAAAACTAGATTGAACAGGTTTAAACCGGTTTAAACCGGATAGAACCGGATTGAACCGCTTTAAACCAGTTTAAACCGAATAGAACCGAATAGAACTGGTTTAAACCGGTTTAAACCGGATAGAACCGGATAGAACCGGTTTAAACCGGATAAAACCAGATTGAACCGGTTTAAACCGGTTTAAACCGGTTTGAACCGAATAGAAGCGGTTTAAACCGGATAAAACCGGATTGAACCAGTTTAAACCGGTTTAAACCGGATAGAAACGGATTGAACCGGTTTAAACCGGATAAAACCGGATAGAACCGGTTTGAACTGATTTAAACTGGATAGAACCGGATAGAACCAGTTTAAAACGGATAAAACTAGATTGAACAGGTTTAAACCGGTTTAAACCGGATAGAACCGGATTGAACTGCTTTAAACCAGTTTAAACCGAATAGAACCGAATAGAACTGGTTTAAACGGGTATAAACCGGATAGAACCGGATAGAACCGGTTTAAACCGGATAAAACCGGATTGAACCAGTTTAAACCGGTTTCAACCGGATAGAAACGGATTGAACCGGTTTAAACCGGATAAAACCGGATAGAACCGGTTTGAACTGATTTAAACTGGATAGAACCGGATAGAACCAGTTTAAAACGGATAAAACTAGATTGAACAGGTTTAAACCGGTTTAAACCGGATAAAACCGAATTGAACCGGTTTAAACCAGTTTAAACTGGAGAAAACCGGATTGAACCGGTTTAAACCGGTTTAAACCGGAGAAAACCGGATTGAACCGGTTTAAACCGGTTTAAACCGGAGAAAACCGGATTGAACCGGTTTAAACCGGTTTAAACCGGAGAAAACCGGATTGAACCGGTTTAAACCGGTTTAAATCGGATAGAACCGGATTGAACCGGTTTATTCCGGAGAAAACCGGATTGAACTGGTTGAACCGGTTTAAATCGGATAGAACCGGATTGAACCGGTTTAAACCGCATAAACCCGGATTGAACCGGTTTGAACCGGTTTAAACCGGAAAGAACCGGTTTAATCAGGACTAAACTGGATGGAACCGGTTTAAACCGGATAAAAGCGGATTGAACCCGTTTAAACCGGTTTCAACCGGATAGAACCGTATTGACCTGGTTTAAACCAGATAAAACCGGATTGAACTGGTTTAAACTGGATAAAACCGGATTGAACCGGTTTAAACCAGTTTAAACAGGATAGAGCCGGATAGAACGGGTTCAAACTGGATAAAACCGGATTGAACCGGTTAAAACAGTTTCAACAGGATAAAACCGGATTGAACCAGTTTACACCAGATAAAAACGGATTGAACTGGTTTAAACCGGTTTAAACCGGATGATACAGGATTTAACCGGTTTAATCCGGTTTAAACGGGATAAAACCGGATTGAACCAGTTTAAACCGGTTTAAACAGGATAAAACGGGATTGAACCGGTTTAAACCAGTTTAAACCGGATAGAACCGGATTGAACCAGTTTAAACCGGACAAAACCGGATAGAACCGGTTAAAACCAGTTTAAACAGGATAGAACCGGTTCAAACCGTTTTAAACCGGATGAAACCGGATTGAACCGGTTTAAACCAGATAAAACTGGATTGAACCCTTTTAAACCAGTTTAAACTGGATAGAACTGGATAGAACCGGTTCAAACTGGATAAAACCGGATTGAACCGGTTAAACCAGTTTCAACCGGATAAAACCGGATTGAACCGGTTTAAACCAGATAAAACCGGAGTGATCCGGTTTGAACCGGTTTAAACCTGATAAAACCGGTTTGAGTCAGTTTAAACCGGTTTAAACCGGATAAAATTGGATTGAACCGGTTTAAACTGGTTTAAACCGGATAAAACCGGATTGAACCGGTTTCAACCGGATAAAAGCAGATTTAAAAGGATCAAACCGGTTTCAACCGGATTGAACCGGATAGAACCGGTTTAAACTGGATAAAACCGGATTGAACCGGTTTAAACCTGTTTAAAACGGATAAAACCGGATTGAACCGGATTAAACCGGTTTAAACCGGATGAAACCAGATTGAAACGGTTTAAACCGGATAAAACCCGATTGAACCGGCTTAAACCGGTTTAAACCAGATAAAACTGCATTGAACCGGTTCAAACCGGTATAAACCGGATAAATCCGGAATGAACTGGTTTAAACCGGTTTAAAGAGGAGAGAACCGGATAGAAAAGGTTTAAACCGGATAGAACCGGATTCAACCGCTTTAAACCAGTTTAAACCGAATAGAACCGGATAGAACTGGTTTAAACTGGTTTAAACCGGATAGAACCGGATAGAACTGGTTTAAACCGGATAAAACCGGATTGAACCGGTTAAACCAGTTTCAACCGGATTGAACCGGATAGAAACAGTTTAAACTGGATAAAACCGGATTGAACCGGTTTAAACCTGATTAAACTGGATAAAACCGGATTGAACTGGATTAAACCGGTTTAAACCGGATGAAACCAGATTGAAATGGTTTAAACCGGATAAAACGGGATTGAACCGGCTTAAACCTGTTTAAACCTGATAAAACTGCATTGAACCGGTTTAAACTGGTATAAACCGGATAAATCCGGAATGAACTGGTTTAAACTGGTTTAAACCGGATAGAACCGGATAGAACCGGTTTAAGCCGGATAAAATCGGATTGAACCGGTTTAAACCGGTTTAAACCGGATAGAACCGGATTGAAACGCTTTAAACCAGTTTAAACCGAATAGAACCGGATAGAAATGGTTTAAACCGGTTTAATCTGGATAGAACCGGATAGAACCGGTTTAAACGGGTTTAAACCGGATAGAAACGGATTGAACCAGTTTAAACCGGATAAAACCGGATAGAACCGGTTTAAACTGGTTTAAACGGGATAGAACCGGGTAGAACCAGTTTAAAACGGATAAAACTAGATTGAACAGGTTTAAACCGGTTTAATCCGGATAAAACCGAATTGAACCGGTTGAAACCGGAGAAAAACGGATTGAACTGGTTGAACCGGTTTAAATCGGATAGAACCGGATTGAACCGGTTTAAACCGCATAAACCCGGTTTGATCTGGTTTGAACCGCTTTAAACCGGATAGATCGGTTTAAACCGGATAAAAGAGGATTGAACCGGTTTAAACGGGTTTAAACCAGATAAAAGCGGATTGAACCAGTTTAAACCGGATAAAAGAGGATTGAACCGGTTTAAACTGGTTTAAACAGGATAAAATCAGATTGAACCAGTTTAAACTCGTTTTATCCATATAAAACCGGATTGAACCAGTTTAAACCGGTTTAAACCAGATAAAAGCAGATTGAACCGCTTTAGACCGGATAGAACTGGACTGAACCGGTTTAAACCGGTTTTAACCGGATAAAACCGGATTGAACCGGTTTAAACCGATTTAAACCGGATAGAATCGGATTGAACTGGTTTAAACCGGATAAAACAAGATAGAACTGGTATAAACGGGATAGAACTGGATTGAACCGGTTTAAACCGGTTTAAACAGGATAAAATCGGATTGAACCGGTTTAAACTGGTTTAAATCGGTTAAAACCGGATTGAACCGGTTTAAACTTGATAAAACCAGATTGAACCAATTTAAACCGGTTTAAACCGGATAAAAACGGATTGAACCGGTTGAAACCGGTTTAAACTAGATAAAACCGGATTGAACCGGTTTAAACAGGATAAAAACGGATAGGACCGGATTGAACCGGTTTAAACCGGTTTAAACCAGATGAAACTGGATAGAACTGGTTTAAAGCAGATAGAAAGGGATTGAACCGTTTTAAACCGTTTTAAACCGGATGAAACCAGATTGAAACGGTTTAAACCAGATAAAACCGGATTGAACCGGCTTAAACCGGTTTAAACCAGATAAAACTGCATTGAACCGGATTAAACCGGTATAAACTGGATAAATCCGGAATGAACTGGTTTAAACCGGTTTAAAGCGGAGAGAACCGGATAGAAAAGGTTTAAACCGGATAGAACCGGATTGAACCGCTTTAAACCAGTTTATACCGAATAGAACCGGATAGAACTGGTTTAAACTGGTTTAAACCGGATAGAACCGGATAGAACTGGTTTAAACCGGATAAAACCGGATTGAACCGGTTAAACCAGTTTCAACCGGATTGAACCGGATAGAAACAGTTTAAAATGGATAAAACTGGATTGAACCGGTTTAAACCTGATTAAACTGGATAAAACCGGATTGAACTGGATTAAACCGGTTTAAACCGGATGAAACCAGATTGAAACGGTTTAAACCGGATAAAACGGGATTGAACCGGCTTAAACCGGTTTAAACCTGATAAAACTGCATTGAACCGGTTTAAACTGGTATAAACCGGATAAATCCGGAATGAACTGGTTTAAACTGGTTTAAACCGGATAGAACCGGTTTAAGCCGGATAAAATCGGATTGAACCGGTTTAAACCGGTTTAAACCGGATAGAACCGGATTGAAACGCTTTAAACCAGTTTAAACCGAATAGAACCGGATAGAAATGGTTTAAACCGGTTTAATCTGGATAGAACCGGATAGAACCGGTTTAAACCGGTTTAAACCGGATAGAAACGGATTGAACCGGTTTAAACCGGATAAAACCGGATAGAACCGGTTTAAACTGGTTTAAACGGGATAGAACCGGGTAGAACCAGTTTAAAACGGATAAAACTAGATTGAACAGGTTTAAACCGGTTTAATCCGGATAAAACCGAATTGAACCGGTTGAAACCGGAGAAAAACGGATTGAACTGGTTGAACCGGTTTTAACCGTATAAAACCGGATTGAACCGGTTTAAACCGGTTTAAACCGGATAGAATCGGATTGAACTGGTTTAAACCGGATAAAAAAAGATAGAACTGGTATAAACCGGATAGAACTGGATTGAACCGGTTTAAACCGGTTTACACAGGATAAAATCGGATTGAACCGGTTTAAACTGGTTTAAATCGGTTAAAACCGGATTGAACCGGTTTAAACTTGATAAAACCAGATTGAACCAGTTTAAACCGGTTTAAACCGGATAAAAACGGATTGAACCGGTTTAAACCGGTTTAAACTAGATAAAACCGGATTGAACCGGTTTAAACAGGATAAAAACGGATAGGACCGGATTGAACCGGTTTAAACCGGTTTAAACCAGATGAAACTGGATAGAACTGGTTTAAAGCAGATAGAAAGGGATTGAACCGATTTAAACCGGTTTAAACCGGATAAAACCAGATTGAACCAGTTTAAACCGGTTTAAACCGGATAAAAACTGATTGAACCGGTTTAAACCGGTTTAAACTAGATAAAACCGGATTGAACCGGTTTAAACAGGATAAAAACGGATAGGACCGGATTGAACCGGTTTAAACCGGTTTAAACCAGATGAAACTGGATAGAACTGGTTTAAAGCAGATAGAAAGGGATTGAACCGTTTTAAACCGGTTTAAACCGGATAAAACCAGATTGAACCGGTTTAAACCAGATAAAACCGGATTGAACCGGTTTAAACCGGTGTGCACCGTATAGAACCGGATTGAACGTGATTAAACCGGATAAAACTGGATTGAACCAGTTTAAACCGGATAAAACCGGATGGAAACCTTTTAAACTGGATAGAACTGGATTGAACCGGTTTAAACCAGAAAAACCGCATTGAACCTGTTTAAACCGGATAAAACAGGACTGAACCGGTTTAAACCGGATTGATCCAGTTTAAACTGGTTTAAACCGGATAAAACCGGATAGAACCGGGTTGAACCAGATTGAAGCGGTTTAAACCGGTTTAAACCAGATAAAACCGGATAGAACGTGTTTAAAACGGAAAAAAGCAGATTTAACCGGATTAAACCGGTTTAAACAGGATTAAACTGGATTGAATAAGTTTAAACCGGATTGAACCGGTTTAAACCGGTTTAAAACGGATAGAACCGGATTGAACCGGTTTAAACCGCTTTGAACTACATAAAACCGGATTGAACTGTTTTAAACAGGATAAAACCGGATTGAACCGGTTTAAAAGGTTTAAACAGGATAAAACCGCATTGAACCGGTTTAAACCGGATAAAACCGGATCGATCCGGTTTAAACTGGTTTAAAACGGATAAAACAGGATCGAACTGCTTTAAAGCGGATAGAAAGGGTTTGAACCGGTTTAAACCGGATTGAACCGGTTTAAACCGGATAAAACTGGATTGAACCGGTTTAAACCAGTTTGAACCGTATAGAACCGGATTGAACGTGTTTAAACCGGATAGAACCGGATTGAACCGGTTTAAACCAGAAAAACCGGATTGAACCTGTTTAAACTGGATAAAACCGGACTGAACCAGTTAAAACCGGATAAAACCGGATTGATCCGGTTTAAACTGGTTTAAATAGGATAAAACCGGATTGAACTGTTTTAAACCGGATAAAAACTGATAGAACCAGACTGAACCAGTATAAACCGGTTTAAGCCAGATGAAACCGGATAGAACCGGTTTAAACTGGATAAAATCGGATTGAACCAGTTTAAACCAGATTAAACTGGAAAGAACCGGTTTACACTGGATAGAAGAGGATTGAACCGGTATAAACCGGATAGAACCGGATTGAACCGGTTTAAACCGGTTTAAACCGGATAGAACCGGATTGAACCGGTTCCAACCGGTTTAAACCAGATAAAACCGGATAGAACCGGTTGAAACTGGATAAAACCGGATTGAACCGGTTGAAACCGGATGAAACCGGATAGAACCGGTTTAAACCGTTTAAAAGTGGATAAAACCGGATTGAACTGGTTTAAACAGGATAAAACCGGATTGATCCGGTTTAAAATGTTTTAAACAGGATTAAACCGGATTGAACCGGTTGAAACCGATTGATCCGGTTTAGACCGTTTTAAACCGGATAAAACCGGATAGAACTGGTTTAAAGCAGATAGAAAGGGATTGAACCGTTTTAAACCGGTTTAAACCGGATAAAACCAGATTGAACCAGTTTAAACTGGTTTAAACTGGATAAAACCGATTGAACCGGTTTAAACTGGATAAAACCGGATTGAACCGGTTTAAACCGGTGTGAACCGTATAGAACCGGATTGAACGTGTTTAACCGGATGAAACCGGATTGAACCAGTTTAAACCGGATAAAACCGGATGGAAACCGTTTAAACTGGATAGAACTGGATTGAACCGGTTTAAACCAGAAAAACCGGATTGAACCTGTCTAAACCGGATAAAACCGGACTGAACCGGTTTAAACTGGATAAAACCGGATTGATCCGGTTTAAACTGGTTTAAACCAGATAAAACCGGATAGAACAGGGTTGAACCAGATTGAAGCGGTTGAAACCGGTTTAAACCAGATAAAACAGGATAGAACGGATTTAAACCGGAAAAAAGCAGATTGAACCGGATTAAACCAGTTTAAACCGGATAAAACCGGATTGAATAAGTTTAAACCGGATTGAACCGGTTTAAACTGGTTTAAAATGGATAGAACGGGATTGAACCGGTTTAAACCAGTTTAAGGTGGATAAAACCGGATTGAACTGGTTTAAACAGGATAAAACCGAATTGAACCAGTTTAAAATGGTTTAAACAGGATAAAACCGCATTGAACCGGTTTAAACCGGATAAAACCGGATCCATCCTGTTTAAACTGGTTTAAACCGGATAAAACAGGATAGAACTAGTTTAAAGCGGATAGAAAGGGACTGAAACGGTTTAAACCAGATTAAACCGGATTAAACCGGATAAAACCAGATTGAAACGGTTTAAACCTGTTTAAACTGGATAAAACCGGATTGAACTGGTTTAAACCGGTTTGAACCGTATAGAACCGGATTGAACGTGTTTAAACTGGATAAAACCAGATTGAACCGGTTTAAACCGGATAAAACCATATTGAACCGGTTTAAATAGGTTTAAAGTGGACAAAACCGGATTGAACTGGTTTAAACAGGATAAAACCGGATTGAACCGGTTTAAAGCGGATAAAACAAGATAGAACTGGTTTATAACGGATAGAACCGGATTGAACTGGTTTAAACCGGATAAAACCGGGTTGAACCGGTTTAAACCTGATTAAACCGGATAAAACCGGACTGATCTGGTTTAAACTTGTTAAAACCGGATTGAACCGGTTTAAACGGGTTTAAACCAGATAAAAGCGGATTGAACCGGTTTAAACAGGACAGAACCGTACTGAACCGGTTTAAACAGGTTTCAAGTGGATAAAACCGGATTGAACTGGTATAAACTGGATAAAACCGGATAGAACGGGGTTGAACCAGATTGAAGCGGTTTAAACCGGTTTAAACCAGATAAAACCGGATAGAACGTGTTTAAAACGGAAAAAAGCAGATTTAACCGGATTAAACTGGTCTAAACACGATAAAACCGGATTGAACCGGTTTAAAATGGTTTAAACAGGATAAAACCGCATTGAACCGGTTTGAACCGGATAAAACCGGATCGATCCGGTTTAAACCGGTTTAAACCGGATAAAACCGGATTGAACCGGTTTAAACCAGTTTGAACCGTATAGAACCGGATTGAACGTGTTTAAACCGGATAGAACCGGATTGAACCGGTTTAAACCAGAAAAACCGGATTGAACCTGTTTAAACTGGATAAAACCGGACTGAACCAGTTAAAACCGGATAAAACCGGATTGATCCGGTTTAAACTGGTTTAAATAGGATAAAACCGGATTGAACTGGTTTAAACCAGATAAAAACTGATAGAACCAGACTGAACCAGTATAAACCGGTTTAAGCCAGATGAAACCGGATAGAACCGGTTTAAACTGGATAAAATCGGATTGAACCAGTTTAAACCAGATGAAACTGGAAAGAACCGGTTTACACTGGATAGAAGAGGATTGAACCGGTATAAAACGGATAGAACCGGATTGAACCGGTTCCAACCGGTTTAAACCAGATAAAACCGGATAGAACCGGTTGAAACTGGATAAAACCGGATTGAACCGGTTGAAACCGGATGAAACCGGATTGAACCGGTTTAAACCAGATAAAACTGGATTGAACCCTTTTAAACCAGTTTAAACTGGATAGAACTGGATAGAACCGGTTCAAACCGGATAAAACCGGATTGAACCTGTTAAACCAGTTTCAACCGGATAAAACCGGATTGAACCGGTTTAAACCGGATAAAACCGGAGTGAACCGGTTAGAACCGGTTTAAACCTGATAAAACCGGATTGAGTCAGTTTAAACCGGTTTAAACCAGATAAAACTGGATTGAACCAGTTTAAACTGGTTTAAACCGGATAAAACCGGATTGAACCGGTTAAACCAGTTCCAACCGGATTGAACCGGATAGAAACAGTTTAAACTGGATAAAACCGGATTGAACCGGTTTAAACCTGATTAAACTGGATAAAACCGGATTTAACTGGATTAAACCGGTTTAAACCGGATGAAACCAGATTGAAACGGTTTAAACCGGATAAAACCGGATTGAACCGGCTTACACCGGTTTAAACCTGATAAAACTGCATTGAACCGGTTTAAACTGGTATAAACCGGATAAATCCGGAATGAACTGGTTTAAACTGGTTTAAACCGGATAGAACCGGATAGAACCGGTTTAAGCCGGATAAAATCGGATTCAACCGGTTTAAACCGGTTTAAACCGGATAGAACCGGATTGAACCGGTTTAAACCAGTTTAAACCGAATAGAACCGGATAGAAATGGTTTAAACCGGTTTAATCTGGATAGAACCGGATAGAACCGGTTTAAACTGGTTTAAACCGGATAGAAACGGATTGAACCGGTTTAAACCGGATAAAACCGGAGAGAACCGGTTTAAACTGGTTTAAACGGGATAGAACCGGGTAGAACCAGTTTAAAACGGATAAAACTAGATTGAACAGGTTTAAACTGGTTTAATCCGGATAAAACCGAATTGAACCGGTTGAAACCGGAGAAGAACGGATTGAACTGGTTGAACCGGTTTAAATCGGATAGAACCGGATTGAACCGGTTTAAACCGCATAAACCCGGATTGATCCGGTTTGAACCGCTTTAAACCGGATAGATCGGTTTAAACCGGATAAAAGAGGATTGAACCGGTTGAAACGGGTTTAAACCAGATAAAAGCGGATTGAACCAGTTTAAACCGGATAAAAACGGATTGAACCGGTTTAAACCGGTTTAAACCGGACAGAAACGGATTGAAACGGTATAAAACGGGTTAAACCGGATAAAACCGGATTGAACTGTTTTAAACCGGATAAAACCGGATTGAACCGGTTTAAACTGCTTTAAACAGGATAAAATCAGGTTGAACCTGTTTAAACTGGTTTAATCCGTATAAAACCGGATTGAACCAGTTTAAACCGGTTTAAACCAGATAAAAGCAGATTGAACCGCTTTAGACCGGATAGAACCGGACTGAACCGGTTTAAACCGGTTTTAACTGGATAAAACCGGATTGAACCGGTTTAAACCGGTTTAAACCGGATAGAATCGGATTGAACTGGTTTAAACCGGATAAAACAAGATAGAACTGGTATAAACCGGATAGAACTGGATTGAACCGGTTTAAACCGGTTTAAACAGGATAAAATCGGATTGAACCGATTTAAAATGGTTTAAATCGGTTAAAACCGGATTGAACCGGTTTAAACTTGATAAAACCAGATTGAACCAGTTTAAACCGTTTTAAACCGGATAAAAACGGATTGAACCGGTTTAAACCGGTTTAAACTAGATAAAACCGGATTGAACCGGTTTAAACAGGATAAAAACGGATAGGACCGGATTGAACCGGTTTAAACCGGTTTAAACCAGATGAAACTGGATAGAACTGGTTTAAAGCAGATAGAAAGGGATTGAACCGTTTTAAACCGGTTTAAACCGGATAAAACCAGATTGAATCAGTTTAAACCGGTTTAAACCGGATAAAAACGGATTGAACCGGTTTAAACCGGTTTAAACTAGATAAAACCGGATTGAACCGGTTTAAGCAGGATAAAAAGGGATAGGACCGGATTGAACCGGTTTAAACCGGTTTAAACCAGATGAAACTGGATAGAACTGGTTTAAAGCAGATAGAAAGGGATTGAACCGTTTTAAACTGGTTTAAAACGGATAAAACCAGATTGAACCGGTTTAAACCAGATAAAACCGGATTGAACCGGTTTAAACCGGTGTGAACCGTATAGAACCGGATTGAACGTGATTAAACCGGATAAAACTGGATTGAACCAGTTTAAACCGGATAAAACCGGATGGAAACCTTTTAATCTGGATAGAACTGGATTGAACCGGTTTAAACCAGAAAAACCGGATTGGACCTGTTTAAACCGGATAAAACAGGACTGAACCGGTTTAAACCGGATTGATCCAGTTTAAACTGGTTTAAACCGGATAAAACCGGATAGAACCGGGTTGAACCAGATTGAAGCGGTTTAAACCGGTTTAAACCAGATAAAACCGGATAGAACGTGTTTAAAACGGAAAAAAGCAGATTTAACCGGATTAAACCGGTTTAAACAGGATTAAACTGGATTGAATAAGTTTAAACCGGATTGAACCGGTTTAAACCGGTTTAAAACGGATAGAACCGGATTGAACCGGTTTAAACCGCTTTGAACTACATAAAACCGGTTTGAACTGTTTTAAACAGGATAAAACCGGATTGAACCGGTTTAAAAGGTTTAAACAGGATAAAACCGCATTGAACCGGTTTAAACCGGATAAAACCGGATCGATCCGGTTTAAACTGGTTTAAAACGGATAAAACAGGATCGAACTGCTTTAAAGCGGATAGAAAGGGTTTGAACCGGTTTAAACCGGATTGAACCGGTTTAAACCGGATAAAACTGGATTGAACCGGTTTAAACCAGTTTGAACCGTATAGAACCGGATTGAACGTGTTTAAACCGGATAGAACCGGATTGAACCGGTTTAAACCAGAAAAACCGGATTGAACCTGTTTAAACTGGATAAAACCGGACTGAACCAGTTAAAACCGGATAAAACCGGATTGATCCGGTTTAAACTGGTTTAAATAGGATAAAACCGGATTGAACTGTTTTAAACCGGATAAAAACTGATAGAACCAGACTGAACCAGTATAAACCGGTTTAAGCCAGATGAAACCGGATAGAACCGGTTTAAACTGGATAAAATCGGATTGAACCAGTTTAAACCAGATTAAACTGGAAAGAACCGGTTTACACTGGATAGAAGAGGATTGAACCGGTATAAACCGGATAGAACCGGATTGAACCGGTTTAAACCGGTTTAAACCGGATAGAACCGGATTGAACCGGTTCCAACCGGTTTAAACCAGATAAAACCGGATAGAACCGGTTGAAACTGGATAAAACCGGATTGAACCGGTTGAAACCGGATGAAACCGGATAGAACCGGTTTAAACCGTTTAAAAGTGGATAAAACCGGATTGAACTGGTTTAAACAGGATAAAACCGGATTGATCCGGTTTAAAATGTTTTAAACAGGATTAAACCGGATTGAACCGGTTGAAACCGATTGATCCGGTTTAGACCGTTTTAAACCGGATAAAACCGGATAGAACTGGTTTAAAGCAGATAGAAAGGGATTGAACCGTTTTAAACCGGTTTAAACCGGATAAAACCAGATTGAACCAGTTTAAACTGGTTTAAACTGGATAAAACCGATTGAACCGGTTTAAACTGGATAAAACCGGATTGAACCGGTTTAAACCGGTGTGAACCGTATAGAACCGGATTGAACGTGTTTAACCGGATGAAACCGGATTGAACCAGTTTAAACCGGATAAAACCGGATGGAAACCGTTTAAACTGGATAGAACTGGATTGAACCGGTTTAAACCAGAAAAACCGGATTGAACCTGTCTAAACCGGATAAAACCGGACTGAACCGGTTTAAACTGGATAAAACCGGATTGATCCGGTTTAAACTGGTTTAAACCAGATAAAACCGGATAGAACAGGGTTGAACCAGATTGAAGCGGTTGAAACCGGTTTAAACCAGATAAAACAGGATAGAACGGATTTAAACCGGAAAAAAGCAGATTGAACCGGATTAAACCAGTTTAAACCGGATAAAACCGGATTGAATAAGTTTAAACCGGATTGAACCGGTTTAAACTGGTTTAAAATGGATAGAACGGGATTGAACCGGTTTAAACCAGTTTAAGGTGGATAAAACCGGATTGAACTGGTTTAAACAGGATAAAACCGAATTGAACCAGTTTAAAATGGTTTAAACAGGATAAAACCGCATTGAACCGGTTTAAACCGGATAAAACCGGATCCATCCTGTTTAAACTGGTTTAAACCGGATAAAACAGGATAGAACTAGTTTAAAGCGGATAGAAAGGGACTGAAACGGTTTAAACCAGATTAAACCGGATTAAACCGGATAAAACCAGATTGAAACGGTTTAAACCTGTTTAAACTGGATAAAACCGGATTGAACTGGTTTAAACCGGTTTGAACCGTATAGAACCGGATTGAACGTGTTTAAACTGGATAAAACCAGATTGAACCGGTTTAAACCGGATAAAACCATATTGAACCGGTTTAAATAGGTTTAAAGTGGACAAAACCGGATTGAACTGGTTTAAACAGGATAAAACCGGATTGAACCGGTTTAAAGCGGATAAAACAAGATAGAACTGGTTTATAACGGATAGAACCGGATTGAACTGGTTTAAACCGGATAAAACCGGGTTGAACCGGTTTAAACCTGATTAAACCGGATAAAACCGGACTGATCTGGTTTAAACTTGTTAAAACCGGATTGAACCGGTTTAAACGGGTTTAAACCAGATAAAAGCGGATTGAACCGGTTTAAACAGGACAGAACCGTACTGAACCGGTTTAAACAGGTTTCAAGTGGATAAAACCGGATTGAACTGGTATAAACTGGATAAAACCGGATAGAACCGGGTTGAACCAGATTGAAGCGGTTTAAACCGGTTTAAACCAGATAAAACCGGATAGAACGTGTTTAAAACGGAAAAAAGCAGATTTAACCGGATTAAACTGGTCTAAACACGATAAAACCGGATTGAACCGGTTTAAAATGGTTTAAACAGGATAAAACCGCATTGAACCGGTTTGAACCGGATAAAACCGGATCGATCCGGTTTAAACCGGTTTAAACCGGATAAAACCGGATTGAACCGGTTTAAACCAGTTTGAACCGTATAGAACCGGATTGAACGTGTTTAAACCGGATAGAACCGGATTGAACCGGTTTAAACCAGAAAAACCGGATTGAACCTGTTTAAACTGGATAAAACCGGACTGAACCAGTTAAAACCGGATAAAACCGGATTGATCCGGTTTAAACTGGTTTAAATAGGATAAAACCGGATTGAACTGGTTTAAACCAGATAAAAACTGATAGAACCAGACTGAACCAGTATAAACCGGTTTAAGCCAGATGAAACCGGATAGAACCGGTTTAAACTGGATAAAATCGGATTGAACCAGTTTAAACCAGATGAAACTGGAAAGAACCGGTTTACACTGGATAGAAGAGGATTGAACCGGTATAAAACGGATAGAACCGGATTGAACCGGTTCCAACCGGTTTAAACCAGATAAAACCGGATAGAACCGGTTGAAACTGGATAAAACCGGATTGAACCGGTTGAAACCGGATGAAACCGGATTGAACCGGTTTAAACCAGATAAAACTGGATTGAACCCTTTTAAACCAGTTTAAACTGGATAGAACTGGATAGAACCGGTTCAAACCGGATAAAACCGGATTGAACCTGTTAAACCAGTTTCAACCGGATAAAACCGGATTGAACCGGTTTAAACCGGATAAAACCGGAGTGAACCGGTTAGAACCGGTTTAAACCTGATAAAACCGGATTGAGTCAGTTTAAACCGGTTTAAACCAGATAAAACTGGATTGAACCAGTTTAAACTGGTTTAAACCGGATAAAACCGGATTGAACCGGTTAAACCAGTTCCAACCGGATTGAACCGGATAGAAACAGTTTAAACTGGATAAAACCGGATTGAACCGGTTTAAACCTGATTAAACTGGATAAAACCGGATTTAACTGGATTAAACCGGTTTAAACCGGATGAAACCAGATTGAAACGGTTTAAACCGGATAAAACCGGATTGAACCGGCTTACACCGGTTTAAACCTGATAAAACTGCATTGAACCGGTTTAAACTGGTATAAACCGGATAAATCCGGAATGAACTGGTTTAAACTGGTTTAAACCGGATAGAACCGGATAGAACCGGTTTAAGCCGGATAAAATCGGATTCAACCGGTTTAAACCGGTTTAAACCGGATAGAACCGGATTGAACCGGTTTAAACCAGTTTAAACCGAATAGAACCGGATAGAAATGGTTTAAACCGGTTTAATCTGGATAGAACCGGATAGAACCGGTTTAAACTGGTTTAAACCGGATAGAAACGGATTGAACCGGTTTAAACCGGATAAAACCGGAGAGAACCGGTTTAAACTGGTTTAAACGGGATAGAACCGGGTAGAACCAGTTTAAAACGGATAAAACTAGATTGAACAGGTTTAAACTGGTTTAATCCGGATAAAACCGAATTGAACCGGTTGAAACCGGAGAAGAACGGATTGAACTGGTTGAACCGGTTTAAATCGGATAGAACCGGATTGAACCGGTTTAAACCGCATAAACCCGGATTGATCCGGTTTGAACCGCTTTAAACCGGATAGATCGGTTTAAACCGGATAAAAGAGGATTGAACCGGTTGAAACGGGTTTAAACCAGATAAAAGCGGATTGAACCAGTTTAAACCGGATAAAAACGGATTGAACCGGTTTAAACCGGTTTAAACCGGACAGAAACGGATTGAAACGGTATAAAACGGGTTAAACCGGATAAAACCGGATTGAACTGTTTTAAACCGGATAAAACCGGATTGAACCGGTTTAAACTGCTTTAAACAGGATAAAATCAGGTTGAACCTGTTTAAACTGGTTTAATCCGTATAAAACCGGATTGAACCAGTTTAAACCGGTTTAAACCAGATAAAAGCAGATTGAACCGCTTTAGACCGGATAGAACCGGACTGAACCGGTTTAAACCGGTTTTAACTGGATAAAACCGGATTGAACCGGTTTAAACCGGTTTAAACCGGATAGAATCGGATTGAACTGGTTTAAACCGGATAAAACAAGATAGAACTGGTATAAACCGGATAGAACTGGATTGAACCGGTTTAAACCGGTTTAAACAGGATAAAATCGGATTGAACCGATTTAAAATGGTTTAAATCGGTTAAAACCGGATTGAACCGGTTTAAACTTGATAAAACCAGATTGAACCAGTTTAAACCGTTTTAAACCGGATAAAAACGGATTGAACCGGTTTAAACCGGTTTAAACTAGATAAAACCGGATTGAACCGGTTTAAACAGGATAAAAACGGATAGGACCGGATTGAACCGGTTTAAACCGGTTTAAACCAGATGAAACTGGATAGAACTGGTTTAAAGCAGATAGAAAGGGATTGAACCGTTTTAAACCGGTTTAAACCGGATAAAACCAGATTGAATCAGTTTAAACCGGTTTAAACCGGATAAAAACGGATTGAACCGGTTTAAACCGGTTTAAACTAGATAAAACCGGATTGAACCGGTTTAAGCAGGATAAAAAGGGATAGGACCGGATTGAACCGGTTTAAACCGGTTTAAACCAGATGAAACTGGATAGAACTGGTTTAAAGCAGATAGAAAGGGATTGAACCGTTTTAAACTGGTTTAAAACGGATAAAACCAGATTGAACCGGTTTAAACCAGATAAAACCGGATTGAACCGGTTTAAACCGGTGTGAACCGTATAGAACCGGATTGAACGTGATTAAACCGGATAAAACTGGATTGAACCAGTTTAAACCGGATAAAACCGGATGGAAACCTTTTAATCTGGATAGAACTGGATTGAACCGGTTTAAACCAGAAAAACCGGATTGGACCTGTTTAAACCGGATAAAACAGGACTGAACCGGTTAAAACCGGATTGATCCGGTTTAAACTGGTTTAAACCTGATAAAACCGGATAGAACCGGGTTGAACCAGATTGAAGCGGTTTAAACCAGATAAAACCGGATAGAACGTGTTTAAAACGGAAAAAAGCAGATTTAACCGGATTAAACCGGTTTAAACAGGATTAAACTGGATTGAATAAGTTTAAACCGGATTGAACTGGTTTAAACCGGTTTAAAACGGATAGAACTGGATTGAACCGGTTTAAACCGCTTTAAACTACATAAAAACGGATTGAACTGTTTTAAACAGGATAAAACCGGATTGAACCGGTTTAAAAGGTTTAAACAGGATAAAACCGCATTGAACCGGTTTAAACCGGATAAAACCGTATCGATCCGGTTTAAACCGGTTTAAAACGGATAAAACAGGATCGAACTGCTTTAAAGCGGATAGAAAGGGTTTGAACCGGTTTAAACCGGATTGAACCGGTTTAAACCGGATAAAACCGGATTGAACCGGTTTAAACCAGTTTGAACCGTATAGAACCGGATTGAACGTGTTTAAACCGGATAGAACCGGATTGAACCGGTTTAAACCAGAAAAACCGGATTGAACCTGTTTAACATGGATAAAACCGGACTGAACCAGTTAAAACCTGATAAAACCGGATTGATCCGGTTTAAACTGGTTTAAATAGGATAAAACCGGATTGAACTGGTTTAAACCGGATAAAAACTGATAGAACCAGACTGAACCAGTATAAACCGGTTTAAGCCAGATGAAACCGGATAGAACCGGTTTAAACTGGATAAAATCGGATTGAACCAGTTTAAACCAGATTAAACTGGAAAGAACCGGTTTACACTGGATAGAAGAGGATTGAACCGGTATAAACCGGATAGAACCGGATTGAACCGGTTTAAACCGGTTTAAACCGGATAGAACCGGATTGAACCGGTTCCAACCGGTTTAAACCAGATAAAACCGGATAGAACCGGTTGAAACTGGATAAAACCGGATTGAACCGGTTGAAACCGGATGAAACCGGATAGAACCGGTTTAAACCGGATAGAACCGGATTGAACCGGTGTAAACCGTTTAAAAGTGGATAAAACCGGATTGAACTGGTTTAAACTGGATAAAACCGATTGAACCGGTTTAAACTGGATAAAACCGGATTGAACCGGTTTAAACCGCATAAACCCGGATTGATCCGGTTTGAACCGCTTTAAACCGGATAGATCGGTTTAAACCGGATAAAAGAGGATTGAACCGGTTTAAACGGGTTTAAACCAGATAAAAGCGGATTGAACCAGTTTAAACCGGATAAAAACGGATTGAACCGGTTTAAACCGGTTTAAACCGGATAGAAACGGATTGAAACGGTATAAAACGGGTTAAACCGGATAAAACCGGATTGAACTGTTTTAAACCGTATAAAACCGGATTGAACCGGTTTAAACTGGTTTAAACAGGATAAAATCAGATTGAACCAGTTTAAACTGGTTTAATCCGTATAAAACCGGATTGAACCAGTTTAAACCGGTTTAACCCAGATAAAAGCAGATTGAACCGCTTTAGACCGGATAGAACTGGACTGAACCGGTTTAAACCGGTTTTAACCGGATAAAACCTGATTGAACCGGTTTAAACCGGTTTAAACCGGATAGAATCGGATTGAACTGGTTTAAACCGGATAAAACAAGATAGAACTGGTATAAACCGGATAGAACTGGATTGAACCGGTTTAAACCGGTTTAAACAGGATAAAATCGGATTGAACCGGTTTGAACTGGTTTAAATCGGTTAAAACCGGATTGAACCGGTTTAAACTTGATAAAACCAGATTGAACCAGTTTAAACCGGTTTAAACCGGAAAAAAACGGATTGAACCGGTTTAAACCGGTTTAAACTAGATAAAACCGGATTGAACCGGTTTAAACAGGATAAAAACGGATAGGACCGGATTGAACCGGTTTAAACCGGTTTAAACCAGATGAAACTGGATAGAACTGGTTTAAAGCAGATAGAAAGGGATTGAACCGTTTTAAACCGGTTTAAACCGGATGAAACCAGATTGAAACGGTTTAAACCAGATAAAACCGGATTGAACTGGCTTAAACCGGTTTAAACCAGATAAAACTGCATTGAACCGGATTAAACCGGTATAAACCGGATAAATCCGGAATGAACTGGTTTAAACCGGTTTAAAGCGGAGAGAACCGGATAGAAAAGGTTTAAACCGGATAGAACCGGATTGAACCGCTTTAAACCAGTTTAAACCGAATAGAACCGGATAGAACTGGTTTAAACCGGATAAAACCGGATTTAACCGGTTAAACCAGTTTCAACCGGATTGAACCGGATAGAAACAGTTTAAACTGGATAAAACCGGATTGAACCAGTTTAAACCTGATTAAACTGGATAAAACCGGATTGAACTGGATTAAACCGGTTTAAACCAGATGAAACCAGATTGAAACGGTTTAAACCGGATAAAACGGGATTGAACCGGCTTAAACCGGTTTAAACCTGATAAAACTGCATTGAACCGGTTTAAACTGGTATAAACCGGATAAATCCGGAATGAACTGGTTTAAACTGGTTTAAACCGGATAGAACCGGTTTAAGCCGGATAAAATTGGATTGAACCGGTTTAGACCGGTTTAAACCGGATAGAACCGGATTGAAACGCTTTAAAACTGTTTAAACCGAATAGAACCGGATAGAAATGGTTTAAACCGGTTTAATCTGGATAGAACCGGATAGAACCGGTTTAAACCGGTTTAAACCGGATAGAAACGGATTGAACCGGTTTAAACCGGATAAAACCGGATAGAACCGGTTTAAACTGGTTTAAACGGGATAGAACCGGGTAGAACCAGTTTAAAACGGATAAAACTAGATTGAACAGGTTTAAACCGGTTTAATCCGGATAAAACCGAATTGAACCGGTTGAAACCGGAGAAAAACGGATTGAACTGGTTGAACCGGTTTAAATCGGATAGAACCGGATTGAACCGGTTTAAACCGCATAAACCCGGATTGATCCGGTTTGAACCGCTTTAAACCGGATAGATCGGTTTAAACCGGATGAAAGAGGATTGAAACGGTTTAAACGGGTTTAAACCAGATAAAAGCGGATTGAACCAGTTTAAACCGGATAAAAACGGATTGAACCGGTTTAAACCGGTTTAAACCGGATAGAAACGGATTGAAACGGTATAAAACGGGTTAAACCGGATAAAACCGGATTGAACTGTTTTAAACCGGATAAAACCGGATTGAACCGGTTTAAACTGGTTTAAACAGGATAAAATCAGATTGAACCAGTTTAAATTGGTTTAATCCGTATAAAACCGGATTGAACCAGTTTAAACCGGTTTAAACCAGATAAAAGCAGATTGAACCGCTTTAGACCGGATAGAACCGGACTGAACCGGTTTAAACAGGTTTTAACCGGATAAAACCGGATTGAACCGGTTTAAACCGCATAAACCCGGATTGATCCGGTTTGAACCGCTTTAAACCGGATAGATCGGTTTAAACCGGATGAAAGAGGATTGAACCGGTTTAAACGGGTTTAAACCAGATAAAAGCGGATTGAACCAGTTTAAACCGGATAGAAACGGATTGAACCGGTTTAAACCGGATAAAACCGGATAGAACCGGTTTGAACTGATTTAAACTGGATAGAACCGGATAGATCCAGTTTAAAACGGATAAAACTAGATTGAACAGGTTTAAACCGGTTTAAACCGGATAAAACCGAATTGAACCGGTTTAAACCAGTTTAAACTGGAGAAAACCGGATTGAACCGGTTTAAACCGGTTTAAACCGGAGAAAACCGGATTGAACCGGTTTAAACCGGTTAAAACCGGATTGAACCGGTTTAAACCGGTTTAAATCGGATAGAACCGGATTGAACCGGTTTATTCCGGAGAAAACCGGATTGAACTGGTTGAAACGGTTTAAATCGGATAGAACCGGATTGAACCGGTTTAAACCGCATAAACCCGCATTGAACCGGTTTGAACCGGTTTAAACCGGAAAGAACCGGTTTTATCAGGACTAAACTGGATGGAACCGGTTTAAACCGGATAAAAGCGGATTGAACCGGTTTAAACCGGTTTCAACCGGATAGAACCGTATTGATCTGGTTTAAACCAGATAAAACCGGATTGAACTGGTTTAAACTGGATAAAACCGGATTGAACCGGTTCCAACTGGTTTAAACCAGATAAAACCGGATAGAACCGGTTGAAACTGGATAAAACCGGATTGAACCGGTTGAAACCGGATGAAACCGGATAGAACCAGTTTAAACCGGATAGAACCGGATTGAACCGGTGTAAACCGTTTAAAAGTGGATAAAACCGGATTGAACTGGTTTAAACTGGATAAAACCGATTGAACCGGTTTAAACTGGATAAAACCGGATTGAACCGGTTTAAACCGGTGTGAACCGTATAGAACCGGATTGAACGTGTTTAACCGGATGAAACCGGATTGAACCGGTTTAAACCGGATAAAACCGGATGGAAACCGTTTAAACTGGATAGAACTGGATTGAACCGGTTTAAACCAGAAAAACCGGATTGAACCTGTCTAAACCGGATAAAACCGGACTGAACCGGTTTAAACTGGATAAAACCGGATTGATCCGGTTTAAACTGGTTTAAACCAGATAAAACCGGATAGAACCGGGTTGAACCAGATTGAAGCGGTTGAAACCGGTTTAAACCAGATAAAACAGGATAGAACGGATTTAAACCGGAAAAAAGCAGATTGAACTGGATTAAACCAGTTTAAGCCGGATAAAACCGGATTGAATAAGTTTAATCCGGATAGAACCGGCTTAAACCGGTTTAAACCAGATAAAACTGCATTGAACCGGTTTAAACCGGTATAAACCGGATAAATCCGGAATGAACTGGTTTAAACCGGTTTAAACCGGATAGAACCGGATAGAAAAGGTTTAAACCGGATAAAACCGGATTGAACCGGTTAAACCAGTTTCAACCGGATTGAACCGGATAGAACCAGTTTAAACTGGATAAAACCGGATTGAACCGGTTTAAACCTGATTAAACTGGATATAACCCGATTGAACCAGATTAAACCGGTTTAAACCGGATGAAACCAGATTGAAACGGTTTAAACCGGATAAAACCGGATTGAACCGGTTAAACCAGTTTCAACCATATTGAACCGGATAGAACCAGTTTAAACTGGATAAAACCGGATTGAACCGGTTTAAACCGGTTTAAATCG